>NW_015090995.1:10688303-10951137 GCF_001431845.1 Calidris pugnax
TTTGGGGTTCCCCAAAAAACACCATATAAAAAAAAAAAAAAAAAATCTGTTCTTGTTGTGTGTTAATTTTTGAACAAAATGTCTGGCATTTAACCAATTGGTCTTTTTCCCCAGTAAAGGTCATACATAAAGAAAGAGGGTGTGTTTCTTCACATCCAATTACCCACATCTCAAGTCATTTTTATATTGGAAGACTTTCAGTACATCTCAACCATTAGGTTGCTCCTTTTCCCAGCACAGTACAAAAGCGATGTGTATCTGAAATAAGTATCACTATGGATGTTTCACTAGAAAAGAGAGGAAGGAAAAAAAAAAAATCTAAATATACCAAGATAATTGGCCACTGAAATTTCCATATAACATGCATATTGCATTTGGGTCATGTATCAGCATAGGGTTTGCAGCCCAACTGTACGGCTACGCAGTCTGAAGTATGGCACCTGGTTGCATTACAGTGGATAACTTTTTAAGAGATTTCTCTTAACTGTGATGTTCTACTACCTTTGGCTTCTTCTGCAAAACAAGGTTAGGTCTCAGAAATGCATAATTCAATTGATGTTTTTTAGACTTCTTGGTTATGCAGTTTTGAGGGGCAGCCAGCAACAGAGGATCTGAGACATTGTGAGAGGGGAAGAAAAGGTAAGGTAGATGGCAGAGCAATGGGGAGGGAGTGGAGAGCAGGAGAGTGATTCACCACTTTTATGGAAAGATGCTAGGATGGAAGAATATTGTATTACCAGTGAAGGACGTCCAGCTGTTGCAAACTTCAAGTGCTTTTGAGATCCACCCATCTAAGTTTAGCCTGCCTGAGCAACGTTTTGCTGAATCTACCACATTCTCTGAACTGTTTTTGTCTCTCTATCTTTGCTTTCATATTAAAAAATACTAATAATATATCAACAAAAGATTTTTATATATGAAGATAACATGCTGAATTTCAATCTAACATCAATTCTTTTTGAATAAACATACAGAAATGATAAAATGACTATGCTAAGAAGAGAAAAAAAGTGAAACTGCTTATACAGTAAAAAGGTGGCAGTCCATAAAGAAATATAGCTAGACATGGACTAGCTTATTCCAATATACCTGCCTTTAATATTTGATAATTTCTTGTTATAAATTTATGAGTGTTATTTTACTCATTACTAAAGAGTATCATATCAGTCTATGCTCAGACAATCTCAACAAAACCATAGACATGCAGCCAAATGTACTCACTTTAAGGGCCTACAGGAAAAAGAAAAAAGTATATAGTGTTCAGTTAGAGTCTGATTGGATGGATTTTCTGCAGGGCTTCCTAAATCCTTTCCAATTTCCACAAAATTGGAACATAAATACTTACTTTCACGCCCTCACAAAATAAAAATGATACCAAACATAACAGCAGAATTTAATCGACAGATATGAAGTGGATTAATTCATCTCAGTAGATACACAAGTGAAAACGTTTACCTTAGTTCTACGGACATGAACATTTAAGTTGCATTGTCTCACATTATGTTAATAATTTCTACCCTAAATGAAGTCAGAGAAACTATTTGTCACCAACTCCAATGGGACTCCAAGCTTTTTAATATATTTAACATATATAAAATTGACCGATTTCACTAAACAGCTCTTAAATCCATAATGATTAATTTTATTTTCAACATTTTTATGAAAGAGGAAAAAAAAATCATAGTAGGTATGCATATTCATAAAACACTAACACAGAAGAATTAAACTGCATAAATTGTGAACAAATGTTGAATTCTGGGGTGGGGTTAAAGCAACTTCACATTAGTGAAATATCCTATGGTGGCTTTCACTATTGATTCTCTGTCAACATCATGTTAGTTCTTTTCTAAATTAGTTCTGTGACTTGAACTTGAAAAGATCGTGATGCCGAGTCCACAGGTTCATTCTAATTGCTGTTTTTCCTGGTGGACTGCACCACGCCAACCTGTCACTCATCAAGACCATTTCTCTGTGAACAGACTTAATTAAACACCTCAAATCCAATATCTTTGATCCTTTCCACTATTAAAAAAACTCACACTCACTACATCAGCTATGAAGAGTTTTCTAAAGAAAAAAGCTCCTTAACATGCTCATTGGTATTCTGCACTGTTGAAGAAATGGAGAATTCAAAAACAAGAAGATTAATTAGGAACGGAAAATAAAGTAGTTCTACAGACAACAAAGAATTTGTTAACTCTTAAATATTCAGTAGAAGATTAAAGAATGATTTACAGCACCTACACATCTCTTACATTTTTTTCTCTCCTTCAAAGAAGATCTTCAATATGCAGTGCAGGCTTGACTTGAATACAAATTTTAAGTTATCTTCCTTCAGATTTAAACAGGTAATTGCATTATTTTTTGTTAAAGAGGTAAAAAATTTCAGCATCCTTTTTCATGATTTAAATATCTGGCACATTGGTAGAAATGGTTAAAGCGAAAACATTTCAAATATAACTGTGCAGTTTCATGAGAATGATTCACAAGGTGCTTTTGTTTTCTAGTTTTAACAAACATTCTTGCAATATAATCTTTATTTATCAAATTGTTTTCAAATGACATTCATTCATGTCTAGTCTTATAATTGCATTTGCAAAGTCTTTTGCATTTTCAAAAAGATCATATCTCAGCTTATTCTGCAATTGATGGGTATTCACCGCACCATCAACAAGTACACAAAGTCTTCATTGTAAATTGCTAATAGTTATCATTTCAAAGCATTTCATGGTAATTAATTTATTAATAATTAATATCTCCTGACTTGGGAAATAATTTATATGCATTTTAGAAAATGCTGTTTCTGTAAGTGTTTTTATGAACGAAAATTTCTGTTTATAGCTGGTTTTATTACTGCAAGGTCTTTAATGCCTGGTGGGCTAATTATCTCTTCTTGCTCTCAGCTACATATTTTCCAGTCCAACCTCTAAATTTGGACTGTACTATGAAAACATCTGTGGATACATATGCTTCCCAATAATAGTGACCGACAAGTTTGATCACCTTGTTATTTTATTGCTTTATTCACTTGGACTTTGGGAACATAAAGTTTGTATCATAAAGACATTTAAAGAAGAAATGCACTGAGGTTTCAGAATTACTTTGAGCTTCTAAAGCAGTCGTCAAATATTGCCACAATGCATCTATTATTAGAATTTAGATCCTTCATTCTGTAAAATCCTAAAGGCTTATTTTCATCTTTATTGCAGCAAGTAATGTACCTTAAAATACAATAGTAATCAATCTAGGAAAGACAAACATATTCAAAACAGTGTGTGCATCTAATCTGTGTAATGCCATGCTTGATGCTTCTCTTCCACTGAGTTTGTAGCACCTTCAAAAAACATAAAGTAACATGACAGTGTCAAAATAAGCAAACTAATTGATCTCTGGTGCCAGGACAGCCAAACTCCTCCCTGTGTCATTTCTAGGGCCAGACAGGAAACATTTCCTGTAACGCTCAATAACATATTGTATCTCTATAGCTGGCATAACATCTACCTCATGCAAACGCATATATTAGTTCTTTATAGTACTGGTAAGCCTTTCTGCATACAAAAGTTTTATTAACTCTATATGCTATGGTGATTGCAAAAAAAAAAGCCAAAAAAAACCCAAACAAAGCCAAAGAAAACAACCACACACACAAAAAAACCCTCAACTAAGTTAACTGGTTCTTCTCAGTACAATCTTTTATATGAATGAAAGACACTCCCTGGAATAAGGGAGCACAAGTGCCTGAATTAGTCAAGATTCAAAGTACTATTGTATGTGATGATTTTGCTGCAGGCACGCAAGACAGTTTGTCTGGTATTGAGAGAGACTGGAAATTTGCATGTTTCAGATATGCTTCTAATTCTAGAAGTTCCCTACCTCCTACACCTTGTGCTGTGGGATCTGGTGAGCAGCTCTTCCACAATATTCAGCTTATCTACTGCCTTCACAATTTTGTAAACTTCAGCTCATTACCTCCCCCACCCTAGCAGCAACTAAGTTTTTCAAGCATCTGACACAATACACTCCTGCCTTCGAACATGTGCTTAACAACTGAAAAAGAGTGTTTACAAATATAAAGGCCAACAAGTAGATTTAAGCCTCACGATTAGTTACATTCAGGGACAAAAAAAAGAACATATAAAAAAACAGATAGGCACTGTATTGGTCTATTATTTGTACTCATTGTAACTCTTGTTATGCCAGCATTAGTGCTTTACAGATGTTCAGAAACGTTCTGTCTAGCAAACAGAGAACGTTTCCAAATGACAGTCCAAATGATGCTATTACAACTTCATTAGATATGCCCAAACTCTGAAGCAGGTCATTCATAAGAAGAAGGATGTGGGTGACAACCCACCTTGCGAACATTGTGAAAAGGCTCAGGTAATCAGCATGTAATGAACTGTACAAATGGCAGCTTGTTTAGAGATACCCGAACAAAAACTATGCTTTCAAGAGAAGATTTACTAATGTGATATTTTTTTGTCCTCACACATTGCTGCCACAGCTGGTGCTCAGCAATTACCACCTTTACCTTATAATTTCATACCTTTTAAGCTCATCCTGACTCAAAAGATTTACTGCTCCTGTTTCAGACTTAGCATTAATAACAAAAAAGCAGTATAATTTTTGAACATATCAAAACAGCAAAGACAGGAGGGAAAAATCGATCTATAGATAAATTAAGATCAATTCAGTAAGTGGGTGGTCTCAAGTCCACCAATCCAGTAATAAGTTCCAGTTCAGAATCTTTTGTTCTGTAATTGCACTTGGAAACTTTTTCTGATTACCCAACTAAGTAGAGATCAATGTGTACAACAAGCACAACTTAAAAGCCATAGTTTATGGTTTTAACAGGAGCAATAATTCCCACATTTAAGCTCTTTTGTCCACCAGAATAAGGACCAAGAGGTCAAGTTTCCTAAATAGCCTTGGGAACACTTCAGAGTTGGCTTTTTTGTAATGTTAAGGATGATTGGAAATAGATAAAAGACATTCATTAAAACTTCACGACAAACTTTGAAAATATATTATATAAAAAATTTTTTTCTCTTGAATTCAAATCTATTTCTCCTGTAAACAGCCACTATGGAAACCACATACAAATGTAACTGAAATTGAAATCTCTTTAGAGTATATTATACTTTATTGTTTACTAAGCTTTTAGGTATCTTTAGACAATGAAATTTTTATATGGAGAATGCGATTGCTTCATATAGTGTTTTTAGAAGCATTTTTGTTTCTTTGCACAATTGAAAAAAAAAAATCATATTTATTTTAGGGTTTACTTTTCCTAAATTCCTAATGCATATGACAGAGATTTTTAGATTCAAAAATAGTACAGAGTTGATTTAATTATTATTCCAGTCTCTATACAGAACACCAGGTACATTTGAAAGCTTCAGGAGCTGTAGTATAGAATTTACCATGATCAAAGATGAAAAGTGGCATTAGATGTGATTCAATAAACCAGCGTAAAAAGATGGTAGAAAGAGCCCTGAACAATGCTGTAAATTCCATGAAGTATCAAAACATTCCTGTTTCAGATTGCAATAATATTAATCTGTGTTATCTCTTATAATAAGGGCTACACAAAAACAGCAGAGCCAGACGCTGCTATATTTCTTCCAATTGAGTATTATATTATCTGGGGAGACCTTATAGCAGCTTTCCATTATCTGAAGGGGACCTACAAGAAAGCAGGAGAGGGACTTTTTAAAAGGGCATGTAGGAATAGGATGAGGGGTAATGGCTTCAAACTGGAAGAGAGTAGATTTAGATTAGGTATTAGGAATAAATTCTTTACTGTGAGGGTGGTGAGACACTGGCACAGATTGCCCAGAGAAGCTGTGGCTGCCCCATCGCTGGAGGGGTTCAAGGCCAGGCTGGATGGGGCTTTGAGCAACCTGGTCTAGTGGGAGGTGTCCTTGCCCATGGCATGGAGGTTGGAACTAGACGATCTTTAAGGTCCCTTCCAACCCAAACCATTCTATTGAGTTTACAGATTATTCGCTGTAAACTTGCAGCAGCAACTACATAGATTTTTTTCAAAATAGCAGGCTTGTAGTCTTTTATCCTTAAAAGAAATATGAGAATGCGTCTTTACACTTGTTAGTTGCCTTATGAGTAAGTCTCCACATAATTGCAAGGCATAGTCACACACATAGAGTTTCAGAAGAGAGGACTTGCTTGTAACTGAAATCTCCAACACTAGAAAGCAAATTGAATCAACTTCTATTACTACAGAAGTTATCAGAAAAATTAGTCACAAATTATGTTGCTCTACAAACCACAACCCTGTTTGAAAAACATTTTTAAATTACTTTAAATACATTTTTCTTTGTACACTGAAGTGGCACATTTATGTAGTTAAACTGCTATTTATAAAATGTCACACTGTTCTTAATCCGCCTATCTTCAAAGTGTTAGGATTTAATCTGTACTGCAAATAGTACAGGTCAATTTTTTTCTTCAGGATACGGCTACAAAAAGTTTGAGGTTATGTGCTAAGACCCCAATGTTTTGCTCTGTTTCCAAACAGTGTGAATTGACATCATTCTACTGGATGCTGAGGTGGAATTATCAGTACTTAAGTGTTACAAGAGTCAAACACTGTCAAATTCAGAAAAGACTCTCATCTGCCATTTCACATTATCTCAAGCAAGTCCTATATATTAGAAGGTACTTACTGGGAAAAAAAAAAAAGGAATAAAAAAAACCAAACAGATACCATGTCTCTTGAATCAAAACATCATAAATATATTTTTTCATGACAAACTAAGCAAACTTGCAGTTAAATAAACTGGTGTTCTGACCTCTATATCAAAGAGTGACTGTACTTCAAAACAGAATCAACTTGACTTCATTTCTTTTTTTTTTTTTTTTAGACAGTCTTACCCCACAATCCACTGGAATTTTCTGACAAAAATCACTGGAAATAAACTGAGTGAGAACAGGGGAGAGGTGGCTAACACAGCCAGCCCAAATTTCCACAAAGTGTTCAACTAGGTCCAGTTACCAAAGGGTCTTAAATTAAGCTGACATAAGACAGGAGGGAAGGTCCTCACAGGGATAACTAACTAAAAAAATGGAAACAAATAGCTGCAATAAATGGTCAATTTTCTCAGTGAAGGGAAAGCACCATTGGAATCCCACAGGAATCTTTACTGGGGCCTCAGCTGCTCAACACACTCAAGAATGATCAGGAAAAGGGAATGGAGAGGAGATTAATTTTGCTGGGGATGCTGTTTTTCAGGGAGATTAAAAAGAAAAAGTTGACTGCAAAAAAGAGCTGCAGAAAGAATCTGTGGCACTGAGTGATTGAGGATAAAATGGCAGATGACATCCAAACTACACAAATGTAAATTAATGAACTCTGCAAAGAAAAAAAAAAAACCAAACCAGTTCTCGCTTTATGCACCCAGTGATTGATTCTGAATCAGCTACTACCAAAACTGAAAGAGATCTTAGGCTAAAATAACAACATATCAGTTCAGTAGCTTAGGAATTATTATTAAACAGAAGAAAACCTCAGAAAATGTAACGCTACTGGGTAAAGCCAGTGTTGTGCCCATATCATGATTGTTATGTGGAATTCTGGTCCTTTGATCTGAGAAAAAGCATGTAGCAGAATTTCAAAAAGGATTGACAAAAATTGTAAAAGGTAACCAAATAACTTGCACAGAAGGAGGATATTTACAGTCTAGGACTCCCAGTCTAAAAAAGTATCAACAAAGAGCTGGCTAAAAATCATGACAGGCGTGGAGAAGGTGAAAGAAAAGTTAGGTGCCTCTTCCACAACAATAACAAGAAAACCTCAAACACAAATTAGAAGGTGGAGGCTGTGGCAGTGGCAGGCACTTCTTTACTTAATGCAAAGATATCTGTGGACCTCCCTGACGCAAGACAACGTGAATGCTAAAACCACACATGGATTCACAAACGTTGTGAAAAGTTTTCATAAAAGAAAAATCTGACAGGCTGTTAAAAACAATGTTATCCCCGACTAAAATAGCCCCTTTTCATCAGAAGCCAGGAGAGCAATCATCACACTTACCACAAAGTGTCTCCTCATATGCATTTATTTTTAGCCCATGCCTGAGCTGAGATACTGACCTAGATGGAGCATTTGTCTAACTTATTATCAATATTTTTATAGGCTTTACAGACAGGATTCCAGTAGCCAGAAATGTCACCATGTTCATAAAGCAATGTAGTGCCACAATCTCAAGGGTACCAATTTCAAAATCGAAGATTCATGGTACTACACACTCTGTACACATTTTTTAAAATCCTAGCAAATTAACTTTGTTTTTAGAAGTCCTGCTTTGAACCACTATGCATGACCTATAACTAAAAATGGTAAGATGGTTAACTAGATTTATTTATTTATTTATTTAAATGCAAGACAAAACCACATAACAGCACTTAATGGTTTCGGGTTTTTTTATCCTAATGTTGAGAATTTGATCTATCAAACAATTTCTTATACAGTCTATTCTCTTAACTGAAAAAGTTTAGCAACTAAATTTGAAAATTTTGAGCAATGGGTGACTGTAACTCAGTAAATACTGAGAGTTATCTTTCTTCACCTTCCATTGTTAAGGTTAAAAAACCAAACCAAACAACTATCCATACCCTCTGAAAAATTAGATGTGGCATTTAAATGCTATGGTTTGCTAAAAATTGCTGATAATGTTCTTCCTCTTTTCCTTAATGGTATTTTTTAAAGTGGCAAAAAAGTCCAGCTTGGTTCAGAATAGAAAAAAATCTCCCCATCAGTTTATGAATTATAACTTATTCTGCTTAACATATCATTGAACATTTGAATTCCTGATTTTAGTGTCCAGTCAATAGTGATTCTATTGTTTGTAGTAACATTTCTAACGTCAGCTCCACTGATTTTGCTACAGCATAATCAACAATTAGTACACTAAAAGTCCTGAGAAAAAAAAAAAAAAATCACAAATTTTGCATCAGTCATGTTAGGGACAACATAAAAGTAATGGAATATATAATAAGAAATGAGATGAATTTCAAATATTTAACACTCAAATGCCTTTGGCTACCCAATGCATACCCCAAGACAACAAGCTTGTAGGAATAGTAGGATAATAGGCAATGAAATTTTACTGTAAGACCAGCATCTCCAAAGCAATAGCAAAAATCTAACTTTGGGAGGTGAGTACAGAGAATAAACTAAGATGCTATAGCATTTACTTAACTTTGTAAACAGCAAAAAGGAAACTGTCAGGTAATCCTAACATGTAGGCTCATCAACATGCAGAATGTGCAGAGATCAGTCAAACCTCTCTAAGCCTTGGCCGCTGATCATCTGAGTTGTGATGATTCATTTTAAAGATCAAAGTGAAGAGCCGCTTGAAGGAGCTCCAACTAAATCCATTAACATTCCTCCTCCTGAGAATCTCTTTTTGTACAAAGCTCAAAATGCAGCCAAAGTCATCAGTCATTCAAATGATCAGCAGGTTAGAAATATATATGGCACTGAGATAACCATTTAGGTGTTACAAAGATAGGTTAGGAAGGAAATGTATGCTGCGCTCACGTTAACACATTTAATACTGGAGAAGGATTCCAAACAGTTTGAAAACAGATGGTTACGCTAGAATTTTGCAGAGTAAGAAGAATTTATTGCATTGCTAATAGGAGTTTAAATTTTATGTGTAAATCCTCATGATAATTCATAAGTTTACTCTACCTTTCTGTTGTTGCTTTGCCCTCATTGGCATTAATTTGTCATTTGCCCTGATATCCAAGACTAAAAACCGACTGCAGGTAAAAGATTAGAAGGGACAGAATTAAGAGTTCCTTCACTGGCATTAACCCTCCCCTCATTTCTTCATGGATCTAGCTTTGTGATTTAACAAACACAGGCATTAGCAGATGAGTAGCAGATGAGTAGATACTCAAAATTTTCTTGTGTGCTCTGATATTTACTGTACAAAATTCAAATTGCGAGCTGAAGATGCAATAATTTTGTCATGGGTTTTTCTAGAGCACTCATCATTGTGGTATTAAAGTTATTCAGAAAAAAATTAATTAATCTTCATGATGATCCTTAAGGACAAGTAGGGCCAAAATTCTCAAAGTAGTGAATATTATATTATGATACAGCCATAATGATACATGCAATGCAAGTTTCTGATTTTTTATCTCACCTCTGGATTCTAGATTGGGGGGGTGTTATTTTTTAAGAAAAAGGAAAAAAGTCTAGATTCACTTCATTATCATCTGCCAATTGACTAAAATAGTTAACTGAAGTATTGTCTTTTTAAATTTTTCCTAGTCAAATTAGCAATAAGGGCTCACTTATTTTGACTTTGAACTATTTTACTTTTCAAAGTGAGGAACATGGCACTTATTGAAAAGGAATATGATATTAATGAGAGTACTTTAACTTATGAAAGTAAAAATCTGTGGGATTTAAGTAATATAGCCAGCTGATTTGAGAGATCATTTAACATCTGAGTTAATATTGGTGATAAATTATTTCACAGTAAAATTATTCATACTCAGTATGAAATCAAATTGTCATAATATGATAAAGTGTTAAAGAAATGTATCTGTTATCTATGCTTACACACGTTGTATGAAATCACTGAGTAGTCATTTTTCATAGTGTTATCTATAACATATTCCACTCTATACATGGAATAAAGTCATGTTGCTTATTTAGCACAAGTTACTGACTTCATTAACTTTATACTAAAGTCCTACCCCCCTCACTAAATGAATAGTGAAGGAGTGATAGAACAGCTGTTCAGTGATAGTATTATCTGTAATAAGCAACTCTCTCTACCAAGATTAAATTTTATAAATATATAGATTCATTAATTGAAGTGATTCTATAGTTCAAACTAAGTATTGCTTGTAAACAGATTTCTCCATTTTCTGGCTTAATCAGGGAGTTTGGGAGCAATAACATATAGAATTATATGTTTGGTCAGGAAGGTTAAGTACATTATTAATTACACCTTAACACAACAGGATCAGGCAACATCAAATACAATTACAACTGAAAGTGAGTGATATGTGGGCTTTTTATCTCAGCATGATATTAGGTCGTATAAATAATGTAGAAGGTTCAGATCCCAATCCAGTTATATCAGATAAGCATATCTAAAGTGAACTGTCTATGGCATTGTGTATTACTGTCGCACAGAAACGAACCACAGTGGAGATATCTGAGATGTTTAGATATGTCAGCCCAGATTTTCATATACTGTGGTTGCAGATCATTGTTTACCATTTACCACCTGAACACCTTCTTGTTGTTAGGAAGATAGAGGTATTTCAAATACTTGCAAAATAAAAATAGTTTATAAATATATCTTCTAGTAATTATTACTGTACTTGCTGAATAACTTATTTTTTCTGCCAAATTCATGGCAAACTTTACCTAAGTTGGAGATCCAGTAAACTAACTAAAAATAATTACAGTCCTCCAAGTCTAAGCATGAAGCATAAATGCAGACAAAAATCTCTTGGTGTTTCACAAACAGGTCTGTCATCACTAACAGACAGACAATCCTCTTCTTCCAGGAAGGCAGAAAATCCAAGCAGATGTTAGAGACTTTTTACCAGCATTAAGATAGAAACAATTCACTGTTTGTCTTTAGAAACCTTTAGAAACCTGTAAATAAATTAGAGAAGATGTACTCAATGTCAGAATATTTTCTGCTCAATGTCAGGAAGACGTGATTCCAAAGAACTGGTAACTGATTTAAAAGTCCAGTATTCACAAATTGCCAGGAAAAATAATGCCATATTCTTCCCTGTGTAAGTCTGTATATTGTAATTTTAAAATCTTGTCTGTGTATGTGAAATTAACAAACGTGCTCAGTACAAAAGTGTCATTAAATGTACCTATGATGTAACTTCTTTCTTAAGTATAATTTTGCTAGAGAAACAAACCCATTGAAAGGCGAAACTCACGAATACTGAAGACAATGATGTGGGAGTTTTTCTTGTGTTTCTTAATATAGGTGTTAGGTTAATTGCATTTTCCTACTGAAGAAATAAGTAGAATTAACTTGGGATTTGGGAGAGGTGTGGAATAAAATTTTATTTCAAAGGCCTATTTTCCAGTCATTTTTTATAACAATTTAACATGGTCCTAATCTTGTTATTTTCTTCCTAATAACTGAAGCACTTACTGAAAATGTGAAAGAGCATGAAGGACTTTTAGCTTAAGGCATCTGTTAGTCAATCAGTTTTGCTTTACTAGGTAAAAAACAGTCTCAATTTAAAAAAAAAAAAAAAAAAAAAAAAAAAAAAAAAAAAAAGGTTTATTTCTATGTTATAAACACCTCTTGAGATAGCAAAGTCATCACTACAATTACATTTGACCTTTACTGCTTGATCTCCAGGGAAAATAATCACAATTCATAGAGTTAATTAAAAATACACAATGTGCCAGAAAATTGAAAGCTCTTTGAAAATAAAGAGTGAAAATTCTATTTGGTAAGTAAAGCTCCAGGTGCAGATGCTTCTCAGACAAATAGAATTTTTTTTTAAATCCCTGCTGTTATGATTATAGTAATAGTTATTATTCTGCCATTTTCCAAATTTTCCGGTCTCTTGAATAATATGGTATAAGCCTAATGTTAAAATTCCATCTGTTGGTAAACTAGATGTTCCACAGATTAGCCTGAAGTGTAAGTTGAAATTTTGCAAATCTAATAGTTTTTTCCTGCTATTGAAATATGCGTATGTATACACACACACATAAAGATACATAGTTTGTATATGTCCACTTTGAAATGTAACCATTAGTCCTAATGTAGACCCCAATGCAACACTAAAATAGCTGATTTCATTTCTTTTAAGAGATTAAAAATATATTAGTGTAATTATCTATTTGCCCATTTGGGGCAAATTTTGGCCCGATTCTTTTATAACATTGTTACTTCAGCATTCATTGCTTATAATAAAACAGACAGAAGAGCCAAAGGGCTTAGTCAGAATTGAAATCTCAATATTACTATTCACTAAATAAACCAGAGAGAGTGCCTGTCAAGGAAATTTATAACTGCCTATTGTGTGCCTTATATCAAAGCGCAGCGTACTCATAGGACATTAATGAGGAAGTAAACACTGAGGGGCAAATCAGAGGGCTGCAACATACTGCTCTCTACAGGGGAAATAAGGGTTGAATTAAATCCTGTACTGGTAGCATTGCCATAGGTAGGGGTGTATTTTACTCTTTAGACATATAAGCTGTTCTGGAAAACCATTTCCTAGATTATTGTCACAGAGGTCTTCTATTGATCACAGCAAAACAACACTGATTGATCCTTCTTGTCTGTAGTATTTCCAATATGCTCATAAAGCAGAAGTCTAGGTACCATTTATGTGGAAGTTAATGGGACAGTATGCTTAAGGCTAGGTTACTCAATATATGTACAGTTTTATAGAACAGAGTCCAACCTCTTTATGCCTACTGGTTTTACTGCAAAGGATCAGCAGACAACTTAAACAGTATTGCACATGAAAATATTGCTTGATAAACCTATCACAATATATACACATCTCCATTGAATCATACTGATTTTATATGTTTTTCCATCCTGGCCTTAGGAGTACGGTAGCTGTCATATTTATCACCTCAGTGTTCAATGCTGTCTTCTGTTATTTCAAGTCTAACCTCCTTTTCTGTCAGGCCATTCCACGTCCTATATTTATGCTTGCCCTTGAGCTTCATAGCAACAACTGGGAGGCCTTTATTCCTCTTATTCCTTTAGCTCTCCTACTGACACATGTTCCATGCAAACATTCAATCTTTTCTCTAAATAAAATCAGTCTTTGCCTGACAGAGCTTACCACATTAGCATGTAACTCAGCATGAAGCAGGAAATTTAGCAAGGAAAGGAGGAGACAAAAAACATTAAAACTGGTGCTTTCCAAGACAATAGAATAAAGTTTGTACTCTATGTACAAAGACAGCAAAGGCAACTGCTCTTGTACATCTTGTGAAATCTGTGCTTAGTTCTCTGAAACTGATGTACATACATGTCTCTGTCTTTATTTTACCATGAACCTTTTATTGAGAGAGTCATGAACTTCCTGATAGGTTTGCCACATTAAATGTTACTAGAAGACAGGACAAAGCACCTCCATCAGCAGTGTAAGGCTGAACTCTTTCTCAGAACTTCCACTTTTTGTAATAGCTTGGCCAATAGGGTTAAGAAAATGAACTTCACATTGAAAACACCTCTTGTTAAGTGAAAGGAAGGAATACAGAAAAACAAAAAAGAATAAAAATTAGCTAATATTTGTCAACATTAATGATAAAAAGGATACAGAAAATTAAATGAAATAGTTAGGCAAGTAGCATTACCTAGAATTGGTTCTGAAGGAATGACAACGTATTTTTCTTAATGTTGCTGATGCCCCACTCGTTGGATGTATGTAGTGTGCTCATGCATCTATCTGCATTAATGCATACTTGAATATCTAATGCAAACCATAGATCCAGCACAGACATGATTTCAACAGGAAGGAGCAAGGCACCCATAACTTCATACAGGTTATAGAAAATTAGCGAGTGAATGAGAGGCCCTTTAATTTCTTTCTCTCTGTTCCTCAGAAATCCACCCTTGCAAACACACTTGAAGCAAAGAGAGTGTAGAAAATGAAGCTAAAGGATGAACTGTGCAGAGAAAAGGAATAACAATGAAGTCAATATGGAACAGAATTGTCCGCAGTTTTACCATAAATTAATGTTTTTTATTGAATGAAGCACTCCCTGTAATTTGAGGTCTCTTACTCCAACCATATACCAACAATCCTTCTACAGTACCTTCACTGTTTGGAAAACAGTATTTCAAATTTAGAATACAATCAGAATAGGTATACTTTATCAGTAATGAACCTTGAGCAGATTACCAAACAGTGGAAGCAAAGAAATATTTCTATGAATGTTCAGTTAAATCCTGAATCTGAATTTCAGTTTTACTGCCTTCATACTACTCATCTTATTTTTTAATACACTTTTAGTTAAGAAGTCAGTTAAGAGGAATGGTATAACATTGGTGAATGTAAAAAAAAAAAAAAAAAAAAAAATATTATCTGGAGAGTTAATAATTTTCCTTGTATTATAAACTTGGTTCTTAATAAACAGTTATTCCTTTGACGCAGAGAAACTTACCTGCTGACTTACAAGACCAATACAGTTTACTCACAACAAATTCTGAGCAGACTTTGCTCATAGTGAGCTGTATGCATACACATAATCTGTATATTAAGTATTATTCAGAAGTAACATTTTAAAACGTAGGTTCTATACAAATCAGCCTACAAGGAATAAAATACTGATTAATTACTTACCCCCACTAATTCACTAGGGTTTTTTTATTATTACCTATATTTTTGCCAGATTTTAATCTGATGCCATACCTGTGAAAGGGATTCATAGCCAAACTGCATAGCTGCAGTTGTTTTTTTTTAAACTCACCTAGTTATTAGTTCCAAACTTCTTCCTTTTCTGAAGACTCAAGGAAGCCTCTCTTCATCTCTTGCAAGCTCAGCTGAGGAGTGTGACGAAGCTATGCTGCTGAAAGAACACAGATGAAGACAATTTTATACAGATCTGAAAAACTAAGTTCGACTTGCAACAGATGCATTCCAAGCAGTCATTTTAAAAATAAATGCAAGTCACTGTACTAATACAATCATTTCAACTTTAAACAGCATTGTTTAATCAGAACATTAATGATATTTGTGACCCCACAGATTCTGCAGTAACTTCCACTTCTGAATTGCCTTTCATGTTAAAAATACATGCTTTTAATAACAGCAAAATATAACAAATATTTAAGAATAGAGAAGCAATGTATAAAAGTGAGGCATACTATTAATACAGACTATAGCAGAAATCTTTTTTTTCACTGAGAAAATATCAAGGTAAAAAAAATTGTTCTATATTCTATCAGGCTAAATCTACTATAGCTCCATCTGATTTACATCAGTGGAGCTGCAACATCAAAGTCCCCTTCTCTGGTACGTCATGACATGAACTGTGTCTATTAACTAATAGAACTGGATTTGGGCTTAAGAAAAATCAGTTTATAAATATTTTGAAGGTTGAAACATTGTCTGGAAAGGGATTCTCTTGCACTAATATATTTATACAACATAGATTAACTAGGCTGCAAAGATACTAAAAAAATGAATAAAGGTAGTTATTTACACATACTAGTTGTCTAGGAACTGTGGATCAGGCTACTTTGGAATTCCCTTGTACACAGGAAAAATAAAAAATAAAAAAATCAAGCTTTGTTTACATTTGTACCATTGTATTTTTTTTTTTTAATGCATCAGAATATTCTATTTTTTCATGCTGTGAAAAGAAAATATATTCAGAACAGCTGCAAAACATTGCAAAGAATTATTGTCTTAGAGTTGGCACTGATTTCAAGCAGATAGAACATTCACTATTTCATCTAACTACCAGCATAGCTAAGCATCAGGAAAAAAAAAACAGATAAACTGTCCAAATGCATTACTCTATTTCAGCACCCCATTTTGGTGAAAAAATAACATATAGGTTCACCTACACCAGACAGCATACATAGCGATATGTACAGAAAATGAATTCAATAAACAGAATGTGGGAACTGTCTAATTTGGTCATCTTAACTTAGATGAGCTTATTTGGCAGGCAGAAAAATGGTGAAGCTTTCACTAAGATGTCAAATTGTAGCATGTGGTCTGTTGGTAACAACTGGAATACATCAGGTGTATGGACTGGCTTTTCCTCTCCTTAATTGCAGTCAGTTCCACAAAGACAAAAATACTATCTGCTTGTTCTGCCAAATGATACTTGTCTTCTTGCCATTAAACGATAATTAAATTTCCTTCACAGAAATAACATTTGAGTGCCTGCCCAATAAGGATTGCTGCTTCTTCCTGGATAAACTTTCATAAAATCATATAAAAAAACCCTATGGGTCTTATATGAAGACTTCCCTATTGAGACTGTAGGATAGACCTTTAGACAATACAATAGATGTTAAAACAAAGACTGAAAGATTCTTGCACCACAATTCCCTTTGGCAATCTAAACCTGACTCCTGTCTGAGTATGTCTCATGGTCTTGCTTCTACTACAGGTGTTTAGAGGTTCTCATGAGGTTCACATGGGCCCACTTCTCAAGCTTGTCCGGGTCCCTCTGGATAGCAACCTGTCCCTCAGGTGTGTCAGCTACACAATCAGCTTGGTGTCATCTGCAAACTTGATGAGGGTGCACTCAATCCCACTGTCTATGTCATTGATGAAGATATTGAATAGCACTAGTCCCAATATGGACCCTTGGAGGACAGAACTTGTCACCAATCTCCATCTGGACATTGAGCCGTTGACTACTACACTCTGGATGCAACCATCCAATCAATTCCTCATCCACTGAACATCCATCAAATGCACATCTCTCCAATTTAGAGAGAAGGATGTTGTGGGGGACTGTGTCGAATGCCTTACCGAAGTCTAGATAGACACCTGTAGCTCGTCCTTTGGATGTAGTCACTCCATCACAGAAGTCCCCTAGGCTGGTCAGGCAGGACTTGCCCTTAGTAAAGCCATGCTGGCTGTCTCAGATCACCTCTCTGTCCTCCATGTGCCCTATCATAGCTTCTAGGAGTATCCTTTCCATGATCTTCCCAGGCACAAGGTGAGGCTGACAGGTTGCTAGTTCCCAGGGTCTTTCTTTTTACCCTTTTTAAGAAAAAACTTGATGACTTTATAAAGGAAAGACTTCTCTTAAGCACTTTCATAATATCTTGCTTAAACTATTTCCAAAAAGCACTTCTTAATTTTAGCTTGGAATGGTATTTCATTTTAAAAAAAATTAAAAAAAAAAAAAGGAAAAGGTCAAATTAACAAATTTGAAAATTATTTTTTAGGTCAAATTCCATAAGTCTGAAGTGATACATTAGAGACTACTTGTAAATTTTTTCTGTTTCAAACCTCCAAACACCTTCATTTATCCACCACCCCCTGATCAGTTTTTCCACTCAGGTCTATTTCCAATGCAATTTCCTAGAGGTCAGCTTAGACATATATAGAATATATATCATTTTAACCTGAGCAACAAACTATAAGACATGAAACTGCTAGCAGAGCTAGTAATTTTTCTCTACAATTGACCTTTCAGTCCTCCATCTATTTCATATTTCTGTTTAATCACATAGCCAGGGTTATTCTCACTCAGCTGCTCTCTACGTATTTTAAAGGTTTTATCACTTTTTTACCATAGTTCTTTTCAAACAAAGTTTTACAAAGTTCACTTTTACAAAAATATTCCTGAATTTTTCATCAGATTTAAAAATTACAAGATCCAACCATCTTTAGAAGTGGTATATTTTTTGCTATGCTATAGTCAGTTTTAAGATAATTGGACTAGTTGTGGATTCAAAAAACAACACAGAAATGGAAGGAATTAAATTGATCGCTGCTGAGTTGGCCATTATTTCTCCATAAAAACACAATAAAGGAATGATAGCTTTAATATGAACATTTAAGAAGTAATTCAAAATAAAATTTGAAGTATTTTTGCTTGTGGTAAGAGAAAACCGTTTTGCACCCATCAGGAAACTTTAACACAGGTCACATGGGAGGAAACACAATGCAAACATAGCTTAACCCCACCATGAAGAATTTGACCAACACTGTCTTCTTACCCTCCATCAGAAATATTATTAGACCTGTGCTCAAAACCAGAAGATTGGAACTTATATTAGAGAAGCTATAACATCTTTTATAAATTTACCAAGTATGGATGACAGGTATGGACTACCACTGATTAAAGTGGTAGCTTACACTAAACATGACATTGTATAATCACAGGTTATATAGATGTAATTACACACCTCAATTTCATCACTTGCCCTCAGTCAGGAAATAAAATACCTTTTACAAAAGGAGAAGATCAAATTCAGCTTTGCTGACTGTGCAAAGATGAAAGTAATTTCTGTACAAGTAATCAAGAAAGACAATAGCTGTTTGCCTCCAGGTTTTCCTTAGCCATCTTCTAGCACAACTATTTCTCCTATTTTGTACCCCGCTATCAGAATGCACTAATGTTTGTCCCACATCTGTCAAGACTATGTCCACTGTCTCAGTATCTTAATTTTAAAATCGGTATATTTATTAATAACTTATTTTTATTATACTAAGGCTGTCTTATATGTAATAGGCTCATGTATAAAAATTGGAAAACTTGGAAAGTTCAGGGATCCATAGTGGAAAAATAATATTAAAACATGACTCACTCTTAAGGGTCCTGCCCTGGACTGTAATTAGGAAACCCAGTTCCACAATATTTTTAAAGCTTAATAATCCCTTATTAAAAACAAACAAACAAACAAACAAACAAACCCCAACCTAAAGTTATCAGAAAACAGTTCCATTTAGTGCTACCACTTCTCTTTCCAGAAAAATCCACTTTCATTGAAAGAAAACAACAAAACAATCAACTTGAAAACCCACTGGTTGAAAACTTCTTGCAAATGATGAAAAGCCATTATTTTCTACAGAAAATACTTATTTTCCCATTAAGTGTTTTTTATCCAAAGTTAAAGTATCTTTCAAAACACGACAAAAGGATAATAATAGCGAGGATGTTTTTTCATAGACACAAATGTAGGTCCACAGCAGCGAGAGACGAAACAAGCCCTATGTCCACAAGTAACTCCAAGGAGGACTTCTCAGTAACTTCCGATTCAGGGATGGTCAAGCATGTTTCCACACACTTTGTTAGTCCATAGCATAGAAAGGTATTCAGCTGAATCCCACAGTAAACAGTTCCCCTTGTAACTTTCTAGCTTTAAACTAGTAATTCTTCATTTATAACTTTGATGGCTTACTAGGTAAAATGTCTTATTTTTACATTAACTTTCATGATTTTCCGATATACACTGTGAAGCAGCTTGATTAATATTTTTGAGGAGAGAAATCTGAATTTGAAGAGTTATTTTTCAGGAAATCTTGAGGTTTCTTGCAATAGCACAATATTTCTACCATACGTTTTGCTTCCTTTGCTGCAAGTAGGGACCAGGTTGCTGTGGCAACTGAGTTACAGGCTGACTACAGAGCTGTGTTTGCTGACATTATGCAGCAGGATTACTGCCCTCCTTGAAAGAAGAGCGCCATATATTACATTTCAGTTGTTTAAAAGAGGGTTCATTTTGACTCAACTCTGCAGTTGAGTTGTCATCTTGCTTATATCTACATTTTCTTAAAGGTCTGAAAAAGTCTCAGGAGCCAGCTGTCATGACAACAACCTGGCAGTGGGGTCAATTAGATATTTGTTCCTGACTCTAAGTGGGACTGTGAAATTAAGGTAGATGAGGTCCTATACTAGGAGAAAGGCTTGCTCTGTTGTACAGATCTGATAAAAAGGTCTTCATACGTTTGTTTTTATTTTATAGTACTTCTGCAGTTCTCAGTTTAAAGGACAAAGTGGGGTCATGGGTTGGACACTCAAGTGTTACAAATAAGCTAGTGTAAAGGAAATAATGTAGAAATTTCAGCAGCCTTACAAGTCTGCTATCTGGGGCGTCATCTGACACATCAAAAATTAAACAGAGGTATACACCGACAAAAATCTCACTTAGCATTACCCAGGGAAACTTCCATTTTATTCTTTAGGAAGGACTCGCAATTAAAACTGTTCCTACAGACAAATCGGACCAAGAGAATCAAAGTAAAAATGATATATAAATTAGCATCTGCTCTTCTGAAAATGTCCATTCATAGGCCATGAACACCAGAAAGCACATGAGGTATCTCAGATGGGAGACCTCCTGAGCTACCTGAAGGCATGACCCAGGCTGGGCACTCCTAGCCCTCAGACACTGACCACAAGCCAAAGAGATCTTGGCTCTTGGTACGTCTTCAATACCCTATTACATCAGCAGCTTTTCAGTTACAGTGCATAAGGAAGATAAATAGGAAGAGTCTCACATAAGTTTTTGAAGGAAACATGGCTTTCCACTGGACTGATGACCTGCACCTTCTTGTGAAGTCAATATTTAGGAGCTGCAAGTTAGTCAGTCGGTATCCAGGCAGTTTGGTAATTGCCATCCACTAGTGAATTCTCCAAAAAGAGCAAGTTTCAGGCTATTATGACTGTTTAATCATATATGTGCTTAATAAAGCACACAAAAATATAAGGACTAAACTTAAGAAGAAAGATGAAAAATATACTCCACTTTAGTATGATTGTTTAACTTTCTTGTGCATCATAAAAGGAAGTTCACTTTTCTTTCTGTTTCCAGGTTTCTCTTCGACAGCTGTCAAAGTCCTTCCTTCATCACATTACCTTCATTTTAGATATACTGCCCAACAACGTATCACATATTAATATGAAGCTTCAGGGCAAAATCCTAACCTCTCTGAAGTTAATAACTCTTTTATCACTCAGCTTCCTAGGGCCATAATTTAATTGCTGGAAAAGGTAAGACCAGTCTAGAGAATATGCAGGTGCCATCACTGTAACTAATGTTCTCTCCAAGGTAAACAAAATCCTGACAATAACTTATTATTAACACTATTAACCTAACATTCCTTTAGCCCAGAAAAGGGCTTGTCTTCATTAAAATTGCATCCAAATATCACTTATCAAATTGGCAGATCTCATTAGTTAGATTTTGCCTTTAAAATCTAATCAGTATTTTAGTCCCAAATCATTTTTATGCTCCTTCCTCATTACAAAAACTGCAATTTTCAACTTAATCAGTTTTACTACTTAGTAATATTTCATTAGACACAAAAAAGCTGTGAGTGGGGTAGTCAATTACAGAAAACTTTAAACCTAGAGCCTGGTTTCTGAGAAATAAAGTGCTCTACAGGACGCCTAAGAAGAGACGGAAGGAAACATCACTCTAGCAGAAATCTGGGAACAATACCTTGCAACATATTATTAGTCTTACAACACACTACGTTTAAAAGAACTCTCAAATTCATTCCAGTGGAATTATTGCCAGTATATACTTAGTCACGCCTATTTTTCCTGAGTGCAAAGTTCCTAAATCAACAAGAGTAGCATTCAAACCTCAGGTATGCATTCACACCAAAGGCTGATCATTTATCAACTCTTCTAGGGTGGGAGGACGGAGTGGGCAGGAGCAAATAAACCCAAAAAAATTCCAAGATGTTTTGGAGGTGACAGTCATGACAGACAGCAGTGAGTGGAATCCCACTGTTCTCATGTTTGTTTGAAGGTTAGGAGCTTGCTGAGCCAAGTTGAAATTCCCCTGAAAACCCAATGAAACAAGTTTTGTAGGACCTCGCAGAAGAGATATATAACTGCATTACAAAGCAAATCTCTGTTACTATGTTTTGGTGTTCCTCTGATTGTATGATACATACCAAAAGCTGACCACAATATTTGTGCTTCACAACAAAAAAGAAACTGATTTATCTTTTGTTCATGTTTAAGTCATGATTCAGTTCAATTCACCTTGTATAAATGAAATAAAACCACGGAGTTATCAATGCAAAAACTGAAACCTCACAATGATACCGTGAAGGAGACATTATTGAAATTCAAGTCAATCTGAGCTAAGAGTGATACTAGGTCCATCAACCTCAAGGCCAAGATTTTAGATAATAATAATGAGAGATGCCAAATGCTCAAGTTTTAAGACTGATTTTCAAAAAGCACCAAGGGTTAGGTGAAAAAAATCAGGATTCTACAAGTTGCTTTCAGTGCATCACCCACAGGCTGAAGTACTCTACAGCAGTTGTGGTTTTATTTATTTATTTATTTAAACCATAGCTTACATGTCCAGCTGTCTGCGCTGGACCGTCAGTAGCAGTCTGCATTTTAACTGAATATCAAATATCAGGTCCTGGCTTCTTATATGTCAAGGAGAAAGCCATACCCCCTTAAACCTAAACTAGGACCAAGGCTGATCCCTAATGCACTATCCATCCACACTGCAGCTCCCTGGGTCCTCTTGGTCTCAGACCATTTCTCAAATCTCTTTCTGAGCACTGGCACAGCAGAATCTAGCCACCTGGAATCTGCACTTGGAGCTTGTCCTAAATACAGATTAAAAGATGTCTTTAGTCCATCTGATAGTTTAAATAATCACTGAGTGCCAGCTTGGGTCAACTTGTTTGATTTTCCACTGAAATAGACTAAAAAGCATTGAAAATAGTCACCATGCCACAGCTGAAGGTGATGACCAAAGGCGGTGAGTACAGGAAACTACCCGAGGTTACTCTTGTATAGCTACTGTCTCTAAAGCATACAATGCAGGACAAGAAACTTAGCAACCAAATTACCAGAAGTCAAGGTATGTGAAATCAAAGTCAGGTACTTAACATCGAGCTCCATTCACTGCTTGTACTGTGTCAGTGTGTGTTCAGTGAGCCTGCACTGCCATTATGAACAGGAAAAGATTTGCAAGTTCACATCAACAAGATAGCTAATGTCTCATCTTTGGACACTGCCTTCTCCAACCAAATCTTTAATTTTCTAGGAAGTAATATATTTTCCTCAATATCACTGTACAGAAACCAGGAAAACACTAGTGTTAAAATATCACTTCCAAAGGGTAAAACAAATTAGGCCACAGTACTGCTTGAGTCCAGGTGAAAGTGAACAAAATACAGTATTTAGATATGTAAGAGATACTGTTGATGTGTCTGCTGCTCAGAGAAAATTTACAGCACAAATGTTGTATGAATCAGTGTGATGGCTGCTGTCAGCTACAAATATCATCTGCATATTACGCACCTACCACATGCAAAATACTCCCACAATGATCTTATTAAGGAGGCTGTACCATACATCAAAATAATATTATACCTACAGCAGCCTGTAGGTACTAAAACATGCCCTTCCTGCTTATTTTGTACACAGTGAAAAATGACACACTTGTGGATATACTTGCTCATTAATTCTGACAGATAATTCAGAATACATGCTTGATACCACAACTTAAGTATCTGAAAGCTGTAGAAAGAGAAATGCTCTAAAAGCTAGCAAAAAAACAAAGAGAAAGGGAGAGGAACAGAGATGGCAATTATTTGAGCTACACAGAATTTTAGATGGGTAATAATTAACTTGGTAGTGAGTAGCTGAGTGATAGAAAAATCTCACAAGCTTTCTTCAGTAGTATCTAAAAATATCTGGGTCTGAAACAGAAGAGAAACCTTTTTAACAATTACTTCTGAGTTTCCTTCTTCCATTCTTTGTGGGAGAACCAACTTTACTTATTTACTTTAATTTATAAAAAAGCAAAAGAAACTCTGCACATAAACATGCAAGAATTGAGGACTGTCTTGTACTTGTTCATGTCCTTGAACAGATCAGCGCTTATTAAGGTGGGATAAAACTGGAGAGGAATTCCAAAAAGTTTTGTCTCAAAAAGACACAGTTCATCCCCAAGCTGCCTTATACAGCTGAGATCATTCCTACCTCAGTACCTTCAAGCAACATGGATATTCCTCTCCATTTGTAGCTAAGGTCCTGTGTGTAGCACAAGGAACAGCTCAATTTCCTGGACAGGGTAAAGAATCCCCTTTGAATATCAACATATTAGCATAGGCCTTCAAATATCAATCAGATGCAAGAGTAGCTTTGTCAGGACTGATTCTTCATTCCTTACTCTGAATTCAAGACAATCAAGTCAGAGGCTGAAAGAAGGAAGAAGCCCCCATCTCAGCAGGCATGGGCAATTTGGGTCCCAGAAGAGATGACAGAAACAACAGAAAAAAAAGGGGATGAGTTTTAACTTGCATGTCAGAAACCAGCTGTGATTTCACGAAGTGCTGTGATCAGACAGAATCAAAGCATTTCTTAGAACAGCTCTGTGTCAAGAGCTGAACCTGCTCCTCAGGAACCAAGCGGATTCCTCTCTTCCACTTTTCCTTTGCTGTATAAGAGCTATGTATAATCTACCCTGTTCCATATTTTTAAAGCAGGACCATTTACATCCTTCATTCAAAGGTCAGGGCAACACATATGGCATGCAATTCAAAACAGTAAACATTAAAATATTTGTCATTAATTATTATAACGCCCAAGTAAAAAATAAACATAGATAGTTACCTACAAAGAATATTTTATTTTCTATAAAAGGAGGTGGCAGTAGATGCTCACTAGCAATAAGTTGTAGCCAGTACAATAATTTGAAAATTTATAGACACAGTTGGTGCTCCAGCCAGAAAACAACGTATGCAATTACTGCTACTGTTAATGTGCCTGCATGTCTAATTTCTGGAGCAGCATACCGAGTGCTTTCCCCTTAAGGTGGCTTGAGCAACTGGTCTGTATTTTAACAGAGAGAACCATATGTAACGAAAGCAAATCTTTCAGGAGACAAGTCACGCTTTCAACTTGTTCTTGCTGCCAGAGTAGTAATTGCGGTGAAATGGAAAAAAACAAGTGCACACCTACTATAAACAGATGGCTAATAAAAATTTGGGGAGCTCTTTCAATACAGAAATTGAGTACTCTAAAAAGACACCTACATAACAAATGCTTGGACACGTTGTCTCCTTTTATAGACTACTTAAAAGATGTGCCCTTTATCTTAGCAACTGAAATGTTTGTTCCTTTATTGCTGATTATATACAAAAGTTTCAGAATACATGTATACCAAATATTTAATATTTATAATAGAATATATCAAATCTAGTCATGCAGTACAGGCAGTAGGTATTAACTACTAATGTGACATACCCAAATATGGTAATGAATTTTTGTTATAGATCAGACCTCTCTTGTCTACCATCTTTATAATAAAGCATTGTCTTGATGAAATTAGGAGATTACAATATACAGTAAAAACACATCTTGGTCCACTGAGGTTTACTCATGCCTGCAAACATCTGCTCTTGTTTTGTACTTCCATCTGAAGACAAGAACAAATATTTCCATTTGCTTAAAAATGTTGACAGGTGAATCAGTGTTTCAACGTTAAAGTAGGTCAGTCCACGTTGCATTATTCAGTGTAGTAACATGACACTTCTAAATGATAAAATATTGTCTAATACAAATTTCAAATGATACAAGCACATATCTGTTTTCTGCAGAAAAAAAAAAAAGCTTTAATTTGAAAATGTCCCTCCTCCATCTGTGAGAAAAACATGAAGCTTTACAAATCAATTCTTTTTGCCTCCCTAACCTCTTTTTCCCAGTCAATATCTGGGTAAACACATGAACTAAGGACAAGTACATGTCTGTTCCCAGGCAGCAGATTTTAAAGGACATCATCAGATTCAAACATAGGCAAATAAAGGCAAAAAGAAGAATAAAAGCTACCTCAGGTACTACAAACTTCTTGAAGTCTTCCCTACCAATTTAGGGAGGCACAACCAAGTCATTTTCTGTTTCTTAGAATGTTTTCTCTCCCCTGTTTGTGTTTGAAAGCTCATGCCCCTAAGGAAAACACAGTATCAATGTTTTACATTATCTGTATACAGAAATACTTGTCAGTGGGAAAAGTAAACAAAGCAAAGTCGGCACCTCTCACCTGCCTCATTTGCAATAATTCTATGTACCACTTGTAGTAATAGGAAGCTGGATATTTTCAGGAAATGATTATCAAGCAACTACTTGAATAACAGTAGAATAACCCTGAAAACAGTAAAGAGAAATCAAAACTGTATTTCTACCAAGAAATCAACATCCTAATTTACACCAAAAAATACCATTATATTCTCTTTTTAGAATATGTTATTCTGTCACAGGTTGGTGACACCATACATCTACTATAGAGGTTCCTCCACAGAAAGAAAATAATTTTTTAAGATTGCAGACAGACTTTGAGTACTTCTGTAGTTCAAGTTGTAAAGTGTGCTTTTTTAGAATGAGAAAAGACAAATTATTTTCCAAGAAAAACTGAGCAAATTCAGTATTTAGTTAAAATACAATGTTGTAATTTTCAAAAAAGAAAAAAAAAAAATAGGTGTATGGACTGGCTTTTCCTCTCCTTAATTGCAGTCAGTTCCACAAAGACAAAAATACTATCTGCTTGTTCTGCCAAATGATACTTGTCTTCTTGCCATTAAACGATAATTAAATTTCCTTCACAGAAATAACATTTGAGTGCCTGCCCAATAAGGATTGCTGCTTCTTCCTGGATAAACTTTCATAAAATCATATAAAAAAACCCTATGGGTCTTATATGAAGACTTCCCTATTGAGACTGTAGGATAGACCTTTAGACAATACAATAGATGTTAAAACAAAGACTGAAAGATTCTTGCACCACAATTCCCTTTGGCAATCTAAACCTGACTCCTGTCTGAGTATGTCTCATGGTCTTGCTTCTACTACAGGTGTTTAGAGGTTCTCATGAGGTTCACATGGGCCCACTTCTCAAGCTTGTCCGGGTCCCTCTGGATAGCAACCTGTCCCTCAGGTGTGTCAGCTACACAATCAGCTTGGTGTCATCTGCAAACTTGATGAGGGTGCACTCAATCCCACTGTCTATGTCATTGATGAAGATATTGAATAGCACTAGTCCCAATATGGACCCTTGGAGGACAGAACTTGTCACCAATCTCCATCTGGACATTGAGCCGTTGACTACTACACTCTGGATGCAACCATCCAATCAATTCCTCATCCACTGAACATCCATCAAATGCACATCTCTCCAATTTAGAGAGAAGGATGTTGTGGGGGACTGTGTCGAATGCCTTACCGAAGTCTAGATAGACACCTGTAGCTCGTCCTTTGGATGTAGTCACTCCATCACAGAAGTCCCCTAGGCTGGTCAGGCAGGACTTGCCCTTAGTAAAGCCATGCTGGCTGTCTCAGATCACCTCTCTGTCCTCCATGTGCCCTATCATAGCTTCTAGGAGTATCCTTTCCATGATCTTCCCAGGCACAAGGTGAGGCTGACAGGTTGCTAGTTCCCAGGGTCTTTCTTTTTACCCTTTTTAAGAAAAAACTTGATGACTTTATAAAGGAAAGACTTCTCTTAAGCACTTTCATAATATCTTGCTTAAACTATTTCCAAAAAGCACTTCTTAATTTTAGCTTGGAATGGTATTTCATTTTAAAAAAAATTAAAAAAAAAAAAAGGAAAAGGTCAAATTAACAAATTTGAAAATTATTTTTTAGGTCAAATTCCATAAGTCTGAAGTGATACATTAGAGACTACTTGTAAATTTTTTCTGTTTCAAACCTCCAAACACCTTCATTTATCCACCACCCCCTGATCAGTTTTTCCACTCAGGTCTATTTCCAATGCAATTTCCTAGAGGTCAGCTTAGACATATATAGAATATATATCATTTTAACCTGAGCAACAAACTATAAGACATGAAACTGCTAGCAGAGCTAGTAATTTTTCTCTACAATTGACCTTTCAGTCCTCCATCTATTTCATATTTCTGTTTAATCACATAGCCAGGGTTATTCTCACTCAGCTGCTCTCTACGTATTTTAAAGGTTTTATCACTTTTTTACCATAGTTCTTTTCAAACAAAGTTTTACAAAGTTCACTTTTACAAAAATATTCCTGAATTTTTCATCAGATTTAAAAATTACAAGATCCAACCATCTTTAGAAGTGGTATATTTTTTGCTATGCTATAGTCAGTTTTAAGATAATTGGACTAGTTGTGGATTCAAAAAACAACACAGAAATGGAAGGAATTAAATTGATCGCTGCTGAGTTGGCCATTATTTCTCCATAAAAACACAATAAAGGAATGATAGCTTTAATATGAACATTTAAGAAGTAATTCAAAATAAAATTTGAAGTATTTTTGCTTGTGGTAAGAGAAAACCATTTTGCACCCATCAGGAAACTTTAACACAGGTCACATGGGAGGAAACACAATGCAAACATAGCTTAACCCCACCATGAAGAATTTGACCAACACTGTCTTCTTACCCTCCATCAGAAATATTATTAGACCTGTGCTCAAAACCAGAAGATTGGAACTTATATTAGAGAAGCTATAACATCTTTTATAAATTTACCAAGTATGGATGACAGGTATGGACTACCACTGATTAAAGTGGTAGCTTACACTAAACATGACATTGTATAATCACAGGTTATATAGATGTAATTACACACCTCAATTTCATCACTTGCCCTCAGTCAGGAAATAAAATACCTTTTACAAAAGGAGAAGATCAAATTCAGCTTTGCTGACTGTGCAAAGATGAAAGTAATTTCTGTACAAGTAATCAAGAAAGACAATAGCTGTTTGCCTCCAGGTTTTCCTTAGCCATCTTCTAGCACAACTATTTCTCCTATTTTGTACCCCGCTATCAGAATGCACTAATGTTTGTCCCACATCTGTCAAGACTATGTCCACTGTCTCAGTATCTTAATTTTAAAATCGGTATATTTATTAATAACTTATTTTTATTATACTAAGGCTGTCTTATATGTAATAGGCTCATGTATAAAAATTGGAAAACTTGGAAAGTTCAGGGATCCATAGTGGAAAAATAATATTAAAACATGACTCACTCTTAAGGGTCCTGCCCTGGACTGTAATTAGGAAACCCAGTTCCACAATATTTTTAAAGCTTAATAATCCCTTATTAAAAACAAACAAACAAACAAACAAACAAACCCCAACCTAAAGTTATCAGAAAACAGTTCCATTTAGTGCTACCACTTCTCTTTCCAGAAAAATCCACTTTCATTGAAAGAAAACAACAAAACAATCAACTTGAAAACCCACTGGTTGAAAACTTCTTGCAAATGATGAAAAGCCATTATTTTATACAGAAAATACTTATTTTCCCATTAAGTGTTTTTTATCCAAAGTTAAAGTATCTTTCAAAACACGACAAAAGGATAATAATAGCGAGGATGTTTTTTCATAGACACAAATGTAGGTCCACAGCAGCAAGAGACGAAACAAGCCCTATGTCCACAAGTAACTCCAAGGAGGACTTCTCAGTAACTTCCGATTCAGGGATGGTCAAGCATGTTTCCACACACTTTGTTAGTCCATAGCATAGAAAGGTATTCAGCTGAATCCCACAGTAAACAGTTCCCCTTGTAACTTTCTAGCTTTAAACTAGTAATTCTTCATTTATAACTTTGATGGCTTACTAGGTAAAATGTCTTATTTTTACATTAACTTTCATGATTTTCCGATATACACTGTGAAGCAGCTTGATTAATATTTTTGAGGAGAGAAATCTGAATTTGAAGAGTTATTTTTCAGGAAATCTTGAGGTTTCTTGCAATAGCACAATATTTCTACCATACGTTTTGCTTCCTTTGCTGCAAGTAGGGACCAGGTTGCTGTGGCAACTGAGTTACAGGCTGACTACAGAGCCGTGTTTGCTGACATTATGCAGCAGGATTACTGCCCTCCTTGAAAGAAGAGCGCCATATATTACATTTCAGTTGTTTAAAAGAGGGTTCATTTTGACTCAACTCTGCAGTTGAGTTGTCATCTTGCTTATATCTACATTTTCTTAAAGGTCTGAAAAAGTCTCAGGAGCCAGCTGTCATGACAACAACCTGGCAGTGGGGTCAATTAGATATTTGTTCCTGACTCTAAGTGGGACTGTGAAATTAAGGTAGATGAGGTCCTATACTAGGAGAAAGGCTTGCTCTGTTGTACAGATCTGATAAAAAGGTCTTCATACGTTTGTTTTTATTTTATAGTACTTCTGCAGTTCTCAGTTTAAAGGACAAAGTGGGGTCATGGGTTGGACACTCAAGTGTTACAAATAAGCTAGTGTAAAGGAAATAATGTAGAAATTTCAGCAGCCTTACAAGTCTGCTATCTGGGGCGTCATCTGACACATCAAAAATTAAACAGAGGTATACACCGACAAAAATCTCACTTAGCATTACCCAGGGAAACTTCCATTTTATTCTTTAGGAAGGACTCGCAATTAAAACTGTTCCTACAGACAAATCGGACCAAGAGAATCAAAGTAAAAATGATATATAAATTAGCATCTGCTCTTCTGAAAATGTCTATTCATAGGCCATGAACACCAGAAAGCACATGAGGTATCTCAGATGGGAGACCTCCTGAGCTACCTGAAGGCATGACCCAGGCTGGGCACTCCTAGCCCTCAGACACTGACCACAAGCCAAAGAGATCTTGGCTCTTGGTACATCTTCAATACCCTATTACATCAGCAGCTTTTCAGTTACAGTGCATAAGGAAGATAAATAGGAAGAGTCTCACATAAGTTTTTGAAGGAAACATGGCTTTCCACTGGACTGATGACCTGCACCTTCTTGTGAAGTCAATATTTAGGAGCTGCAAGTTAGTCAGTCGGTATCCAGGCAGTTTGGTAATTGCCATCCACTAGTGAATTCTCCAAAAAGAGCAAGTTTCAGGCTATTATGACTGTTTAATCATATATGTGCTTAATAAAGCACACAAAAATATAAGGACTAAACTTAAGAAGAAAGATGAAAAATATACTCCACTTTAGTATGATTGTTTAACTTTCTTGTGCATCATAAAAGGAAGTTCACTTTTCTTTCTGTTTCCAGGTTTCTCTTCGACAGCTGTCAAAGTCCTTCCTTCATCACATTACCTTCATTTTAGATATACTGCCCAACAACGTATCACATATTAATATGAAGCTTCAGGGCAAAATCCTAACCTCTCTGAAGTTAATAACTCTTTTATCACTCAGCTTCCTAGGGCCATAATTTAATTGCTGGAAAAGGTAAGACCAGTCTAGAGAATATGCAGGTGCCATCACTGTAACTAATGTTCTCTCCAAGGTAAACAAAATCCTGACAATAACTTATTATTAACACTATTAACCTAACATTCCTTTAGCCCAGAAAAGGGCTTGTCTTCATTAAAATTGCATCCAAATATCACTTATCAAATTGGCAGATCTCATTAGTTAGATTTTGCCTTTAAAATCTAATCAGTATTTTAGTCCCAAATCATTTTTATGCTCCTTCCTCATTACAAAAACTGCAATTTTCAACTTAATCAGTTTTACTACTTAGTAATATTTCATTAGACACAAAAAAGCTGTGAGTGGGGTAGTCAATTACAGAAAACTTTAAACCTAGAGCCTGGTTTCTGAGAAATAAAGTGCTCTACAGGACGCCTAAGAAGAGACGGAAGGAAACATCACTCTAGCAGAAATCTGGGAACAATACCTTGCAACATATTATTAGTCTTACAACACACTACGTTTAAAAGAACTCTCAAATTCATTCCAGTGGAATTATTGCCAGTATATACTTAGTCACGCCTATTTTTCCTGAGTGCAAAGTTCCTAAATCAACAAGAGTAGCATTCAAACCTCAGGTATGCATTCACACCAAAGGCTGATCATTTATCAACTCTTCTAGGGTGGGAGGACGGAGTGGGCAGGAGCAAATAAACCCAAAAAAATTCCAAGATGTTTTGGAGGTGACAGTCATGACAGACAGCAGTGAGTGGAATCCCACTGTTCTCATGTTTGTTTGAAGGTTAGGAGCTTGCTGAGCCAAGTTGAAATTCCCCTGAAAACCCAATGAAACAAGTTTTGTAGGACCTCGCAGAAGAGATATATAACTGCATTACAAAGCAAATCTCTGTTACTATGTTTTGGTGTTCCTCTGATTGTATGATACATACCAAAAGCTGACCACAATATTTGTGCTTCACAACAAAAAAGAAACTGATTTATCTTTTGTTCATGTTTAAGTCATGATTCAGTTCAATTCACCTTGTATAAATGAAATAAAACCACGGAGTTATCAATGCAAAAACTGAAACCTCACAATGATACCGTGAAGGAGACATTATTGAAATTCAAGTCAATCTGAGCTAAGAGTGATACTAGGTCCATCAACCTCAAGGCCAAGATTTTAGATAATAATAATGAGAGATGCCAAATGCTCAAGTTTTAAGACTGATTTTCAAAAAGCACCAAGGGTTAGGTGAAAAAAATCAGGATTCTACAAGTTGCTTTCAGTGCATCACCCACAGGCTGAAGTACTCTACAGCAGTTGTGGTTTTATTTATTTATTTATTTAAACCATAGCTTACATGTCCAGCTGTCTGCGCTGGACCGTCAGTAGCAGTCTGCATTTTAACTGAATATCAAATATCAGGTCCTGGCTTCTTATATGTCAAGGAGAAAGCCATACCCCCTTAAACCTAAACTAGGACCAAGGCTGATCCCTAATGCACTATCCATCCACACTGCAGCTCCCTGGGTCCTCTTGGTCTCAGACCATTTCTCAAATCTCTTTCTGAGCACTGGCACAGCAGAATCTAGCCACCTGGAATCTGCACTTGGAGCTTGTCCTAAATACAGATTAAAAGATGTCTTTAGTCCATCTGATAGTTTAAATAATCACTGAGTGCCAGCTTGGGTCAACTTGTTTGATTTTCCACTGAAATAGACTAAAAAGCATTGAAAATAGTCACCATGCCACAGCTGAAGGTGATGACCAAAGGCGGTGAGTACAGGAAACTACCCGAGGTTACTCTTGTATAGCTACTGTCTCTAAAGCATACAATGCAGGACAAGAAACTTAGCAACCAAATTACCAGAAGTCAAGGTATGTGAAATCAAAGTCAGGTACTTAACATCGAGCTCCATTCACTGCTTGTACTGTGTCAGTGTGTGTTCAGTGAGCCTGCACTGCCATTATGAACAGGAAAAGATTTGCAAGTTCACATCAACAAGATAGCTAATGTCTCATCTTTGGACACTGCCTTCTCCAACCAAATCTTTAATTTTCTAGGAAGTAATATATTTTCCTCAATATCACTGTACAGAAACCAGGAAAACACTAGTGTTAAAATATCACTTCCAAAGGGTAAAACAAATTAGGCCACAGTACTGCTTGAGTCCAGGTGAAAGTGAACAAAATACAGTATTTAGATATGTAAGAGATACTGTTGATGTGTCTGCTGCTCAGAGAAAATTTACAGCACAAATGTTGTATGAATCAGTGTGATGGCTGCTGTCAGCTACAAATATCATCTGCATATTACGCACCTACCACATGCAAAATACTCCCACAATGATCTTATTAAGGAGGCTGTACCATACATCAAAATAATATTATACCTACAGCAGCCTGTAGGTACTAAAACATGCCCTTCCTGCTTATTTTGTACACAGTGAAAAATGACACACTTGTGGATATACTTGCTCATTAATTCTGACAGATAATTCAGAATACATGCTTGATACCACAACTTAAGTATCTGAAAGCTGTAGAAAGAGAAATGCTCTAAAAGCTAGCAAAAAAACAAAGAGAAAGGGAGAGGAACAGAGATGGCAATTATTTGAGCTACACAGAATTTTAGATGGGTAATAATTAACTTGGTAGTGAGTAGCTGAGTGATAGAAAAATCTCACAAGCTTTCTTCAGTAGTATCTAAAAATATCTGGGTCTGAAACAGAAGAGAAACCTTTTTAACAATTACTTCTGAGTTTCCTTCTTCCATTCTTTGTGGGAGAACCAACTTTACTTATTTACTTTAATTTATAAAAAAGCAAAAGAAACTCTGCACATAAACATGCAAGAATTGAGGACTGTCTTGTACTTGTTCATGTCCTTGAACAGATCAGCGCTTATTAAGGTGGGATAAAACTGGAGAGGAATTCCAAAAAGTTTTGTCTCAAAAAGACACAGTTCATCCCCAAGCTGCCTTATACAGCTGAGATCATTCCTACCTCAGTACCTTCAAGCAACATGGATATTCCTCTCCATTTGTAGCTAAGGTCCTGTGTGTAGCACAAGGAACAGCTCAATTTCCTGGACAGGGTAAAGAATCCCCTTTGAATATCAACATATTAGCATAGGCCTTCAAATATCAATCAGATGCAAGAGTAGCTTTGTCAGGACTGATTCTTCATTCCTTACTCTGAATTCAAGACAATCAAGTCAGAGGCTGAAAGAAGGAAGAAGCCCCCATCTCAGCAGGCATGGGCAATTTGGGTCCCAGAAGAGATGACAGAAACAACAGAAAAAAAAGGGGATGAGTTTTAACTTGCATGTCAGAAACCAGCTGTGATTTCACGAAGTGCTGTGATCAGACAGAATCAAAGCATTTCTTAGAACAGCTCTGTGTCAAGAGCTGAACCTGCTCCTCAGGAACCAAGCGGATTCCTCTCTTCCACTTTTCCTTTGCTGTATAAGAGCTATGTATAATCTACCCTGTTCCATATTTTTAAAGCAGGACCATTTACATCGTTCATTCAAAGGTCAGGGCAACACATATGGCATGCAATTCAAAACAGTAAACATTAAAATATTTGTCATTAATTATTATAACGCCCAAGTAAAAAATAAACATAGATAGTTACCTACAAAGAATATTTTATTTTCTATAAAAGGAGGTGGCAGTAGATGCTCACTAGCAATAAGTTGTAGCCAGTACAATAATTTGAAAATTTATAGACACAGTTGGTGCTCCAGCCAGAAAACAACGTATGCAATTACTGCTACTGTTAATGTGCCTGCATGTCTAATTTCTGGAGCAGCATACCGAGTGCTTTCCCCTTAAGGTGGCTTGAGCAACTGGTCTGTATTTTAACAGAGAGAACCATATGTAACGAAAGCAAATCTTTCAGGAGACAAGTCACGCTTTCAACTTGTTCTTGCTGCCAGAGTAGTAATTGCGGTGAAATGGAAAAAAACAAGTGCACACCTACTATAAACAGATGGCTAATAAAAATTTGGGGAGCTCTTTCAATACAGAAATTGAGTACTCTAAAAAGACACCTACATAACAAATGCTTGGACATGTTGTCTCCTTTTATAGACTACTTAAAAGATGTGCCCTTTATCTTAGCAACTGAAATGTTTGTTCCTTTATTGCTGATTATATACAAAAGTTTCAGAATACATGTATACCAAATATTTAATATTTATAATAGAATATATCAAATCTAGTCATGCAGTACAGGCAGTAGGTATTAACTACTAATGTGACATACCCAAATATGGTAATGAATTTTTGTTATAGATCAGACCTCTCTTGTCTACCATCTTTATAATAAAGCATTGTCTTGATGAAATTAGGAGATTACAATATACAGTAAAAACACATCTTGGTCCACTGAGGTTTACTCATGCCTGCAAACATCTGCTCTTGTTTTGTACTTCCATCTGAAGACAAGAACAAATATTTCCATTTGCTTAAAAATGTTGACAGGTGAATCAGTGTTTCAACGTTAAAGTAGGTCAGTCCACGTTGCATTATTCAGTGTAGTAACATGACACTTCTAAATGATAAAATATTGTCTAATACAAATTTCAAATGATACAAGCACATATCTGTTTTCTGCAGAAAAAAAAAAAAGCTTTAATTTGAAAATGTCCCTCCTCCATCTGTGAGAAAAACATGAAGCTTTACAAATCAATTCTTTTTGCCTCCCTAACCTCTTTTTCCCAGTCAATATCTGGGTAAACACATGAACTAAGGACAAGTACATGTCTGTTCCCAGGCAGCAGATTTTAAAGGACATCATCAGATTCAAACATAGGCAAATAAAGGCAAAAAGAAGAATAAAAGCTACCTCAGGTACTACAAACTTCTTGAAGTCTTCCCTACCAATTTAGGGAGGCACAACCAAGTCATTTTCTGTTTCTTAGAATGTTTTCTCTCCCCTGTTTGTGTTTGAAAGCTCATGCCCCTAAGGAAAACACAGTATCAATGTTTTACATTATCTGTATACAGAAATACTTGTCAGTGGGAAAAGTAAACAAAGCAAAGTCGGCACCTCTCACCTGCCTCATTTGCAATAATTCTATGTACCACTTGTAGTAATAGGAAGCTGGATATTTTCAGGAAATGATTATCAAGCAACTACTTGAATAACAGTAGAATAACCCTGAAAACAGTAAAGAGAAATCAAAACTGTATTTCTACCAAGAAATCAACATCCTAATTTACACCAAAAAATACCATTATATTCTCTTTTTAGAATATGTTATTCTGTCACAGGTTGGTGACACCATACATCTACTATAGAGGTTCCTCCACAGAAAGAAAATAATTTTTTAAGATTGCAGACAGACTTTGAGTACTTCTGTAGTTCAAGTTGTAAAGTGTGCTTTTTTAGAATGAGAAAAGACAAATTATTTTCCAAGAAAAACTGAGCAAATTCAGTATTTAGTTAAAATACAATGTTGTAATTTTCAAAAAAGAAAAAAAAAAAATCCTCTAGTGTCCTATGTATAATCTAAGTACTTATTTATGAATTAGATCATTGAAAAGGTACTTGCACGCAGTCTCAAGCACCAGCCCAAAATGCCATATTTTGGCATTGTGGAAAATAGGCTTCACAACTTTTAAGTATGTTCATTCATCTTTATGTGCAAGCAATCTGGTTATTCACCAAAGACTACACATATGCTTAAAGCTAAATATACCTGAAAATATCCTTGCAGATGGAACAACCCATGATCATAGTTGCAAAAGATATGATGGAAGAAAAAACCCTTCAAGTTCTTAAAGCAGTATTAGCAGAGGAAACAGATGCAGATTTATCCAAGAATGGAGAAAGAAAAGCAAAATCTCTTATTCTATTATATATTGTATTATATTACCTCCCCATTAGCAGCATGCTCCTGTGTGGCAGTTTTATTTGCCTCTGATCCTTAACAGATGTGATGCAATAAATTCAGTCCTTTTCTGCCACACTTCATAAAACCTCCAAAATGACAAATGGATCAGAACTGACTGGAGAGAAGAGGGAGGGCCAAGCCTCTAAATGTAGAACAATGGTCATAGAAGCCCACACTTAGGTAAATTGATTTATTTTAAGAAAAGAAAAAAAAAGTAACCTATTACAATAAGGTCTTTTTATTTTTAGAATGTTTCAGACTAGCAACAACAGAAAACTAACAACAACAACAAAAAAAAAACCTAACAAAAAACCTCCATACTCTGAAACTCTTGAAATATGTGCTTACAATAAAACTCCAGAAACTCTGATCTAGCTATATGTACACATAAAAGCTCCACTTTGACACTTTCTGTAGAAAAGGAAAAAAGAAAAAAGGCAGTGACTATTCTTGGCAACATTTAAATTTTGGCCAAATGCGTGGGGGGGAGGCTGGGTTCTGGCTACTCACAATAGTTTTCCAACTCACAGAAATTAAGGGGAAGAAAGAGGCTAGCTGAAACAATAATGAATAAAACAACTGATATTCTCGCTTTCAGTCTTTCTCCACATCACAGATCCTACCTCTTCCAAATGCTCACTTACAGCACATGCCAAATAACCCAAAGCATGATATTACAGCATGTGTACTCCCACATGCTGTCGATAACACACTGGTAAACACAATAGCCAGCTATTTTGATGGCAGGAATTTCTATGGGTCTGTCTTCTTGAACATGAACTCTTTCATAAAGCTCAACAGTAAAGCTGGAGAATAAAGATCTCCTAAAATTTCAGATGGAAGAACCAAGCCTATGCATCTTTTCTTTAAATACGTTTTCTTCCAACCAAGACTCCTAGCAAATACTTATCTACATGAAATCACCAAAATATTTTAACTCCAATCACATTTAAGGTTAGCCCCACTGAGATAATTCCTTTAAACTTTCTCAACAACCACATCTTAATTTAACATATGAACAGGCTTCACTGTTCTATCTGTTCCAGTCACTGTATTTATCAAAGAGTTGCTCTAATTGTTTTTTAGCAGTCTCTTTGTTTCTCTCTTTCCTTTAGGTCACTTATCGCAGTAATTTAGAGACCCAAAGTGTTGTATATGACCATCATGCTGCCACACAGCACCAGAGTGCAAGCGTTTAAAGTGCCCCTGACAGCTCTCAGTTCCATCCAAGTGATTCTAATTATGCTAGAGACATATTTCTTCAATATTTACAAATTTACAATATATACTATCATGAAAAAGCATGGATGAACATATTCAAAAGCATTTTCTCCAAGCTGGAGTTGGCAGTGCCTGCACTGAAAATAACGATAGCATTTGTTTGAGTTTTTCTGCTTATGTTTTGCTAGTCTTCCTCCCCCACCCCTTTTCTTGCACTAATGGCAGTGGAACGTATGGCATAGATCATCTCCTTGCTGAAAGAAAGGTGACACACCAGTTACTAATTTTAATTTGTTTGCTTTTATTGTGTCTTGAGAACACCAAGAAAAATTGTTTTTCTTATTAAAGTGTAATTCTCCATAGAAAACTGACTAAACAGTGACACCATGGGGTGCCTTGCCTATTCATGCTAATTAATTTTCACCTAAAATTACATAGCATGTTAAGCATTTCAGCTGCTACCCCTGTGAAATCAATCAGGCAATGAAGTGCCTTTCTCGCCTGCCACACGACTAACCACTAAAGATTGTTTAATAATTAGAATATAATCATGATGCCAGTCAAAAAACACAGTCCATTTGCTCTTCTACAAGTATACTGGACTGTCATGGGCAACACCACAAACAACACCCATAGTGGACCTGGATCCCAGGATTTATCTAAGAACCAAAGAGATTAGAACTCTTGCCCTGGGTTAGTAGATGAGAATCAAGAATACGCAGCGTGGTGCTGAGTAAGCAGTTACCCTAATACAGCATCATGTGCTCAAATTGTAGCTTGTTTTAAGCAGAAGTGCTTTACCTTCTGTCAGCAATTATTTAAATGTTTTCGTGATTGTGGCCCTAACTGCAGCCTCCCCGTGTTATCTGGCTGACACAAAGCAGAATACTGAATTGGCTCTCAGGGCTATGTTCACTGGGTGATGGGTAGCCAGATCCACAGCTCCTAAGCTACCCTGATTTAGGAGAAATGGCTACAAGATTAGGAGACCAGGTCTGGCCAGTTGCCAGTCACTGTGACAGACCAATACCTCTCAGGTTAGTGTTGCTCAATAGGAATAATAGTTCTCATCTCCTCTATTTGCAAACTGTTCTTCACATAAGCTTTGTAATTGCCCTATTTTTCACTATTGTTATTGCTAGGAGATACCAACCCCTAAGTAGGAAATTTTCTTTCAAAAGTTCAGCTTACGTCTCAGAGTTATAACCTTTCGTCATGACATTACTGCCCAGGTGCAAGGTCAGAGAGTTTAAGCATGGCTGAAATGAAGACTTAGAAACCTTAGAAGCCTGAAAGCTGGCCCTGCTTCAGCCACACATGCAGCAAATCAGCACCCATGGGACCACTAGCCATCAACTTTGAAACATTCAAATGGGTTAGTCCCCTCCAGAAGGATTAAACAGAAACATATGCACCAGGCAATGACACCTTTATAATAACAATATTTTTGCTGAGGTATCAATGGGTCCCTGTACTGAAGAACTGTGTGCTCACATTCTTACATTTTCCACAGGTACTGTGTAAGAGCTGTTCTGTTGCTTTCTAACCACTACTTCCCAAAATAGTAAAATAACGCTGAATGCAAATTAAGCTGAGGAAGCTGAAATGGATCTAACTTCAGAAATAGCAAAAGTTGTAAAGTGATCATTAAAATATTGGTGACAGACAAGCCTATGAGATATATTTGTTTTCCTGTGTATTTTCTTTCTTTTTTAGCACAAATTATTTGAAATAATTTTTACTTTTAGGGGAAAAAATAATAAAGTCAGAAATGCAGTTTTAAGAACAGACATGAGAAGATTCTTCTGGAGATGGAGACAGAAGTACAGATTAAGTTTTATATTTTTAAAATAGTTTTGATAGCCACATTTATGTCCAACCCATTAATTTAAAGTTCTGTTATGCTTGCAGCTTTGCCTTTAAGCTTGATGATATCTCTGATAGAATTTATGAGTCCAGAACCAAATTAATACTTATCATTTTGATTTTAGTCCTATGGATGAATCCCAAAACAAGACATAGGGCCACATTGTACTCGGCTTTGTACAGATCAACATGACCTAAACTCTATTACTAACATACATCTAAGTACGCTTAAAACAATAAAATCAGTAAGAGATAAAGTCGAATGTAAAACAAAAGCAGCCTACACAGCAAATCTTTTTTATTATTATTATTTTTAATTATTATAGCCAACTGTTTCTCTCATTGTTCTTATTGATCAGTATTTTTCTCCATTTCAATAAAATTTTCAGATCTCACTTATTTAGGTGATAAAAATGAGGTGGTTTTTCACAGACTTAACATCTTTCAGGGACCTTTCAAGTGTTATGTCTTAACCAATTCTCACTTTAACAAGCTGGTCAACTTTCTTCAAACAACTTCAAGTTCAGTCACTTAGTGTACCAAAAGCACACTCCACACGTTTGACCTTGCCCTGCTGAAGTAAATGGGAAGCTTGGTACTGACTTCAGTGGACTTCAGATTTCATATGCTGTTCTAGAGGTCAGGAAAGCTAAAGCTGAACTTTGGATCACTAAATTCAAATAAACTTGGGAAATTACCAGGTTCAGTTGAGCACTTCAAATCTGGACTCTGCCTCTAATGATAAGAAAAATTATCCCTGTTCCAACTACACATCAAGAAGTATGAACCCAAGCTTTGTTTGCAACTGAGCCATTTCAACTGCAGCAGCTAAGCTGTGAGCAGAATAAAATACATACATAAATCCCATCAATGAACACACCTAACGTGGAAAGAAACTACAACACTGATGTTACACAGTACATTCTTGATTCTGATGCATTTAACATACACTTCCTTGTGGCTAGTTGCTTTCACAATCTCAGCTTTTGAAAGCCAAAAATGAGGTATCTGACATCAGCACCTCGACACCAGACACATTCAGGAGGTCACAGGCTGGGTATCCCAAAAAGGGAGGCACTCAAAATAACTTTTTGAAATGTACACCATTGTGCTTTAGATGAGGAGCACAAAGATAAATTACTATTTCAGAAAGTTGTATTAACTCTTTTATAAATGAGGTTCATTCAAGTGGGTGAAAAAAAACATTACGTGCCCTAAAGAAATAAATTTAGCACACTCGTCTTGTTCTGTCCAGAAGAATCCACTTGTTTTGGGTGCGTTTTGGGTGCAAAGACACAATGCCCTGGGTTATTATTTGTTTTCTAAAACAACCCTTAACTGTGTTTTTCTGAAACCTGTGCCTCTTTAGATTTCTCAGGGTGACACAGTACTGTGAGAGACATCATGTCTGATTACATCAATCAGGCTGCATTAAGCTGTGTCAGTAATGACTGCCAACATGACTGATGTAACTGGGTGTGACACACCATTCCACTCTTTCCTCTTATGTGAAATATGACTTGGATTTGAGGGCAAAAAGAAAAAGAAAAATCACAAAAATTTCATACCAACATGAATTTAAAGAAACCTGTTCCTGTGCTCCCTTTCAAAACCAAAACTGAAAAATCTTTCATTATATTAGGTCCTAGAATAACAGTAGTGCGGTATAAAGGTATCTCTGCAGTCGGCTCTGCGGAGGTCTATGTTGTACTGAGCACATCTTTTTAAAAAAAAAGTATGAAAACTGCAGGATGAAGCCTAAAGAGTTTTGGAGGTTCTGCTTATTCAAAACCTACATGGCCACCTCTTTGTGACTTCTAGAATAATGCTTTCTTCTTCCATAATTCTGTATATGTGAACAGAGCAGGTAAAACAAAGCAGTCTAACACTTGTGGAAAACTGTAGAAATTTGGTGCACCATAAAGGCTTCTGGTTACTGTTTTACAATTAAGTATTTTAACATTATTAAAATGCCAGTCTCTGACAAATTTCTAAGAACTCTTCCTGTGCCCATCTGACTCTTCTGGCACTGGCTCAGGACCGTGAGGCATTAACTTCCCTTGGTGACTGACAGGGGATTATGATGTGAGTGTGCCCAGGCTGCAGAGCAGGGGCCAGGAAAGCCTGCAATAACAGATCTTTAAAAGCCTCTGTCTTTAAGTACTAATGCAGGCTCACAGATGAGATTTAAGCTATCTTCAAGCAATGCCAATATTACAGAAGCCAGCATATTACGTGCCATGGATGCATCCTCCCTAACTCTCAAAAAACTAGGCAGCCATGAGAATCCAAAACAAATAAAAAACTGGAAAGCCACTAAAACAGTAAGACTTTCATATGGTACACAGCAAAAGAAATCAGCCTCTTTCAAAGCAGATCACTTTCTAAAATCTCACACAAAACTAAGGCACAAAAATTACAAGGAGTAACAAGCACCAGTGCCATTTATCCTTTTAATTTCCTACTATATATATTTTTTGTTGTTGTTGTTGTTGTTGACTAGTTGGAGAATTGTCACAGCCAAATCCTCAGAAAAGCTAGTTGTGTAAGAGCTGGCACACTGCTATTCCCAATATAAAGCACTTAACTTGAATTAGCAGTCACATCGTGAGCAACAAGATGCATCAGTGGCTCTTCGTCTTCCATCTTTACCTCTGCTGAAATTACATGAGGCATCTTGAAGTCCTTTGGTACCACCAACACTAGAAACTGGAGTTACCAAACATTTTGTATAGGCTGACACCCACCTGACCATAACAATTAACTAGTGTCACACTTTAGTAGCAAAAGAAATCACATATAATCAAATGGCTATACTAAACGCAACTTTAGAGTACTGAGGGTTCAGAAGAAGAGAGTAGTTGGTTTGTAGGCAGCAGATGACATAAAAACCCCAAGTATTACATATTATTATGTAGTGATTATACAAAGATATAGTTTTGCCTTCTGCTTTTTTTTTTTTTTTTTCCCAAGTAATAAGACCCAGCAAAACATCTCTGGGTTTGATGCTATCCAGGGCATGGTAAACAGAGTGCAGCACTGTCAGGTAAATTAACTCCTATTAATTAAATCCACTACAAGAAGCAGGAATTACATCCCATGTAATTCTGGAGAAACAAAGTCTATCTATTTTTACTTTTTTTTTTTCCAGTTGCCTCAACAGTTCAGAATGTCATGACCTACCAAAACACCATCGCCTCCATGCAGCGGGGCAGAGGAAATACGCCTTGCAGAGTATGGAGGAAAACAGAAGTCACACATGCAGCAAACACACACACACACAGAAATGCATGACATGTTCAAAGCCAACATATTGATCCTTGGTAACCAATCCTACAGCACGCTCTCTGCCAAGTGCTCAATCCTGTATTAGTTTTAGCTAATGGCCCAGCTGCAGGGGCAGATATGCCTGCCAGGAAACCCATAAGCTCATACAGCAGCGCGATTTACAGGGAGGGGAGATGATTGTCTGAGTTCAACAGATCTTTGCTGTGTTTACAGCAAAACAGCCAGTAAGATTTTTTCCCTGTATACAAATGACTCTGTCTTTAAATCAGCTTTGTGGCTTAGCAAGTACTTGAATATATATAAGCAACAGGAAAAAAAAAAAAATTGATCTTGCTTGCTGTGGAAATAAAATAGTTTAAAATATGGTTTTATATATGCACAAAAATGAGTCCTTTAAAAACAAACAAACAAAAAGATTCATTTATATTAAGCATTCACCTTGTAAAAAAAAAGGTTTCACATTTACACATATGGAAACATCTATTCCAGACTACACACAAAGGCATTTAAATACCTTGATCACTCTGAGCTTTCACCTCAAAGACCAGTACATGACAAGCAGAAGAAAAATAATTGGTCAGGCAATGTTTAGAATCACACAGGTACATTTGAAGGTCCATCCCTGTCCTTAAACCTCATTTTTAAATGCATCCAAGTGTTCTGATAAAAATCAGCCCTCAATGTGAAATAGGAAGTGAACGCATTTTGCTCCATTTCAGCCTTATCTCCAAAGGTCATCTCTCCCCCCAACACATTTTACTTACAACAGAAAAGACACTATATTTTCCATGATGTTGCCTCAGTAAATAGTGAATCAAATTAATTTGTGTGTCCATTTTCCACAAAACATTTTCTGAAGCCTAGAGCCCTGTACAAGGCAGTATGTATAAATTAATTGTCTTCAGAAAAAAATTATGTGAATATTGAAACTGGGAACTCTGTATGCAAACTTTAGCATTAAGGAGCTGAACAGAATGCAGAGCATAAGCCTACAGGTGGAAATATAATTTACCTCAAATGGCTTTGTATGCCATGCAGAAAAGTTGCATGTGCCACTTCTCCAATTTATGCTCTGATGAATAGAAATGGAATTATAGGATGCTGCTTGCTGGACTTGTGGTAGGGAAGAACTTAGAGATATTTCAAACTTTAATTGATCAAACTTTAATTCTAATTTCTAATTCAAATGCTGCTTTCCAATTTTACAACCAATATTGGAGAAACAGGTTTTTGAAGTCTGACTATCTAGTTCCAGTGGCACTCATCAAACATCATTTCTATGACATAGCAATCCTTGCTACTTTAAAGAGGTTTTTCCTGGCTGGAACAGTCACAAGGCTATACAAAATGGTGCCATGTACCAACACTTTAGACAGTGAAAAGGTCACAAAGTCAAGAATTTGTTGCCTTCATCTTCTTATTGAGCATCATTCAGGAATCAGTCTGTTAGCCACGTTTTCAAAATACTTCTCTAGCATTTTAAGAGAAACAGCAAAGCCACAGAGGAATGAAGAAAAATTATCTCTTTCAGACAAATGCAATACAGCTATGTTCTCTTCCAGGGCAACCTCATAGTTTACTTTGGTATCCTTTGCTCAACCACCAATGAAAGTTTGAAACACATTCTTGGGTAAGTAAACAGCTTTCTCTGGGGAAACTAATCTGTAATTAAGACATGGTGTATCCTTAAGGTAAGGCAGGGTGAAACCAAGTAAATGAATGCAGCTCTTTAGTCTAGTTCACCTTATGGCACCCTACTCCTTCACCAAAAGGCATCTCACCCAGTTTCATGCAGAGGCTGCTATATCAAATAGCACATATACACACTACCAAACTAAACCTACAGCAATTCTTGGAGCAACAGAAGAAAGACACAAGACTCTGATTCACAGTCTTCTGTCTGGTGATGTGTTAGCTGAGCCAGCCATGTGTTGTTCCAGGTACTGTGTTTCCAAACACCGAATTAGATTTCAAACACTTCGAACAGCAGTCAAGTAAGATATACTGATGAGACGTTTCTATGAGTATCCCTAATTTGCTACGGACCTGAAGTATTCTTGACCACATGCAGAGCACAAAAGCAGCTATCAACCCTGTCCAGAGCACATGATCATCTAAAGAGAGCTTTAAACATTAAACAGTAGACCAGAACTTACTCCCTAGAAAGGGAAATATAAGAAAGTAAATTCCTTGCGACTAATATGTATACTAGAATTGAAATTGTGAAAAGCTAACCAGCCCAATGACACCTTGATGCCCAACTACAAGTAATGAACACCGACATAGCTGAGATGTCTGCCTGGAAGCTATCTTCTAACCCAGATGACAGCAACAGAAAAAATACATTCAAGAGCTTGGCATTTGAGTATTGCAGCTGTCAGAGCACAGAGTGGCCACAGGTGTTACTTCCAACCATGAAATCCACTAGGGAGGGAGAGAGCAAATGAGAGTACAAATGCTACCAGCAAAACAGGGAGTACAGGGCAGACATGAAAACCTTCAACTGCCAACATAGCAGCATAGATGTCTTTTGACTGTATTTACACCGTGACATAGAAGCAATCAAATTGGTAATCTTAACCTGTTGAGCATGTGGCTTTAATGCAAGAGTCTTAAAAACAAGAGCCAGCGGTGAGGTGTATATATACATATATATATATATATATAGTCAGAGCATTAAAAGACTGAGGGGAGAACACACGGTAGTTTGCGTCTTTCCTCAGTGGTTGCTCAGTGGTGTGGAGATGTACCCATTTCTATCCATTTTTCCTCTTGCTCCGTTTAGGCCCTCTCCTTTCATCCCTGTGGTCAGCTGTCATTTCTCATTATACGAGCCATCCATGCAGGATGCTACTTCACCAAGTGTCACCCTTACAACTGTACTCACGTCCTCTACAGTGCTATTTAAATAGCTACATGAAAACTAGTAATATTAGAGGTAACTCTGTGGCCAAGGAACTCAGGTCAATTTTCTGTAGTTAAAGTATTAGGGTAATAGATCATTTGCAGCATTCATAACAGAAGAAAGGTCACTCTCAGTGAACCCAAGTAAAGTCATTCCCTCCCTTTTCCTTTCCTCCCTCTAAAATACACCTATGTATAAGGTAGAAAGAATAGCAGCAGAATACTGGGAAAGTCATTACAATGGCACAGTTCTGCAACACAGAGAAATACATCAGACAGACTTGCTATTGCAGCCAAGGGAAGATGTAGGTCTCAGCTACTCTCCTATAAGCTGCTTAATCTACAAACAGAATCCACCATTATCTCATCTCTATGCATATTTTAATTCCTCCCTTTTAAATACAGAAATTAACATAAGAGAGTACTAAAAGACAATATTCTTCATGAAAAATACCCTAACAGCAATACAAAGCATTATTTCCACCTCATGGAATTTCAGTTAAAAAAATTCCTTGCTTTTCCTTGCTTTTCTTTAATTTTATCAAATCCAAATGTTTTGATAGCCAGCTTCCCCACCTTTCCATTTGTTCCCTTTATTTATAAATACATCTATAATAAACAAGTATACACACAATACTAACAGACTTGATTCCTTAATCCACACAAATTCTAAAAAATTGGCTAAATCCCTTCCTGTTATTTCCTATCCAGCTTAAAACAAACAAACAGAAAAGGCACATTTGCCCCCAAAAAATCAGCTGAACCGATATTCTTCCATGCAGTCTTTGAAAACACAAGAAATCAGTTGCTGTGTAACGACAATGCTTAGATCATAGATAGTCCTTTAGATATATAAAATGGGACATGGTTTAAGTGCCTTAATTTTTAACTATGGCATATTCCAACTATTAAGGTGGACGATAGATCTATGTGAGCCCTTACAAGTGCAAAAGTAACACATGGATTAATCTCACGCAGAATTTTCTAGAGCTACATAAACCAAAATAGACAAATTCCCTTAACAGCCTTGACATTACAATGTCCATTTATCCCAAAGCTTTTCCATTCAGTTGTCACTCTTTGCAACTTAAAGTCTGGAAGTGTGAGTACCTAGATGATTCATTCAAACTGAAAATCTGATGCTGATGTTTAGCACACAGTAACTATCTAGCTACTAATTAGGCTGATGCCTACTTAATTTGATGGTATGCACGGGGTCCACACTGCCATAGCTGCCAATAACACAGAAGTTCAAATAGCAGTCCCAGAACCCATGGCTGTGAATGTCACTAGTTGCTACCAACCTTTTTTGATGACTAATGACTAAAAATATTTTCACAGCACTGCTAGTACTTATGATTCTATACCTCTAGCACAGCAAGTACTAGTACTTCAGAAGATACAGATGTGTGTAACGTAAGAAGCTCACAAAGTTTAAATGGCAATGGAATTTACACATTCAATTAATTCAGGTGTTTTGTTACATAACCTGTCACCAATTTACAGCTAACAGTGCCGAAATACCTTAATAACAAAATGACTTAATCAATTTGCATCACACACCCCAGTTTCACTTTAGGGACAGACTATTTTCTTGGTACTATGTTGCATTTAATATGACATGGCCTTCTGAAAGTATGACCATTTGAGATGGATTTGCACTATTAAAGGAAACCATTTACAGCTTTCAAAACAACAGCAAAAAAACCAAAACAAAACACACATATTGTTGTTAGCTTCGTTAACACCCATCTTGGGATAACAGACTGGCTTTTATTAAAGTCACAAAAAAAGTCCATTACTGCTTTCCTGCCTTCATTCTCCACCCTCACCCCCAACCCCAAGTTCCCATTAGAGACTACAGGACAAGCTTTCCCAGGTCTGATGCCTGGCAATGAAATGGAGAAAGCTTCATGTAAGCAAAATTCTCTAGTCTAACAAGAAAAAAGTAGTACAGCATTAATGTTGTGATTTCTAGGATACCCGACTGCTGCACACTTCAACAACACTGTTAAAAATATTATGCAATCAGTCTAGACATCAATGTTTAATTATTTTCTCTCCATTTCTTTTCATGATAGGACATATATATCATAAAATATGGGGTTAAATTCGCAACTGATATTAATGCAGCTGTTTAGTTTTACATTTGCCTGACAGAAAGGAACAAGTTTCAGATTAAGGATTATGAAAGGTGTATCTTGAATTGAATTGTAAACACCCTTAGATACCATATTTTAAATATTATTTTAAAAAGCAGGAGCATTGTTGTAGGTTGTTATACAGGTGATTAGTTCATGCAAGTTAAAGATTACAATAAGAAAAGTGGAACACTACACTTTAAAAAATTATGAATGTACAATAGAGATAATTGTTTTCATTTAGGTAACCTTGGGTAAAATTTAATCTAGTTAAGTGACACAGATGGGTGTTTTGTTCGCTGATGTGTAGGTAATTATTCTTCCATGTAGCTATTTATTTTAATGGATGCTGCACAAGCCATCCACTCCTGAAGTTTATCCCTCCCTAAAAACTTTCAGTTGTATTTCCTGACAAAAAATAACCTTAAGTAACAAAGTTTAAGTTCCTTGATGACCTGCACTCAATTAAGATCTATGTTACTAGATAGGATGAGTATTTCAATACCAAAAAAAAAAGTTATTAAGCCACTATAGAGTGAAACTTACAGTGAAACTTTTCCTTATAATGGAATTTTATTAAATACCAATTATGGTCAAATACTGACTTTACTCAAGTTGGATAGGAGCTTTGTTACTTCAATTCAGAAGATCAGGACAACACCTTGAATATTATTTGAATCTTAAAAATAAAATTCTCTGTTCATCCAAAAGCCTGTTTACTGCTGCACTCAAGATCTTTAGGAATCTGAAAATGTGCCCAGTGTTTTGAAGCTGTAAAGAAGCCTCTTCTTGCTTCAAGCTTGGGTAGCTGTTTTAGATTTTTGTATATGCCTGCTGTATTTGCTGAAGATAAACAACTCTCTAGTCAGACTTTGTCTTTATGAGCCATGACTAAACACTATGCTCAGTTTCAATTTACCAGATGAAGGCCCTAAAAATGCATTTTTCAAATTAGTTTTTTCCTTGTTAGCATTTCCATTTGTATTCTGGTGTGAGTGAAATTCATCAACTAAAAGAATTCTAGACTATGTAAGCCCTGGTAACGTAGCACGTATAGTATGGGGGGAAAAAAGAGATGAAGTGTAAGCAAAAGCATGGGTTAGCTAGCATAAAATGTCCTGGAGAGCATTCAGGTGCTGTCAGTGCTGAAGGACCTACTGGGATGTAGTGAGACTTCAGCAGGACACAGTATGGTCAGACTGCAAATGGTATTTCGTTCAGACCAATGAAATTTTTAAAATTTCCAAAGGCTGCCATAAGGTTTTCTAGATTACAGATTAATCACCAGTTTCCAGCCTGCAAATCAAGAACATTTCACTAGGTGAAATCCAATTGTATCAGGGCTGGTCTGACTTGCTAACTCTCAGTGCCCACAGGTTTCATTATGAAAGTTACAATTAACTAAAGCTGCATCCACAATTGCTCTTTTTTTTTGTTTGTTTGGCCTCTGCTATAAATAACACAATATTTAGTTTGGAACAACCCAAATCTGATGGTTCAGTTTTTCCTCATACAAGACAGGGGAAAAAAAATATTTACATTTGATATGAAATGTTCTACTCGATCAAATGTAAAAAATAAGGACAGCTTTGAATGTAATCATCTGGATGAAGGAAACTGTCATACACGGTATTATTGAAGTATATTATTTCTGATCATTTCTCCTCTCTAAATGTCTGCTAAACATTTAACAACATGACAAGCATCTTATTTGCTATATACAGAAAATGTTTCCAAGCAACCTCTTGGCTTCTCTGACGAGAAGCCTTGAAAGAGCTCGTAAGCCTCAGACTACCTGTATTCACCTCAGGCACGGGAGATTATCAGGAAACCTATAGCTATTTACTACCCTCACAGACCTTGCAGGCATCACAGTCATGACTTGGGATATGGAATCATTTTGAAGTTACTGAAGGCAAAAAAAGGTTCTATTTTGTACCTGCTTTTTCCAAACTACAGAACCTTCTCCACGTTAAACAGTATTAACAAATTCACCATGTTTTAAAGAACCCTAATACACTAACGAGCTTTCCAATGCATAGTTCTACAAGCTGTGTTTCTCCTGCACTTCCTTGGGGAAAACCTGCCTACATCTTAAACTAAACACAGAGAAACTGAAATTTTTATGTAACCTGCAATAGGGGTGGTTATAATATTATGCCTGCTTTTTACTCCTTGTAACATATTTCCACCAAAGCAAACCCAGAGAAAAGAAATTCAGTAAGATTTTTCTATAACCTAGAATTTTAAAACACAAGAAATGTCTTGGTCTTAATCAACCAGGACAGTGGTTTTGCAGGTTTTGCAGGTTCTGATGCCCCCACATAGACTCCCTCAAATTTCCATTTAGCATTCACCACAGGTACAAAGGACAGAGCGTGTTGGCTCTGGTCCTGCAAAGAGACCAAACTCCATTATAAGTGGCTAGAGTTATGCAACAAAGAAAACACCTATACGAAGATCTGAAATCCCCAGGACATAGACAATTAACACATACAATTAATATTAACATAGGGATTTGTACATCTTCTGAAGTAGTGTTTGTTTCTTTGTATACTGAATTTCAAGGAGTTACTATTTGATCGTTTACCCATAGAGGATTCTCTAAGTATAGTATTGCCTATGTGCAAATTTGTTTACCACGAGAACTCACTTATTTCAGGGCAGAACTGCTGATAGCTTCTAAAAACAAATAGAATTTCTGACTTGATAAAGAGATTATGTATCTATTGTATTTATGAGGTTATAGAAAATATTAAACCCATGAGAACATAACTTCCAGTGGTTCATAAGTGTTATTTCCAACTGCTAAGTTAATGTCTTATGGTATCATTATGCAACTTTTTCAATCCCATTGGAGAATTTCATCTGTTCTCACTTCTTGAATAAATAGCCTGAAACGATGTACTCCCAAACTGTTCTGGCTGAAAATCTTATGACACCCTGTTGAGAATCATAGTTAGATTATTATTTCCTGCAAATACAAATATTTGCTTCTCAAAACATCCAAGGATGCCACATTACTGAACAGTTATTTCTTATTCATATTTCAGCTATATTATTAAACCTTTAAGAAGTTATTTTCAAAAGACAGACAACTGAAAATTAAGTATTACCAGCTACTTAAGCTTTATGAAGAGGACAGGGATGATTAGTTGGTCTTTCCATAGAGTGTGGCTGATAGTTTTTCCATATTTGTGTTATTTCAAATTGAGCAACTGCAATTAGGATTTCCACTTAAAGGAAGTACCCTCTTAGGGCAGCCACTGGTCACGTTACTAACTCTTTATCTTACTGCACTAGGAAATGCTCCATTTTGGAAAGATGCACACACTTAAAAAGAAATAAAAATAAATTAATTAAACCCTTGTTGATGCAACCCAGCATTCTGTTGGCTTTCTTTGGTGCAGCAACACACACTTCACTCCCAAGGTCCCTTTCCACAGAGGCACTGCCCAGCTGGGTAGATTCCAGCCTGTGCTGCTGTCCTGGATTAAGTTGTCCCAGGTGCAAGACCTTACACTTGTCCTTGCTGAACTTCATAAGGTTCTTGTTAACCCATTCTTCCAGCCTATCCAGGTCTTTCTGCAGGGTGACTCTCCCTTCCCCACTCCGTTTGCTGTCATCAGCAAACTTTGTCAGGGTACGCTTGATCCCTAGATCATCTAGATCACTCATGAAGATATTAAACAGAGTTGGGCCCAGTAACCACCCCTGGGGGACCCCACTTGTGACAAGTTGCCAGTTTGAAAAGGAGATGTTCTCCTTCCACCACACCCACACACAAGCTGCTGGGCAGAAAATGCTTCAGAAACACTTCTATTTTCTAATGTATGATGTTTAATCCAAACAGATTTTTAAAAATGTTCTGAAATTCAACAACTGCAAACTTTTTAGGCTGCTTTCTGGTTAAAAGACTTAGTTTAAAACACCACTAACATTGGAATTATCATGCAATTCCTATTGCTATAAGTGGTAAAAAACCAAATTCTACAACTTGCAAAATTGAAACAACTGTATACTCCTAGTATTTTTAAGATAATTCAGAAAAATACTTTAAGACTGAGACAGAAATAACTTGATAATGCTCACTAGTCCCTAGTATGCAAAGAATCGCTCTAGAGAATTTTAGCAGTCTCTATGTTTATTTAGGAAAAAAAGAGTCAACAAATGTGGGCAAACCCTAATGAGGTCTATCCCAGAGACAGTAACTGCTGCAACAGTTTGTTATGAAATAGAAACCACAACATGTTTCTCTTAAGTATGATGCCTAATCCTGCTACAGCTGAAGCAAAGGGGATTTAGGTCATTGTTTTCAAAGAAAACAACTTTTGTTCACTTATACAGTCAATCTGAGTAATACTAACAGCAACAGTTGTGCTTTTCTTGCAGCAACCGGTAAGGAAAAAATACAAAATCAGATATATTCTGCCTTCATGTTTGGGTTTTTTCCCCAAAAGCTATTATTCAAGAGGTGGGTTGGGGTTTTTTGTTGGGAGCTTTTTTTCTCTGTGTATTTTGGTGGCGTTTTTTTTAACATTCCCTGGAACAAAGTGTCATTATTTATAATATGCAAACTTCATTCTTGCTAAAACTGATCTAGTCATTATTTTTTAGTTACACCATGAAAAGCCTCCATTACAGCTGACTTACAGGAATACAATAATTTTCTTTTCTGAAGCAAATAAGGTTACATGCCATTGTTACTTCAAGATGATATAAATCATAATAGTTATCTTTTTTTTAAAATTATTTCACATTTAAAATTTTCCTAATAATTCCTACCAGCCATGAAAAAATTACTACTAGGAAGCAGATTTTCTATGCCAGTTTGTTTTTTTTTCCACCTATGTCCATATGCCTCATTCCATTTTGAGGACACTCAAGTATATTTCTAAATTAGCTTTGTGTTTTTAGCTAATTGATTGTGTTCTGCATGCAAGCAATGCAGTTTATGAACTGTTTACATTTTGAATCTGTTTGCCCCTCTGTGTTAAAAGAAGGCATAACATTTCTTTTCCGTTATAGTCCTGAGAGAGTCTTGACATTTGCTTTGTAATCTATCTGTACACTAAGTAAACATATGCATAATCTTTAACTTTTTAAATAATTTCATAATTGTGCAAAGATGGCATATTTTAAATAGTAGCCACATATTCCACCTCCTTCTGTTATAATTTATACTGTTATTTTCCACATTAAAAGATTTTGAGCTTGTAAACATGCTGCCAAACTCTGAGATATTATGCTGGTGCAAACAAACGACCAATTGAAAGAATCCCATTTAAAATGCTCTCTAATATGATGGAGAATTGACAGAGATGAAGATAAATTGGGAAAAAAAGGAGTTTGTACTGATGTGCAAAAACATACTTTAACTCAGGGAGGGGAGGGGACGGGGACAGGACATGACAACACAAAGAACAGGTGAACGTGAGAAGCTTAAGAAAAAACAACACAAATTCAATAACTTGGTCTGCTAAAGGTCAAATAATTGAGAAACAGTCTGACTCCAGGCCCATACTTAAATGTAACTTTTACAGAAAACTCAGAAAGCATCTTTCTTTAGAATAAACATGTCACCCTAAATTTAATTCATTCACTTCTGATCGTAAAACTTAAAGATATAAAAATACCTGAAAAATATGCCAGGAAACAGAGGCCTGAGCACAAACTCAATAAAAACTTTCAGGAAGGCACACCAGTACAGTCCCTAGTAAGCTGTCCAGTTACAATCATGCAGCTGACTACTGCCCCTGGGCTTTCACACAAAACACGTTACTTATCAGTAGAAAACATTAGGATTGATTATTACATTTGTCCATAATGCAGAAATAGATGGCTAACACAATGTACTGGACTCCAAATATAGAGGAATAGTTACGATTACACATTACTGGAGAGAAAGAAAAGAGAACGATTCTGCATTCATTGATCTCCACCTGGTAGCATGGGGTCAGAGACTCAAATATTTTGTTTTATGAACTGATTACAGCACTTGTGCTTTTAATTTTTTGGCATTAAAATTTCATAAGAACTTTAATGTTGACTTACTGCACATTTAGAAAAGCTACACTGATCCAATCAACCATGATTACTCTAAAAGCCTTTTAACAAACTATATGGACTATAAACTAGCCCTGACAAAGGAGCCTTTAGAGAATTTCCAATGTAGTAATGTATGCTTTAATAGGGTTTGTTGTTAATTCTTTATGGCAGTCTGAAATTCCATCAGGTGTTTCTTTTTCCTAAACCTTGTTAAATTTCAGAGTTAGTAAAGAGCTGTGTGAACAAGGTACAGTCACCTTTGTGGTTACCTTTGAAGCATCTCATAGTTCTCTTTAGCTCATGATGCCTCAGTTTCAGTTGAATTTCCAGCTGTATATCTTTCAGAATGTAAAATAACAAGCCATAAGCCAAAATGCTCTATTCACACTCCTCAATAACCATGCATAATTCTCCCCTCTCCCCCCAGTTTTTTTCTTTATCCGGAAGCAACCAGTTCATGAGCAGCTTCTGATTTTCCTGAGAGTATTCATATCTCATCTTTCTCCACAGCTTATAACTTAATTGCAAGAAGTTTTTAGTTTAACTACTCAAAATTCATAGTAAGAGAATTCATTCTAATTGGAGATTCAGTTCATATGGTATTATATCTCCTCCCAAGCTGGATTAATGTAATTCTTGAATTCAATGTGCATTTGAATTCAACCTACATTTAACACAGGCAGTTTTAATTTTTTTTTAAATATTTGCCACAGTTTATTTTTCTTCAACTTTTATACTTGCTTTCCACACATATGGTGTTATGTAGAAGAAAAAGTCTTTTTTTTTTTTTTCCTGTTTTACTATAAGAACAATATACACAGATTAAAACTAGTAGTAATAATAGCAATCAACTCATTTCTGTAATTTGTACTGTGAGAAAAAGACTTCTTAAAAAGATGTCATAAATCAGGTATGATATGTTTCAGATTTTATTATTTATAGAGATAAAGCAGTCCAGGCAATCCTCAGGGAAACTAAAATGGAGGACTGAAAAAAGACAAATGTATTTTAAGACACCCTTAATACTTAATCACCTAACAAGGAGGCTTATGCATTAATCAAAAGCACAAAACTGCTGCATGTAAACACATGATCTAATAAAAAATGGACAGTCCCACCACTTCATTCAGGGCATTTGCACTTCATCATAATTCATGATATGATCCTTGAATTCCCCAGTTCACTTCAATCACTCTACGTCACCTTCATCACCATGAAGGTTAAGGCTGTTTACATGAACCCTGCCTGTGGTAAACTGCTGTCACAGAACTGGTTTCACCCAGATAATTCACACCACGTTAATGAATACAAAATGCTATCACAGCAAAACTTTTATTGTAATGGAAGAGAAGCAAGGACCACCCCTCTTTGTGTTTCCTACCACCCTACAGACCGCTAAAATTCACATAGAATTCCCACATGTATATATTATAAATATAATATATTAATATTATAAAAATATAGTATAAGAAATGAGCCAGTGTACTTCAACTTTCAGAAAAAAAAATAGTATCCTAGCTTTCTCTAAAGTTGACAAAGAGGATACCTCTTTCCCTAAATCATAATAATTCTCTTCACCAATATACTTTTTTCTTTTTGAAAAGATATTTTTCATTATCAATCCCACAGCATAAGAAATGTACTAGCAGCATTACAAGCAGAAAATCTGTTTGTAGATGGGATTGGGAAAGGCAACTCAAAGACAAGTGGAAAGGTGAAGAGTTGAAATATCTGCTGGAGTCTTGTTTGTTTAGATTAGCAACTGATTACCACTTGCCCACATCAATTGCAATCAACAGTATTTGTATTTATATTTATCCTTGGCATTTCCTTCAGAGCTATCAATCAAAACATTACTTTCTGGTTTTCACATTAATGCCCGCTTCTAATCTCCAATATATGTGCACTTAGTCACTAATTCAAAACCACTTAAACCTGTATTATTAGAAGCAGGAAATAGTGAAATAATTAGTGAGTATGGGTGAATTCATGTTCCTGAAAAAGACCTGATCCTTTCCTTTAAGGTTTTACTGAATTGAAGATTTATAAAGGTCAAAATTGCTCCAAACATTCGAAAATTTACTTTTCCAGTAAGGTCTAATATTGAGAGACTATTATTCTGTATATAGCAGTGTATTATCAAACAAACCATCAGTTCTTTAATTTCCTTAAAATTTTCTTTCAGCTCATGAAGCCTGAGCTGTAAACCCATCAGCTCTTCATGCCAATTTTAAAAAATGGTCCATTTTTATGGCATCCTTTAAAAGAGGAAAAAAGCTAATAGAGATTATTAGTTTCTACTTACTATAAAGACTTAAAATACACATTCACACCTTGATTAATTTCTTTTTTCTGGAAGATTTCTGAGGTTTTGGTGGTCTGTTTTGGTTTTTTTGAATCATACTGGTCTATTTCTGTAAGTACTCACAAAACTTGTCCAAATAAGAGCACACCAGAACCTACAATTTGCAAAGAAGGCAAAAACTACCTTGGTCTTTGACTTACTCATAGATGTTTCATTGAGAATATTATACTCAAAACTCAAGCTATTTATTCTACGTCAGGTACAAGGCATGCTTCTGCATCATAAGTACTACGAAAAACTCATTATGGCAAGGTTTCCATGTAAAAACCCCTCATTATAAATTTACTTTTTTGACCTTTAAATCTGTATATTTATAGAAACACAGAGCTTTAGTGAATATTGACTCTAAGTTATATAAAGGCATCCACACAATATGTATTGTTTTGCATATTAACTTCATGTCTTTGGCTACACAGGTATACCATCTTTGAACAGTTCTTCCAAGTGAGTAGGAATGTGCAAAGACATTTCCTTCTGCTATCGTCGTAATTGTCCTAGAGCTCCTAATTTATATAATATTCAGCTCACAATAATGCACAGAACTATTATTTTAAATACAAGTATACAGAACTTTCAAACTTATAGAACTTTATGAATGACTTTTGAAAACTTAAAAGCCAGGCAAAGACTTTGCATTTAAATTGATTTTTTTGGAAGGGTTTCCTGAAAAGGCCTGTTTTCATGACCATAATTAGTGATATCTAGCAGGATACCATAAAGCATGGGTAGCCTAGAATAGAATCACATTCATTTACATACAAATGAGCTCATTACTACTGGATTTTTTGCCAGCTGTTGATTCAAAATCTGAAAGATGTTTTATGAATCTACATAAAATATTAAGTGATGGCCATTCTATTATCACTGTCTCTTATTAATTCTTTGTACAAGTTTTTATCTGCATTTTAGTAACTGTCATTCCATATTGATTTTCATCAAAGCTATCACACACACAAATTTCAATCTATGTTATGAAGTATTTCCAGTTGTAAAGCGCATTGCATTGCCTAGTCATGAGAAGTTTAAGCTATGACACGACAAGCTAACAAAATATACACTCATATTTTAATGGAACCAATATGTTACACTTCATTTCATGGAAATATGTATTCTACCCATCGCTTAAAGCAGAATCAAATTTATGGACAACCTCTGCAGAAACTTCCTTGAATAAACATTCACTTCAAAAGGATTAACATACATCTTTTCAGAAGGCAGCTCTTAATCAATATTCTGGTTGTCTTGCTTTGAAGCAGCAGGAACACTTACTCTTCATCTACGGTATACCAGGTAATATGCTAGACCCCCTTCAAAAGCCCACACCTGGGTAACTCCAGGGAAGATTTAATTTACACACACAGAGAAATCTTCATCTAGTGATTAAGAATGACTTATGTACAGAATGACTTTGACTAGATTCACGTCATATTTCCTGCATTCCCTTACATGGTAATAGCATGAGCAGACCCAAGGGACATGCCTTGACTTCAGAGAAGATCTACTAAGCAATATCTGCCAGAAGGATATTGCAAGCCTTCAGTGATGCTGTCAACACTTCCCTCTGCAGATGGGCAATAGTAATTAAAGCAGTTTATTGATAATTTAATACAAAAAACTTAAAAGTTATCCAGAAAGAAAAAGAGATTCTAGCCTAATGCAGCAGCATAATCTGGATCATATGCAAAAAGCAACCATCATGTTGAAAACTATCCCTCAAAAAAGTAAGGTCCTCCTAAGTAGATTTGGTCTAACTGAACTAGGACTATGATGCCTCAAACAGCATAAAGATGATGCCATGAATGTAACATGAGGTAAATGCAGAAAAATGCCTACCCCCACTTCCAAATTAGTGCCCTTAATCAGAAGAACTCAGTGATGACCAGTAGCTCTTCATGTCACAGAGTTTCTTGCTCCCGGAGGTACTAGCTTTTGATGCTGTAACTATCTCAGAAAGCCCAGCTCCTCCTCTTTCCATACTGGGATCTATCCCTCATCTCGCTCATTGGTGGAGATCTTCACTTTCAACTTTGACAGAAGACAGAGTGTAGCCTTTCACCACTATGAGGGACAATTTGTTTAATCAGCAATTAAGTACATTCAGAATCAAAAGATGAACAATGCAGGACAAAAGAAGGCTTGGAGCTTGCCAAACCATGACTGAAAATAGCCCATTTTGAGGGCTTAACCGCAACATTTCAGAGGAATTTCAAAAGGTGATTTACACAATAACATCATTCTTGCATGCCACATTTTGATTCTCATAAACCTGCAGCAGTGTATCATCCTATTTGGATATCCTTTGGACTATAAACTTCCCCATCACTGAGCATGAATTAATAATTTCTAAAGTGGTGGATTTTAGTTTAAACATTGCAACACATTACTGTTAACATTATAGCCTCTGAAATTGCAGAATGTGTACTATTGTTCATGAGTTTCCTTCCTGCAGAGTTTTTGGAGGAAACAAGCATTCATGAACAAAGCTTTGCTAATTAGCTTGGAGCCTGCCTGTCTGAAAGGGCCATCAGCAATGAAAAAGGAGAAGCAATCAGTGAGAGATTTCAAAACGAAAGAAATTGGCAAGAAGAGCATAGCAAACCAAAACATAATTGTATTCTAAATATTGCATCAGCTCCAAAATTAAAAATATATAAATATAAGAAAATTCTTTAACAGAGATGATAAGCATAACTGGAAAGTATGTAGATCTGATTAACACATTCAGGAAAAAAACTATATATTTTTAATATGTTATTCTTCTCATGTACTGGTGCATACGTATCCAGCTTTAATTTCAACACTTTTCATGAATAACCAAACTAGAAAACTATTGAGGGCATCAGCAAAAACTCTCTTCTATTGCAATCTTACACACTTAAAACATAGTTTATGCAAACTCTATTTGTCATTGAGAAGACCATCTCATATGCATCAAAATATAACATTACACCAGGAGAGGTTGGTGCAGTGTTAAATCAAACATTTCAGAGGAGATGCAAAAAGATTTACCCCCGAAAAGCCAGCACACACAAACACAACAAAAGATGTCATCCAAATATCACACTGAAATACTGATGCATCTTCCCACCAACATATCCAAACTGATAAATTAAGAAAGGTCTATCAGAAGTCCAGCTGTATAATCCAATTAATAATGACATATAATAGAAGAACCTACTTTATTTCAGGTATTAATCAATTGATTACAGACTTAAAAGTAAGAAGCAAAACATGTAACAGTGATCCAGCATATCATATGGCCCTAATATACATGCAATCATTCAGCTATATCCTGAACTGTTTTCAAGAACCTGTTATATTTACGTAAAATGCTAGCTTATCCAGACATTTTCTATACGTACAGATTTTTCTATCTTGTCTTTTTTTTTCTATGCTAAGTTTCTCAATAAAATTCAAAAACCAAACAGAAGTACCTCTATGAGAAAATATTTGCTTATTTTATGCCTAAACTATTCCCTTAAGACATAAGTGTTGTCAGAGGTTCAGAAATGGAAATTAAAATATTTCCACTACATTTAACTTTCAAAAAACATTTTATTTGAGCCAGGATTGTTGTCCCTGATGAATAAGACAGCCAGGAATTGGACTAGGCTTTGAGAGAAGACACTATTTCACTGTATTTTATACTTTAGAAATGTCTATACCCATTCCACGTAAATAGGTTGCATCAATCCAGACATTCAAAATACGAAAAGAAACCATTGCTTTAAATGTTGATGCTTCAAGGAGAGATAACATAGATGTTAATTAAAATCTCACATTTGGATTATTCAGAGAAGAGTCACATGGAGATATTATTTTTCAAGTATTTATTCAAAGATTAACTGAGTCTTTAAACCTGTTCAAGTTTGACTGTGACTAATTGTTTTTCTGTGAGACTGCTGATAATTTTCTAGAAGTTATCAAGGTCTATTGCATAAACTTCTTCATGGAGCTGCAAAATCCATATTATTAGCATGATAGAACATAAAATCTTTGAAATATAAATGGTTTGGGAATAGACAGAAGAGGAAAGTATTTAATACAATCCATACACCTACTTAACACAGAAAATAGCTAATAATGTAGAAACTACTATGAGATTGGAGGATTGGAGGGATTCCTGCCCTGCCCCCACCCTGAAATTATACTGAAATAAGGAAATTCAGTGCAAAGTCCATACTATAAAGTTTATGCACCACATACATTTTAATATTTACAACTGTCTGGCTTCTGTCATCTTTTATTTCAGAGTCACTGTGTCAGTTTTCCTGAAGGGCACAAGCTTTGGCTTGCCCTTGCTACATGGCTAGCACAAAACAATAGCCTCTGGGTTCCAGGAACTGTTTTCAGAAATATCACAAAATAATATTTATGTACATATATATACACAAGTACAGATGTGTATCATGTATAAGCACATCAGATATTGGATGGACGCGACAGAAACCAAAGACAAGTAACACAGGACTGCAGAATCTACTTGATTTGCTTCATGTAATTGTAAAATACTACAGATCATTTCCAGAACAGCAAGAAATCATAAAAAGCAGAATGTTGAAAACTTTGAGTTCAGTGGATTACTCATGTGACAATATCAGAAATTTTTAAGATAAGAAGGCCAGTAAGAAACAGTGGACATTCATCTGTAAAACTGATTTCTTTTCCTTTTTTATCAAGCATTCCCAATAATCAGTCAGATAACCTAAAACACAGCACTCTATTCTACTTTTTAAAATTTGAATTCCAACAGAAATGTAGCTTTCCTGATCGCAAATAAATATGTATAACAAGAAACCCAGCATATTTATAATCATATGTTCAATTGAATGGCATGAAACATTTTAAAATATTTTTCTAGATTATAAGAAATTGTAGTTTTACAGAAACCTGTCCACGTAGGGATCTAGGAACAGCTATTATTAATTAACTCCACACAGTCTAACCTATGCTCTGTTTGCCTTTATAAAATATATATTTTTCACACACAAAACAACTACGCTATAGTTGTAGGAGAACGAAATTCCAACATAAAAACCAAATTTTTGATAGGATGGACTTCTCCATTTTTGTTCATAAATGTGACTAAGAATGCAAAGAACCAGAAGGGAGGTGAAACCACACACAACACTGGTATCAGCTGACCAGGCTCTGAGGAATCCCCCACACTACATACACTACTCATCCTAACGGACACACATGTAACGTCCCAAAACACATATTCACACCTTTTAGCATACAATGATTAGATGCATCAGAAAAACTAACACCATCCTTTAAAAGCGGGCTGAGCTTCTCTTATGTCTACAAATAATCTTACATCACAATGCCCTGTTAATGAAACCATTTGCAAGATTTCAGCAGAAAATCTAACCACAATTTGATGGATTTGAACCAGGATGCACCATGGGATAAAACAGGCAATCTTTTTGGTCTTAAGACCAAAATTTAAATTGCAGGGAATGCATGTTACTGTGTACACAGTTTGTAATGCAACGGAAACCATCTTTAACTGAGCTGAATTTCTGGATACTAAGAGGGCATATCAATTAACAGTTAGCTTGATTTAAAAAACAGAGATCATGAGAGGACCTCAGTAATTAAAATTCAAGGAAGAAATCCAGATTTTTCAGGGTACAAATTGGCATTTTGCTAATGAATTTATGCTGTGCTTTATACAGCCAGTTTATTTGACAAACTATTTTAGAGTAATCCACATCAGAGTCAACATACCAGATTCAACACACCACTGCTCTATTTCATTACAGAAACTCAAGGATTTATAAGGGGTCTTTATTCCAGTTGCTAAAGTAGAAGCTTTTATTGTTGTCCCGCAGGGCCCAAAATAGCCTTGAATATTTTATCAAGATATTAGGATATAAACAACTTCTAGCTTTTATGAAAAATTATATTACTCATACTGGTACCAGTAGGACACTTTCAATTTTTTAATATTTTTTTCCAAATGAGAAAGAAGATTTATTTTTATGCATCATTGAAAGAACTTGTACAATTCCAAAGGATACACATGGGAAATAATGATGGAAACTGTTTGCTGATAGTAACATTTTTACTAATTGCTTCAATCCACGGGAAGTGGAAAAATATCCAAAAGTTCTTGGCTTTAATACACTTCTTATATCAGCTTTTTTATAATTAGCTATGAAGTAACCCTTTATATATTATGTTTGCGTAATTCTCTGATATTCTCGTGGTAATAAGCGATTCTGTGAATATATAGTTTCTTTTCCTTCACATTGTTTCCTTTTAGAGAGAGAGAGACTTCCCTCAGTGGGTAGGTGTAAAAAATTTACAAATTTTTGTGTACTTGTGCACTGACATGTTCTAGGTGGAAGGGCCTATCTGTCCTACATAAGAGGGGAAGTATCATTTCAACTTGTGCATGAAGTTCTAATGTATCTTCACTTTTGGCTGATTTCAGAATAAAGATCAGTTTCTTTCCCAATGTCTGACCCAAACCATTTTTTCCCACAGAAATTAGGTACTTTTTTTATTTATTCCATTCACATGTAGGTTCTGTGCTTTATCACAGAATCACAAAATGGCTGAGTTAGGAAGGGACCTTTGGAGATCATTTGGTCCAAACCCACTGCTCAAGCAAAGCCACCTAGAGCTGGCTGCCCAGGACCTCGTCCATACAGTTTCTGAACATCTCCAAGGTGAGAAACTCCACAATGCCCCTGGGCAACTTGTTCCAGCAGGCTCTTCCAGTCACAGACAGAACAAAACACTTTCTTATACAGTCTTATTCAATAGAATAGGCTAAGCACACATAAATTACCAATGGGAACTTCTGTAGCTCATTCATATAATCCACTGTCTTTAAACTGCAGCATTGTAACATTTGTTTCTTCTATGTGCTCAATGCTTTGACGATATAAACAGCTGCAAAACCAAATATCTATAAGCAATTATATTAAGCAACTATTATATAGTTGCAATAAGCAACTATTAAAATAAGAATCAACATTCTACTTAGAATGAGAGAAAAATAATATTTGAAATATATAATCCAGTGATTCAGTAAGTACTGCTGCTTTTGCTACTCTACAGTGCTCAGAAGCATTGTAATGATCTTATCTCTTGTTCTTTGTGGACCAAATTTTTCTACCTGTATTCAACAAGATTAACTTTCCTATGAAGGATAGTTTGACATGAAATTAAGGAGAGACAAAAATAGTTTTGTGCAACATTATTTGCGTTTAGATTCTTCAGGAGTGTTGATCACATACTACTATGACTTTTCATTGGCAAATCTGTTTTGAGTCTTCAAGGAAGCAGGCAACTAAGCAAGTGTGTGCATAGAATTATTTTTTTCCAGTAACACTGATCAAACAAACTAAAATTCATGCTTAAATTCTGCAAAGGTCTAAGATTTTTTTTATAAGGATACTTACACAAAATTTACAGCATTCTTATTAATTTCCTTAGCATTTGGATATGTGGTTCTAAAGTTCATTTATAGGTTAAGAGAGGTTGACTTGCTTGACTGGCAATAAATCAAAAAAAATCATTTCATAGAAAATATTTTTAATCTAGTGAAAGGTCATCAAGAAGGCAAAAATCTTAAAACAGAAAGTGTTAGCAGGGAATACACTCATTCTTCCCTTCTAACCTGAGATTTATGAACTTGCACTAGTACATGTCCTTGGAACTAAGGATAGGGAATAATCCTGTTCATATTTTTGCACTCCTAGGGCCTTTTCGTTGTGGAAAGAACCTAGGTACCCTTTTCAGCTGGCACTACATTTCTGCTCCAATCTTCTTCATGCATTATCTCCAAAATCTGGCTAGAAGTAAAAGGACTTCTCAAATATAGGACATACAGACACTTCACACTGATTTCGTGACCACTCTTCACATCTTATGACACTAGTTTATCCTAAACATATTTTTAGTATATCCACCCACGTTATCACAAGAGCTCAACTATTTAATACAATAACATAGCACTTCCACAGGCAACAGTCTTACTTAGATTTAAAAGCACTGTAGTACAAGGATTAAGTCAGTATAAAGGACAGATTGTACTTCATACTAATGCTAGATGTCACTGTAAAGAAGAAATAGCCTAAATATCATTAAAGATGAAGTAATTAAAACGTTGTTTTCAAAAACTAAATAGTGAAAACTAATTTCTTTAAACTGAGTAACTTATTTCAATAAATTATATTTTAAAAATGCAGCTCTCAAGATTGATTAAAGATGTTTACAATGTTAGGTATAGCTTTATAAACTTAAAAATTTCCCAGCCATAATCACTCTCATAGTTTGTCTTTCCGCGCCTCACCCCTTCTCCCCCGACAACGTTCCAACTACGCATGTCACATTTGATTTATGGAAGTACAAATAATGAATGAGGAAAAAGGTCACATCAGATAAGGACTGGAAACACACTGGAGTTTTATTCTGAGATGTGACAAAGCAGAAAACATTTACCACCCCACTCCTCAATCCAAATCTTGATTTTTTCCTAAGTGGACTCTGGAGAATCATGACACAGGAGACAGCTGTAGAATGAAGCAAGTTTTCTTACTTTCTCTGATGATTTCCCCCGCCCCTTATGCCTTACATATCTACAACACACAACTCCTTGCTGATTTAATCAACTTGCATTAGGAGAAAAAACAGGGTTCCCAGAACATAAACTGACTTCATCTGTATAAAATCAGATTGTTACTTTTGGGTTTCTCTCTGTTTTCAATATTAGGTTCTTATTCAAGTTTCAGGCCTTCTTCATCATTTCATTCATTTAATGAATAGGATTTCTTTCTCTGTTTGAGCAAATTACATTCCAGAAAAAGTAAAATAACACATAAAATTAGAGTTGTTGATACATTCACACAAAATGTTTCCTCAATAGTGGTGATGTATAGTGAAAAACTTGACCAGAATGACTGAAATGTAAAGGCTCCATTAAGTAGGTTTTATTTTTAGGAATTGCAAGAAAAAGAAAGTGTACAAACTATGAAAAACAAATTGCACTCGGAATACTTCCCAGATGATGATGATTTAGAAGAGCCAAAGGAAGAGCAAGGGAGCATTACCACCTGCAAGCTGGCTATACCATCCGCATCCTTACTACATGCTGCAGGCGCTTAACAGCAAGACTGAGGTGCTGAATATTCTTATACCCCAACAGGACCTGGCAGATTTGGAGAATACCCACACAGCTGAATGGAACAGTTCATTTAATTTAAAATGTCTTTTTTCACTTAAACTGGATTGTTTCCTTCTTAAAGTATCTTCCAAATAATCTGCAATTCACAGCAGATTTCCTTAATATTTGAACTATTGGATGAGGGGTGGCTTTTAATATCAGAGTTACGTAAACCAATAATTCCTGAGATAGTATACCTACCTTTAAAAATATATATATATATTTTAGGTCACAGTTCTACTGGGGGCATGAGATGTTAGGTTTAACAAAGCCCAACATAGCTCTTACTGGGCTCAAAAGGGGTTTAGTCAGAAAAACTTTGCTTCATCAAGTTCAAATTACAAAAATTCCATTTACAGATTAACATTCAATAAGGAACTAAACACTGTAAATCTGAGCCAACAGCGCTGCACAGAACTAGGTACGTTCTCTGCAGCAATACGGATGAGTTTCTCTCTGCTATCACCAGACACCCCTAATCTGGAGAGATTTCTATCTCTGCGTGAGAAAATAGCTCTCTGATCCACACATGCAAATCCATGAGAAGATATGTTTTTAGGAATGTCTTCCAGAAAGAAACACGCCTTTCATTCAGAGATACACAATACTATTTGTAGCCAAAAGTGCAAGACTTGTTAGGTACTTATGGTTTCTAAAATGTTAATAGCTCAATTAAATGAGAAAAAGGGAGAACTGGATATGAGGAAAGGGGCCCATATTTTCCAGTTGCATGACTGAGATATCAGTCTTTTCTCATGTGCTTAAAGGTTACCATAACCATCATATAACAAAACTGCTAAGTTACTGGGACACTAAGTCCCAATATGGTGATTTCTCTCACCAGCCCCATTAGCAGCTCCAAATGCTTCAAACTATAACAATGCAGAGGACGATATGAGAAGGAAAAAAGAGACTCTCATAATATCTTTCACCTTCAAAGAACATCTTCAGAGTATACCTGGAAATTTCTATGGAAAAATATATTTTCCTTTAAAATATACTGGAGAATTCAACATCATTGCCAATGTGGAGTTGTAGTTGCCAGGGAAAATCTTCATCCCTTGCAAAACATCAATTCAAGTTCATTTTAGTAAGCGTATTTCTTAATTCTTAGGTTTCTGCTACCATCTAGCTAGATACCATCTGTATCTAGCGCACAGATAGAGTCACGTATCTGCTCTTGAAAGGTACTCAATAAAATACTATCTCACCATCCTACCCCACAAATACAACTTAGCATTTGCCAAATTTTACAAACTTATTATCTTTTTTTAAAACTCTTCACTTTTAAGTATATGGTACTATATATGTTTACTTTTAGTGGCCCAAAGTCCCATTTCAGAGCTATACGCAGCAATGTAACTGCTGAGCACGAAATCATCCTTGCTGCTGACACAGCCTACCAAGTGCAGATCTGAAATAAGACCTGATGAGGCCACACATACAACCTCCTTTTGAGCAGACAGAAGTAAGAAAGTAGGACTTGGTCTACCAGATTATACATACATAATAACCACGTCTCTGCCAACTTATTTCAGGTAATCGTTCAGTATTGGTACTATACAGTTACCTCCAAATACTCATTACTTATTACTTGTGCTGGCTGGTTCTTACACAGGAGAATTAATATTTTGTTTCTTAATATTTCAAATTTCACTTATATCAGTTTTATTATCAGTCAAGAGATATGTCCATATAAGCTTAATTCTTTTAAAATGTTTGCCATTTAATTTTAAATAACTCAAAACTGCTGATGGTTTGTCATATTAAAACAGTAATATGAAACCGACTTTTTCTATACACAGCAGTACTGCCAAACTCTTTCTTTAAAGCATCATCTCTCTTTAATAATATAGGTCTTATGCTAACCTGAATTAAAGCCTAAGCTTTACCACAGTAAGACTTTTGCAAGTAAACCACAGTTAGATTTTCATACAAAGTAAGAATATAAAATTCATATAAATAGGAAATATGCTTCTCTGAAAGTTAAAATAACCAAGTTTACTTCCCAAGCCAAGTTTAATACAGCTGGGATTTCTAAATTACCATTTCTTAGGTTTGACACATCTCCCTGAGGAAAGTAAGTTGTCTAATGCATTTCAACAATGAGTTTGCTTCCCAGCCCCAAACAGAGAGTTAATTTTAAAGCTCTGCAGCTTGCTAATTTTTTTTTCTCAGTAGAAGTATTCATGCATACTGAGGTCATCTAATACGAGTGTTTATGTCTGCATTCTAAAACAAAAGCCAACTGAAGTACACTTAAGTATGAGTTGTATACTTGAGGATTTTGTACTTTATTTTAAGTACACATACATTCCAAGTCCTCATACATATATATATATATATAGAGAGAGAGAGAGAGAGCAATCAGTGAGGTCACCCATGGCTGAGATTTGGCTCAGTGATAACACCAGTTCATAGCAAGAGACAGTCCTGGGAGCAGAAGCATCCAAACCATCACAAAAAGATATCACTAGAAACGGGAAAAAACCAAACAACCAAACAAAAAAACCCAAACAAATAAACCCCAGCAGCCAGATGAAGATTTTATCAGGTCTACAAGAGGCTTAAAAAAAAAATAATAATAAAGAGGAAAAAAAAAATCACCAACCCCAAATAGACAAATAGTTGAACACAGCATAAAAACACCCCAGAACTGGAATATTTTTTTTAAAAATCCCAGCCCTGAAGAGATTAACTGCAGAACCAAAGTAGAAAAAAATATTATTAAGAAACAACTAATGTATCATTCTGTGCAATCTAGCCATGTTTTCCCATCACATGCTTAAAAAATAGAGGTGAGACAGTGAATAACATGTAATTCAGCACACAGAATGAAGTTTTACCTGTAAATCTCCAGTTTCTCTAAATGGTGCAACAATAATTTTTTTTTTTTTTTTTTTTGGAAGGAAAATTCTCAACACTTCTGTTTTAGGTATTTGTAGAAAGGTTTATGTAGTTTTACAGTATGGCTCAAAGCAGCCATTTTGGATTGTTTATTCCCACTATTTTGTAGTGAAATCTTACTTTTAAAAAAAAAGTTCTCAACATTGCCTTTCCTGAAGCTGTAGCTGTGCTGCTGCTATTTCTTATCATTTTAGTTAACTTAGTCCAGACAAGATCAATCAGCAAACTGAGCTAATAAAATCTGCTAGAACTCGCAGACTCCACCCACAACTGCAAGATACTTTGCTACCAGTAACCCTAATTCTGGAAAAGTAGTGCGAAATCCCAAACTAACCCTGAATTGATGATAGAAGAGCCAGAGAAATAACACCTTAAAAAACAGAACTCTTCAAAATTTGTGCCCTACTGAATAAAACAGAATCCCCTCCTCAGTTCAGGTTTCGTGGATTGGCTGTTGTGCTGCGAACTCTGATCACAACCTTGATGTAGCTAGGACATTGACAATGCTTGATGTCATTTTTTTAAACAGAATCACAGAATCGCCTAGGTCAGAAGGGACTTTTAAGATCATCTAGTCCAACAGTAAAAAAAAACTAAAACCCAAAAGCAAACAAAACCCCCCCAAAAAAACCACCAAGTTATTTTTTAAAAATGTTTTTAATAAGAGAAATTTCACACTATTTCCCTGACTGACCAGAGTTAAATTTAAAATAACAACAAAAAATCATCCTGAGCTGCCAAGGAATCAAAAGCAATGCTCTAGAAGACAGATTCTTTTTTTTCCATCAGGCCAGAATATTTTTTTTCTTAAACCTCTTATTTTTCCTTCTCTCCGGATTTATATGCATACCTACAGTCAAAAACATGATTTTTATACTCCCCAAATTCTTTTTCAAACTATTCAGATGCTTAATTTAAAAGGAAAATGAACTTTAGCTAGTTAAATGTATATGCCAGTCACAATAATGTAATTATTTTTCTATTGATCATTTTTATTGCTGCATTTTACACTTTACGTGATTATTTATTGGATACTGTAATGAAATTCCACTGCTTTATTGCATTATTTAGTAAACAAAGTAGCAAACTACAAAAGTAAAGCAATAAAATTAAGGTGATTTAGCAATAAGGCTGAATTTTAATTAAGTTGTGGAAGATGGTTTTGAAGATGTTAAAGCAAGACAGTTCACTCTTCAAAGGCAGAAAAGGCAGTTCTTTCCTGTATAACAGATATTAAGAAAGCATTCTAGTAATTTCTTTATCTGAAATAAAAAGAGGAGGGGAAAAGAGAAAAAAAAAGCAGATAGTATTTTTCCTTAGCAAAATGATTATGGATTACTGCATATTATAAGGCAGTTCTGGGAAGAAAATGAAAATTAACACTTCAGCAGATTCCCTTGCCATTAGCATTTCTTCAAGCCTTTATTCCCCAAGAGAGACATTCACAAAACCCACAAGTGATGATGATGATGAAAAACCCCTGAAACCCAAAATACATAACCCTCATATGGTCTAAAAACATTAACGCCTGCATAACATTTATACAGCTTTCCATTACGTTCGGGTGAGCAGATTTTTCAGCTACACAGTCCCTTTATAATATGCTTCATATCTATAATATTAATACTGCATTTTACAAGACAGCTTTCCTGGATTTCCCATTACTTGGGAAAACTACATTAACATAGTGCTCTGAGTCATGATGTTTTTCACTGAGATTGTGTATTTCACACTGGCTCTGCCTCAATTTCAGTGGCCCGTTTTTTCTTCACTAGACACGGCTTTCATGCTTTTGCATTGGAACATAATGCTTCCAGCTAGATAATGGGGTTATTCTCTGGACACAGATTTGATCTCTGAAACTCCTGAAGAAGTCAGTAGGTGTTCCCTGGAAAGCTCTTTCTGTATTCTACCTAATTAATAAACTCATTTCTTCTCTTTAATTAAGATCTCAGCAACTTGATTGCCCTGCAACATATGTTGATGGGTTTGGTTCTCTTTGGAACATCTGAGCAAGTTACAGAACAGACCAAGCAGACAGACCAGGCTCCTTTACTGTAAATATAAGTACAGATAAATCCCAGAAGAGTAGCCCATGACAATATAAGGCACGCGTATACTTTGTATAGAGCCAGGTGTTACAGTACAAGCAGCTTATGTCTAGAACATTCTGCTGTTACTTCTTGCTAAATGTATGTCTAGTGTTCAGCTGGCATATGCTCAAAACAATGGAGGTTTTTGACAGGTATGAACCAAGTTCTGATTTAAAAAAAAATTAAAAAATCAACTACTTCAACCAATGTCAGCATGTCTCCATTCTAAAATACACTGTCTGTTGGTATGGCAAATTCTATGAAAACCCAACAGTGTTAGATAGCTTGGTTTTTTTAATAATTCTTTTCTCAGTGATGTTTTATCTTCTCACCAACCCTCTCTATTCTTCAAACAGATATTCCATTTTTTTTCAGCTGTGGAATAAAATCCCTGGGTTTTATGAACCTAATTTACCTTCATTCTAGAAACGGGAGCATGATATTATTTTGGTTATTAGTATCGCCCTTTAGCTTTCTGAAAATAGGAGTAAAAATTTAAACATGGTGTTTCAGAAAGACCATATTCTCCTGACTATACCAAAATAACTCAATTAAATAGCAAGACCAAGGGCTTTTTCTTGCTCATGCAATGACACTGTATAGCTTTTATTCTCTTATGGAACATAAAGGGAAATAGAAATACAGCACACTCCATGGTCTAAGATAAAATAGATACTCTTCTCCCCTTAAAAGCATGCACCGCTTGCAATAGGGCATACATAGAGTCAGTATAATTTTTAGACATGGTATGTTGACTTATATAATTGATGAATCTACATGCAAGATGAAGGACAGAAATGTAGCAACACTGTGAGCCAATATAACAAACTGAAAAGACAAAGTGACAGTGATGACAGGGATGACAAATGACAACATTCATACTAATAAGTACTAGATGACATTCAATCCCTGTCCAGTCCTGGCTACAATGAAAGACAATGCAATGTTTAGGCACAGCAACGGAAGAGAGAGAACAGTTTTTTAGTATCTTCCACAACTTAAACGGTCAGTAGAGAAGGGACAAGGCTACATACATCTGTAAAGAGCTCTTGTTGGAGTTCAGCAATACTGAAATTACTCAGAAAAACCTATATGCAATATTTTTAATTGACCTACTTAACTGTATCTTCTTTTTTGAATCCATAAATCAGACGTTTTCCCGTCACATACAAAAAGGATGAAAAAGAAATTGGTTCTTACCATGAAACAGGGGCATGAGAAATCTCTAGGCTTTCTACAATACTCTGTCAATACATTTTTTGCAGATTTGATCCATATACTTCATGGACCAAATTGCTCAGCTGATCCCATTCCAGGTGCGGACCATGGGTTTCCCAACAGGAACATTCAAATCCCCTTCTGCTCCTCCCTACCTCGAGGAAGCCTTTGATACTTCCTCAAAGGAGCCACAACATTTATTTCAGCCTACGTGCCAACACCAGCACAGCAAAATCCTGCCCCTTCTTCAAAGTGGGTGGCCTTTCCCACTCTGCCAGCTGGGAATAGACCCCACACAGTCCCCTGAACCAAATTCCTGTCTAATGCCATCTTGTATAACTCTTCTCAGTGCAGGTCAAAACTGCACCCAGGTAACCCACTAATATAGATGAGCATTTACCAACACCTGGCACCATTTACGTTTATGCCTCAGAGCCTAGCTGTCCCAAACTCAGGAGGTCTTCATGAGCTTTGTCCCAACATAGTAGAACTGTGGCAGCAATACAACTTGGTGTGTCCACAGGAAATATTTTTATGTCACAGCAACGTATTGATCTGCTAGGCACAAACTGCTTTTTTATTTTCAGGGAGAGAATCACAGTATTTCCAATGAAAGGCATCATACAAATGTAAACCCATCCGAAATTTCAATTGACAATATATACATAGCTAAATAACATTAAGGATCTGAAACGTGCCACAAACATCAATAAAATCAAACACCATACAGCTTCTCTGGTCAAGGTTTCCACTGACAGTATACACACACACTTTTCTCCAGTTAGCCCTAGTTTTTCAGTAATTATAAACCTTTGCTACATTCTGGCATTGTATAGAATATCATCAAGAAATTTTTTCATATGGCCACTGAATTCAAATATTTACTGTTACTTGCCTTAGCGAAAGGCTTAGCACCTTTTAAATAGTACCTTTTATGCATGGATAAATATTACATATAAATTTGCTGGGAAATATCAAGAGATAAGTGCCATGTTTTTACAAAGTAGAAAGAAAAAATATGAAAGCAATAAGAGCTGCACTTTTTTTTTTCCAGTAAAAGCCAGAAAATACTTGTTGGCAGCATTTGCTATTATAGAAGACAGAAAATCAAAAGAAAATGTTGACTAAAAGAATAAACTGCAGTGTTCTGTTTGTTACTGCTGATGTTGTTTACTGTGTTTATTTACCCATGAAAATTATAATTTAGGAATTCTGAGACTTATATTCCCAAAAATATTAAAGCAGCACATACTTCTGATACATTTAGCACTGTGTTTTATCATGTTCCAGTGTAGAATTGCTCATAGGACACCAATAGAATAGTTAGACACTTTCAAAAAGATGCTTGGAGAAAGAAGAAAAGGTAATAAATTTGTAGGAAGTTACAATTCTTTTAAAAGCCTGGTAATAATCACCTCTTTTTTTAAACAGTAAGACCAGCATCATGACAGAAAGAGTGACAGGACTCTGGCTAAACAAGGCATTTACCTCATTGCTTCAATGAAGAACAGAAAACATTTTATATGCAGTCTGTGTAGCTAATACACAAGATGGCACTTTTGAGTCTTGGGAAATGCTTTGGTCCTGCCTTTGAATTTGCTGTGGTCCCTCCACACTCAGAGCTTTGAGAACAGGGATAAATCCCACTAACAACTGAGTGAAACACAGGGCATTTGGCAGAACTGGTAGAAGATTCTCCTACAACGCAGAAAAATGGCTCATAAAGACAGCAGAGAAGAGCATCCAATTGTCTACTTATGGCCAATATGCTTAGATGCTGCACTGCACACAAGGACTTCCAACCCAGACAATTCTATGATTCTATGACTTTGCAGATACCCCTTGTGGCAGCCACTGCAATGCCACGTAAACACAAATCTCACCATACTGCAGGAGGTTTCTCTGCTACACTGTATTTGGACCCTCTATTGTATTGCATAGGCTTTACAGAAAAAGGCAAATCAATGAGACATGTTCAAGTGAAGCTTTCTCCAAAAAAATCTATGTGAAAGGATCCAGTCTAATGCCATCTAATTCCTTGCTGGCAGCAGAGAGTTCTCTAGAGCTCTTTTAAAACAACAAATGTATGTGTATCTATGAAACATTGATGAATCAAGTCCTGCCGTGCCTGAGTAAACATGTAATTTAGATTTAATGTTTTCTGAATATTCAACAATCAGTTGATTGTGGAAAGCATTTAGAATTTAATAGCCATATTAAAGTAAAATATACTTTCCAGAAAATTACTTTAAAAAAAAAAGTCTCATGATGTATTAGCAAGTATATGGATGTGGTTTCTTTCTGATTGTATTCAAGTTCTCTTCCTTAAGAAATGAATCATCTATACTTCAGTGGAAATTTTCCCTCCCTTTTCTTTTGTACTACACCAAATCATGTTATATTGAATTAAAGACAAGAACAGCAGACTCATGAAATTATCAAAACAGCGTTTGGGTTTAACATAAATACTGGAGCCTGAATTTGACATTAATTTATCATTTTGCTATCATATAGTTTTGAACTTTCTCATCCCAACAAAAAAATAAAAAGGCAAGCTTTGCTACAGGGATATACCAGCTTTGTCTGCGTTCTTTGCCAGACTTCACAGTTCTTCCAGCAGTCATGAGCTTTCCTGGCTACACAGATGAGGAGTCTTCTTCAAGATCACTGCTTGTTCTGTGACAAAAATCATTCCTTTCTGCTGCCATTTTCCAATACAGCTGTTTCTCTATTGCTTATTCCAGCCTGTATCCCCTCTCGCTCTCCACCATTTTGCTCAGACTGCCACCTCTCAGAGCAGCTGGTTTATTTGGCTGCTTGCTAAGAGCTGAAGAAGGTAATGAGATCCTTCAATGTCCTATTCCAAACAATTATTTGGAATGGTTATATCCCATAGTATATGTCTTTCCACCACACCGTGGATTTTCCACTTTCCTTCTGCTAAGAACAATTTTCCCAAGCCAGACTATAAGTGTGAGAACCTACCAGATTCAGTGGGGTTGTACAGCTGAGGGTCCAATAAAATAAATTAAGCACTTCCAACAGAATAAAAATATCCTTATAACTGAAAGACTTTTTAAGCCTTAAGAAAAATACATTAAAATAGAGACATGGAAAGATACAGGCTTCTGCTCTACAGACTGTAGGACATTGCAGCAAAAACCTCCAAGTCAGCTTCAGATGAGAGCATAATCAATGTTAGTCCACAGAGCTACGAAAGCTTTTCTCGAGGCTACCAACTCAGCTGCTCTTCAGTCAAGCTCCAACTACTTCCCCAAGTTTACCTGCAGGCAGTATCCACCTCTTCAGGAAGAGAAAAGAAATGGCTCTTCCTTACAAAAGGATAACAAAATACAGATATTTATCCTAAATTTTCTAAACTGTTAGACCACAGTTTAGCTTTCAGACACTATATATTCCATTCTTTCCTGAAACTATTTATCATTCTAGCAATAATAGCAGTTCCTGGGAAAATGCCCTTCAAAAACAATGCTAACTATACATGTTGCCCATATATTGGGGATGAGGAGAGTTATCTATCATCTGTGTGGCATGGAAGCTATAAAAACTTGGTTCTAGGCAGCTAGTATTATTGGAGGGGTGGATTAGGACTTGTGTATACATACAGATAAGACAATCCTCCAACCCTGTTTCATAAATATGCTAACGCTGTTTTTATGAAATATATAGCAAAAACATTGGAAGTTAGGGGCAAAGATGCTCTACAGAGTACTAACACAACTTCAATACTTTCATAAAGAAAGAAGCCTGTCATGGGGAGAAACAAGGTGAATACTAATACAGTATTTATATATTTATGTATTATTTATATATTTACATATTATTTATATAATACTATTTGCAAACAGGTTGCAATGGAATAGAGCATGCTGTGTTAATCTGAAATATAAGTGCTTTCTACAGCAAGTTTTCACGTTTTGTGATTACAAAATACATGCATAGCGTGTATTCTGCATTTACCTTCCCCAATCCACTCAAGTTATGAGCGCAAACCAGCCATACTGATCAAACAGAAGGACACTCCAAGACAAAAACTCATATGGAAAGAATCACCAAGAATACACTGAGACTTCACACTGGAATGACCACCAAACACCACTAGGGACCACCCAATACCTTTCATGAAGACCCTGACAGACTTAATGCGCATGTGCCAGCATGATGTGAATATTATGAGTTCTGGGAAATGTAATGAACATACATATGGATATAAGTCTCTGTGAATCTCACATTCAGTTGACATGTTGGGTGGGGAGATCCCCAATGTCCCCAGTGCCGAAGAAAAGAATGCCTGCTTCTTAAGACTACATTGGTGTTAAGTTTACTCCTGATTTCGGTGACACTAACATAATATATGATGACTCAGAAATGTATGAAGCAGCCAAAATTTGAAATATGAGCAAAGCCAGCTCATTTTATGCTCAGCCACCTGAAAACTACATGCATGTAAACAATTTCATCCACTGTCTTAGAAGCAGATCAGCTCAACGATCTTCCCCACCTGCTTTGTCTTTCTCAGGACTGCAATGCAGAGGATTCGTGATCCAGATGCTCCAGAAGATTTTAGAGATCTGCCAATTTGTCAAACTTACCAGGTTTACATCACTCAACAATTCCTTGATTTTCTTCTGCTTACCAGGGAAGAATGCAAATGATCAGCACTTGTGTGCTAATTTGTGTTACAGAGGCATATAAAACCACAGAGAAGATAGAAGCCTATTGTCTTCATAAATTTCAGGAGTGCTACAAAAGCTGGTTAGGCACTGTGATATTAGAACATTACCACGACACCCCCAGAATACAGTAAAAAAAATTACCTAATACATGTAATGAAGAAAGCATAAAAAAATTATTTTATATAAATACAGTAAAAATATTGTCAGGTCTAAGTGCTTGGAATGGTTAGGAAAGCTGATGAGGCGGAACAGCCATGGAAACATTTTTTCCTGTCTTTTGGCAAAAGCAACACAGATAGGAATTTTATACCTAACTGATGAGTCCAGTGTGACACTAAATCCAGCCTGTTAGCACTAGAAAATAGCTTTTCATGTTGATGGGATGAATGTATGATAAGCTGCATGGGATGGCTGCAAATTCAGCATGGCTTGAAAGCTGAAAACTAGTTTGAGATGTACAGCACATCTGCCTAGACCCAGCCACAATACTCCTGTGAGATACTCAGTGATGGGTAAGGATGAATACAAACCACATAAGGAAGACCAAATTCCTACAGTAAAGGACGCGATATGTCTTTTTATACTCCACTGAACTGTGCAGGAAAAGTATGTAAAGATTGTGTTGACATTTTATATTAAAAGTTTTTCTTTTAAACACCACTAGTTTTCACTAAAACCACAGTGTATATTATCCATTACCACTGAGAAGCCTGCAGAAAATAGAAATACAAACTTGTTGTCTTGCTTAGTCTCCTTCATAGTTATAAGGCCACTTATTTACTCTTACCACTTTCTTTGTTTGAAGTCTGAAGGTCTATTATTAGGCTGATACCACATCGAAACTTTCATAAACAGCTTTCTCTCAATGCTCACTACGATCAATCAAGAAGGCAGTTAATTGTAAGCACAATTACTTCATTTAGGTCCTAATCACCTGATTGCAACAATGCATCATGTATTTGAATGGCTAAGTGCTGTCACTTTTATCTGTAACTGGTTCCATAGATAAAACTATAGGTGCCAGATTACAATCTAGGAGTTAAACCTTTAAAAGCAAAAAAAAAAAACCACCAACCAATCAAAACCTCTGAGGGATTGTCACTGTGAATTCACTACTAGTCTTTGCTGGAATTATTCAAAGACACCCTAACACTTCTGACTCTCAAAAAAGGATGTGCAATAGGTGTATCCAGCCTCTGGAAAGGGGCTGGAAGGTTCTGGTCTGTTCAAGCCCTTGGTAGTGGGGTTTTAGGCAGATGAATGGGACAGTGTGGACATTATAAGTGGAGCAGTATGGAGTCTATTGCTATGAGTGACAGACCTTTGAAGATTCCTAAATTTTATCCAGATTACAACAGGATCCAGGAAAGCTCCTAAAATCTAAAAATCTGGCAGTTTTAAACTCATTATGTGTTTAAGTAGATTAAACAATAACCAGTTCCTTTCAGTCAAATCAACGTTGACGAGAGATTGCAGGGAGGAGATAACTGACATTCACTCGTTACTCTGCACACACCATTTCTCCACACTAACTTGCACTGCTGAAAAATATCGTAAGCAGATTCTTCCAAGTTTCACAGCACTAATACATGTTCTGAACCTTATGATGAAAAGCAAGGAAGTCCTCAGCATACATTGCAAAAAGATGTTCCTAAAGGCTATTTTATTCTATTCTGTTCTCTCTCCCCACCCCCACAATGGCTATCAATTAAGTTAATGACATTTGAAGCAAAGGGAGTGACTACTATGTTTCCTTCTCTAGGTTAAAAATCCATACCTAACATGTCAAAAATATGACTTATGAAGGTCTTTGTTCATAACTGTTGCCATACCAGTATGCTCTATATTTTTTACTCAAGTGACTTAATTCGTTTTTTATCCATTTATTTTTAAGAGTTGACAATCTATTTTCTGCTAAGCAGTGGGCTCTTTGTTAACTTCATTCTACCAAAAGGTGAATCTGAACACTTCTCAAACATGCACCCACCACTACAGATACATGCACAGACAAATCAACTGAAGAAAACAGAAGTCATTCCACAATTCTTTCCAACTCTATGACTCAAAACTTGCGTTGCCAGTATTTTTTTCCTAGATAACAAGCTACTTATCCACTTTCTAATTTCTCAAACACTAAATATATGACTAATTATTCAGCCAAGAAGCACCATTTGCAAAATCTTAAAGAAAGAAAAGAATTTACCTATGGGTAAACCAGAGGTTACAAATCCTAGTTAATTGCAACATATCAGATTTTACTGATACAACCTCATTTTACAGTAAATTGCCTTTACCATTATGTGGAAGAGGAAAGTTTGTTTGTCAGCCTCCCCTTTATGAGGTAGCGGAGATTACAGTCTCTGGCACAGCCTTCCTTCTCATCCCTGTTTTGATTTGCTGACTCGGTTTTTCTTAAGAAACCTTCTCAACGACCTAAATTTGCATAGACATGTAATGAGTGGTTGATTGGTAATCACTTTTAGTGAAATGGACTGTGGGGTTCCCACATCAGCCAGTTCTACTGAATACCTGGCAGGGGGTTAACGACAAGCAGCAGAACAAGATGACACAACTGCAGGGAAATCAGTTTTCTAGCTAGCCTTGCTTATAAGAAGGCAAGAGGTCATTCTTATCTTGTGGGACTGCCTTTTACAAACTACGTCCTCCTCTCAAGAAAGATATTATGAATGTTCCCTGTTGGTCAACTGTTTCATTCCTTCTATTATTTGTTTTTCACTAGCATTTGTTTGGAAAAAAGTTTAAATGGTAGATGGAAACAGTGAGTGCATTATATTCAGTGCTGGACAATACACTGAATGTAGCTGTTAAGTGATATTTCAACAGTGGTGTTACTTTGAAGATAAGTTGTTTCATCTTTGTACTGTTCCATCTTTTTTAGGTAATACTGCTGCTGTCCAAAATATAATAAGCTGCAGTAATTAAAACTACAGGTCATCTAAATATGATTTACAGATAAGAACAAAAAAAAACCCTGGCAAGATGAGCACACAATTAAAAAAAAACGTAGGATGATACATGAAAAAGGCTTAGTCATTGTCTGATAGATTAAGGTATACTGGTTGAATAAGTCACTTCAGAAACAGAAAGAAAAAGGAATAGAAAATATTACTACAGTTGTAGCTAGTAGCTACCTAGACACATAAAAGAAGTGAGAAACAATCAAACTCCAAATCAAGTGAATGAATAGTTATCAAAAGCAATGGTTCACTGCCACTGATCCCATAAGCATAACAAGTGTTTCTAAGGTTTTGTTTATCCTGAAAGTATGAAATCCTACACTTTGTTTTAGTAAGGTTTACCATTATTTGTACAATTACAAATCCCTGCTCCTGCAGTGGACAGTGAGAAAGCAAGAGCAAGCAATAAAGAAAAAAAAAAAAAAAAAAAAGGGGGTTTTTGAAAAAAAAAAAAAAAAAAAAAAAGACTTTGTTTTAGTAAGGTTTACCATTATTTGTACAATTACAAATCCCTGCTCCTGCAGTGGACAGTGAGAAAGCACGAGCAAGCAATAAAGAAAAAAAAAAAAAAAAGAAGTGTGTTTTTGAAAAAAGAAAAAAAAAGAGATCAGACTGAAAATGTGAAACCCAAAGTGGGAAGGGCTAATCTGCAGACCTTTAGGTGAGCAAGAAAGAGAGCTCAGCATGCTGAACTCCAGTTTAGTGCTTCATCCTTTCAGTCACACCATATCAAAAATGAATAATTTAACATCTTCAGCTATTAAAGGTGAGACGTTAAAGAATGGGACCCTTCCTTTCATTAGAAAGCAACTTCTAAAAGGTATATACCCAAGATCAAACAATAAGTGGAGCTAAGAAATAGGAATACCATCATTTTTAAGACAGCACATGCCATTGCATGAGAGACAATATGAATCAGTATTTGCTGCAAGCAAACTACCAGGCCCTGTTTGTAACTCCTATACTTTGTGCTGCTTGGCCCCATAGACATTACTCAACTTCCATGTGTCTTGATTTACTCATCTGTAAACTACATAGTATACACAAATGGATGTTGCTATAAAAATCAAGAAAATGCTCAGTTGAAAATAAGCATTTTTAACTTCTAAAGCCAAAGAGGTCCCAGAATTCTCCTTTTGCTATTTGCATAAATAAGCAGACGAATCTGCTTTTGTTTTATATGGAAAATCTCTGGATGTTGCTTTCAGTAGAGGAGTCTAGGCAGTGCAATCAAATAATAGCTGCATCTGCTGACAATGATGGCTGTATCAAGGGCTGAATAAAAAAAATCTTTCCTCATTTCAATACACTGTAGTTTTCAGAAACTTTTTTCCTCAACTGATTGGAAAATCATTCCCACTCCCTTGCACAAATCATTACAAGTTAAATGTATTTACTAATAGCTTGTTGGACACAGCTGAAAGAAAAATCACATATGAGGCTGAACAAACCATCATTTTATGAGAAGATATGGCTTTCACTTGATGAGCTATATGCAAAGTAGTCATATGGGAATCCTCACTACACTGTTTTGGGATTAATGCTACTTCTCCGGAATTTTAAAAATCACTTTATATCTGTTTGATATCTTTTACAGTCAATCTCCTTCAGCTGAGTATGATTCACAGCTGAATATGCCAGCAGTTATTAGCCAAATACACATAGTTCATGCTTTCTGGTATATTCTTGCTTGTGTTATTTATTCTTGCTGCACTTCTGATGTGACCTGCAGACCACAGTAACTCTTAGCTCCTAAATCATAGCCAAATTTTTCAGAAATGCTGAGCTTTACAACTCCAGGGAAAATCTTCCACTACTTACTATTTGATTGTCAGCCTCTTACATTACCACGCAGTTACTGCAGATGTAATTTCAACAGCTTCAGCAGAGCAATACATACTCTGATTTAAAATATCCTTTAAATACACACTGCTAAGCAGGTGTAGGATTCTCCACAGTCGTCAGTTGAGATGTAAGCTTATGATTAAATATTCTGCTAAAAAATACAACCAGGATTATATCATCATTATTACTATTATTGTTACAGACCCCTGTAAATAAGAACTACATAGTTACTCCAGAGAGCTTTGTATTAGGACAAGAGAAACACCAACATTTTCTTTATTATACTGTATACTTTCAGTTATCACAAAGTATTTGTTTATCAATACAAAATATGATATTTTATCATTATGGTTTATTTTACAGTAGTCACATTTTTCAAAGTATTTCTATAAAGCAGTAAAATATATTTCCCCAGCAATAAAAAAGGGTTATAGCGGTACACTGGTTGGATGGTAGATGAAATCTTAATTTAAGAATATATATGTAAACATAAAATGAATAAACCTGGAGTACAAAATCTAATCAAAGTAATTTTGAAAAAGCATGTGTTTATACAATCCTTTAAATATTAATTAAAATTACTAATATTAATTTTGGTAACATACATTTTGAGATTACCTACTTTATAGAAAAACTAGAATGCTTCTTCACAATGGTTCTTCTGTGAAATGTTTTGGCTAACTCTAAAATTTCTCTTTAGCATTATGACTGAGTGGGAGCATTTCCTGGAGCAATACTTGCCAGAAAAATGTGAAACTGGGTATTAATATGCAAAGTTTGGAACACCAAACACAACCTCTAGACAGATAACAGTGATAGGAAGATTTTTAAGTCCCAAAGCTGAAGGCTGTCAGACTATCACAAGGAGCTGTTATGCCAGGACACAAACTTTAAAAGTAAAAATAATTGCTTTGCCTCTAATTACTATTGCTAAAAAAAAAAAAAAAAAAAAAAAGGTGAGGGGGAGGTTAAATATGTTGTTAAAAACATTTTAGTTTGACTAGTTAGCAGTATTAAAGAAAGGCTGGCAGGTAATTAAAAAGTGATTTCTCTACATGTTTGTAATTACAAAACTTGACCCAACCACTGCAGCATTATTCTTTCTTGTTTCTTTTTTTTTTTTTTTCCCTTGTCTCACCTTTTGGCATGAATAGTTCAGCCAGAAACACTATTGCAGCTCGTCAAGGAGTACAAATCTTATTTGTGAGAGATGTGTAATGGATGCTTCAAGAACTTTGTGAGTTAAAAAAGGACAAAAAATAGAGTTGAAAAATCAGTTCAGTTTATCACAACTTCCCATTTGAAGCTGTAAGGACCTGAGCCTGCCAGTTTACCAGCTAAACTGGAAACTTTCTTCCTTCTATTCTCCATTTCTAGTTCTCCACTAATGCTAGTAGTTTTCTAGTTAATTTTACTATGGTGGAATCATCTGTTACAGCAATAATTTATAAATCACTGATGATTTTTTTTACAAATGGTAATTTATTGTATTGTTTATTTGTGTGCCTGGTTGACAAAGAATACAACTATTACAGATCCTAATAGGAAACATGGCTTCAATATATGACAGTTTACACCCCTAACTTGATAATACGTACATAAATCCAGAGTTTGGTGTCTTTTCTGTCAGCTAAGGTGGCAGCCATTTTATCTATACGACACAATCATAGAATCATAGAGACAACCTCTGCCTCTAAGCGCTAGTCCTCACTCCAATCTGCTGGATCTTGAAGGCATATATATACTTAGTTTTCCTGTCCTTGGAGTCTCAAATTCTAACCCAGGAGCTGGTCACATCCTAAATGAAACCAGGAACTTCTAATTGATCTAAAACCAAGCCATTTATCCTTTTTCTTAACTGCATAAGATTTGTGTGACTTAGCAATAAGCTTTCATCTTTGGCCCTAACAATACAAAATCCTTCACCTCCAGGCAAGCCCAGAAAACCAGACTTACCTAGAATTTACCATAACCCTTCACTGTGAACAATATTCTCCCTCACTGAAAACCAGTAAGCCTTTCTGAGCCATGAGATTACTTGAGATTTACTCTAAATCTAATCCTAGCCTCCTCTGAAACTACTAATAAACTCTTCTTCCCTACTGGCATTTCACCCCACCAAGACTTCCAGAATCCCAAACATTTTGGATTTTTATAATCAAAGTATATTCAGCATCTGCAATATCTTACAGGCCTGACACTAGCCCAACACCTAAATCAACTCAAGCCACCCTACAAAAGAATAGGCTAACAGCATCAGCTCCTCCTTCCACCTCTAAAACTTTCTGCAGGACTAACACGGACCATCTGACAGCAGTAAAAAAATACACTATTGTTATTTCTCAGAAGGCTGAGCAATACTTATGGCTAGAGTTTGAAATAGGTTTGAATTCACTATGGAGGACAAACATTTGTTGCTGTATCTCAAAAGGCAGACAGAACTAGAATGAATGCTGGTGTGAGGTGGGCCATCTAGTTTACGCTTAGCTTCAAGCAGACATATATCCAGACTGTGGTTACATCTAGAATTAAAGGTGATTTTGGAAACAGAGGTTGAGCATCTCAACCTACTGCATGCTTCTACACTTTTAAGACTTCAAAAATCCAGGAATAAACTTAGCAGCTTGAACACTGCCTTCTCAACTTATAAATAAAATTTCTGTTTCTTACTCTCTCCATAAGCCTTTCATTCCCACCTAAACCATCTTCTTCACATTAAATCCTACAAGATTCAGAAACAAATGTATCTATTGTCACTGTACTGTCTCCAACCCTAATCTTTAACACATCCCTAACCTTAATCTTAGCATCATAGCAAATAGATTTTGCACATCCTGGAGCTAAGCACAACCCAATTATCTTACCATATATCAATTCTCATAGCCCTAAGGATTTTGTGTAATTCATATTTAAAAAAAAAAAAAAAAAAAAAAAAAAAAGAGCTTTTCAGCCAGTTCCCCATATTACTATTTTTACAGATTTTAGAATTAATTTTTTTTTTTTTGTGGTGTTTGCGTTTGTGTGCGTAAATCTTGATACATCTAGCTAAAAACCCCTATCATATCTATAACAGACACAAGTGGATATAAAGCTGGAATGGTTCAACTTTTAGCAAAATAATAGCATGTGTTTTCTAATGGCATATTTAAAGTAATTAATAGTGTAGAGCATTAATTTGCTAGCTTGGAGCGTTTGTATCTGAGGTAATGAGGATATTTGAACTTCAAATGTTCTGACAAGACATTTGTGGAGTCACTCAGTGTTAAAGTTAGTTTTTTCAAGATGCTTCCAAGATGAAGTTCTTATAATGATGCATATGGCTTTATGCTGCTATTAATATCCAAGTAATGTAGATGTAGTACTAACAGAATAAGGTTTCCTGAGTATATATTATCAGATAAGTGTACATGTAATTGGAAAATATTAAAGGAGGAAAATATACATTCAGGAGAGCTGGTTGAACGGTCTTTTCTGAAAATGAAATCCCTTTTAATCTTATCCATCAAAAGTTAAAGGACTGGTGAGTATATAAAGCTGCTTTGTTTGAATATTTGTTTGATTCAAATCACAGAGCATGAAGTTATATCTAGGTTGTTTTTACTGTGAAAACATTCAGCATTATAACAGATTTAATTTTTTCATGTGACTCTTCCAGGTTTCAGCCTGATCACGAAATATTTAACTACCTTTTTTTTGGTATTACGGTCAGTAGATAGCAGATAATCAACAGGCCTTTATGTTTCCCTTTGCTTTATTTTTAACACCGTGATACAAAAGATATTTCAAATGTCCACATGCTCTCTGTAACTCGGTTCAAAGCTTAAAATTACCTCTTCAAATTCATTACATAGAACAAGGATACACTAGTAGTTCAGTTCTGCAAAACAGTATACTCAAAAGAACTACTAGCTGACTTACACATTATAATGTGCTCTTACCATTTGGCTAGCCAACAATCTTGCTGCTACCTGATCTTCAAACAGCTACTCCTATTTAAGGCTTAGGTAGGAATGAGAATAATTCAGGCAGGAATAAGGATATTCATCATTAATTATTTTTTACTGTCTGAAATTCCAGTTTTCCTATGCAGAAAATACACAGGACAGCATTTATAGACTCAGGAAAGGCATGAACAAGGTGAGTTGACAATGAAGACGACAAAAAGGGCTGCTCCAGCTTTCAGCATGGAACCAAATTCTCCACCAGCATCTCATAGCAGAGCAGAAGGAATTCAGGTTGGTTGGAGTTAGCCTTGTGTATTTTTTCTATATGGTTTGATTTGCTTATTCCCTTGTCTTTGTGTAGCATATTTGGTGGAGAAGGCAGACATGGGGGAGGGAATATGAGTTTGCTGATTTTCTTTTTTCCTTCCAGGCTTCAACTTGATCGGCTAACATACACTTCATTGCAACCTACCTCATCAATACCACATACTTCCTTCACCTTTTTGCCTTCAGGCAAGTCCTGAGAACCACTGGGAAGTTTGTAACAGAATACAATAACCACATTTTTAAGTGGTTTTGAATGTTGATACTTAATATATTATTTAAATATGATAACCAAAAAATATTAGTTCAAATGCTGACTATTACTAGCATATATTACACAAGATGTTTACAATGGAAGAAGTAGCAGTATTTAGAGATAGTTTTCTGAATGAATAAAGCTTCCCTTACAGAAAACACAGAACTGTGATGTTTGCAGGCACATTGGTAGACTGTGAAATATAGCTAAAGGAACAGCTAAATGCCATATGATATTACTTTTCAATGCCATCAATACGTTTCTCAGTCTGTGTAAACTTGATTTTTTTTTTAATATTCTTACAACTCTTCAACTAGCTGTTAACTATCAATGCTTCCCAGTGTTTCTTCAAGTCAGCAGCTCACAAGAGAACAGCTTTATTTACCTTCCATTGTTCTTTTTAATCTGTGTTGATTGCAGAGTAAGTGCCTAACATTTCTATCCTGTTTCTTTTTTTATAATTACTAACAGTCTCCCAGTTTTAAAAACATAACTGTATAATTGCTTCAGTATCCTAATAATGTCACAACAAGACTACCATTTAAAATCATGTTCTTATACCTCCTTCTGCCCTAAAAGATCCACATGGTACAGTTATTCCTGTAATGTAAAACTGCTTTATAGGGAAAGATACTATGAAGTCAGTTCCAACACTACAATGTACAAAAACATCCTCAGGGCACAAGTGACTGACAAGGAGGATCAGGTGGCATGAAAGGACGACATGTCTTTTGTAGTGGCAACATTTTTAGTGTGGGCATCGAGGCTTAGATCTCCTGAGGAACACGAGTGCCATGGTGTAGTGATCCCCAGACACAGCAGATGTACACAGATGTATAAATTTCTTGTAACAAAATACATGTCAAAGACAAAGCATTCAAATAATTAGGTAGCTTCAGTTCACTGTAGAGTTTACTCAGCAAAGGACCAAAAGTCAGCTAAACTATCATCAGCACAACTCCTTCTAAGATCTGCAAAATAAAAAGGATGCCAGCATCTGAGTTCTACCATGGAACAGCCATGCTCTGTGTGTATTCATGATCACTGACCTTCCTGTTGATGTACACGGGGGAAAAAGCTAGAAAGATTAATGGAATCCTTTTTCTGAAATGTAACCATATTCAAAATCAGATATTTACGTGAAAATAACTGTAAATATCATTTGGGCTTGAAAGGAAAAGGCTTAGGCTCAAATTCTACAAACAGGAGAAGTAAAACTGACGTAGTACTAGTGAGAAATTTAAGACAGGTAACGTAAAAACTTGAGATTACTGTTTTATGTCTAATAAACTAAATCAATGCTTTTGTTGTTGCTGACAAGGCACACAAATTTCCAGGCAGAGTTGGGGCAATGACATAGATAGGTAAGAACCTAGGAGCAGCTATAGCCAAACATCCTCCCTTCATTTACCTGTGTTCCTGCAGAATTGCTGGCCATAGTCTTAGTCTTTGGGCTCTGCAAGGACATAGTCACATTCAAAGTCTCTGGACAAGATACTGACTCAACCTTTGTTCTTATCAAACAATATAGACAAATAATTGGCAATAAAACCTTCATTATGTCCAGAGCGCAAAAACAAAAACTACCTTCTTTCTAAATACGTCTTACATATGAGAAAATGGGAATTGAGTCATACTTTCAAAAGTAAAGCAAGTGTGCATAACTGTACAAGTGCTTTTGCAACGTGTTGTGAAATAAACTCACATCGGCGTAACATCTGTTTTTTTAGCATCTCAGGTAATTTGCTAGGGTGGAACTCCTCAGGCCTATTTCTAATTTTAAGGAGCTCTGAAAGTTCAGGACAGCTCAGAAAAATTCTAATTTCAAAACTAAAATGTGTCTAAAAAGCAAAAAGACCAGACGAAGCCATAATTACTGTATATGCTGACTGTAGCAGCACCGAAGTCTGCATTTTATTGCCTTGACTCTGATCAAGTGCATGCAATCAATGCGAATTATTACAAAAGAGTTAGGAGATAATTTTGAAAATATGTCCAAAATGCAAAAATTTAAAAGTTAGATGAAGTTGAAATGGCTGTATTGATTTTGAAAAGGTTTGTAAATTAGACAGAAATATCACCCTATTTCAAAGTAGACCTCAAATCTTTTCAAACAAGCTCTAATATTATACACAGTTCTGAGTGCTGCATTTCTAGCTGATAGCAGGCTTATTCTTAACTCTTAACCTGCCTGTATGCTTGTTTTTGAAAGTAGGAACAAGGTTCTGTGTTATTAATGCCAGCCAACTTAGTTTATGGCCATGCTCTTTTGGAAGCCTTCTAGAGCAGTTTATTAGGAAATATAAGTACAGCTTCAGTAGCAAGTTATCAACCAATATTGTGATTTTTATTTCTAATGTATACTGATGTTGGAAAGAAGGTACTCTCCTAAACCTAGATTATGACTACCACAGCAACAGCCACCCAGTCTGCAACCTAACCAGTGTGTTACTGTATTCTGTTTTTCAAAGGTTCATACCAAAATTTTATTTCACTTTGTCTACATGAACAAATTATCTGTCTCAGCCTCAAATCTCCTGCAAATCTAATTAAAAACATCAGTTACATTTAGGTTGACACACAACTAAGCTTTCCTAAGTCTTGCAAAAGATCAAATCTACATTTTGAATTTTCAGTGAGAGCCAAAGAAAACCAAATATCGTGTCTAGCTTTCAAAGGAAATATTTCATAAATTTTAGTTCCTATGCTTACGCCTATGTTCAAGATTTATTATAGTCACAAGAATTGTGAATCAATAGAGGCAGCAATAGAAAAAACCAGAGAATTTCCAAGTGAAACTCACAGAATCACCATAGTGGGAAGGGATCTCTGAGATCATTGAGTCCAATCTTAAAAAAAAAAAAACCACACAAAAAAACCCCAAACAAAAAAACCAACCACCCAAACAAAAAAAGAACCACAAAACACAACCCCCCACCACATCACACCCACCCACAAACCAATAATCTTGGGCACTAGAGCATACCCTGAAGAGCCACGTCTACACGTTTCTTAAATACTGCCAGGGATGGTGACTCCACCGCCTCCCTGGGCAGGCTGTTCCAGTGCCTGACCACCCTCTCAGTAAAGTAATTCTTCCTAATATCTAATCTAACCCTCCCCTGCCGCAACTTCAGACCATTTCCTCTGGTTCTGTCATTATTCACTTGGGAGAAGAGGCCAACACCCACTTCTCTACAACTTCCTTTCAGGTCTTGTAGAGGGCAACGAGGTATCCCCTCAGCCTCCTCCAAACTAAATATGCCCAGTTCCTTCATCCTCTCCTCATATGACTTGTTCTCTAGACCCCTCACCAGCTTGGTGGCTCTCCTCTGAACACACTCCAGCAGCTCAATGTCCTTCCTGTAGTGAGGGGCCCAGAAATGAACACAGTACTCAAGGTGAGGCCTCACCAGAGCCGAGTACAGAGGCACGATGACTTCCCTACTCCTGCTGGCCACACTATTCCTGACACAGTCCAGGATGCCGTTGGCCCTCTTGGCCACCTGGGCACACTGCTGGCTCATGTTAAGCCGGCTGTCCACCAACACTCCTAGGTCTTTTTCTGCTGGGCAGCTTTCCAGCCACTCTTCCCTGAGCCTGTAGTGTTGCCTGGGGTTGCTCTGACCAAAATGCAGGACCCAGCACTTGGCCTTATTAAACCTCATCCCATTGGCCTTGGCCCATTGATCCAGTCTGTCCAGATCCCTCTGTAGAGCCTTCTGACCCTCAAGCAGCTCAACACTCCCACCCAAGTATATCCATGCATAGATGTAATCTTACCAACAACTTTGTTTCTTTTGGCTATTGCAAATGGGTAGAACGTAATTTTCTGTACTCCCACCCTAAGCCCTCAACCTTCCACAGAAATCAGAGAGGTTCACTTGAAAGTGTCCTAAATCTTCCAAAATTTACATAAACAGCGAAGAATTGTATTAAGTCAAAAGTCATAGATGCATTAAACAAATATAAATACAAAAATGTAATTATCCTCACAAGAATCCTTTAAGAAATCCTTTGAGAATCCTTTAAGACATGTGTAGATGTGACACTTCAGGGAATGGTCTAGTGCCCGAGATTTTTTTTTATGTGTGTGTGTATGGTTAAGTTCAATGATCTCAAAGGTCCCTTCCAACCATGAAGATTCAGTGATTCTGTGAAGAAAAATGGCAGTCTAGGCTTAATGGTAAGATCATTCAGAAATAAATCAGACTTTGTTTTTAAAGACATTGACAATAGACAATTTTAGGAAACAATTCCTCAATCTTCTCTCAGGTGTACATATTTCAGTAGTGATAAGGTCAAACAGAACAGTAGTATATTAATAGAACTCTAGTATATTAATATACTCTAGTATATTAATATATTAATATAAATTATATATTAATATATAATTTATATATTTATATATTAATATAAAAAAATAAGAGGAACATTTTAAATAGTTGTTATTTTCCACTTTACCTTCAATAATTGTTTGTATCTTCCAGGAATTTTCCTAACCTATAGGAGTTATTGGATCATCAAATTCAGCCTATTTTCAGTGCCTTGAAATTGTATAACTGACAATCAAGTATTAAAGTCCAGAAGATCATTAGTATTACGCTTAACTATTTGATGATTACATTGGTTCAGAGAATAAATTTGATCTGTTAGAAGCATGTAAAATACACTGAAGCTACCAAATAGGTAGAATGAACATAGTTTTTCAAAAAGGTAAATATATTGCTAACATATTATTTGAAATGTGAATGTTTGACTTAAATTCCTTCCTTTTTTTAGTAAACAATCAGATTAGTGTAATTATTAGTAAAGGCAATTATTATTATTATTAAGAAGTATTACAGGTAATTAGAAAAGGCATTAAATGTAAAGATGAACTAATTTTCAAAAGAATAATATTTTTCCTATGTGTTTAAACTATGCCTTTATTTCTATTAACGAGGTGCATAATAATGACTCTGGCCATTTGAAAAGCGAAAAGTCTGTAATTGAACAATTATTAGTGTCACACTGCCTAAGGGCACTATTTGTCAAGAGATTTATATGATGGGCAATTATATCCACTCAGCCTTGAAGGATAGATAATATTACCTTCTGATGGAAACAAATTACCCTTTATGTTTAATTTTTTAAAAAATTTAAGAAGTTTACCTTCTCTATTTTATTATTTAGACCTTCCATACTAGAGTCTTTGAGAATACCTTTTTTTCCACTACAAAGTAGTATCAATTTCCCTAGCGTACAGTATGGAAAAATTGCCAGTGTCAATTCATTATGTTAATTACCCCACCAAAGGAAGAAAAATAGGTGATTTTTTGAATTCATGTCTTTGTCTTATTAAGTTTTGTTTACCTTTCATAATGTATACAATTGCATACATATTCCCTATTGAAAGACAGAAGAAGCTTAATGAACACACAAAAGTTCTTCAAACCTTTGCACATATTTAATTACAAACTAATTTATTCTTTACTACTTAATGAGGCTTTAACAGAATGTCATACTTAAAAAAAATAGCAGAGATCCAAGTCTTTGACTATTCTTTCCTAACTGCTTTTCAAGTTGTCAAGAAGTGTACAGATAACCCCCACCCTTTCCCTCCACTTGTTGCTTTATCTTCCATAAATTTGAAAAAAAAAAAAAGTAAGCAAACAAACAAAAACCAAAACAAAAAAGCAAAAAAAAAAAGCCTTGTAATCACCTCAGATAAGAAAGAATGTGAGTGAGCTCTCCTAGCAACACACATTCGTGGGGTCTAAATCTTAAAGCAGGTCTTAAAGCTTTTTAAAGAGCTTTAAAAATATCCATGTAATGATTTCTAAATGTACAGCATTTTTCTTTTGTTTTTCTGTTCGTTTTCAACTAAGACTAACTAAACTCAAGGAATCTGATTAGACTGAGGCATCCATGATTTGAAGGAGAACCACTTAAGTAAAGGAGCTTTGAATCCTGGCAGGACACTGATCCAGAGCCTGAAGGATACTACAAAGTAACAGAGACATTTATTTTTTTCTTCTATAGGTAAAGTGAAGAGTGATTAGTTCTGGAACCATTCGTTAAGCCCTCCTATTGTGTGCTTTAACTACTGCCTGTCCCTGGAGAGGTGAACTGCAAACTGGCAATCTTGCAATAGATTTTTAGATCAGAAAGGTCCATATATCTCCTTAAAACATTTCCAACACAGATAATCAACTTAGAACTCACATGGTAGGCCAAAACCCACAAATGCAGTCTGTCAAATGAGAGCAGAGAGATCTACAGCATTACAAACATCATGTGTTTTACTGTAGAGAAAATAAAAATCATAATGTCATCAGCCCAGCCATCCTTTTGTGGTAGATAGGGTAATATACTAGCAGTGCACTGGCAAGTACCAACATTGTTTATTGCAGTCATGAGCTAAAAATAATTAGGAAATGAAATTAATCATTACATCAAGACTACTATAACTGTGCACATTCACAAGAAGATAGGAAAATCACTAGCCACGAAGAAGGACTGCAGTCTCAATTCATACATAAAAAGAAATCTTTTCCAGGAAGTATCTAGGATCTGACACTCATTACCTCTGGCCACCAAAAAGAATTAAGAACCAAGGCTGTAAGTTCTGCATTTGGAAGACTTCACATGCTTCACTGACACATTGCTATTATCAAAGTCTGAAATGCTCTTCACTGTTACTATTTGTGTGAAATAAAACATAGTGGTAAACACTTCATTCTTTTCACAAATTTTGTTTCTGTCAGCTCAACCATTATTGTTTTCTTCTTGTCAGTTTCAGTAAATAGCCTACTAAAAAGCTATCTGCAACTTAATTAAAATACACATTATTAATGTCATGTTTATATGGAAAATCTTTGGCAAAATAAGTAGCCTCTAGCTTTTGAAGCAATTGCAATTAAGTCTGTCAATATGTACTAGTCACTGAAGTACATGAAGAAAACAAGACTAAGTGAAGCTATTTGACCTGCTTCAACTATGTCCGCATAAAATGGCATTTCACAGAACATTTGATCTAGAAAACTACCCATGGATCAATTATAAGAAACTGTCAGTTGTACAACATAATGTATAACTGAGGCGCCAGACAATTTCTGGTCTGGGTTGGAAAAGACCTTAAGAACACCTCGTTCCAACCCCCCCTGCCCTGGGCAGGGACACCTCCCACTAGACCAAGTTGCTCAAAGCCCCATCCAGCCTGGCCTTGAACCCCTCCAGAGATGGGGCAGCCACAGCTTCTCTGGGCAACCTGTGCCAGTGTCTCACCACCCTCACAGTAAAGAATTTCTTCCTAATACCTAATCTAAATCTTCCCTCTTTCAGTTTAAAACTGTTACCTCTCGTCCTGTTGCTACACTCCCTGATAAAGAGTCCCTCCCCACCTCTCCTGTAGGCCCCCTTCAGGTACAAAATGTAAATCTAATTTTCTTTAAACAAAATGTCTCAATTTGGATAGATGGGAACTAATTTCAATAAAACTATACAGAAGTGCAGAAGATCTAATCCTAATTTAACTACACCATAAGCAGCGGCTGTTCCAAAAATATAAAACTGATGAAAGCATCCCAAATTCCAAGGCTAATCTTTTGAAAGGTCTTTTGGTGTTGCAGGTTCCGCTGCTGCCATCCCTCAATTTCATGACTGCTCTGTCTAGTTTGAACAGTAGAAAGCTCAGCCTTTTCCCTGGATGCTAAACATCACCACAGCTCTTATATGACCACCTGCCTCTGAATCACCGTAAGGGGCTGTGAAAACGTCTGTTGAATAAACTTCCAATTTCAGTAAGATTACATCTTCAGGAGTACTCTCCAGGAGTACAGGACAATCTTTTTTTTTGTCAAGAGAGTGAATTTTCCACTTACCATTTAATCACTTCTCATGTTTGCTATGAAAAAACCCAACATATTTTTTTTCTTTCAGTATTTTAAAATAACTTACGGGTTTAAAAATACAGGTACAAAATTGCCCAAAAACACACATAAATTTGCAATCCTTTTAACTTCTTCTAGTTACCAATAACAAATCTGAAACTTGATTGAAAATCCTTTCTTCTTGTTGTTTCCTTACTGGTACACTTGACAGCACACTGTGCCTAACATACATTTCTACTTCCCTTCACAGGGAACAGGATCCTTGAGAAGGTGAGATGGAGAAAATGCTTAGCAGGGTTTCTTTCAATTTGGAAAGTGGCAGGTGGGGAATTCAGAAGCAGAGAAGCTATGCCACAGCACTGGGGAGGATACAAACAAGCATGTGTGCTCAGACAGCTGGTATGGAACAAATCAAGGAGATTCAAGTGGTGGACTTCTAAATATGTTTGATTTAGACAGGAGTTACAGCCCTGAAAACCTGGGATGTTTTAGCTCAAAAATACCTCTGAAATATTATCCAATAGGAACTATCTCTAATAAAAATATGTTATACACACACACATACAAATATATAAAAGCATCAACCAGTCACTATAAACATTACCAATGCTAACAGGCCAATCAGTGCTACTCTTTTAAGAACTGTGCATCTCACACCAATTCTGCCATTTGCAAGTTTGCCTTTTTCTTCTTTCCTCTAGCAAGACTGGATGAGAAGGTATATCAAGGTTTGATTCACTCAGTGTTATAATGAATGAGGTTAGGAATGAAAAAATCCTCATAATATACTTCCCAGCCCCCTACAAAGTGGGGTCATGTAAGAGGGGCAGGGGCACATAGGCGAATATGATGGGCAATGACGAGAGACAGAAAAGAAGAAGAAATAAGGTGGTAGCTAATAGGTTATTCTTTTAAAGGTCCCAGTAGATAGCACTGCCTGTAGCGCGGATGAGGTTTACCAGTGACATCTGAAGCAGAGGTTACTGTCAAAGGGGGAGATTGCAGAATTTCCCGGTAATCTCATGAAGTGTAAGTACAATGGCAAGGTAACACGAGCACAGTCAGATATGCAGCAGTCCTACTGAATGCATGTATCTCACAGATCTATGAAAAAGAACAGTTTTTCTTCATCCTCCATCTTTGGAATGCCAACATCTAGCTTTATGTTTTTGAACCTCATAAAATAGTAAATGTTATTAAAAGCATTATTATTATGCAATTTAGACTGAATAAAGTGTTAAACCACATTTTAGAAGCCGATCGAGTGTTTCAATTTTTATAAAAGATGCTTGAAACCTGGCATTTACTATTAAGCTTTTCTTATTTTGAATTCCCATACTGATCCATGAGAAAACAAATACCAAAGCATCCACTATTCCCTGGGATGGAAATCCCAACAGTTAATTGTCTCCTTTGTTAACACATACATATCGTAATAACTGTACTGGGAAGAAATCTAGATTGCCTACTAAAATTTAATATTTATATCTCACTGTTACTCCATAAAATGTACCAACACAGGATGGAAAAGAGATCTCTCACTCATAGTGACCAATTACACCATGACTAACCACCATCCCTTTATTGGGACATTAAAAAAAAATTATATTTAGGGCAATTCTCAATTCTTGAGCAAAATAATAATCGTAGAAATTTTTGTACCCTCAGATAAAAAACTTATTGCTATGCAAAATGTTTGAGGTTAATGCAAGATCAGAAGCAGACAACTGCATCCAACCTCACTAAATAGCCATATTAGCAGGATGTTTCCAATAAAGATAATAAAAAATGTGAGCATTTAAACAGTATTAAAAATAAGATGTACAATATAATATCCAGTGAAATGCCTTGTGATTCCATTAGCACTCTTGTTTCAAATATTTTCAGCCTCCAACACTGCCTACACTATATTTTCCATGAATGTTATCTGTGATGCACACCTATGGCAACTGCAGGTCCCAGTTTTCCTCATACAGATATAGCCATATGCAAAATGATAATGACACTCCAGGACCTCTCTATAACAACAGACATGCAGACGTTTTGAGAAACTGCGAATACAATGATGTGTGAAAAAAACTTATGAAAGTCACAATCTCTTCACGGTAGCAAACAACATGAGTTTGGATTTCCTGACTTAGGAATGTTCAGGAATGAGAATATCCAGTAAACACTGCCTTATTAAACAAACCCAAAGAAGCTCAAAATACATGGTTTTACTCAAAGTTTTCCTCAACAACAAACTCTTGCAGCACATTAGATGAAATTCTAGATCCATTGAATATAGTAACTTCTACTGATTTCAAGTGAGCCACAATTTCATCTCAGGGCCACTCACCTCACCATGGTCCCTGTCATGCATCCTATGAACTACTAATCGGGCATATGATTGTTCAGAGGCACAAAGGGTGTAAGACGAGCCTTTCAGAGAGCAAAAGTATGGAATAAGACATTATTTACATCACAAAAAGTAATTTAATTCAATTATGTTTTAAATACACTAATTTAATGAATGTTCAAATTATATAATGCCCTGTATTTGCAAATACGGGTTAGGTTTATGGGATTAGAAAAAGGAAGTACTCCAGATGACTCTAAAAGATTTAGAATCAGTGCTATTTTAGTTCACAGTTTTAACACTGTTCAATGCTCTTTGATATTATGAACAAGACAGCAGACTATTTTATAAAGAAAAACTAGGTGATTTCTGCAAAGAAAGGAATGATAGCAGGCATGATAGCAAAAAACAGCTTCCAAAATTTGCTGGTTTATGTCTTTAATTATGCCTCATCTTTATACTCAGATATTGGAACAAGAATCCCTTGGTAATGTGGAAACAAATGTACTTAGAAGGTGATGGGGGAAAAACCCCATGAATGTGGATAGCACAAAAGATAAAGAGAGTTTAAGGTAAATCAGAACAGAGAACTAATCCTATATTAACTGCATATCATTAAGTTTATCAATGTAAGTCCTAAGATGTTACCAGAGAACAATTTCAAGCAGCAATTAGGCAAAGAACTGATGTCACAGGTTTTCCAACTTCTACTGGCTGAGCATAGGCTAATACTATTAAAATAACAGTAAATTAATTATGACAATTTGTGTAAATTTGAGCACTGTAAAACATAAGATTTCAATCCAAAAAATACATCTTGCTAGAGCCCATTTTTTTCATTAACAAAATATTGGATCAACATTTCGTTGCAAATAACTAATGCATATTTATATATGACAAAGCACAAACAATGGTTTCCCTCTCTTTCTTCTGTTATGAAATCCATTTAACTATAGGAGGCAATAAAAACACAACCCCCAAATTACTGAAATTGCCTAGGTAAATAAAGTCATGAATCAGAACAAAATGAAATATTCAAGGACACACTAAAATTATTATCCAAGGCCAATTCCGACAAGCTGCCTCTGATTACTGCAGTACCCCTTTAGGAAAAGAAATGGAGCTACTTAAGAAATGTGTAGATATGGCACTTCAGGGCATGCTCTAGTGGCTGAGATCGTAGGGGGTTTTTTGTGTGTTTATGGTTGGATTCAGTGATCTCAGAGGTCCTTTCCAACCATGACAATTCTGTGAAAAGTCTAGGCAAAATCAGAACTGCTGAGAATGAAAAGCTCCTTTGCCTGCAACCTGCAAAGCTGGTATCAACCAAAGTGCTGCATTCCCCAAACACAAGTTCAGTAAGAACTTAGAAAGAATCCTTAAAAACTGACTTCAGATCTCTCTCTCTCTTTTTTCTTCTTTTTTTGTCAGATCACCTGGTTACAGATGCCCAATAGTAAAATATAAGTTAAAGTTTCATTTTCACTGGTAAGAAGAAGTAGAAAACCTTTCAGGAGAAATCAAGTATTTCACTGTTTTATTAAATGCTCTCTTCAAAGACACTTTCACAGGAAAGCAAATTCCAAACTGTTTTCTGCCTTGAAAAACCTATATTAAACATTTTTCACTCTGCCAGAGCAGCAAAGCAGATAATATAGATCTTTAAAAATATCTGAAAGGCCAGACACTCACATTTGCTGAAGTATGTACTACTGTCTATGGGAGAACATTCTGAAAATGTTTACATCTCCTACCAGTAATGAATTAGTGCAACAAATGCTTCTTACAGAATAAAATATAATCTTAATATTTCCTAGAAGGAAGACAGGAAAATTATAGGCATTACAGTATTTCAGACCAAGGAATGATTATACTGAAGTGACATTTGAGACGCAAAGACTGACTCATCTCTCTTAGCTATAGGTCCCCTTCTATTTTAGTGCTAAAGTTCTAAGCTATCAATAGTCATACAGCCAATCCTAACACAAAGCTATGAAATTACACTAAGAAACTTTTCAGAATTCCTAGCCCCACAATCCAATGATAAAAGGAAGTAGGAACATTTTATAATGCTAAGTACATAAAGCCCAAATGCAGGCAGATCATAGAATAGTAGAATGATTAGAGTTGGATGGGACCTTAAATCTCATCAAGCTCCAGTCCCCCTGCCATGGGCAGGGACACCTCCCACTAGACCAGGTTAACATAAATTAGCCTATTCACATACACGCATGCATAAAGTAGTATCTACCTCAGTGTCACTGTAACAATGAAAGCATGAAACGTCAAGTATAAAAAAACCTCATTGCAGTAATAAGCATGCTGAAAATAAAGAAAAAACAGGACTAAAATTATGAAAAAAAAAAAAACAAAACATTACCCCCAGACCTACACACACAGAGAGAACAGTCAGGCTTCATATGCCTGTATTATTTCTCAGGGTATTTCAGTGTGCCAGGTGCTATACAAAGCCCCAGACAATATCCTTGTTCACTGAATTATCTTCATCACTCAGAAGGTACAAGCTCTGTTTTATTTGGTATGACAACGTTTCTTAGGCAAGAAACCATAGACTGGCTGCTAAACAGTTTCAATAAGAACTGCAGCAAGTCTTTTGAATTAATATTTGGATTATGCCTCCACCTAAATCCACCACTACTTTTTTACCCCTTAAGGTTCAAAAAGAATTTAATGATAAGCTTCCAAGTATCCTTGAATAAACTCCGTATCTTCTTCTTCTCAAATATATCAGTCTGCTTTGGGCTCTTCACAAGATACTTTCTATCTTGTGCAATAATTTTAGCTGGCTTATGCAAATTTAATGTATTCTTATGCTTCTGGAATCATTTCACACCCTTTTTGTTCAATAAACAACTCAATGGGGCTAGGGTAGAATAGGATCAAACATATTGTGTGCTGACAAGCACATAATTGTGATCATTTGAAAAATTTGGTATTTATTGAACAAAGAATCTGAAATGTAATCCTTCCTTACAAGTGGAAAAGATTGAGCAAGGTTTGTTCTACATTATCCAAGATGTATTTATAAACCTCCAAAAGCATCTAAAACAGGGACAACCTGAAAAACTCATGGCTTAAAAAAGTGTACTCACATTATGGTGACTTGACAAGAGAAACTGGGGCTTTGAAGAGAGGCTTCAGGCTAGAGGAGATAGGCTGCAAGAGAAGAAAACTAAACTCAGATTATGTTGATACACTGGACATGATTGACTATTGAGCTATTTTTCAAGCTTTTTCATAAATAGGAAGTTATTTAAAAGAGGACAGAGTTGTCAGTGGAATTCCAAACGTTCTAGATCACGTACGGTATAAATAACACCTTTTATAATTTAGTATAGGCAGGGCTAAATCTGGACCGTTTTTCTGTTTAACTCTCTGATGTGACTGACCTTTAGAATAAATTAGCTAGAATAGATTTCCCATTAATATTAAATGACACAAAAAAATTTACCTCTGATCTCCAGATTTAGATTTCTTTGGGCTCTTGATTATTTCTGTGCTCCAATTATTTACTTAGCCCACTAATATAAAGATACCCAAATCAATATCATGACCAGCCTACCAATTTCAAAGCCAACTGAATTGGAATTAGTTTAAACATAACAGTACTCTGATACAGAGGCAAAAAAACTCATTCATTTCTCATCATTAGTTCAAATAATTTCCTGTCTGTTTTATCTGCAAATTATTGAGTGTGTTTTCTAATCCTGAAGAAGGTTCCTTTTCTTGTTACCAGAGGTAAACAAGTAGATATGTGAGCAGCAGAACTAATGAAGCCTGGTTTCCAAATCTCCATGTGAAGTTTCTGACGCTTAATAAAAGGAAAACTAATTAGCTTTGGGGTTGATAAGTTAGGATATTAATAGGGCCTTTCTCCTCCACCCAGAAACCTTTATTCAGAACTTAACACTTTGATACTTCTAAGCCTCTGACATATATTAAAAATCGGCCAACCAGTTAAAGAACCAAATACATATGGTGTGATTCAGTGATTCAAAAGCCCCATTTTGGGGGAAGCAGTGATAAAAATAAAAAGCCTCTTAGTTTTTTCATAGCAGGAAAAAAAAAAAAAAGTGTCTCATCAACTGCATAAATAATATTGAAGATAAACCATTTTATTAAATTTTCTCCAACAAAACATTCACAGCCTTTGTGATGTATTGCCTCTTAATAAAGATACCTGTGATCAGTGTGATGGAGGACAGCATGATACTGCTTCAGAAGGAAGCCTAACACTGCAACCGGTATTCCCTTAGACCTTTCATCCCACAAAAGTCAGCAGAACGTATGGAAAGAACGGATGCCAAAAAATTGCTCATGAGTACATGTAGAAAAACCTCTACAGCCAAAGTAACAGTTTACAGGCTTGCTGGGGAAGCATTCACATGGCCTGTCATTAACAGGCAGACAATGCTGGTGCAAAGGCCAGCGGTGTATATTTGAAACCTGCATCACTGGCCAAATCCAAGCCCCCTGCCAGTAATGCTTGTACGCCAGTTTCTCTGGGTCCCCGAGAAACTTCCAGCCTCTATGGCATTTTAATGCATATTTAGATGATACATGCAAATTGAAATCCAAAACTTTACAGAAGTCAGGAGTCTGAATTTCACAAATAACATTGCATACACAAAGTATATGTAAAAATGCACATAAATAAAAGATTTTGTACTGAATTTCCCTAAGAATATCCATTGGTTCATTCCATGCTACAGAAGTTAAAAGATAAGCCTCTCAAAAAAAAGTGAGATGTTTATCCTGGTCATTTTATTGAAAATAAACATGAATTCAAGAACAGCTCAACTCAGTTGCTCATCCTGACAGAAACTTTGGGTCAGGAAAATCTCTGGGTAGGGAAAAAAAAAAGAATATAGCTCATCCAGTATCTAATTAGTAGACCAAACCTACACTTTAATTCCTAATAAATAAATAAATAAATGATCAAAAATAGAGAATGCTGCATATATTTTTCAACAATACCCTTGTCTCTGTACAAATATATTAGCTTAAAAGTGGTATTTTAGAAATTATTTATACTGTCTTTTAGAAGAATATGCTACACCTTATTAGTTGCATAGAAAAAGCACTCTGCTTTGTATTTTCTGTACCTCACAATAATCCTAGTACACAGAATTGTTCAAAAAATCCCTGGAAGCTAAATAGCTATGTTTGAATTATCATTGTGTTTAGGTTTTGGTTAAGCAAATGAATTCACAAAAGCCTTAAACCAATTGATTTTCCCCCTTTAGAAATCAGTCAAAAAATGCATTTTTATGGTGGACCTTAGGCACTGAATCACGATTAGAGAATTGAGCAAGCATCAAAATGTTCACAGCACCACAAGCTATTTTCTTCTCTGCTTCTGATTTCTAGACAGTTATTACTTTTGACAAAGAATTACAGGGAAATATTCCTCTAGGTTTTTGAAAGTAAGGAGACATTCATTATTAATAGAATTTTTTACCTTGGTAAGAACATTGTGTCAGAATGTACCATTCGGGGAGCTTGGGAGATGAGAGACAGGCAGACTGCTGGACTTTATGTATGATGTATCAGAGGTTTTAAAGATCAGCCAGTTTTATATTTTTAATTCATTATTTATTTCAACTTCACACATTTTCATTGTACAAATAATCTACAGAAATTGTTGGCTGAAAAAATTGCTCTGTTGCAGGCATGTAAACTTGTACCTTCAGAGTAGAATACATATGTATATGCACACTATTGTACTTTTTTCTATTTTGTGGCATGTTGCAGATCAAAATTAATTCAACTGAAATTTTGTAATTATGAGTCAGATTATTTAATTATTTTTTAATCTTATGTTCATTTCTCATCTGTCTGAAAACAATAAGAACTTAAAGTTCTTATTGAGAATAAGTTCTTAAAAGAATTTGGTAATATTATGTTTTTCCTTACTACTATTGCCAAAGGTTAGTGGTAAAAAAAATCCAGACAATGAGAGACTAACCACTTCAGCGGACTGCTAGATGGACTAGTCCAAATATCTATTTCCCAAAATGGCATTAAATTTAGTTGATTCACTTAGACTATGCAACAATGATTTTGATAGAGGAGGCACAAGCCAGAACTAAGTAATATGAAAAAACATCAGGTTCTTTTACAGGAATAAATTGCAGCCTGATACATAATACCTCAAGATTTGATGGCAAATTTTATTCAAAATAAGCATATCTATTGGATCATTTACGTGACTGATACTGAAAAATGGAACAACTGCACTTGGGATGAATGTATTAGAGTCTCATTGTAAATAGGCTAATGGACCTGTTAGTCTGAAAGTTAGTTAATATCACTGTCAAAAAAATCACACTTGAAATTCACAGTATTGTTTTCCAGCTGCTGCTGGTAAACAGTTTAGGAAAACCGTTTAACTTTATTTAAGTGGGTGTTTTCTGGTATAAAAACCCATTAAACTAAAATGCCTTACATTCTTTACAGCCCTTAGAAGGGCTTGGCTTCTTGTTTTCTTAATCTAGAGAATTGCAAGAATTATCATAGCATATTAGGCCCCTTCACATCACATTCATATTAGAAATAAGACATGGATTTAATTCATGTGATTTCAAATCAGTGTACTCTTCCATGTAAGACAATGTTGGGATGGGTTTCCTCTGCTATATCCATTTCTGCATTATGGGCTTTTACTATGCTCAGTTACACAAATCAGGAGCCCTGTACCCCATATCAAACCAGTTTATGCAAAGAAATGAGAAATAATTTCTCAGGATTTTGAAAGCTACTTGTAGATACGCAAGCCTGCCAGACATCTCATCATAATGAATATGATTATGATACTGCCTTTCTTCTTCCATCACTTCATGACAGAAATAAACTAAATATCACAAATAAGAAGACCTCAATATATTGAGTCTGTCATTTACAGGTATATAGATTTATGCAGTAATACTGTAAAACCAAAACCCTTATTTTACCCTTGAAATGTGCTTTGATTCATCATACTACATTTCAGAAAGAAGTGAAACAATTGTTTAATCCAGTAGTTGTTCATATTACACTAAAGTGCATTGATTGCAGTTGATTGAGCAACAGTTTACTAAATGAAGAAAGAGCACAAAATAATGTAAAGAATACTAAAAAAAATAACCTTGTATTTCCTTAATCTGTTTTTGCAGAAAGAGGGGAGTAAGGGTGGAAGCCCATTATAGATATATGGTCAAAAAATACAGTCAAAACTAGATTTTTAGATTGAGGGGATTTTTTTATTAGACCTGTAGGGTCAGAAGAAGACAACAAAATTTCTGGCATACAAATCTTTTTTTCAGATCTAAAACAAAAGGAGAAAATTGTAAAGCAAATTGTAATTAATACATTGAAAACAACTGCTTGGGGCTTCATTACGTATGTATTAGACTATCCAGAAGAAAAGGACAGTGTACCTGGGGAGTCAAAGAGACTCAGTAAGGAGGAGAGGTGAGAGGTGGTTGCCTTTCAGGGAAAAGAGCTACCTGTAATTTGGAACTTGTGGAAAACTGTGACATTAATTGGGGGGCTGGGGATGGAACAGGATTTGCAGGTTATAATGGACCAGAAAAACAGTATCTCCAGTGAGGTCATAGTTTTTGGTATTTACTAAGTTATGAATTTGAGTTTCCAGACTTATCTTTCAAAATATTTTGTAGGTCATGCTTTAATTAAGGCAGAGTAGTTGCTTCCAACTTGAATTTTGCTTTGAAGCTTCCTGCTTCTGTTTCAGACCCAAAAAACTACTTATGTGCCTGAGAGCTTATCTTTTTTTTTCCCCAACTATACTTAGGCTAATTAAAGACGTTACTCCTACCTGTAAATCTTCTCTTAATTAGCAACTTCATGGATTTGCTGATGGCAAGTGCAAGAGTGGATCACTTCACTGCTATCAAACCAACAGGGAATTAAACTAAGCATGCTAAAATGTCATTTCCTTATTATAAAAATGCTGTAACACCTTTTACTCTATAACAAGACTATGGCTGCAAAATGCAGCTTCCAAGAATGGAATGTTCCTGTTGAGGTCTAAGAGAACAGCTATCTCATGCTGTAGTGGTTGCGGAACAACAAAATTGGGGTTAAAAATCTCTTCCTAAGTTTCTCTGATATGCAACAGTCACAAAGGAAAAGATGAGACAGAAGAACTGACACATGGAAAGAGTTAAGTCAAAGCTGAACTAATGGAAGAACAATATATTGCTAGTGAATGGAATAGGACATAAAATAGTAATGTTGTTGGAAGAGACAAAAGGAGAGTAAACACTGAGTTGACTGGCATACTGTTGAAGAGGGTAGGTCTCCATGGTCAGTGCATATTCCCTACAGAAGTAATATAGGAATGCCAATCAAAGAAAACATTTTCAATCTCCTGGGATTTAAAAATTTCTATTGAAGTAACTATCTGCTCTCCCATTTATAGTCAATGCCAGAGGAACCAAAGGGCAAACTAAGCAGATGGGACATTGTGAGTGATGCAAGAAATAACTGAATTGTTTGTTGAAGCATTATATGTACAAGGATTTACACAGAATGTAGTGACAGAGAGGCCATCGAGCTCACCTGAGAAATTTTGCCATGAAAGAGAACTTTCTCTGCCAGCCTTTCAAGGGAAAAGGAAGAGTGGATATTTCTGATATATTAGAAAATAGTAATTTCATAATTTCACTTATATTTCCTATAGAAGCTCTCAAACTTTCAGTACTAACATTCCACTGTTGTTTTTACTCCAAAGCTGGGGGAGAAACATATGGGTGCTCCAAATCATTTATGAAATTTCAAAATAACAGTGATATCAAACTTCATGCATATTTTGAAGTAGTTATACAGAAGACACAATTTATCAAGGCTTTCGCTCCTACTTTTTGTGGGGAAAAAAACAACTCACCTGTTAAACAGTCAAACAATAAAAAAGAGAAACAAGTATATGTTCAAGGGTACAGAATTCAGTCAGGAAGATAAGACACACTAAACTAAAAACCTTTTGCAGAATGAGCAAAATAGGTTTACACAAAGACATTACAGACAAATAAATCAGCTCATATTTCAATAACGACTGTTATAGTGCAGCCTATTAAACCCATTTGAATCCTTGTACTCTGTAACACACACACAGACTTCTGTCTCCCCGTTTCTAGAGCATGACTGCCATATACTCTGGAGTTCAAAAAGTCAAGTATTCATTGTATTAATTTTGAAAAGTTATTACAAACCAAATCTCAGGAGCCATGGGCTTTGAGTACTTACAAACAACAGCCAATGTCCCTTTTTGGCATGGTGAAGAACAGTTTCCCTTGGCCACTCAAGCTGCCTATGAAGTGACTTTACTTGCCTGTTTTACATAGTTAACTTTTTCCCAGAATTTCTAGAACGTGTCAAATAAGATTTGACAGCTAAAAAAATAATTTCTCATAGGGTTCTCTCAGGCACATCTGTCCTGCTATTTAGTCAATGTTGCTCCTTACCTTCCTAGCACAGAAACTTCTGTTCCTTGCTCACAAGGGTCTCTGGTGCATGCTTTTAACAGATGTCTTCCCATAATTGTCATCTTCCTGAAGCCCCAGTGAGATGATAATCATCCCCACAGCTTTCAGTTTGCTCTAAGAATCTTCTCTTACTTAAAACTTCTGCTTTGCCTCACAAAAATCAAACCCTTTCTAACAAAACAAGTCCTTCTGTCAAGCATGTTCTCCTGATCTCAAATTTCTTCCCTTTAATGAGTTTATAAATATATTAGCCAGTATTTCTCTTCAAAAGACCAGTGAATTTGACCCACACCTCTACCACAAGGCCTTTTTACTAAATACTGAAGGAAAGAAGAAAAAAAAAACACAGCTTGCAGTACAATAGATGTTATTATCTCTGGATGTTAGTTCATTGACCCTAGGATTAGAATCCAAAAACCAAAATTATATCCTCATGGGTTCTATCACAAGAGTGAATAATGGAAAATCTTGTATGCTGAGAACAGAGTATCCTTGCCCACTCTAAGGCACAGGGGATCTGGGCATCATCTCCAGAACTTCGGCTCCTGCCTAGGGACTGCAAGAAATTATAGTGATGGGGCTTTCTCTATCATAGCCTAGTAACCGCAGTATTCACAAAAGAAGTTAGAGACCTTAATTCAAACCCTTCCTCATTGCCCAAGGGGATTCAAATCTTTATCTCTTACCTTCACAAGAAAATCCTAACCATTAGACTGTGAAATTTTCTGTGGCTTTAGGTAACCACACACTCTGTACCTACAACTCCTATAAAGGTTGTAACACTAAATCCAAAGGAATACCAGGCTTATAGTGTCAAAAGAAAGACTGTCCCAGGAGTAGGTAGGAAGAGGTCATCCCATGTTGTGGTCCCTCTTCTCCTAATTCATTGAAGTACAACCCATTAACAATCCTGGGAGCAGGAACTGGAACATCAGACTCCATCATGTTTTTCTCCCAGTTGACAACAATTTCCCCAAAGGGATTCAAAGACTAAATTGCTCAGATTAGGCCTGGTGTGAGTGCATGTACAACACAACACCTCAGGAGCTTCCAGGCTAAACCAAAGGTGCCTAATAAATTTGGGCAATACACTATGCATTGGGCACAGAAGAATGCAGACTGTTAAACTGCCATGTGCCAAGTACTTCTTCATGCATAGACTGAACTTTCTACTTCAACATTTCCACTGCTTCCTCTTTCCAAGCAATTTCTCAAGCATCAGGTCCTAATTACACTTTTCGCTCTCTGTGCGCCCAAGCTGTGTGACTGGTTATCTCTGGAGAACTAGATTAGACAGACACACTCTACCACTAGTTGCTTCTTTTCTTTTAATTATCTCACTGTGAAAGAGGATTCATTTTGCTGCTGGTCTTTGCTAAGTGTTTACCCACCTGATCATTGCCTTGAAACCACTTGAAAAAGCTCAATCATGGGAAGATCTTAAAGGAGCAGGAAACTATTGGAGCATTCTGTCTTTTTTTATCACTTGCAACATAAATGCTTAAGCACATCTTTCTCCCTTTCCATTCTCTTTATTTTCCAACATAAATGGCAGAGATGCTCATTTTCACATCTAGCCTGAGATATCAGCTGTGCTCGACTATCGACACTGAAGCTTAACAACAACATTCAGGAAAAAACAACATATACTACATTAGCATACTTAAATACCTATATTTAATTTTATGGAATTTTAGCGATGCGTGCTTCTCACAGAAGATTCACTACGTAAAATGCAAGGTATCTGGAAACAGTTTAAACACACACACACACACACATACACAGAGTATGAGGACTCCACAACAGAGGTAGCTTGCATTAATTCAGCCTGCAAAGATATGCTTACAGAGCTATAAAATAAAAGCAGCCCCGTGAAAGCCAGCTGGAAAATTCACAAATGCTTTTAATCACATATTTAGGTGTCTTCTAGATTGGGAACTTCTTCCCTATTGGAAATGAAAATAACCCCAATGTGAAGACTGGTATTAAGTCAACTTCAGCATACTAAATACATACAGCATTTTGTATTATTAACCCTTACTTTAGTAAAGAGACTAGTCAGCATAAGATGTGATGCTGTACAAGATAGCAGAATACATCCACTCACGTATGTTATTGGAAAGAAGCTTCGGACACATCCAGGCTAATCTTTTTGTATGTATGGTCATGTACAGTGAAAGAGGAAAGCAGCACATCCATTTAACTGTTGGCTGATACCCTAAACCAGCACAGAACTTCAAACAGGATTTAGCCAATTACTAACACCTCTATCACCTTAATAAATGACATGACATATTAAGTATCACAGTTTCGTTCAAGCCGGACACTTCAAAGAATGTCATTACCTTCTGACTGTTCTTACTAAATACAGAGTCTATTTAATATTATGTGATTGTCTCATCCAGACTTCTTACAGATGTACAACCACCAGAAAATCCACAAAGGGACTAATTGCCTGGATTCTGGTCTAAATTCTCATCCCTTGGATTAATTCCATTATGCATCAAAGGTAGATTACTATAAAGATAATTTCTATAAATCCCTGGTAGTACGTGTGGGGGGAAGCTTAGCATAAAACCATGTCTGCAAATTATTTTATGTCCTGCTAAAATACACATCAGTTTGTCAAATTTACAGACCCTAGGACTAAATACTACAACTGACTTAGGAGCACAAGTCTAACCAGCAAAGGTGACATTCATAGATGGGGAAGTGAGCTTTATTTAAAGTTAATGGATTGAGAAGACTAAATCTATTTTGAAAAAAGGACTTTGACTCCATCGGCATGAATAGATACACATAGAGCTGAGTTAGCCCTGCTTCTGTTTGGGCTATGAAGGTGATGAATGACAAAGCAGCACCTATTTTCTAGTCAGGCTCTAGCTGGGCCAGCGCAGCGTCTGGTGCTGAGGTACTAGCACTGCAAGAAGGATCTTTATATTGCTTTGTGACAAATACTACTCAAAAGACTGATTTATGTACAGTACAACAAATTATTTGTTCCTCTTTTCTTTGGGTTTATTAATCTCTTTGAGAATGATCACGAAAAAAGTTTTCAAAGAATCTGATGTTCTCATGTGAACATTTTTTCATCATGTGTTCTTCATGGCTTCTCATGTTTCATGTTCTTCATCATGGGAACTACCAATGCACTATTTCAGTGCCTTTAACCCCTGTATTACCATAAGTCTTTTTTATCAGTCCTGTGTGACAGTCTCTCCCTCTAAACAGAGGGCACTATAACCACCTTTATCAAGAAGGAAGTGAAGAGCCTCCATCTCTGAAAAGAAGTGCAATGCCTACAGCTGAAGAATCAAGACTCAGTTATAGGGGATTATTCCTCTTTCCCTGACAGATGATTGCCACACACTGTCATTAACGGGTTAAATTAGCAAAGATCTTGTATAATGTATACCTATCTTTAATCGGGTTAGTTCTTTACTTCTTAGATGGCAAACCACTGGTGATGGAGAGCTTTCTTTTACTTATCCTGCAGGGACTATTTTATTTTTAAAAGTGCTGAAATGTTCAGCATGCTATTTCAGACAAGCTGACATTTGGAGATTTCACTCTTAAGCTTCCCCATTATTTATCAAGGGACTTGTTAAAAATAAAGAGAAGACATGTCAGATTTTTCTTTCAGGTATTTAGTTTGTCCTATCAAAGGAAACCCTTGTTTCAGGATGCCTTTTTTACTGCCTTTGTCTCTCCCTGTTCCTGACATTACTGCATGTTGTCTACCAAGGGACATCAGTATCTGAAGTGGTAACCGGTAAGAAACCTGGCACGCAGATAAATTAGTATCATTTTGAAAAACTAAATTGAGAGGTGGCTATCAAAGGAGCTCTGTATTTGCAGGTAGAAAGACACATCTCCTTCCCACCCTTCCAAAAAATACTTGCGAAAAACTTAAAAAATAATGAAAAAAAACCCCACCTTTTTTTCTTTTAAATACAGGCCAAGCTAAAAAGCTAATTTTTCTAATGAGGCCAAAAAGCAGCAAGCTGACTAAACAAATGCCAAACATCTAGAATTCAATAAACCCAGCTCAGCCTGTGCCCTGGATTAGCTGCATCATAACATTAGCTTGTCTAGTCAGGATGGCATGGCTGAGCTAAAATTCTGCATCTTAGAATTATTCGTTACTCCTGGAGTCCTTTAGTTCACATTTATTTTATTGCTGATAAACAGTATTTCATAAAAGGTCTTGTATAAAAATCTAACTTCATTTTTAATATTAATTCAGTATGAAATAAGTTACTGATGTAACACTTTCTAATTTTCGTGGTGAAGCACAAGTACTGTTTTTGTTTGCTTTGATATAGCAGTAAAAATTCCTAGCCCTGATCAAGAGATTAATTGAAAAAGTCTGTGCTTTAACAGCCATGAGCTCCAACAAAATTCTCCACCCTCTGCACACGCCCTTACACAATTCTAATGCAAACATAAGCCCTTAACTAGACTTGTATTGTGCCTTTGAAAGCAGAATCACTTCACAGCAGACAGATGATATCTGTGCTGACTATGGGTCATTGCGTTCTCTGCATGTTTTGAGATACCTAAAGCGACACATTATTTACTAGGTTTCACAGGCACAATATATAAGCTGTGTCTTCCTGAACTGAATGGTTGCAAACTCACTCTCCAAGGTAATTTGTTCTCCAAAATCATGGCTTCACAAACTAATTAATCTTCTTCTGTCTTCTAACCACAGCTAATTATTTTTTCTTCACAGTGTTATGAACAAGTTTTAGCAATTTACTGTGTTGCTTCAACTCTTCCGTTTATAGAAACTGTCTGTAAATAATAAAACCCGATATTTTTAAAGGCTACACTAAAGTCTACATACAAACATAAACCAACAGTTTTAAAATAAAAGGTTCGTTTAAAAAAAAACACAAACAGAAAATACACAAAGATCCTTAAACTACTCTAATCAACCAAAAATGGCAGTGCAAGGGAGTGTCACATTTTTATGCTTTAACTTCCACTTCATCACCATGAATAAATTGGCACCCTTACCAGTTCCACCCTTGGCCTCTTTTTTTTTTGAGAATCAAAGACCTCATGTGTACTCTAGCTTAAGACGTTTCACTCATGCTGCAGTAAAGAGAGTCATGTCCTCATAGATAACTCTGACATTGTTTTCTGAATCACAAAAATCCATCATCAGAATCCATGTTTCTGTTCAATATTTGCCTCGAAGCTAAATATCCTACACAAATATGGAATATAACAATTCTGAATGTAACCACTGCTAACTGAATCGTGATTTGACAACAATTGCTTGTGTATTTAACAAGAAATAGAAAACCTGTCATTTGATACACAGCAAATAAACCCCCACTTGTAACTGTGTTTTTGCTAATAATAATTAAAAAAAAAACCAGACTAAAATATTTATAATATTTCTGTAAAACTTTTTGGAAGCTGCATTACAAAAATCATGAATGTCTTCAAAAGATACTCATGAAAACTATTATAAGCAGAATTTTATTATAAAATGCACTCTGTATCACACCTTACTCAACAGACTTGCAATCTTTCCACTGAAATCTTAATCTTACACACAGAATAATACCACCTACTTTACAGCCCCCTAACGATAACTGAACAAAGTGAACTTGTGAGATGAGTGTCAGTTCCAGTTCTAATTCAGGGAAACCATGTAACTCGTTCTGAGTGGGAAAAAAAGTATTACTCTGGTTGAAATGGTGCAATCACACCATGCAAAGAAAATGTGTTAAAAGCAGCCTCTAGTGTGGTTCAGGAGCAAGACTTATGCATACCACAGGAACTTCAGCTAGTGGTGCTGTCATTTCAGCAATCTCAAAACCGGAACTGAAAATCAGCATTGTTTTAGTGCAACACAAATTTCTGTAGGAATGCAATTATTTTATTAATTCCAACAGAAGCTTCCCTCCTGTCTGGAAAGTTCACTTAGCAGTTCAAGCACTCAGATATATTCAGTTCTGCAACAGTCTACCAGCAGCAATGCTTAGCAGTCTCAGGGTTCAAAAGCAAGCTCAGAGAGATTTAGGGCTATTTTAAGTACCTTTAAAATTAAAGTTTCAATTTTCTCAAAATAAAGTCTCAAAATCCTTAATTTGCTGGGCTTAAAACAAACAACTCTTTAGCTACAGGCTTTATTATTATTACTTATATTATTTCTCCAATATATATCTTTCTGTTCCAGCCACTTTCTGCAGTCCTTTAGCATTTCAGAATTCACGATCAGCAAGTCTAACCTGCCTAACAGATAGATCTCTAAGTAGTCATTAATCACAATCACATGCTCTCATAGAAAATTGTCCCATTTAAAGACTCACATGTTGCAACCACTTGAACACAGCCAATTTTTCTCCTGGAATAAGCCCACAGGACAAAGGGTGGTATATATGAAAGCAATGTTATTGCATGTTGAAAGGTTCACTGAATCTTCACCTGTTCAGTACTCGAATGCACCTCTGGCTGTGCCCTGGCATCCCAGTTTGAAACCAAGCAGCCCACAGACTGCACCTACTGAGCCGTTTCATGGACATTCGGCAGAACTGAAGACCTGGACTTACATTTCTGAATAAAACAAACTATCACAAGTTTGAGTAACTCTATAGAATAATCTCATGTCCACACACAGAGTGTCAGTCACTGGATCCATGGTGAGTATGAATGCAAGTTACAGTCGCTCTGCAATTCCATGCACTGTGCCCAGGGACGTACAAGTATTTGACAAATTCAGCCATGGAAAGATAATAGGAAATTAAATGTGCATTCACAAGCCTGTGTTTGGGGAGAGTTAAAGATCACTATACGTTCTGCTGAGTTTTGTGTAGGGAAAGAACAAGCAGGGAAAATTAAACAGATGGACTGGAAGCTCTATGTTTGTTCATTTTCAAACTGCAGAAAAAGAATGGACCAAGGCCCCGTGCCTCTGCCACCTCTCACTTAACAATACAAGTATTTGCTCAATGAGAGGAGAAAGTCTGTGGATGAAAATTAACCACATTTTCAGTAGGGTCAGCGTCCATCTGGCTCAACAAGCCAACCTGACTAAACATGTAACCTCACAATTGGTCACGTAGGGAGCAGGAATACATAGCTAGAAAGAAATATCCAGCAAAATCTTAGATTGGCATAAACTCATCACAAAAGAGCAGAATAACTTCTTATGCCTATTCTGATAGCACACAGTTTGCTCCAGCTCTCTTTTAATCTATTATTCTCACAGAAGTCTTTGGGTTAATACAAGAAGTCTGTTCTTTATGTTACCTAACTCCCATGCAAATTAGTAGAAGAAAAGACTAAATAGGACCTAGCCCAGCACCCAGAATATGCCTCATGGAGAATGTTATAAAAACCTAACTATGCAAAACTAAGGAATCAGGAAGTTGCTCAGTGTTCCTGTGCTCAAAGGCAACAGAAATTGCCAAGAACTGAACATATTTAAAGGTCTGCATCCACAATTTTTCCCCTTTTAGTATTCATCATCAGACTGTTATGAAATGGAGACCTAAGCATAGAAATAAAACTCCTCTGGTAATGGTTTAGGAATTTAATCCTTCAACCTTTCATCTTTTGAGCTATCCTTATTCACGTAGGGATCTCTCAGCATGTGAGTTACAGCAGCTCAGGTCCAGGAGAAGTTTGCCCCTTTAAAATGCAACACTTCACACTGAGAAATGACTTACTAGTTTTGGCTCTATTTTTTTAATAACAGATATCACAGGTTGCTGTACCTTCCAATCCCATTGATGTTAATGGGTAAAATCCTAAAGTTACAATTTAGTCATGCTTCAGCTCGTACTGAGATGAATGACAAAACTTTGTACTGCTTTCAGTTAAACGGGATTTGGAGTTCAGTTTTACCTCAGGCCTGGCTCCTGCAGGTTTTTCACTGAAGTCAGTAGGACGTGATTTGAACAAAGATTAAGGACCTCAAGACCCGGCCTAGTGTGATTTGAATCTCTCAGTAACTAACAGGATTAGGCCTGTACACATTCCTTTAAGTGGAAAATTATGAGAGAAAATGAAACATATTTCTATTTGACTGATTTGTTTGAGATTTGAAGAAGAGATCTACTATTCTATTTCTAAATAATATAAGAAAGTACATTACAATCCAGTAAATATGAAGACATATGGAAGAACTCTGTTCATCTGTATATTCATCAAAATAAAACTTATTTGCACCTCGTACATCTATCAGCTGCAGCAGGCAAATAACTTTCAAGCTACAACTATGGCATTACGAGCTCAAAGGCAGTAATATATTTCATCTATTTAATGCAGCGGAGAAGAGCTTTTATACCTCTTCATTTATAAATTCAAATGCATTGTGAGGCTACATGAATAATGAATACTAAGAAAAGAAGACACCTGCTGCCAACAGGTCTAAGAAATCCAAACTTTAACACAAACAGGTTTAAAATGCATTTCTGAGCTTTTCCATTTTTCCCAACAAGACAGCTTTGAGAAGGCTCTACTAGCAAAATCGGTGCTGCTTCCTTTAAAGTTCACTATTTCATTTCCTCTGACATTTGGAAAATTTTCACTCCATTCTGCTCTTTTTCCTCTTAATGTTATTTGCTAGGCTCTCCTTTTCCTTTCTTGTCTTTTATGTCAGAAAATAGAAGAAATGATTTGTCTCCTCGCAATAAAAGAACAGCTCATACTGTGTTTCTTTCAGTTCTGGTTCTCTATTACTTAACTGCAGCCCTAGATGGTTCTTTGTATTATGGTTTCCATCTCGGGAATTAATAAATTAAACAGAACAAAAATTAAATTAGACTTGGCAGCCTTGCAATAGCTAGTGATTTAGGTGCTTCCTCACATCAAATCGAGAGGGAATGTTTCAGTATCCTAGGGGAGACCAAATGAGAATACCTTAAAAGCGATTAAAATTTGTTACGAAGACAGAAAGAATAGGGAGCAACTTTGGAAAAAGATCTGAAGGGCAGCAATTTCATTTTTTCAAAATCTCTTTGAGAAAGAAGGAATCATTTGATCTATACAAAGACCTCTTCTGAAACTTGGCATGCTGAGAAATATCAAAACATCACATACTTTCTGACAAGCTGATATCACTTCTATCTGAAATTTTCATTTTTAACTCCAAGTAGGATAAAGAAAGCATCAATTTTATTGGTGATATACTAAAGTGAAATTAACACAGAATCAAAAGAATGGGCTCCAGTTGATTTTGCGTGCTTTCAGTTTGTGTCACATTTCTTTAAATGCAACTGGGTCAGGGCAGTTCCCTGGAAAGACATGGAGACTGTCCCCAGCGAGATCAATCCATAGTCTTCCACATAGTGTTGTCAGAGAAACGAAAGGAGACGGTCACAGCAGGTCCAGGAAGCCTGCAAGTAGCATTCAGGCCTTAAAAGTGATGGAAATACCCTACCTAAAGACAAGAGGGGATGAAGCAGAGTTTGCCACAACTCAGAAAGTCACCGAGTTCATGGAACTTAAAGCTGGAATGAAGGACTCACTTGGAAAGGCACTGCAGTTATGGGGAGAATAGTTCACATTCCTATGCATTCCGAGCTGATCATTTTGTATCATCTCTATTAAAACACCCCCAAATTTAAAAGCCTTTCAGTCTTTTGGCACAGTGCATTATGAGGGAAATATCCAGGTACAACCACCTCAAACTCCTGACTGATTCAGCATGACCTCATGACATGTCAAGACATGGTTAGAACAGAACTGTGGATCACACACATTTCCTTCCAAAATAGCAGAGCATGCACTGACTAATTTTACTAGAAGCAAGTTCTGGGTCCACAAATTATAATGAGGAAACTGCACTGAAGGGTTTATAACAAATATTTATAACAAAATAAATTCCTTTATTTTGCATTGCATTAATATCCACTTTCTCAAAAAAAATCTGATAATTTTCTACTTAATTTTCATTCATTTCCTTCTTTTTTAAAGTCATACCAAAAAATTTCAATCATGTTTTTTACTATCAACAGGTCATATCAAGACATATTATTTACTTTGCTGATAGTTTGTATAACTGGTATTTCTGGGGGTTTAAACAGCAGTCCCCCATGAAATCTATGCAGGATTGCTGAACAAGACGTCCGTCCACAACTCAGGAGTCTCAAGTCACAGACTGGCATATTGACTTAAAGTGCTGATATAGGTGATACTGCACTAGAATATCAGGCCAATGAGTGACATGTGAGGAACAGGATTTGTTTTGCAATCTTTATTAGGGCAGTAGTTACCAGCAAGAAGTGGCAGGTATCTAGAGTTAATAACACCCTAGTTGAACTGGGACAGTTACACCAGCAAGATTTAGCAGAGAGGTCCTGTCATGGCTCTGATACATGAGCAGAAAGCGTATCTTTAATCATAGTTAACACGTTCATGCAACAATACTTGAGCAACTTACTTAAGGTAAAAGCATATCCAGGCACAAGACTAAGGGAAAGGACTTAACAGGAACTGTTCAGTTTGCCAAACCTGTTTTCACCTTGTCATGAATTGTAAGTTGTCATTTAATCAAGTAAATTGGAGCCAACTCAACACAAAACCAGAAATGTTACAAATATATATTATCTATCCAACAGAAAAACATATTGACTTTGCTTTTTTGACTTTTACATTTTTTTTTGTTTACATTTTGACTGAAAAACAAGTTCAGTTAAATTGCTAGCACCAAACAATACTTGCAGTCAAACTGAGCAGTATGTTACTGCTCTGCTCCCTGGAACACAGCGCAAATGCCTCAAGAACAAAATCCTAATTGGTTTAAGAAATATTAAAGTCTTTCTGTGCAATATACTGAGGGATTTTGCACCTTCTGGCAGTATCAGAGAGATAAGAACATATACAATGATACACAGGATTCAATGGAAGGGTCTTGGGAAAGGAAAGAATAAAACCACAGCCAACTCAAATATACAAAATTGCATCTTTTTGCTATATAGCTTTTACCTACTAATTAAAATGAAGGAACTGCTTTATCACCTTCTCACTATGAATTATTCCAGTTTTGAAAGCCCACAAGCAGGCCTGTATTCATTCCATACAAAACATTTCCTCCTGAACTGGCCTGTATTGTCTTATTTTTTTAACTAACTGGAGGAAATACATCTGTTGTGATGGTCACACAAAACTAGCCCACTATTAGACATGAGGGCGCAGCAGTCAAGCAGGATTTATTACTACAATTCACTGTAAGTGCGGATATAATCATAGCCCTTCCTTCTCCACCAGAGCTAAGAAAACCATTAGATGACTGGCTATTATTTTTCCTCTGTTTGCTTTGGGTTCTCAACAAACACACAGAACCACGCTGCTTTTCAGATCAGACATTTGTGTTCAAGTATATTTAATTCTAAGTGAATACAACTACAAGCCAAATTGAACTATGCTATTTATTTGGCTTTGGTACTGGCCTGCTAGATAACAATCAAGATTTTTCATGGTAAATGTGACTAGTCAATGAGAAAAGTTAAATAAAGAGATCTCTGTTAACAAGCAAAATTGGAATAATACCTTACAAAGCAGACTCAGCTTTCCAGACCCTTCATTACAGAACCTGGGAGGTCATTTGATTAAAGCTGAACAGAAATATCCATACATCTTTGTTTAAAAAGCTCACCGAGTTTAATACATTTAATAATGTTAGTTACAGCTGGCTTCTAGAGCTAGTTCTAATAAAAGAGTTTAGCACTGAGACAGCAAAGCTTCAGATTTCCTGCCCTCCAGGATGAGCCTATATCCTTGTTAGGTGCACAAGCATCCTATGTAACACACAGGAGAGCAGAGACCCTTCAAAACAGAGATAAAGCTTCAGAGATGAGACCTTCCTCTTACCAGAAGTCACTTTACTGAAGACAGGAATAAATCTTAAATTTGACCTGTTAGATGTTTTAATAAGAGCTGCATTAGGACAATTCTGTCTGCTTGGCAATAACTGCAGGAATTGAAAAGTGGTATCCATACCCTCTTCTTTTGCAGAGCTGAACAGACTGGCACTTTTCTTTTAAAAGATTGCTATTAGTATTAAGGGTTGCCAGAGATTATTTATATAATTCATATAATTAGATCATTTGCCCAGAGATAACTCTACATGGAAAGACTCTAAGCAAAAAGGATAGGCAGCACGTTAAGTTGCAACTAAATGGTGCTGTTAAAGTTTATAATTCTGGCCTCTACTTTTCACATAAATTCTATTTTGTATCTAGTCCTTAAGGATATCAGCTGGGTGAGAAAAAACATCAGAAAATCTTTTTAAAACACTCTTTTTTTTTTTTCCAGCCCAGTTATAGATATTAGTAGCTGAAATCCTTTTGCAATAACTGTCTAAACATCAGACTTAATTTTATTTCTTTGTTAATCAAAATGGTCATTTGAGTACTAGCAATCATCCTGAACATTCTCCAGAGACTACAGAGGAATTATCCTAAATTTAATGAGTGCTGGGTAAGTCTACAGAGCATCTTAATTTTAATTTATGAAATTGGTATTTCATTTGTTGACCATTTGCACACATTTTTGAAAAAGAAATCATTGTAGATATCCAGAGTTAATTGATGTGTTCATTAAAACTGCATGCCCATAGGTAAAATTGAATGCCCATAAACTTCAATGAAAAAGCCATACTTAAAACTCTCCTGCTCATTAAAAACATTACATGTAAAGTTACATATTGCAGTTCTGCAAGACTGAAAATCAGTTCCTAAATGAACTTTACAGTTTCCACAACATTATTTAGCTCAAATACTTAGACACTAAGACCCTTATGATTTTGTCAATTAATAACTACTAAATAATTTTCTAGGGGGAAAAAAGTGATCTTTTCCACTTGACTCAACATGCTATTCTTTGCAATCTCAAGGGGAAAAACATAAAGAAGTTTCACATTTTAAAGAAAAAAGTCATGTGCTTTTTATTCACAAATAATTGATCTACATATTTCTATCGATTTTCCTGTGAAATTTACTGGGGTGATCAGGTTACAGTTAAAGCACCTGTAAATCAATGTGTGATTTCTCATTTGGAAAACAGAGGATTATTTTCTATAAAGGTATAATAACTTATACTCTGCATGTTTCTTCTGAAACTATTTTCTTTTTAATGAAGCAGGAGCGAGATCATGGCAATACCGAAAAAATCAAAAACAATTGTCCCTTTGACAAGTCAAAATGTTTCACCTAACATTTTTATATATATCAGTATATTTTGCGATAAGAGAATTTTACTATCATTAGCAAGTCATAGCCTCCTTTAAAAACCCTCTGAAATAGGAAGGCATTACTATCTGCATGTTAATAAGCAGAAGCAAATGTGCAAACACTGATGTGAAACATTTCTAGCATTCCTTTCCTCCTTTGATAGTCAAACGCCCCAAGGCCATTGGTATAACCTGGTCATCCCCTGGTGTTTTCTCCAAATTAACAATTCTTCCCATAACAACTGAGATTCTCTCAAGCACCTTCTTTTCACATATCGAAATCATGTTCCATCCGCTTCTACAACAAGGACTGCGAAACGATCATTGGAAATCAACCCCTGAAGTTATGTATACAGTGCCTTCTTTTACTTATAGCATCAATAAGAGTAAAATCATGCTGATGTCTGGTCCTCCAGCACCTAATATAGCATCACTTCTGATCAGTACTTGCTGTCTGCAATGAATACATTCATCCTCTTGGAAAGCAATGTGTTTCTAGGTGGTGAAATAAACTACAGGCTATACAAATTCAGCAAGATTTTGAGATTGAAGGAAAAGATGATAAATTGGTTTTCAAGCCAGCAACAGTTGATGCCTTAGGGACAATGTATGGCCAACATACATTCAACGATGACTAGCTAGCTAGACAAAATACCTGAAGGTAATCTATGGTAAACCAAAGGTATTAGCAAATATTATTATGGTAATTATTTAGAGAGATGTAAATACCATATACTTTGCACAAAAAGGTTAGTCTATTCTAAAACTACCAGTGTTCACTCCTGCATTGCATATTGCATCCCTGTCTGCACTTCTTTCTTCTATAAAGCGCGCTCTCCCTCTCAAGGGTAAAGTCTAACTCAAAAGTGGGAATTTCCCATTGACAAGTGGGAGCATGTTGTTTTTGACAAGAAAAAAGGCAGAATGTGATTTATGAAGATCTAATACCATTTGAAACAACTCACATCTATCTCACTTAAAGGAGACCCCAAAGGAAATTTAGTAAAGAACAACCCTTAAGTCAATCTGACATTTGCTGTCCTGTGTATGAAGAAGTACTCCTTGTAAATATTAGACTTTATAGCTGAGAACCCATAATCAAAATTAATATGAAGAAAAAGCTTTTAAAAAAAAAAAAAAAATTACCCAACAGCCACACCACACTGAACAGGTTGATAATGGTATTTCATCAAAACAGACAACCCGTCATTAACTCTGGAAAAGACACAAGGCACAAAGTAGTTATTATTTAGCTCTAAATCCCAAAACATTAAGCAGGTTGCAGCTCCAATCCGGTGCCAGGACTTCCTTCTATGTTAATTACACTGCTCACAGAACCTTCCTTTGTTCTAAGTCCTGAGGTCTAAGACTGTTGCGTTAATGTGAACTTTCAGTAAGGACAGACCTAAACATCACAGAATGTGATGTTTAGATAAACCACAAAATAGAAGCCAAATACAGAACTATTCCTAAGTCTTCACTTTTTGGTACTTGAATTAGATTTTAAAGCAAAGGGTGAAATATAACACAGGAGTTCAGAAATTTAGATTCTGAGTTCCTAACAAGTCCTTATCATTATTAATGTTGAAAGATTTTCAGAGACAATCAAGGCAACACTGTCATATCTTTTGCAAAGGATCAGATCTTCTCCTTGAATCTGTACCAGTTAATTCAATTGATTGTTAACTTTTGTTCAAATTCTAGTTTAGATGAGAATTATTCTCAGATGACATTCTCAGAAATGCAAGGTTAGACATATCTGATAAGTTAATTCCCTTTGGATATTATGAACTCCCTTTTCTTGCAGCCCTCAGCTTTATTAATTACAAGTATTTTGCTTTACAATCTGAAGTTTACAGCTAGACCTCTGTTAGTTTAATTCATACGAATTGTGGGACTGTTGTAGAGCTCACTGACTGTGCAGGGTACATACAGCAATGGAAAGAATGAGGAAAAACACAGCAGACATCCCAAATATGATCCTCTGAGAGAAAAAGAGGACTGGGACAGAAAAGGAGCAATGGAGACCAAGTATCAAAAAAGTTGCTTAAACTATTCACAAACAATAAAATTAAGAAAGATGTTGATGAAAGACTGAAACATGGCACTGTAATTCACAGCTAGTGCGTTGCTTGAATACAGTGAATTGTGTAGACACTATTGTGTCCAAGCAACTCTTATGTCCAAAAGCAGTCTATTATTTATAGAAAAGTGAAGGACATAAGATTAAGCATGGAGAAGACACTTTAAGTAAACCAAAAGAAGCCATTAATGCCTTAGATGAGGGTGATATCTGTTTGGCTGCAGAGCCAGAATGCAGTGTTAGAAGATCCAGAAAAAGCTGCTAGCTGGTCCCAATAGTAATGCTGTCTACAGATCCCACAAGGAAAAGTTCAGTTTTGCTCCTTGGATATATATTTTCTGTGATTTCCTGTCTGCAACGTGCAGGCTTCTCTAGGGATTGAGGGAATATAAGCATTTATTTTAAACAGATTAAATACTTGATGCTGGGTGTGTAAAACCATATTGTGCTGTAACTCCCTTCATTTCCGATAAATATTAATACGTTTCAAACTTGTGATTAATTTGGTTATATGCAAGATTCTGAAAACACATTTTTTTTATTTACAGGAATTATATTCTTACTGGGGTGAAACCATGTTATTAGAACTGACATTTTTGGACACCTGTTAAAACCCAGTAATTTCATAATCGAAAGCAGAAAAAAAATATGTGCATTTTTTAATGTGACAAGATTTTCTGAAAAATAAAGTGTGTTTGCCCTCTTATTACACTAAAACTTTATCAACTCCTTTGGGAATGGCATTTAACACTAGCATCTGTTTTCTTGTGCCAGCTAACCAGCCTCTGCTTCCCATCGGATGCCTTCTCTAACAGCCAACAAAGTATCACCACAATATTTCTGCAATTATTTCAAGACTGCTGCCTTATACAAAATGGAAGATTTATACAGGTCAGATTAACCAAAGGCTCTTACATCAGTCCAAAAAGAGTCAGGCTGGGTAACTCTCTATGTCAACAGTAAAGGAAACAAATACCAGCCAAATATTATTCCTCCTCCTGCCAAGATAATGAGCTTGATTTTACTCTTAATACCAATTTTACGGAAGTTATCTTTAGTACAGTCTCTTCAGATCTTTGCTATTTTGAGAGAAAAGGGAATTAAGTACAAAGGTTCTGGGAGTAAAGGTCCTAAACTAAAGTGATTTCGTTATATTTTTTCCAGTCCAAATTGAAATTATAACGATAAAGTATTATTAAAATCCAGGAAAAATCTGTCCATGTGGCATTTCTTACACAAGTATGATTGTCTGCAAACAATTACTCTCCTATTACAACACAGAAGATAGTTTGCAATTATAACGTCAATGTTTTCAAATAATCAAAAAAAATCACCACTATGAGTAACAGAACAGAGAGGTTCAGTAAGCACTCCTTTCCTCTCCTGCCTCCAGCACAACAGACATACTGCCTATGGAAGGACAGAACAGAAAACATCCCTGTAAGCAAATGGAAATAAAGACAATTCACAGGACAAAAGATTCCTCCCATTTATTCTCAACCACTTTCTACATATATCAGTTCAGGCTGTAAATTCACTACGGGAAGAAACTTGCAATACCCCTGTCACGCCAGTTATTAAGCTTTCAAACTAGATACTTAGGTACCTAAAAGAGCTATAGCATCACAAGAATTCCTCTTAGGCCAATTTACTTCGCCTTAAAGATGGTGTCCTCAGTAAACTACCCTAGGGAGTTTTAACCTGCTGGAGAGCTGTCCTCACAGTTTGGAGAAAACCTAGTCCTGCGGCAGCAACACACAACTATTTCATAGCAAGTGGCGTACTGGCAGATGAAAAGCTAGACAACCAATGTGTGCTTGCAGCCCAGAAAGTCAACCACATCCTGGGCTGCACCATCAGCAGTGTGGCCAGCAGGTCAAGGGAGGTGATTCTGCCCCTCTGCTCCACTCTGGTGAGACCTCACCTGGAGTGCTGTGTCCAGATCTGGGGCCCCCAACATAACGAGGACATGGACCTATTGGAATGGGTCCAGCAGAGGGCCACAAAAATGACCAGAGGATTAGAACACCCCTTCTATGAAGACAGGCTGAGAGAGTTGGGGTTGTTCAGCCTGGAAAAGAGAGGGCTCCAAGGAGACCTTATAGCAGTCTTCCAAGACAGAAACAGGGCCTACAGGGAAGATGGGGAGGGACTCTTTATCAAGGAGTGTAGTGACAGAGGTAATAGTTTTAAACTGAAAGAAGGTAGATTTGATTAGATATTAGAAATAAATTCTTTATTCTGAGGGCGGTGAGGCACTGGAATAGGTTGCCCATAGGGGTGGTAGATGTACCATCTCTGGAAACATTCAAGGTCAGGTTGCTCTGAACACCCTGATCTAGTTGAAGGTGTCCCTGCTCACCGCAGGGGGCTTGGAACTAGATGATCTTTAAAGGCCCCTTCCAACTCAAACTATTCTATGATTCTATTAAATGCCTTTTACTGGGAGGCCTAAAGATATGTGCACGCTGCAGGTCTGAAGGGTGGTTGTGCTCTGGGTGAAGGATGGGTGCCCAGCTGGCTGTACCCCACTAGCACGCCTTTTCCAACTGCAAACGGCAACCCCTGAGGAAAAACTGTGTAGCTAGACTTCCTGTGTAACTTTGGATGAACTTTCCCAAGTTTCCCACATTTGATAGCCTACTACTGCCATGAAATTTTCTTGTGACTTGTCCCTGCTGATGGAGCTGTAGGGTGAGCTGGCACTGCTTGCGACCTCAGGGGCATATGGACACGCTGTGCGGGCTGCTGGGAACGGCACTGGATGGAAAAACGGGCTCTTTTTTAAACTGTGCTTTAGCAGGCAATTTACACTAGCGTTTTCAACAAGTTACGAAAATATTTTTCTCTCCTTTAAGAATAAACCAAAGGTTTTAAACGTTTTTTGGGGTTTAATTTCCATACACAGATGGTTTTTATGCCCAATGTTCATTTCTTTAGTAGCAGCTACTGCTGGCCATTAGCAGGAGATAAATCCTGCCTTCAATCCTACATTACATGTAAGCATCCTGAATACCAACATTTTTTTCCCTACATATTTAGCGTGAAAACACCGTTTTCCTGTCAGTTTTTGCCTTTTTTTCCCCTCCTGGCCCTCCTTTGCGGGCACTCAAAGGGCCGCCTCACACCCCTCCTCGCCCCCCGCCGCTTCCCGCCCGCCCCCTCAGCGCCGCCCCCTAACTCCTCGCGCCCCGGCGTGGCCTCAGGGACGCCATTTCAGACCCGGCTCTGAAACCACTGAGGCAGCGCCCGCCGCCCCTCCGACCCCGGGCGGGTGTTTCTCCTCTTCAATATAGGCTCAGGACCTATGGAAGACGGTTTAGAAAGGGAAAGGGAAAGGAAGGAAAAGGAAAAAAAAAAAAAAAGAAAGAAAAAAAAAGACGCTGAGGGAAATGGCAGGGAGGGGCCTGCTGCCAGCTACAGGGGTTGGATGGTGTGGCCTGGGCAGGGACGGCCACCGTGGTGAGTGCCCAGCTCCAGGGCCTCAGCACACATTCACTCCTTGGCCGTTCTGGCTCTGTGAGTTGCATCCTAATTCGAATTGTTTAGGAGTTTTGGGAACTGGATTTAAAAAAAAAAAAAAAAAAAAAAACAAAACTACAACAGCAAAACCATCCAGATGTTACTGAAAAAATTGAGAAAATTGTTCCCTATAGTTTTGAGGTGGTGGCAGAAAGAGTGAGCTGGATTCTACAGGCCTGTACACCTTTGTAAAGCCTCTTGCTTCCAGCAGATACATGTAACTCTCCAGTAAGGAAACATTCCACCTGCTTCATTGAAAAAGTATTGTAGGAGTTGCTACTGACTCTACCTTAAATTAAACGTAATCTTTCATAAACCAAAGAGAACACGGAATTTTAAGTAAATCAGGGAGATGGGACAATTTCTGCTCTGAGTTAAGACACCTCTACTTAATTTTTCTTTCTAATAGTAGGGGAAATGTATCTGTACATACCTCATTTTTACTGTAGAACAAGCGGCCTGTAACTCATGTAGATAGAGCTTACTTATTTTTTTGTCTGGTCTGGGGAAGTGCAAATGCAGATACGTATAGTGAAGATGAGTACTTCAGCAAATTATATCACATCAGACAGTTCTCCTTTTGACACCAGATTTAAAATGGTCTGCACCACCAGCAAAGTCTCCTATGGTCTTGAGCCTGCAGGACACTCAATGCTTTCTCCTTCCATTAAGATCAGTGAAAGCTGAGGGTGCTCATTGTCTCCAAGGAGTCACTTAATACTTCATAGAACTGTGTCTAAATCCATTCATTGCTGGTATTGAGGAATTATTATCTACAGTAAAGTGAAAGAAAGAACCTTATTGATGAGCAGTAGTTATAGAGACATTGCTAACCCTCTCAAACCAAGTCAGTCTTTAAGCCTTGGAGGACAAGAGAGAAAGTCAGAACAAAGAACATAAAAATAATTTTGACCATTAATATTTAATATTTTACCTTTTTCTCCCCCCTCCGCTTTTCTGCTAAAACAGCTGGGATGAAAATGACTTCCATTGTTCTTTAGGGAGACAGTATTTTGTTATATTACATCTGTTCTTTAAATCTATGAACTCTGGAAACCGCAGAAGCAGATAAATCTCTTTGTCAAGAAGACATATGCAAGGTTCCAGGGACAAAACTGATCTTTGCCTCATGGGTTAATGGCATTAATAATTGCCATTTTGATAAGTCTAAATATAAAAAGCCTGCTTAAACAAAAGAGTCAACCCTTCAAAAATGACTATCCATGATAAATTTTCAAGAGCAATGAAAATTGTCACTCTGCCAGCTTGATAAATTGTAGCCCCAACTGGCAGAGCCATTTGCCTTGCAGTAAGCACAAAATGACAGATCTTTGCTGAATACAAACTATATGCTTGCACCTTTCACAGCTGGTTTAGCTTGTAAACGCAGCAAAAAAAAAAGGCGTTAATAAAAACTGAAGGTTATGCACAAAAAACGGTTTCACATCTAGCTGTTTCTCTCAGTTTAAAGACATTTTTTTCATATTAGAAAGGAATCTTGAAAGAAACCCTTCAGTTGTCTATGAGATCATGCTCTAAAAATATACGTACAACTACACTGTGGTGGTTTCTTCATGGAAATGATTCAACAATACAAGTCCAATCATTTCAGGGAGAGAAAAATCATACATTTAGTATCATCTCAATATTTAACAGAACACACAATCGCCTCATATGGGAAGAAGGTATAAATCCGTGTATTGAACTGCATATCGTGATATAAGTAAACTCAGCACCTGCTGTAATTCCATTGTCTAACTGCTGATCTGTCTCCCTGATGACTCATTCTAATCTTCCAAGTCGCCAAGAATCTTTAACATACTCTTAAAAAAGAAATTGCTTTGTCAGAGATATGTTTAATTCTTGTCAATAGATGGAATTCCTTCTAAAAAAAAAAAAAAATCATATTTGCCTGAAGCCACTTTTGCATAATATATACATTATGCAAGCACTGTGAAGTTGATATCTAATGGCTCTGTGTTGCTACAAATACATGCTTTATGCCTTCAAAAGGAGATTTCCACCTACTTGACACAAGCAGTCACTCCTAGTTCCAGAAAAACTTGATATTAAATATGTACGAATGTAAAGATGTGATACACATAAGCTATTTTAGAGTGTGTTTAAAGATTCTTAGCTCTCCTGAGCCGTACAAGATTCACCGACTCCTGACTAGCACACAGTTTGATGAGCAAGAATTGCACAACGTCCTTCCAACTTCCTTGATATAATCTGCCTGTAATAGATGCTGCAATGGGCAAGAGAGGTTTATTTTGAAGTCTTCTTACTTGGTCTGTCCCATCCAGAAGATCAGAGGATTTTTTTCTCTCTAAAAAGCTACCTCTAACCAGCTTGTTTTATGTTCTAGTAAAATACAGCTTCAAAGACCAGGAGCCTTCTGGTGTATTTTGAAGCTGTTCACTTCAAAGAAAGCTCTTGAAGCGCCACCTCAGGGCTTTGGTTGTCTGGCAGCTCCATCGTACTACTATGGGCAATAAGCAGACCATCCTGAAAGCAAAGGGTACAACTGAGTGCACATATTAAACTGCAAATTCCAGATGCACCAACAACTGGTATTCTTTAATTCCCAAATTTCCGACTCCTTAAACCTTCTTTGATTATGTTTTTCTAATACAGTTCATACTGTTGATCTCTGTTCACCTCTGCTTGTTTACTCCTCTCCGTACTCTTCCTCAACCCATTAAAAAAAACACAAACCAACAAACACAGCAACACACAAAGAAAAAAGAACCTAAAACCTGTAGAAAACAGAAAATCCCCTCATTAAACAAAAGTAGAGATGAAGTATGGAAAATACCTCAGAACAAACAGTTAATACATTTGAAAATGATAAGCAGCTAAAAGTCAGTCACAGAACTTGGCAAGGTATATGGCTCATGAAATCTCAACAATAGGTTCTACTGTTTGTTACAGCTGTTAATGTATAGCTGCAGATGCCCAGGTTCTCTCACTGCAGCGAATAACATGGGACAAGTTATGTCAATAATACCTTGTTATCTTAGTTTTCTCACACCATCAAGCATCTTTTTTCCTCATCGCACAGAGAGACGGTAGAGAATTTAACTGGCTGGTATGAGACAACACAGAAAGTCTGCATCAAGTGATCATCAGCACTGGTCGGCTTTTGGATCTCCTAGAAATCCTGTGTTTGGATAACTAGATGATAACACTTGATATTACTCAGTATTTTAGGAGTTTGCCGTACACTTTGCATGCAAACATACACATGCAGTACAAAAGGAAAGACAGAAAAGAAAACAAGTAATACCAGAAGGTAGAAAAAAAATTAGTTAAACTAATGACAATCCATATTTTCTTGGAAACACTTCACAACTCTTAAAAACGTTTGCCCTACAAATACACAGACTTTGCCTAAAAAGAAAAGAGGAGTAGTTTTGAGGAACAAAAATGCATGCATTGATTGCAGATGTACTTCAGCCTTTGATAATATTCCAACAAGTAGAAGAATGGCATTTCAGTCTTTAAGGCTTGTAAGAAACCAGGTGGCATTAGGGGGGTGTAGTTGAGCGGAGATAGGATGGACTGCTCCCCCAGAGCTCTCTTATCAGAAGTAAAGACCAGAACAGAAGAGGTATTTAAGCTAAAGGACAATTTTGGCACAAAAACAAATGGGTAAAAAAAAAAAAAAATCTAACAAAAGAGAAGGTAGTTTTTAAGTTGCACATTCAAGAGTTTGAAGTAGCCCTCCAAAGGAGAGGTGAACAAGAGAAAAGACACCTAATTTTAGAAGGAAAGATATATGATGCTGCTGTCTGAAATAATAGGAGACTGTGACTTGACCCAGAAAATCCTTTCACTTCATACATTTATAGTGCTGCCAATAAAAGCAAAAAGAACATGCAGTCAACAGAGAAAGAGAAAAATGGGGAAAGTGTCTAGATTCTTGACTGAATTGAAAGCATGTATTGTTAGGAAAAAAAGATTCCTCTTTGCTGTTCCACCAGGGTAAAGATAAGGAGCTTTTTCCATTCTATGAAATGGATTTTATTCTATCTGGCCTAAGGCTTTTCTCTCCCCGCCCCCTCAATATTCTAACAGGAATTTTTAATCTGAAAAAGTCAGATAACTGCAAGGTTACCACAAAGAAAATGTGTTTGTAAGTGGAAGTCATTCTCCTGAGCAGAGAAAAGTGAGAGCGAACACAAACAATGATCTACCTTGGTGATGCTTATTTTTTTTTAACTAATTGGAATATTTGTTGGATCGGTACCAGCCACGACTGGAGTGCTAAATGCTGTTTAGCTGCAGTAACAGACTGACTGATGAAGATATCCAAATGACACACTCCAGATTCTGTGTATGCAAGTAATTCCATGGGCAACATGACCTCCTAAGCAGGATATGTGAGTTGGGAGATTGCTTCTGAAGGTTTACTGTAACAAAGTGGTGAGTTGGTTTGCCCTAAAGCAGATGAAGGGAGCCCAACCAATAGACTATTTTTGAAGTGTCCATCTAGCAGAAATCAAATGGTAATTCTATTTCAATTGCAAAGAACACAAAGATAACAAAGATAGTTTTTCAAGTCATGCAGTGAATAACTACCCTGCACAAACTATACCAGTACTTCACTGTAGCAGACTAATCAAGGCCAAATTGTTATGTTTACCCACATCGCCAGAGCTTGTCTTTCTTGTAGTACTTGATCCAGCAGATGAGTTCCTTTAAAATCATAGCTATCTCAAATGAAGAATAAAACTTTGAAATGAGAATACAACTGTTCTATAGGGAACATAAGCAATATTTCTGCATAATGTCTCTGCAGAAATCAGGGAAAATATTATTTTTATGGTATCAGATAAAAAGTATATAAAAGAATCTAGGAAAGTTAAATGCCAGAAAAACAAGCACACAACAAAAATACTATTTACGACATCCTACTGTAGTGTCTGGTATTTCCCTCTATGTATCTTACACAGACAAGCTTTGCCAAGGGTTTTCTTCATATAATTTAATGCAGAATCTTCTAGATAGCAGTATGTATGTACTGAAAGAAAATAATTACAAGTAATTATGAAACCAACAAGTCCATTATCATTATTTAACCGGTACTAATGTCCTTCCTTTGTTTCTCTTTTACCATTTCTCTGATTTCTCCATAACATGTAAACAGAAGCAGAGCTGACTTCATGTTCTATTCCAGGACACAAATACTAAAATGTCAAATCATAGAGGGCCAAAAAGGCAGACTTGTGAGACCTTATTAGTCATACACTTCTAATGGTACCCATGTTTTCTGATCAGTTCAACATTTACTGACGTTAGTTTGTATAATTCTAATATCTCAGATAAAATGCTTACAGTATCAAGTCAAATATCTTGTATGGCTCTACATATACTACACCTATGCTATTAATTTAGACAGGAAAATTAGTGTCATAAAAACAGCAGGCTTCTATAAGCTTGAAATTATAAGCTTGCTTATGTTGCCACTATTGAGTTACTTATTTAATCAAGTCTGAGTTCTTCCATTATTTTGTTTAATGCCAGCACCAGTCTGGCATTCCTGCTATTATCAGGGCTGTCTACCTTTAATCTTTATAAAATATTGTTGCAACATTTCTTCCATATTTCTGGCCTTCAGAATCTGCTACCTTACTAAAAGCTGATACTTTTAAAGCCAAGTATTTCATATCAAGAAGAAAACTAATTTAGGTTCTTGGTAGAGCACTCACTCTGGTCCTGACGTTCTTTCCCATTTGGATTGTCTCCAAAGAAGAATAAACTACAGAACATGATGTTCTTACGGCAAATAACTCTGTGTAACAGGAAAAGAAAAAGTACTTCCAAGAGCCATATTAAAGATTATTTTTTTAGAGCTCTACAGCAGATTGAATCATTGAAGTTTGTTTTGTGTGTGTTTTGACTCCTTTGTGAAATATTTTTATGGGCATTTAAACCTTCTGTAAATGACAATGTCTTGTGTCTCTGAGAAGTGCCTCTGTGTCAATAACTTAGACCTTACAAAGAACTGAAAATTGCAGCACTGAAGAAGCCAGGAGAGTTTGTCATTGAAATTTTAAAACACTGTTGGCTTTGCTAGCTAATATTTAATCAAGGGTAGGGGGAAGTAAAACTATGAAGATCATTCTCTTCAGTGGACAACAGAGAAGCATAAAAATAATACATTACTGCAGACAATAATCTTTCATTAATGACCATAGCTCACTGTAGATGATCAGGATATAATATTTAGAGATCACAGATAGAGATGAGGGTTTAAAAATAGTCTAGATTTTAAGTGAGTTTGAGAAAGACACACTGACATAATCGCTCTCTATCAAATAAGTCTTCCTCTCGCTGTATGTAGTCAAATGATTAAGACTATATCAGATCAGAAAGTTTAATCAAAGATATCCGGTGTTATAGAACTGGAACAGGAGAAGTTCCTTATTCATAAAAATACTAATTTCAAAAGTAAAACTGAGAACTGCAAAACTGAACTATGATGGTTCAGATAAATGCATTTCAGGTGATACAGAAATTTTTGAAATTTTGAAAAAAGTAGGTTTAGCTAGACTTTCATTAAACAGCTGACAACAAAGCAGAGTGCTGATATGTAATATATTCTAACACTAGTCAAGTTCTTGAATTCATGGTTCACCAAATCTTACACAACTTTTGATTTCTGTATTTCCAGGTCTTTCTCAATACACTGGAATTTGAATACATTCATCTTATATAACAGTTTATATTTGCTAACACTTCAAAAAGTTATTTTCTATTAACTTATGAAATAAGTCTAGCAGTCATCTTAATTTCTTGATGAATATATCAAATTTCATTCAGAAGAACAATTTAATGAGGAAACTTGTTAACCCTATACCAGTAACTAATTGAACAATTTGAACTAAATTCTATTAAACTGGTAGACCTCCAACAGAAAGTCTTAAAATATGAAGTTGACTAAGAAAATAATTTACCTTCATCACTTAAAGTGGATAACAGATTTAGAGACAATAATTGCTTTTTCACAAAATTGAAGATGAAGTACTTAGCTGACATTCTGAAAACTCAATTGGATTATGATAGTTCACATTATCAAAACCAAGAACAACATATTAATGCTTTCATATGTTTCATTTGCTATCCTCACCATCACATGGTTCTTGTTACTGCTTCTGGGACTCTCTTGTGCACAAACACAGGTAACCCAAGTTTGTTTGTTGGTGGTTTTTTCCACTCTTAACTGTGCACTTTCAGGAGTTCTGTAAGCTGAAAATACTAGCAGGGTTTTCGGTTTGGGTGTCCTTTCTTGTCACTACTTAAATTCCTACAATACAGTTTCATTTTTAGCTTTAGCTGAATGACAGAACGTCAGCCTGAATATGAATATGAAGAACATAATGAATGACAGCCTAAGCGAGATTAACCTACAACACTGATTAGCAGAAAACAGAGTTTAGGAATCAAGCCTGAAGATAATACACAGCACAATGTAAATATAGGAATATACAGATATGTATAATAATGAAAGAAAAGAGCCTACTTTAATATCACTGTTCTGTAGAGTTACTTTCTTGTATCCACCACAAATTATCCTGATTTAGATGCTCTCATTTTACCTGATGGTGTGACACCTAGCCATGTGTTTATGATCCTGCTTGGTCTAAAAATTTCTGGACGTGGACAGAATTGAGATGAGAAACTGGAGAAAAAAATGCCAAGTTTTAGCCTGAAGTGGTTAAAAGATAGTGCTCAGGACAGAATCACAGGGAAAAGTGTATAGGAAGTGATCCTGGATGGACTGTACTGCCAGTGGCACATATGGCAGAGGAATTTCACTGACAGCCCCTTCATGGAAATTTGTGGAGTTTTTATTTAATTTTTAAAACAAAATCTTGAAGAATTATGATTAGGAACTTAACTGATTAATATAATATCTTTTTGAAAACCAAAAATTGTTAATGCTCTGAGATTTTCTAGGCAACGTCTTCATCTGGCTTGAAAACATACTATATTTATTATAATGCTGAAAAAGTAGAGATAGCACGCTACAGAAAGAGAGAAGTCCAGAATATTTTCAGTTCAGTCTGAAAGTAACCTAAATCTGATTTTTTACAAAAATATGTAATAACTGCAAAGCAAATTACTAAGAAATCTATTAATTATTAATTTCAGGAAATGTATAATGATGTAATTATAACCAGCACGTGTTCTGCTGAATTGTAAATATTTCAAATTTATAAAAATATACTGAACGCTTAGATGTGGACAAAGTTTACTACGTGTGCACAGGGTTATCAGTGCAGAGAGAATGAAGGGGAAGATAAATGTTCCAGCTATACATCCTAGGAAGAATTAAGTAATGAAATCACAAAACTGGGCCAGCTTGCAGTTTGGGGGTAGGCACCTCCAAATAGGAGGTATTCTGTTGTAATCCACAGAATTGAAGACTGAAAACAGTCCCCCCAAAACTGAGCATGAGAAAGCTTTTACAGAAAGTTTAAGGGTGGAAATCAACTGCCTCACCTTATAGCCTAAATGTTGGCAGGTCTTCTAGTGACTGAAATGGAAAAGGACTGTCTATATTAGAAGCATAGTATTAATTTCCAGTATGGGATTTGCTATGATACCTGCTGTCTTTCCTAACTTCTTATGATGAAAAGCCAGTAGGGACACACAGCACACTGCTGTGTCCCTCGGAGAAATAAGTGTGGGCTCTACTGCCGGAAACAGCTTCTGTAGGATCTCATTTCTTCACAAATAAAATACATGAGGAACAGGAAGGAGTATGGGGGGGTGGGGGGAGGAAAAAAAACACATAGGCAGAAAAGAAACATTATTTCAGTGGATTCTGTGGTCTCGGGTAGCCTGGTAAGCTGGTCATGGCTTGCTGGGAATGCATTCAGTTCTCCCCTCTGAAGGCCACTTGCACACTGTCACCAATTAGCATTGCGGGCTGGAGCTCAGCAAGCTGCTAAGTGTCTTCTGAGCTACAGTTCTGTAACCTTTCCAAAACTGACCTTTTCATTATCATTTCACATCACTCTGTGTGTGTGTGTGTGTGTGTATGAGAGAAAAATAGACTTTTTAATGTCATGCTTATTTCCACTGGCTTTTAAGCTTCTTGTCAAAACACACTTGACTTCTTGTACATTAAATAAGACAGAAAGAACTAATCTTTCAAATAGATTCAAAACAAAACATTTCATTCATTGTTTCAGGATGAGCATAAGAGGAAATGGTAACAAACTTGAACATAAGAAGTTTCATCTAAACATAAGGATGAACTTCTTTACTTTGTGGGTGGCAAAGCCCTGGAACAGGCTGCCCAGAGAGGTGGGGGAGTCTCCATCTCTGGAGACGTTCAAAACCTGCCTGGACAGGTTCCTGTGCAAACTGCTCTGGCAGAGGGGTTGGACTAGCTGATCTCCAAAGATCCCTTTCAACCCCCTATCATTCTGTAATGCTGTGATTTGGTAACACCACATCATGTTCATCACCAAACAGAACATGAACATTATTGCTAAGGGCTGCACACGAGGATGTCATATTCATGTCTAGAAGTAAGCGTTAGTTCCTCTCAGAGAGATTTGCAACAAGCAGAGTTGGCTGGAAATCCTAAGTGCCTTCCTGGGAAACTGCTGCTCATAACAGTTGTTGGCATTCTAAGGTAGATGCTTGCTATATAATTCCTTTACAGAGAGCACTGAGTTTCTTATAATGCTTTAGAAATAATCTTTTAAAAATTCCTGTTGAATCACGAGACAAGTGTTGGCAGAACAGCTAACTAAACAAAAGTTTAATATCAATTTCTGTTTCTCAGTTCTAAACACCAAATGCCTTTTGACAAAGTTCTTAAGATTGAAGTGGAAACAGTGGCTCCATCTGCATGGTTCTGTAAAAAGTTGTGTCCAATGGATAAACTGAGACTACTCATTGGTTTCTGGTAGCGTTAGGCTGCCAGATAATTTGAATTTGGCCACCCCTATTGCACAGGGGACTTCAAAAGTGAAAGACAGCTATTTGTGGAAATTGGAAAGTTGCAGTATTAATCCAAAACTGTCAAGAATGCTGCATTAATACCTGTAGAATCTTGATAATCTCTCTAAAATATGACATAGCACCCCCCAGACACAAACACACACAAATATAACCTCCATTTTCCCTTTTACAAAATGTGGAAAAAACCTCTCTGATGCATTAACCTTTGAGATCCAAGCTTTGAAAGAGGTTATAAGCTAGCAAATCACGTACAAAGAAGCACACAAAAACCTCACAGCAAGTGCTAGTTTTCACACATACAACAGTTGTAGACAAGTGACCTTTGTAACCCATGTTTTAGATATGATTTGGATGACCTTTTGTTTTGTGTTGAATATTTATGCATATAGCATCATATCTACCCTGCACACAGAACTCTTAGGTGTAATCACAAATACTGAAATATGAAACAAATGCCCAAATAAAATAAAAAAAAAATACATAAACCAAAAGCCTTACATTAATAATTACCCACTAGTGTTGTAGATTGAAGAAAAGAAAACTGACAGTTCCACCTAAACATTTTGATATCAGCACACATAAATCACTACCCAGACCAAGACCTGGATACATAGATCGGCTTCATATTTTACATTTCAGTGTCAAATTTAATCCCAACAAGTGAAGGACGTGGGAGAATGAGCAAACAAGGGATATTATATAAAAAGATTTAGGGTTACTTCATTAGGTAGTCTTCATTAAATGAATTTCTTTTTAAGTATAAAACTTTTAAATACAAAGCATTTCTCATAGCACAAGGTCCTTTTACTACAAGTTATTTCTAATACCTCTTGCCTTATTAAAAGAGATTCAGAACACTTAATTAAAAATTATTTGAGATTCCACCTTTCCCATCTCGGTGAAGTCACCATCCTTTCGTAGCAGTGAGTTTGTAGAGGTCATTTATTTCAAAGGGAAGTGTGAGAAATCAGTAGATACCTCCAATCTCCCCTTAAGAGTCTTTCCATTTTTTTAGATTCATATTCCGCATATTTGCTATTGGGGTAGAGCCTACCCTTATGGTCCTAAGTATGTCCTGATGACAAACCTGCCAAGTCTTATGATGGTGAACACCCTTTCTTAAAGTTGACCTGTTCCTGATCTGATTTTCCTCTCTCTCCCTCCTCCTAGCCCTCCCCCTACCCCCCATCTCTCCAAAGATCTTATTTCTCACAGAGTTCTACAGACCATCGTCATTATCTCCTGGGCATTGGGCTCTGGTGCTCGCTCACTCTCTCTCTTTCATTTCCTTGATTTCTAGAACTACCTCACTTGCATGTCAGCTGACCCAGTTGCTTTTCATTTTTCCACATCCTCTACTGAAATTGCCTTATCTTTTAACTCTGCATTTCCTTCACTTGCCTTCACGTGCTGAAGACCAGTATGACCTAGATAGGGCACACTGGTTGGCTTCAGGTCCTCTTCCTGGACTTATGTCAAGAAATTGCTAGTTACCCATGAAATACATTTTTTCCCCACTCTGATCCCTTATATTAGCAAACTTGCCTAGTGTCTGCTTCCCACTATGTCTCTGGTCCTTGAATCTTGTTTTTACAGATTTCAAAAGTTTTCAGGCAACACTCAACACATAAACAAATATTACCATCAAGTAGGTAAGCACCTACTTGACGTTAATATTAGTTCTTCACCTTCTCCACACAGTTTTTTTCATTATCTTCTCTACTATTAAGAACACCTCAAATATTGTATCATTAGCCATCTTTTTAGAGAAAAAAATAACTTGGCTTCAGTCAGCCCTGTCTTGCTTCCTCACTGCAACCAAAGAATAAAGTCATACATCCACTTAACTCTAAGAACAAGTTGACACTGCCAATAAATCTAAACAATAGGTTAAAAAATTTCTTTCTTCAGAACAAAGTTAAAACTCATTGGATGATCCTAGATAAAATGCAAGTAGGTTGAAAAGTCCCGATTCATTCTGTGGTTTTGGATTTGTTTTAGATCAGAAAAAGGGTCAGTAATAATCTTGAAATGGGGACTGTTCTCTGTGAATATCCACCAGGTGATATTTACCGCCACATGTAAAAACAGAATAGCTTTATTTTACACAGCAGGACAAACAGAGCCTGATATTACCACCTTCCGTTAGCTCTCCTCCCAGACCAGTCACGGTCAGGACTGGATTTGTTTCAAGCCATCATCATCTCTCTGACCTGATGGTCTCCTTCAAAGAGAAAAGCTCTAAAGCTTAAAGACAAGAACACATTAATGCAGCAGCAAATTGGTAGCATCCCTATTTGCCATACTCATTTCCTTTCAGACAGTTTTGAAGCTGGTGAAGACATTATCTATTCTCTGGTTATTTCAGAAAATTCCAATAGAAACTTATGAATTGGAAGTGATAGTCAAAGATTTTGATGGCATGTATAATTTTATCTTTTTGTTGAGGAATCATTATGGGGTAACAAATGTTGAAAAAAGAAAAAACTAACCCAAAATCAGTACAGTTGCAAAAACAAGAATCAACATTTGGTTTGGTTTTCATGTTCCATTATAAACAACTGTCTCAGTACATTCCCCTTGCCTAGGATCCTCTCCTTCTTTCTGCTCAGGTCTTTACATTTTTCAGGTTCCTCACTTTCTTTTTTCTTGCCCCTCCACCTCCAGTCAGCATCACATACTCCCACTTTTTATGCTCAGCAGCCCATGCCATTGCTCTGATGAGTGCCAGGTGCCATCTATATTCTCAAATATTTGACAGATACTCCTTAATTTAGAGTTTGTTTGCTTTGGTGGCTTTTAGGGATGGGGGAATAACTAAAACAGCTGGGCAAAACATTAGGACTTTAGCAGAGTCACTGTTCTGCTGTAATAAGTTCTACTTTACTCATTTCTGCATCTTGCCTAAGGCCGTTCAATTTTAATCTACATGTGCATTAGTGCCCTTGAAGCATGAAGATACCTGGAAGTGTTAAGCAGCATGCTAAGGAAGGGAGACATCGAGTTGTTTGATATGCACCTCAAGTAAGGAGCAGTGAACCATCTGGGGGACAAGCTACAGATAGACAGTCTTCTGCTCTTTATCATTACCTTTGAGTCCAGATGCTAACGTTGTTTAGTCTAATTCTACTTTGGCACCAGCAATTTCATTTTATATTGTGCTTCAGGCTGTTAAAGCTTCAGAAGAACATACTGATACTATGCACCTGGAATATCTAAATGGGAGCAGCAGGTTGTTTTTCTTGAATATAGGAATTATATTGTTTATAAGGCACTATACGACTCCTAATCTACCTCTGGGCAAGCACATCACCACTTTTTTCTCAACAACAGAAGCAAACCTCACGGTTAAATCCTCAGACACATGGAATTACTGAAGAAGTTTCTGTGGAATTCACCATTAGAGACAGAATTTCATTCTCCCAGAAGTCTGTTTAAATAGATACCATGGAAAACTGTACAATGTCTAGTTGTAAGAATGGCTTTGAAGGACTATTGAAAAGCAAGCACTACTGGGTATTTGCTAAAAGTAAGATAGCATAGGTTAGATGCTTATCTACAGAGCTGAAACTCTGCTAACAATCTTTTGGTGGAAGATTTCCTTCTAACAGTATTTAGGATAAACTTAATTTTATGATTATGAAAACTTCAGCGTTTAACTCAGGACTTTCAAATGCAAAAGTTTTTGTTGTGGGTGGGAAGACAATTGAGAGATTTCTCCTGGTAGAAACATTTTTTCCACTGCAAAACTACAACACTTAACACTGATACAGAGGATTTCTACTCTAGTAGAACTCTAGTTGTATATTTAGGTAGCTTCAGACAATGAGCTGCTGACAGGTCATATATGCACACAGCCAGTACCTTTTCCTCTATGGCTCACTAGATTTCTGCAGAAAGCAGCCCAGAACAGAGAACTGCAGGAAAGGCACAGGAGAGACTTCACCCACAGAGTAGCCTGCAATGGGCTGGTTTTTAAAGGACCTGTACTAAGCGCTACACTCCCCAAGCAGGTGACTTGCTCCCGATATGAAGCAGTCGGCAAATGTGGTGACCATGGACGCTACACAGAAGGACAGAGGAACAGGTCTTATATGTTCAAAAGTACCACTTATGACTAACTTTCAAGGGCTGGCTCTTGCTGAGATGCTACATGTCATTGAATTTAGAGATCAGAAAGGAAGTATAAAAAAAGGAAGTCTTAAAAAGGATTAATAATGCTAAGGACTTGGATTTTTTTGACCCTAAGCAAATTCATAGCTCTCTTCATGGTGCAGTTTATTTAGACATTCTATCATGACCACACATACCATTATTCATACAAAATTAAAAACTGGCTTAAACCCCTTGGTATTCCTATATATATATATATCTGTGTTGCAGATACCGACCCTTTCATTGATAAACATGAGGAAACAAACAAATCCATATACCACAAATGAAACATGCATGTGTATGTGGGCAAGACTTGTAAAACCTGTAAGTACACTGCATTAATAACAAGTCAGTATTAAATTCTGCACTTACTCTGGTGGGGGAAAAAAAGCAGATAGCATTTAATTGCAAGCTTGGATTAAAAGATTCACCGCCACCACCCCAGTCACTGTTTTGCACTTCTACAGAGCTCTTTTTCTAGCGTGTGACAAGGATCCCAGAAGAGGGGTAGGAATACTTTCTGCTAAGGCTTCTGCAGGGCATAACACAACCAAATATATTGTTCTGCTCTACAGTACCCTGAAAATTCCCAGTATTCTTATTAGAAGTATATGTTTTACACTGGCTTTCACAATATCTTAATGAAAATAATTTTATTAAAGAAAAACTTGTTAAACATGAAAAAGAGCTGTTTTCCAGCATTAAACAATTCCTGTTCATTTGCTTAACCCCTTTGCTAATTAAAACCTGTTACTTCATATATGGCCCAGGAAAACTAAATATTAGATAATTAATTTCTTAAAAAAGGATATTACAGCTCTCCTAGTTGTGAGATATCATATATATGCTGGTTTTAAAAAAAATTAGGGACACCTGCTGTAAAAATGACAAATGGCTCTAGGACATACTGAATATTTCGATAGATTTCATTGTGTAGATGTACTGTAGAAGAATGGATTTCTGAGTTCATGGGAAGTAAACTGCAGATACTGTAGTCAGGATCAACCCAAATACAGCCTGGGTTAAGACCGTGAGCTATTCACTGAGATCCAAGTAATAAATGTAGTTTTTCTGAAGGAGAAAATGACTATTCTTTGCAGTTTTTCCCCTTTGCAGGGTATTATGTGAAATTCCAGTTTCTATACCTGCAAATCAGACAGACTCAGCTGTTTTCTATAAGCATCTAAGGAAACATTCTGATTTCAGAGATTTGGCCATTAATAAATGAAATATGATGTACTCCAAAGCAAATTCAGAAGAAAGGCAATTATGAAAATACAGGCACAATTTACAGTATTAGTAAACTACATTTGGAGGACCAGATTTTGATGACAGAGACTCAATATAAGAGATGGATCTCAGTTTGTTTAGTTAATTTCATTAAAATCACTTACTGTCAACACCAAGTATATAATTTTGTGTAGTGCCAAATACAACGAGTTTTCTTACTACAGAAAGGTTTTTCTAAAGAAAGTGCTCAGTTTTGTCCTGGCTGCAGGTAACATCTTACAGCCCCCCTGGGAGAGAGGAAGGAAAAAAAAAAAAATAAAGAATCTGAGCTAATTTTTCTTGCCAGAGAGTCATAAAATAGAACTAAGATGGAAGAATTATTAGTTCCCACCATGCTCTACTTGCTGCCTAGGTAGAATTGTTCCCTATGGCACATTATGTAGTGTTTCATCCAGACTTATTTTAAGTGTTCAGCTCAATTTCAGCCATGAAACCACTGCTAACGAATAATCTCCTTTGGTTTATTTTTATCACATTCTCAAGTATGCATTACAATTAGCATAATTGATGGTGTAATTAAAGACATCAGCACAGCTCTGAATACAGGGTTTGCTAGTTTACATGTGCTCCATGCTGGTTGGATCTTAGAATAGGATTTTTTCCTGAAAGATTTCTGCCAACATGACATTGGTTTATTTTGAAGACATTTTTAATTCCTGAGTTATTGTCCAGCAAGTTACAAGATGTTTTAATAGGTTCTGGAGTTACATTCATAATCTCCTTCATAATACAGTTCAAAATGAAAAGCAGGTAAGGACACAGTTCAGCCTGCTCCCAATTCCGTCTGTCCATTTGTGTATATAAAATTGATTCCAGCCGTGAAAGTCGAGTCTCCCTATGCTTCTTTTGCAAAAATCCATCTGCACTGGCAAAACAGGAGCACAACCACCTCAACAAGCACAGCAATGTCCAATTGCCTACACAGGTGTCAAAGCTTAAGCGCCTGCCATTAAGAAAACATTTCTCCATAAACTGTGGCATTAGCAGAGAAGGAAGAAAGGCACAGGCTCAATACAGCTCTAAACAGAGTGACAGTCTTCCACTGCCTTTTCACATAGGCCCTGTGTCATTAAGATTCTAGGGACCAGCACTGAAATTCAGTTCTAGGTGTTAAAATGACCGGGGGGGTTGAAGTTAATGAAGAACTCTGCTACATGCCATACCAGGGAGTTTGTATTCTTTCATTTATGTCCTGATGGACCTGAAGTGACAATTACCCTGCTTCGAAGATGACGCTAGTTACAATAATCATCCTTACAGCTTACTGCTTATTATACTGACAATATAATTAAGGTTAGCGCTCATTTTACAGTCAGCTTTTGGACCGTGCAAAGTCCATGGTTGAACCTAATTTCATTTATGGGATGTTCTTACACTCTCATCCATTCAGTAAGAGATATTCTTGTACTGTCCCCCTGTACTATCCAACATCAAACTGTTGCAAACTAAGGTGCCACATTCAGGAAACCAAGCAGTAACTCATATGTGAATATTAAAGTGGTAGCATGCTTTTAAACCTATTGTAATTAGTACTTTTTTTTTTTCTCTATAGTTCCCATTATACTCTTCCCTTTGTACCAGAAACTACACAAAGCTGTTAGTCCTAGGCTCTACCAATCTGCCTGATTTAAAAAGGCTCAAGGAATAAGTGGATTCTGAAAAAATAATGTTTTAGTGGAGTACTGCCTCAAATACATTTTCTTTCAGATACTCTGCTGAATATTATATAGTTACACAATGAATGATCTGTTCCAAATTTATGAGCAAGCCATCCTAACTTCTCCCAGTTATTAGTGAATTCAGCCATAGAAGTTTTCCTCTGACCTCAGATTTAGAAAACAGATAGCAAAAATGTTATAATAAAGTATAAAACAATTTCTTTCCTAATGAGCAGCTAAAGCAAAGGTGGAGCTGGGAATATCTGAAAGGGCGAAGTGTTTGTGTCCCCAGTTTGAAGGGTCATCAGTTGCCAAATAAGCTCACAACTGTCCCTCATTTGGTACCCAGCAGAGCTGTAGGATCTCTGTATGCTTGAAGATAACTGCACTAACAGATTTTAATCAAGAGCAATGTACAAGAACAGTGCAATGGCAAAGAAGAGATCTTGATTTCCATACTTAAATACAAACATTTTAGCCAGTTATAATAGCTCTTCATGAGAATTAATGGAAGACTTCCATGTCTTTAAACAGTTTATTCTATTAAAGATGCTCCCCAACTCCAAAACTCTTGACTTGCATGAAGCAGAAAGGGAAGTTTTGTATCTACAGGTTTTTATCGGGCAAGAATTTATGGCTTTACATTCAAAAATCATAAAGGAATGACTGGTGTTTCAACATAATTCATACAAATGTTAAAAATATTTTTTTAAATATGGTACCTGATGTTGATTTCTGATATGTAAACCAAGCAAAAGAATTTGTTTGTGCCTGTAATTTGGCACAATTCCATTATCATTTTCCATTTAATTCTTTCAAATGTTCCTCTGCTACATTTCATCTACCTTATAGATCTCCTGTCTCTCAGCTTCCTTTTCATGAATCCATTACAAAAGATACTTTACCTGTTTTATTCTTCAAAATACCTTTGTTTCAAAGAGAGAAGAGAAAAGAGGATAAAAAACATCAGAAGCAAGCCTCGATAACGAGGCAGACTTTGAAGCTTTGATATAAATACAGCACAATGCTTTCTAACAGATTTTTAATTTAAGCTCTCACATTAAAACAGAATAATTACCAGATCCAGTGGCAATGCAGGAAGATACATAGCTTAAGTGCATATCTACAGAATGCCTCCATGGTATTGCTTACTTCCTGCTTCTTTTACTTTAATAACATTTCAGCTATATAATGGTTCTGGCAACTGCCACCTGTAAAAAGCTTTTTGAAAATGTAATCAGGCTGTACAAAATTGAATTGGTCAAGCAGTATAAGTTATATCAAGAAGTACACTTTGGAAAAAAGTGTTGAAGCTGCATTTGAATATAGTTTACTCTTAACAGGTATTTCTCAAATGTGTAACAGATTTACTCTGAAGTTCTAAAAGATCAGGAAACTCCCACTCGCATACTTTTATATAAAGGCAAAGCCCCTGTTGGCAGCTGTGTCCTCACCTGGCAGCACTATAGCTTAAATGTGATTTGCTGTCACTATTTATTAGGAAAACATCACATCACTCAGTAACAAGAATTAAGAACATAGGTCATGGAGGTCATGAGTTTTTAATGCAACTCAAAAGTAATTATAAATTTACTAAGTTACCTTGGATTGCTTTAGAATTAAAGTAGTAGTTAATTCACATGTAAGGTAATATTTTCAGATGAATCCCAATAAATGATGAATCAGATTAATCACTTTGGGTGGTAATTTGGCCAACAAAAAGAAATGGAAAATGTGACAAGAAGAATGGGAATGTAGTCCACAAGGAGCTTATGACGTGCTGAATTGGGACCTCCGCTATGGTCCATTAACCTCAGTAATACAAATGACTTCATGTTTAAATTGACTCTGAATCAGGGAGACTTGAAATGCAGTCTAATTGATTAAGAATTAATAAATTATAGCACCCAGTTAACCTGTAAGGAGGGTCTTAGCTCTTTGGGAGACTGAGTCCTAAGAAGCTAGATCTAATTTCAACAAGCACGGGTACCTATCAGATTAGCTCACCTTAATTCACTGTATTTCTGACTTGGGAAGATAAGTAGGTAAAAGTCCTAGTTAATTTTAAAATATCAATCCTACTTATTTCTTACTACTTTTTAAAACCGTTAATGTATTCTGAAATAGACATTCTCAAAAATCTGTATCACTAACATAATCAAATGAGCTTTAGGCTTACAAGTGTAGCAATGCCAATAAGTTTGAGTAGTGAAGTGTGTAGGCAAATAAATAAAGCAAGCTTATTCCGTGTTAAGTGATAATAGGAAGTGTGAAATGAGTTGTATTAAGAGTCAAAGTAAAGTATACCCACGTCATTTACAATTTCTTTGCGGTTATATGTGTAGTCAAAACTCTTAATTTGTATGTGCAGCTATAGTTGGCAAATACTAGTATAAGCCAATATTCTGTACAAGTATCTTTCCATCTGCAATTCTGGTTGTAAACTACGAAAAATGCTTGAGAATAATATATACAAGTTGGAGGTTACAGCACTGAATAACGAGAATGACAAAGTGAAAGCACTGAAGATCTGATTGACTGACAACCACTGACAAAACTTGGAAGAAAGGGATGCTGAAGCAAGGAGAGAAGAAAAAGCAAAAGTATTCCTAATCACTTCCACTATGTATAAATCGATATAATGCTTAAAAATAACCAACACATTGTCATCTCGCACTTCCAAATACAACTCCTCAAAGCAGTTTCTAATGTGCATTTCTGACAACCATGAATCAAAGAGATCTGCTATTTGGCATGAAAATCTAGAAACCAAATTGTACACTGCCAGCATAAATGTACCAGAAGTAGTGAGAGTTTGAAGGCAATATGTCAAGTTGTCCACACAGTTCTCTAGACTGAATATTTTGTCAAGATGTGTGTCGCATAGACAACAGGAAAATAGTTTAAAGGAGTATAGCCCTTCTAGTGAAATACTTCAGTGTAATTACAAATCTGTTCTCCTTTGCTGTGGATTACCTAGTGGTCTAGCACACCTTCAATGGACAGATTTTTCAACTTATTTTTTAACCTCCATAGTAGGTCAATGCCCTACCCATCAATTTTACTCTCTGTTCCAGATAAATGAGGCAATGACCCTATTAGCTGTTTCCTTGAGCAGTTATGTGATGGCACAGTGCTCACTTTGCAGAGCATGTTACAAATACAGTAATGATACGGCCTGACAAGCCGCTTGACTGCGTATTATTTAATGCTCAGAGGGCCACTAAGTATGCAATGAAATTTGTGCTCATAAGATAAACCAGGCAGCATTGACAATTGTTTCATTCAGCGAGTAGAATTCTCGGAGGAGGTTACCTACATCATCTCTAAGCTGATGCCCAGTATGGGCAAAGGAGAAAAGCACAGAAGCAGGGAGGGCACGTGGGATAATGCAGGGACTTAGAGCAGTCTTGAGTCAGGCATGTTTGATAAATTCTGAAATGTAAGGTATTTGAAGGAGGTATTCTGGGGTGCTTCTAAAATTCTCGAGACACACACAGGAAGAGTCTCAAAAACCAATTTTTACTACAGCTCTATCAAACTATTCTAAGCTTAGCCTAATGAGGATCACAGACCTACCTCATCACAGTCAACACTGCTGGAATCAAAATTGGCAATACTTCTTATTCAAAATGCCTTTATTATGCTTCAGTCAGCTTTCAGGTCAATTTAGAAGAACTAAAGCACATTCAGTGTATCTCCTTTGCAAAAAAATTTGAGATTATTGCTTTACAATGGTCATTTCCCCACCACATCACTATGGTCACAATTATACATACATACCCTAGGCACATATCCGTTAAATAGCTTGAGGCTGTTGGTACAGAAGGCTGAAAGGAATCAGGCTGGCCTTTAATAGCAACTGCAGGAGTTTCACAGTGTTGTCAGGAATAAAAGACATTAAACACCTGGCTGAAAAATACAGAGCCATTGCTTGCATCATTTGTTTTTTTCACCTTTTCTTTCGCCGTTCTGAGAAAAGAGTTGGGGGGGTGTGTTGTTTTTTTTGGTTTGTTTTTTGTTTTTTTTTTTTAAAGAACAACTATGATGATCCTGAAATTATAACAATACCAGCAACAAAAAGAAGATGGCTAGCACGTCTGGGACATTTGCCATAAATGAAGCAACAGCTGTGGAATACCCCAGGATTGGTTCCACTTGTTCTTTGAGAACTGCTGTTCAGAGAAGTCAGAAGGAGCAGAAAATATGGATAACAGAAAAGAGAAGAACTGTTGCTCCCTAGTGCCTAAAAAAAGAATCCCTTAACAAAAAGCAGAGCATTACTGTAAAGGAAAAACAATTAGGTGATCCATGTATCTCTAGCATTTAGCTTTAAGCAACAGTACATGTTTCGCAGTATTCTTAACATTTTCCTCCAAGATAAAGTGTTCTCAGGAAGATTAACCTATACAAAATAAAAATAGCTTCCTGCATTCCATCAAGTTTCAGCCAAATAATTCATAGATAATAAAAAGTAATAAAGATGACTGTCAGAAGCTAGATTGCAGTATCTGCATTGTGTGTTTGCATTACAATATTTACCAAGAATGGATTAATTTTAGGTCATATTACATTTGAATTTAGTATTTATATTATGAATAAATTATTGTGGACTTTTAATGCATGGACTGCGTTAAGTATATTTTCATTCATGTATCAAAGAGTACAAGTGCAGAATATAGTACATTTATCCATTCTTATGGCATTAAGAACATAATCTCCTTGCAATTGTAAGCTGTTTCGTTCTATTTTATTTATTATTTGACATAGTACTTTGCTTTTGTACACTGGGTTACATCATGTGCTGGCAGAATTTGAGCCTGACATAATTTTAACTGTTCTAGGCTTTTACTGCTCTTGTAGTCAATGCTCTGTTTATTTTCCAAACTATGAAGATTACAATGCATCTTCAAGTAAAATTACACTTTATTTCTCTAATCTGCTTAAGTGTTACTCTAAAGTTATCTTATTTTAAACTTAGTGTCTCTGTAGTGCACTTCCAAAGTCCTTTTAAGACATTAACTAATGAATCATTTAACATTTCAACAAGCTATGCATTTCGTGTCTCTTTATACATTTTGAACCAGGCCTTCCTTACTCGGCCACAGGAAACAGGGCAGTCGGCCCTATTGCTATGCAGAGCCATGTACTAAGACCAGACTGGAACGGACTCCTGCATTTATTCAATACTCTAAGGGTTTCACACAACTATTCTCCCTTTCTATAGTGCAGAGACCTGGCTCTTCAGCTGTTAACCCTGGTGGGCTGGTGCCCGCTGGAGTCAGGTCACATCTGATGCCTCTGGCCTTCTCTCAATGAGAGAGGCAGGCAAGGGTCCAGGGAGGACCCTCGAGTCACACAGATTGGAGATTACCTACTTAGAGGAGAGCTCTGAACCGTGAAAAGGTCAATGTGCCCAGCTTCCGAAAAACGGAGAAGAAAGGGAAGAAGTGTCAGCCTTGCTAGCACAACCTCCCCCTCCACAGACATCATCTGGACAACACTGGGAAGGGACTGGCTCTTAAAAGTGCTCCCCCCAGTAGCTTTACACACTTGAAAGTGTTCACTCATGTTAGAATTGGAAATGATCTGCCATACTTGAGTGTGATTGCACTGCGTTGGGTTTTCTCACCCATACAAGGAAGCTAAAATACAAGGTAGTGTATTGTATTTGACCTTGGCAGCTTTCGAAATAGTCTCCTGATACTAACAGCGAGTTCTGGTCTATTGTGTCCAGCAATAATGAGCACTACCTTAAAAGAGCACAGATCGATTTTGCTGCCAGTTGTCAGCCCTTACTTATTCATTTCACAGCACTACAATAAGATCAACAGTGCTATAACCATGCTACTCTGATCATTGAAATATGTGCTGTGGTATAATATAGGGAAACACTGAATTTAAGCAGTGGCCTAGCAAAAAAAAAAAAAACTAAAAAGAAAAAAGTTCTGATTCTGCAAAACCAATTTCTTCCCATAAGATTGATAGCAGTATCAAGTAGGAAAAGAATAATTGAGTTTTCTCTGGTTTTATGTGAAAAGCATTATAATCTTAAAATATTATCCATGCTGTTAATTCAAGTTATTTCAGAAATTAAAAAATATAATCATTTACCTATGTAAAAATGAAAATATCAGCAAGATCATTAGAAACTTTAATTTTTACTTTATTATTTTCTCTATAGAGCATGCATTGATCATATCTATGCACTATTGGTGGGTTTGACTCACTGTAATAATAGACCAATTATTATGAAAACAAGGAGTATAAACAATCATGAACACATTAAAAAATATTTTAAAAACCGTGAGCGCGGTTTTCCAACTTCAGTACTTACAGTCTCCATAATGCCATTAACCACTGCTCAATTTCTATATAGGAATATCAAAAACAATTGATTTTTATAAAGATAGAAAAATCAGGATTATTTTCATGTATTTAATTTCAAGAGAGTAAAATCGTCCTTTTTAATATCAAACCATTAACGGCGTTTCCTAAGCAATGCAATATTGCTATCCACAGGAAAAATTGCCAAAAAGCGAAAAAAGCTTGAAAGAACTGAAAAGTGTTTGGTGATGACTCCCTTGTATCTTTTCAGGTTTTAGCTCATGATTAAGTTAACTCAGAGATTGGGTCTGATAGTTTTCAGCAGATTTGGGTTTTCATTAAGTTCTTTGATCACCTGCTGAATCCATATAAACTTTTGCATCTCACACATCAAATAGTACAGATAACCAGAATTTCATTGCTTGATGCTTTCAATTGTAAGTGCAACCATTCTGCAAGGAGTTCTTATAGTCTATGAAAGAATGGACAGTTATCCTCGACTCACTTGATCTGTTACTCATAATTTTCCACACAAGTCCTACATCTCCCATTGTTGTCTCATTCCCAAGCTGCTCTCTATCTTTCATCTTCACCCTTTTTACACCCATTCCAGCATTACTGGGGTTTTCTTTCTGATATACATGAGGATAAGATGGTGAGGAAATGCATAACCAAAATATACATGGACTACTGCTGTCAAAGTCCAGCCTTTCCCACCCAACTATCATAAATAACATTGTCATAGAAGACTGACTTAGTAAAGTATTAGTAGATTTTTCAGACAAAGATCTTAAAAGGAATTGTCAGCCAATCCACCAGTCAAGATCAGAAGACTGCCTTACATCTCAGAGACAGACAGCTATTGGAAAAGAAAATCCCTTAGCTCCGTGATCTAAGGATCACTTTATACCATATGCAAATACAAAAGCTGCGTCCTGTTGTCACACGCTGGGTGACAGTGTGCTAACAAAGAGGCATTTTCATGGGGATGCAATGCTACAAATGGGCAAGACAGAAGCTCTTGCACCAAATGAGGCTACTTTTTGAATCCTAAAGTACAGCTGAAGAGAGTTTTGTATCAAATCATTGCCATCTTAAAATGAACATCTGAAACTGGAAACAAAACAAAGGCAAAACTAGAGAATTAGCAGCAGGGTTGTTTATGTTGCCCAAGCTCAGGGGTTTAACCTCAGTGACTCACCTTCCCATGCTTCCGACAGAAAATAGTGAAAGCCCAGCCATCCAGGAGACCAAGTCAGAGAACCTGGCTCCGAACCGTGACTGGCACAGAGGATGCACAAAGAGCAGCTCAGCAGAGACAGGGAGGACGGAGCCGTTATCACACCCAAAACGACATCTGAGCGGTAGACTCAGAAAGGCAAGGGTGACAGCTTCCCGGGACAGGCAAGCGGACTCACTGGAATTAATCAGCCACAGATCAGATCAACAGTGCTGCCTTTTGACACACTGGTCTTTTGTAGGTAGAGCATGTAAAGACCTCTCTCAAACGCAGACCTCTCCTGTGCAAATGTTGAGAGATTAACATCTCTAGAACTGCCAAAAGCACAGACAGAGTAGGAGAAAATGAAGAGTCATGAAGTTATCACACAGATTCATTAACCAACTGATTGGCGCTTTCCTATTGCTGCTGTCATGGAAAAGGACAGGAAGACAGATTCACATTTATCTTAAACACTTCATACCAGCAATTCCCAGGGAAAGTACATCTTCTCATCTCTGAAAGGTGTCTAACACTAATGTATTTTGAAGATAGCGGGTACTAACTGGAACAAGCGACTTTTATTAAGTACAAATTTACTCAGAAAACTTGGCATTTGCAATGGAGTTTTTGCTATTTCCATTCTTAGCTTAATTACAAATGCTAGAAGTGCAATCACTGAAGATCTAGGTATTAAGGAACAGGACCTAAAACCACAGATATGTCCTTAAAAAACCCCAACAAACACTTTTGTTTTAAAGTCAAAATACAAAAGTAAATGATGGCAAAGTAATATAAGACTAGGAGATTAATTCATACTTTATATCATCTACTTGCTGACAAAATCATAATCATTAGTGAAAAACTAATTGTACCAGCATTTTACACCAAAACCAAGATTACAAATCACTAAGATAAAGATCAGTAAGTCATGAACAGTTCCTGAGGCTAAACTCAGTATTCTATATTAGAGTACTGCTACAAAGACACAGCATTTACCAGTAAATCATTCATACAGTGTTCTGGACAACAGCCTGCACATACAGCAACGCCTTTGCAGCGTATGCTTCAGGAAGGAAGGGTTCCTATTTTTGTCTTTTTACCTTCATAAAGCTCGACTTCTCTATACAAAATAGCCTAAAAATCTTTCCAATAGCACAAACAATGGGATTTTACAACTAGCACAAAAACTGGGGCATTGTTAAAATGCCAGCTACAGAGATAGTACAGTTACACCGCTACCTACAGGTAGATTTCTCTCTGTGGGTTGTAGGAATCCAGAGGCACGTTAAGAAAAGTGGTTATTGATAAGAACTAGGTTCCTTACTGTGATTTTCCCCAAATAGAAAGTGACATTTTAAAAACAAACAAGTACTATCAGTAATTATACTTTTTATATGGCAAGATTATTCAGAGCCTCCAATTAACTGCCGGGTTGCATCTTACTGAATGCTGCTTGGAAGTATGCTCAAAGAAATGGCTCTTTTTGAGCAGCTTAAAATCTAAACAGACAGTTGACACAAGAAGCAGGAAGAAAAGATGGAAAGAGTCTACTGTAGACAATTAAATATGCACAGAAACATATGTGAAAATACTAAACGCATATGGAGAATGCTTACTAGAATTAACAAATGAGGAAAAAGGGCTCAATGAGAAACAAAGAGAAATAAAGCTGAGAATCACTGCTCTCCTCCCAGCCACTACCAACATGCAATTCTGCTTCATTTCCAAGGTAAATGAGTCAGTGTGAAAGGCGCAGATGCCACAAATGCTAGCATAGCAGGAACGCTTGCTGCGACAAAGGAGAGGAGTAAAGAAAGGGATTCAGCAGCAGACAGTACAATAGCAGTTTCTGCAGCAGGTGTTACCCCTCTTTCCCTCTTCAGGGTAGCCCCAGAGCCCTTGATTTTCCTGACAGCATGAGAGAAACTGCCTTAAACTTTGGGGCTACAGCTCTCTCTTCTCGCAACCCTGAGAGCATCCTACTCCGATACAGCAATAAGAGCAGCACTCCAAGTTACAAGTAAGTAGCCTGATGTACAGTGTTGCTAAACAGAGTTCACTTTTCATCTGTTAGATACTTGCAGTAATAAATGACGTGTCAAGGAAAGTTCTATTTGAAAAGCCTAAGAAACACTTTGATTGTTGTCATGACATTTGTTCTCTCTTATTCTGCATTCATCTCCATGCTGCATTCTGTCCCCATTAACAAGTTCACATACCTTAACAAAAAATTCAAGAACCTGGCTCTACTGAATTTAATGTCTCTGAAAAGATTAAAAGTAATTATAAGGTACATTGGCATTTGGCTGCAATCGTAGTAATCTCTTGCTTTAACTCTTTGCCAGCAGTTCTGTAGCATGACTGTTTGGCACCAGCAGCTCGCAGAGTCTGGTGTGAACCCAACACAGATGTTTTCCAGCAGTTAATCAGTGACTGTGACCAATGTCTCCCAGCAGGAGTCTACTCTAGCACCAGTAGGACTATCCCTGAAGCTAATGCTAAGTCAGTCTGGTCAAGCTGTAAACCTTAGGATGCCCTCAACAATACCGCTGAATCTTGTCTTTGGACTTAATTTTTTCCCATGCTCACCATCATTGTGGCTTATAAAACTATCACATTTTAACACAACTGTGTATTCTTCACACCTGCAGCAAAATAATTACTTCAAAAAGCACCGGCTACGACCCATGTCTCTCTGAAGTAAGACACTTTATCCTAAATCAATTCCAGCAGTACTCTGTGAGATAAATTTATATGAAAGTTTGTCAGCTGTGATTCGAGCTATAGATTCTTAATAGAGAAGAACTGAAACTCTTTATGAGGCACAGGCAGAGATTTTGAATAGTGTGAGAAGAGGTGACAGATATGAAAAGTCATTTCTACTCCTTCAGTCTTCTATAATCATGCATTTTTCTGATAGTGAACATGCTAGAAGTATATATCTCCTAATCAATCCGCTACAGTGCTTAGTTTTTCTACATGATACAGTCCTTCTCTGCATTATGCTATTAAAAAAGTAGAATTTTCAGGTTTCAAGGAAGAATACTGGTATTTAAAATTTTAAATTATTATCTTAGTATATTTCTTCCAAGGCTCCCCTTACTTGCTACCTCCTTAAGTATGCAAGCTGCTGACAAAATCTAGTCTATCTTGGCAATAATTATATTTTGAGAACACACCTAGGGTGACGTAGGGGTTCTTTTTGGTTTTGAATCAGCCTTTGATTCCACTGAAGAGATACATTATATTTATTTTCTGAGGATAGAGAACAAGGTTACTTTCCGATAAAGCATGAATTGTCTTATCACTGGAATTGACTGGCTTATAAAGTATGCATAGAATATTATTTCTGCTCTGGCTTCCATTTTCAGAAGAACATATGTGAAGTCAACATAAGAACAAATTTTTAAAAAGCAAAATGGAACATCATTCTGTAATAAGATTATTTCTGGTAAAAACTTACTTCATTATCACCTTCAATCGACCACTCTAAAAGAAAACATCCTTGCTTCTCACCATTGCCTGCCTAAATGCTGTCCGTTAACTAGGTACAACCAATTATTCAGCACAAAATCAAAGACAAACAAGTCTTAATACTGAAGGTGAAGAAAATATAATCCAGTGAAAATTCAAGTTGGGGAGAGAAAAATAATGTTCTGTACGTGGGCATGGTGGGTCTAAGAATCCCCTCCCAGCAATACTTTTTGTGACAATAAAACCACAATTTAAGCCCACAATTACCATTTGATAGTATTTGAGGAACTTCAGTTATTATCTATTCTCAGAGCTACTCCAGTACCCTCAGGCATTGTAGAATAAAAGGATAAATTTCTACTGCTATCTCCTGGATGTATGCAGGCAGGGGGATCAGAGAGATGCTCTCTGCCACAAGTATTCTACAAGTGAAAGAATTAAAGAGGTTCTCCCAAGGTTGCTGAGCTTAAAAATCCAAGGCTCCCCTTACTTGCTACCTCCTTAAGTATGCAAGCTGCTGACAAAATCTAGTCTATCTTGGCAATAATTATATTTTGAGAACACACCTAGGGTGACGTAGGGGTTCTTTTTGGTTTTGAATCAGCCTTTGATTCCACTGAAGAGATACATTATATTTATTTTCTGAGGATAGAGAACAAGGTTACTTTCCGATAAAGCATGAATTGTCTTATCACTGGAATTGACTGGCTTATAAAGTATGCATAGAATATTATTTCTGCTCTGGCTTCCATTTTCAGAAGAACATATGTGAAGTCAACATAAGAACAAATTTTTAAAAAGCAAAATGGAACATCATTCTGTAATAAGATTATTTCTGGTAAAAACTTACTTCATTATCACCTTCAATCGACCACTCTAAAAGAAAACATCCTTGCTTCTCACCATTGCCTGCCTAAATGCTGTCCGTTAACTAGGTACAACCAATTATTCAGCACAAAATCAAAGACAAACAAGTCTTAATACTGAAGGTGAAGAAAATATAATCCAGTGAAAATTCAAGTTGGGGAGAGAAAAATAATGTTCTGTACGTGGGCATGGTGGGTCTAAGAATCCCCTCCCAGCAATACTTTTTGTGACAATAAAACCACAATTTAAGCCCACAATTACCATTTGATAGTATTTGAGGAACTTCAGTTATTATCTATTCTCAGAGCTACTCCAGTACCCTCAGGCATTGTAGAATAAAAGGATAAATTTCTACTGCTATCTCCTGGATGTATGCAGGCAGGGGGATCAGAGAGATGCTCTCTGCCACAAGTATTCTACAAGTGAAAGAATTAAAGAGGTTCTCCCAAGGTTGCTGAGCTTACATTGATGTGGATCCCAAAGTGAAACCTTGGGAAGGAATGAGATAATATTACAGTATAACACAAGAGCTGAGTTAAGTCAAAAGATTTGTTTTTTAGGGCTCAGTAATCTGTCAGCACTCACACGCACCTTTTCTCCCTTCAGCGGCACAACACACCCATAAGAAACAGTGTATCAGCTGTGGAAGGCTTCTCCTAACTTCGGAGAGTTCCCTGGCGAGATGGCTACTTCCAACCCAAAACACCCTTGGATGTGGAGCAATTGTGGGAAAACTGGAAATGGCTACAATAAGGTCAAACACCTGAGGTGGCAAAACAGCCTGTGGAGACCAGGCTTCAGGTTGAAAGATCTTCAGGCTGGGTTTAACGATAGCCTTAAACACATGACTGATTTTAAAATTCCTTCAGTGTAGTGACAGCACTGGATACTTCTCAGGAGCAGGCTAGCATACAGTTCAAACTATTTCGTACGTAGCTCTACTATGAACTGTAGTAAAAATTAAAATTTATGCTGCAGCAATTCTTTTCAGCCCAAATGAGTATTTGAAAGGGGTGATTTGCCATGTTTGTGATGGTCTTACTTTTACTAATATTCCCTCCCCCCTTTTCCTCATTCTCTTTGTTAACTTTTTGTCTTCATCCTAGTTTCGCCTTCGAGTTTGTCACTCACAGGTTTCACTCTTTCATTTTTCTTCCCAACCAGCTCTCCCCTACTATACTAAATGTACTGTTCAAACAAAGAAATTCCTCCTGTTTCATACCCACTAATTTCACACACCAGAGAAAAAGTGCTGTTTTCCAAAGTACCAGTAAGGTACTCAGGAAGGGGGAGCAGCAAAAAATTAGTGTCAGTTCATCATGAGGAAGAACCCCCAACCACCCAACACCTACAAAGCTAAAAATTCAGATCAGCACGATCAGAGAGATGGCAATTCTATGAGAGTCTATTAATACATTAAGGCAAATTCTCAAGTAAAGAACTGTTTGTGTGACAGGAGTTCAAGCCTTTCCTTGCTCTATTTGTGATTAGCATGGGTCCCACTTGGATCTAAGCCATGGGATTTGGGAAAATCAGGTTAAAAGTAGATTGGCACACAGTATTTTAGCTGAACAAATACCCAGGAAGATATTTGCAGGATATGTCTTTTCAGACAGAACAGAGAGAGAATATGTCAGTGAGCATAAGCTGCATTATCAATGCCATTACAACGCTGCAACTCTTTCCACTCTGACAACACTGTTCTAGTACTTTGTGATTTATGCTGATTTCTCCCATCTTTGTTACAATCCAAGTAAATAGACATTGAACCGCACATGAACCTAAGAATATCTGAATTATAGAACTGATTTCAATATTAGCCTTTTCTTTTAAATGCTTAGAATTAGAAATGATTGCCTTTGAGGCTAGCTCCCTTCAGTCACTAGCAGGCAGGCTAGATTTTTCCCTTGAAGAAAAGTGGATTTCTCCAGCACAAAGGCTGGATAGATTTTTAATCACCATTAAAATTGGCTCCAGAATGTCACATTTCTGAGAGCAAGACACATTTATTTCCATCTTAAATATATTTATATCATCCTTTAACTTAATGGTCATCTTTTGATCGATCTATCTGGCGACTAAACACAGCAAAGTCTCTTAGTCTCGCCTCTTATGAAAGATTTTCCATTCTCCGGAATATCCTAGTTAACTTTCTTTCCACCTGTTCCAGTTTGAATTCACCTTAAAGGCAGGCAAAGAAAACTATTAAAAATATCCTAGATATCGTTCCTGCAGGACCTAATTCTAGTATTTGTTTTTTCCTTTGCTAATGCAAATATCTCGTCCAGCACAGCCTAAGATTGTCTTTGTCCTTTTCATTGATGTGTCGCATTGGTGGCTTGCAGTCATCCTGTGACTTTCTCCTCCTCTGTCATTTCCAATTAAAGAGCTCCTAGCTTATAACAGAAATGTATTGTTTTTGTGCATGATCTTGCACTTTGTCCTATTGAATTTCATTCAGCTACTATTACTGTAGTCCCCAAGGTCATTTTATTCTTCCTGTATGGTATTCTGGACTCCTCGTGTGACAGGGCCCACAAACTTCATGGGTGTCAGAAAAATTGCTTTTGCTAATTTGTTTTCAAGGGAATTAGTGAATTTTTTTAACAAGATATACCTGGAGCAATTCTTGAGGGACCAACATGTAGCCCCACTACAGTCCTAGCCCCACTACAGTCCTCTTGGTGTAATCTCAGTTTGTCTCCAGCAAAATACAATTATGGTTATTATTGTGATGACTTTAAGTACTTGAAGCAATAGTCAAGAGTACAATGGTCTTTCCCTCTGAAAAACTACCGGAGTTTCCACAGACATCTGGGCATTTCACTTACCCAAGATATCAGATGCTTTATATGTATTTCACATTTCTGATGATCTCCTTACACAGTATTGTCTAAACCAAAGTAAACATGTTTAAAACTTTACAGCAGCACAACTGAAAGTGGTGGAGTTGATCTCATGTAGCCACACACAATGCCTAGCGTGAAGTCTCACTTGCAGGCGTAGCCAGGTATAATTTGGCTGCAACACATTTACTGGATACAGAACAGCTTCTTCATTTATTATGAAGTTAACCAAATGAAAACTGTGTACCTCTAAAGACGAGTCTAACTTTATCAATTTATGGCACTTGAAATCTCCTCTTAACTAAGTTTAGAGAAAAATGCATGATTAGTCTAGCTCCAGGACACTGGAAAACTACAATATAAATTTGAGTGATGAACAAACCAGTGCTAATCCCACAAAAATGAAGTCTTCGCCTATCCCTGATGATGAATCTATTTGTGTTACAAAGAAATCTATTTTTTAGAGTTTTTTTCCTCTTGTTTTTGAGTTTTCCAGCTCAAAGATGGAAAATAGATGACCTATATTGAGAATAACTATTTTCATAGTATTTTACAGGACAGTTTGGAAATATTTAGAAAATGATGCAGTTGATACACATCCCGACTTCAGAAACATTAGCCACACAACCAGTGATAATGAAAGCAAGAATGAAGAGTGGAGAAAGGCGCCTTTACTCCTTAAATGGGAGATCAAAAGCACAGAAACTACTATCACTTTTGCCCATGGGTTTATTTAAGCAGCCATAAAACAATGTTTTGAAATTCAGAAGTCCATTTCTATCCTGCAGCAAAATGTTAGCAAAACAGTCATTCCACTGTACAAAAATAATGGATGCGGAAGCTGGTTTTGCTTCATAGCAAAAACCCAGCACCCTATGAGAACAATTTCTTCTTGTCCCTTCTGCCTCTCAGGATCCTTATTCCTCTAGAAACACATGGAGGATGCACAACCTTTTACCACGGACTTAGGTGTCCCCTTTCGTGCTCATTCTGACCACTGTTATTTTGGGAGGATAGAGGACACATCTACACTGACTTTCCCCTGTAAACTGCATAGTAGATTCACCCAGTGAACACACTTGCCAAGATACAATTTATATGCCATACAGACCTATACACCAATTCTTAACATCTTTTTTCCTAAAATGTTACAGAACATTTAAGAATCTCAGTTTCTCAACACATGGCATTTGCTGGACTCCATATTTTGTGAATATAATATTCTCATATTGGAGCAGGTCCAGAGGAGGGACACAAAAATGATCAGAGGGATGGAACACCTCTCCTACAAAGATAGGCTGAGAGAGCTGGGGTTCAGCCTGGAGAAGAGAAGGCTCCAGGGAGACCTTATTGTGGCCTTTTAGTACTTAAAAGGGGGCTTATAAGAAAGATGTGAACAAACTTTTTAGCAGGGCCTGTTACCATAGGAGAAGGGGTAATGGTTTTAAACTAAATGACAGGTACATTTAGGCTAGATCAAAGGAAGAAATTCTTTACTCTGAGGGCGGTGAGACACTGGAACAGGTTGCCCAGAGAGGTGGTAGATGCCCCATCCCTGGAAACATTCAAGGTCAGGTTGGACAGGGCTCTGAGCAACATGATCTAGTTGATTATATCCCTGCTCACTGCAGGGGGGTTGGAAGTAGATGACCTTTAAAGGTCCCTTTCAATCCAAACTTTTCTATATTTGGTATTGCTGCTCAAAATGTAAATGTAGCTTCAAAGTATTTCCAAATAATTATGCAAAATTCATGAATTTCAAGTAAGAGTGTAATTAATTGATAGCGAAGTGGGAGAATTGGAGTTCTTCCAAGAGCCTCCCAAAGGATTCACCTGAGTCCAATAGCAAAACTCTTCCAGTGTCACAACAAACTCCAAACACACTAGTTCCAAAGACTGTAATGTGAACACAGGTTCTGAAAGTCTAAATAGACGTAATCACATTTTTTAAAATAATTTTTAATTTTTTCCTCTGGTTATCTTATATTCTTCATATGCAAAATTGGAAGAATTGCCTTCAAACAATTTTGAGAGTCTAAATGTTAATGTTTGAGATCTAAACTAAATAATTTTTTTCTGCATGCTACTATATATTTCGTTTAAAATAATATTACAACTAAAATTCCTCTCAGAAATTGTATTAGACAAAGACACACATGAAGATAGACTATTCAGACTTACTGCAGAAAGTGAAACAAACTCTCAGAATGTGTGTCCTATTATAAATCACTTAAAAATTGCCAAGAGTCATCGCAGTAAAAAAATGTTTAATCTCTTGGGCTACTCAAGCTACTTCCTGTCAGCTGATTCTATAGGGCACTTGTTTTTAAGCATGTGCTTAATGAAGAAAGAAAAGAAGGAAGAAAAAAAATATCACAGGCATAAATGACAGGGATTTGTTATTCTCTACTCAGAAACATAATTTCCAACTAACACATCAATTATTGCCTGTGCCCTAGAAGATAACAGTCCTTTCTTTTTCTCATGAGGGCATTCTGGCACCCTAAATTTCTAGTTTTGTTTTAAGTTAATAGTTCATTAAATGTCGATACAAATTGAGACATCTTTACAAAATCCACATTTGCAAGAAAAGTGGTGGCTAGTAATCATTTGCTGTAGATACAAAAGAAAACCTTGTGAAATGTGCCACTGAACACCAAGGCTAGATGTACACAAACTATAGGCAAAAAATAAAACATTCCATGCATTTATTATTTCACACATCTATTGCCTTTGCTTTGACTCTTAATGATAAAATAGAAGTGTAATTCTGGAGGTAACTACTGACAATCCTTTAATGTATTTTTTAGTTATTTTTTAGAGAGAGTTCAGCATCTTATGAATCTAGACAAATGCTACAGCTGCCAGGATGCCCAGGGAGGCTGGAATTACACTCTGTACCAGGAAAGACACACAACATCCTGGGGACAGGATGGGAAGATGGACCAAACACAGTTAGGAATCTCTTATGTTGAAGCTACCTAAATATATGGGCAGTTTTCCTGGTTAACAGGGAGAAAGATTCAAGTGCAGCTGTTCATTTATATGGCTACAGAGGCACCCAATGGTGAATATCGGATCAGCCAGGGTCCAACAGAGCCAATAATTTAGCTCCAAGCAGTTGACCTTTGGTTTCTGTTGCAAAAAAAAAAAAAAAAAAAAAAAAACACACCTGCTTGGGTTTTATGTCAGTGCAACACATGATTATTCCTAAACTATGCCTGAACTATGCTCACTTATGAAAACTGTTGATCCTAGATGAGCATTAATATACCAAAGAACAATTAATCTCCAGTATTTGAGTACTTAAAGGTCACAATTCATTTGAAAGTCAGATTCTGATATCCTTACCTGTATATGCTGAGTAGTGTCTATTCTCTCTTAATTTCTAGAAGGTCTACAGATAAAGTATTAACAAAGCTGAATTAGTTTTGTCCTATGCAAACTGTTTCACTGTTTTGGTATCTTGCACTAGTATTCTTTTTTTCTGGCAAGAGAAAACAGAAGCTTGAATATGCTATGCTGGGGTTTGATGTTAAATATGGCAGGTGTTTTGTAGGCAAATGTAAATAAAGGTACCAGCTGCTCCGGGTACGCACCGGGGTGTGCCTCACATTCAACAAAACACTAACTTCAATAGCTGGATGGATGTATTTTATTCTAGGAAAACCTATTTGTTTTGAATAGTGGTCATTTTAAGAAAGGAAAAAAAAAAAAAAATCACAAAATGAAGAAGTTTACTGTAAGAACAACTTTTTTACCTTTACCTTTTATGATGTTTATCTTCTCCAAGAGATTTGCACCAGTCTGACTGACACTGAAGTAAGGAACAGGCATAGAAGGAAAATACACCAAACAGGATTTTTGTGAAGTGGCTGTGCTTTCTCAGAATTTCAGTTGCTTACTCTTGCTTCTTTACTGGTGACTTCAGATTGCTATACATCTCACTAGGCAGGGTGCTGAACAGAATGTTCTTTCTTTCCAGCTCCTGTTCTTTCAACAGTAAGTTGGTTTATCGAAAGAGGTACTTCAGAGCAACATTTATTGTACCAAACTAATGCACTACAATACAATAAAAACCACTCTCTCATCTCTCCGCCTCCCTTGCAGCTCTCCAATAAGGAAGCTTAATCCTGACAAATTTTACCAGCCCTGGAAAAAGCCATCAACCTTGACACTGCCCAGTTGCTTAAAATAAATATAAAAATAAGAGCTTGTGAACTGTACAAAGGGTGATAAATATTTTCAAAAAACGCATACTAAAAACTAATTAGTTTTGTGTTTTCAGGGTTTTTTAAGCCCCATATGGTACAAGTACTTGCGTGATATTTCCTTTTCACTTGAAAAAATAGTATAATTTTCTCTATTAAGTAAGATTCAGAGTAAAGACTCATGTAAGCCAGCATCTGGGGTTTTATTCTAAATTACTCAGATTACATATTTAACTTTTGAGGGTGGGTTTTTTTTGTTCCCTGCCAACGTATGTAGAGCTCATTAGATACTGACCTAAATCCATCTCCCTTCATTTCATTGTAGCATGGCAGATTTTGTGATGGTTCTAATCAGCCTTAGTAGAGCTGCCCACCTCAATTCCATTAATGAAAACTCAACACATGCACACTTGCACCCTGAGCTACTGACAATTTCTGGATCAAGAAAGCAAAGCCCACAGAGATAAAACACCTGTTGTACAGTAAAATAAATAACATTATCTAGTTTGTTTATTTCTCTTTTTTCTGGCCACTGAAAAGTAAAACAGTGAAATAGAAACACAACATTAAATAAACCTGAAACTTTAAATAAACTTCTTAAAATAGCAGCTGTTGAGCTTTCAGTTTATTTTCTGGGTCTCTCACCATTCAATTTTACTTTCAGTTTTGAATTCTGAATGAGACTGAGAAGGCCAAAACTTCCCACAATACTTTCTTCCAATTCCGTATATTCTAAGAATGACCTATATCAGAAGAACATCCTTTTGCTAAACATTGCTACCAGAACTGATTGAATCAGACCAGGGCTGACTTTCTATCAAAAGTTATGATTTCATGTAGGAAAAAAAAAAGATAAATCTTCTTCAAAAACTATTATTTAAATAATAGTATTGCATAGACTGTCTTTAAAAAGCAGCAATAGAGTTTCAGAAAAAAAAAATACCACAACAAAATCCTTCCATTTTGTCTAAAATATAGCCTTATAGGTATTACAAATTGAGCTCCAACATCACAGCCTTTCCACTTACCATCAAAAGGCACTATCAAGGAAGAAATTATTTAATGAGTCATAGAATCATAGAATCATAGAATCATTGAGGTTGGAAGAGACCCTTGGGATCATCGAGTCCAACCATCTACCCTACTCTACAAAGTCCTCCCCTACACCATATCCCTCAGTACTGCATCTAAACGTCCCTTAAACACAGCCAGGGACGGTGACTCCACCACCTCCCTGGGCAGCCTGTTCCAATGCCCGACCACTCTCTCTGTGAAGAATTCCTTCCTAATGTTCAACCTACCCTGTTGGAGCTTGAAGCCGTTCCCTCTCGTTCTATTGTTAATTACCTGTGAGAAGAGACCAGCCCCAACCTCTCTACAGTGTCCTTTCAAGTAGTTGTAGAGAGTGATGAGGTCTCCCCTCAGCCTCCTCTTCCTCATACTGAACAGCCCCAGCTCCTTCAGCCGCTCTTCGTATGATTTGTCTTCTAGGCCCTTCACTAGTTTCGTTGCCCTCCTCTGCACCTGCTCCAGCACCTCGATATCTCTCTTGTATTGAGGTGCCCAAAACTGGACACAATACTCGAGGTGTGGCCCTAGCTGTGAGTCCCTAGCTGCTAAAAAATTAACAGGACAGATAAAGAAGTTATATCACAGGAAACACACAGTCAGAGCAAATGCCCACCTTAGAATTTGCTGTTGCTGTTACTTTAGTTGACAGACAGTGTGCTAGAACTTTAATGGTCCATCAACCAACAAACCAGCTATTAAATGCTAGATTGGTTTCTTGGAGATTATTGCCTAGATAAATCTCAAAAGTTGTGTGCTGTTAAGTAACAGTATTTTCTTAAAGTTGGCAGTGAAGTCCAATCGTAGTCATGTTAGTTAACGTTAGTCAGCCTTACCGTTAATCCTGATCCCCTGAGTTCAGCCATTAATTCTAAATCCTTGCCTGCATAGAAAGCAAAGCGCAGAAGTCCCTGATTGTCTTCAAGTGTTCATTTGGAAAAAATGTTACCAAATATCTTGACAGTGGAAGAAGGAAAATCTAGTCTCATAACTGTCATTCATGCTCACAGTAGAAAGAATACACGCCTGAGTGTGGAGAGGTCTGTTAAGTATAATCGTGCAGCCCTTGCCCTTCAAAAACATATTGTGATGTTGTTTGAAAATCCTCAGATGTATAAATTTGCAGAGTCATCATACATTACTGGGACTGTGTGTTTAGTGTTTTGCTTCTAAAAACCAAGGAGCTTATTAAAATTAACTAAAGCTAGATCAAAAGATAATGGACACTCTGGAGACCCATAATAATACAGAATTATATCAACACCTAGAATTTCATACGTTGCATTTTGATAGTCCTTATTTTAACAACACACTTTCCAGTCAGGCTAATTTCTTGATGCAGTGAAAAAATATCAAGAAACATCAGTTACTTTTACTTTTACAGAGGGACTTTTTCTTTCATATGTCAACAGGTAAGACCCTTGCAACAAATCTGAGGTTTCTTCATTTCCAATAGCACTAGGAGTCTCCATTCTCCACCACATGGATGGTAAGAAGTACCACTGAGCAGGTGAACGCAACCAGTAGAGAGGTAGGGAGCCTTGGTCAAAGCCACTGACTTAAGGGGATACCCCACACATTGCAAGGTGACAAACAGGGACGCCAGCTAAATTCCATTGGTAAAAAGATTAGTCTATTTTTCCATTCAAAATCACCTCCGCATAACTGTTTACACCATTTCTGCTGAGAAATCTTGAGATTTATGGGACAGTAAGACCGTTTTTAGATATGTAGACATCATAGATGTGCTAGCAGTGACTCTTGAGCTCCTGAGGGGTCTCGTTAAATGTAACAGGATTCCCCAGTGGGACAGGGCTATCTCACAAGCCCCACTAAGCTATCTGCAGTACAGGTAGTCTCTTCCAGAGTAGGACTGCAGTATAAATGGATTTCTGCTACCTGTCTTATAAATGAAAAATTATTTTTAGTCATGAAAAAAACAGTGGTTGTTCAGCAGGCTTGTTGTAGGGTGAGCAACAAGTAACATAGCGAAGAAAAAATATTAAAGTAAAATTTATAAGCTGCAAGGTGAACTAGAGTCACAAAAAAATCAAGTCTGCATAAAGCACCACTACTGTGAATGAGGATTATGTGGAAAAACACAGAACTGCAATGTTTCCAAACAGGCGGCTTCCAACCCTTGTATTTCCCTATGTGTAAACTTAGACATAGAAAGGCAGAGACCTGCAAGCAATACCAAGCTAAGAAACCTGTATATCCCAATGCACAGTTCTCAGATAATTCCTTTCTCTCAAAGAGACCTACCAAGTGTGACAATGATGAATAAATAATAAATCATGAAGTGAAAGCCAAAATTTAAGGCCTGAGTTAATTCATCATTTTTTTGAGAATGTTGGAGGATTTTGCATGTTCCTAAGGCAAACATTTGGACTGGAGGTATTAAGAACAAAACAAAACCACACACACACAAAAACCCACAATAAAAAACCCCACCCAACCACCAAAAACAAAAATACAATCCACCCTCCCCCCACCAACGAGCTATACTTTGCCTTAAACTTCTCTGAAACCTGACTCCTAAAAGACTTTCTAGTGAAATGCAGATGTTAAACTTGCTACTCTTACTAACCCCTTGTTCTCTTTAAGGTAATAATTCACTTCAGTTTTGCATCAAACACATACCTGTAAAAAAAAAAAAAATACCAGAAGAGGATGGGTATAATTTTCTTCATCATATATTTCATATATCAAGAGAAATAAAAGGAGTCAGACATCTTTCCCATTCCAGTTTTCTTCCCATCTTAGTTGCTAATTGAAGTGGTACTTTATAAGTGTGAATTCTCTGAAGCGTTGAATTTCTCAGAACAGATGAAACAGAGGGTAAAACTCTTCTCACCTGCTGCCAGGCTCTCTAACCAACCCTGGTCACTAACTAGATCTCACCTCTATTTCACGGCTATAATTTGCAAAGCTATTTCCTTTTTACCTCCTTAGGTTTTATTTATATCAGATTTAAATCAGATTTTTTATTTTATATATATATATAAATCTCATTTTCTAAGAATTGTTTTTTTCATTACGCTTATCAGAAAAAAGATTAGGATTTAGACATCCTCAATAGTTTTTTCTACAGGTAAGAGTCACAAGATACCTTTCAACAATATCTATAGAGCTATTTCTGCATATGGCAATTACATACAGGAAGAGGTTGTGCGGGTACAGTCATCCGAGAGAGCTCTACTGTTATCAGTATTTATTCTTTTATTACAGCAGTGGTGCCAGAGCTCTGACTGTTTGAACACTATTTTAGGTTTTCTTGCAAGCAACTGAATCTTTAAACATGGTATACTTGCTCTCACAGCTGCTTAAACTTTAAAAATACATATATATTTTTACTCTTAAGAATTCACTGTCATTCTTCTGATTTACAGAAGAGAAAGCTAAAGCTTGCAAAAGTTTGCCTCAGAGTCCGTTACTGCTCAGAAGATCGCAAATTGATCAAACACTGAAACTCAGAATCTCACAGACATTGTTGACCCTTGCAGGATTGACTCCGAAGATCCGAACTTACTTCTTCGATGCATGCAAATACAACTCTCACATTTAATAAACTTACTAAGTCACATTACTATCACAACACAAAGAGGTTGACCAGATGTCACCTCACAGTTCATTCATGTGAATGAACACAAGTACAAAGTACTAGGAACAAAACACTGCACAACAGGATCACAAAGCCCAATTATAGATTTCTCCTCCTCCTCCCTTTCCCCTCTGTCCTTCTGTAGTCCTAAGGCAGATAAAACAAGTGTATGTGACCAAGGGCTCCATCCTACCCCAGCCCTCAAATGTTCCAAGAGACGCCTGCATTCCTGCAGGCTCTCACTTAGCAATACTGTAAAGCAAGCATCGTAACCAGCTCACTACAATTATTACACTAATTATTTCTTAGCTGGAATATTAATCTGCCACATAAGATATAGCTGCCTCAGAAAAGTTTAGAAAAGTCTTGATAAAATATGCATAAGCAACTATGAAAATATAGTGGATAACTGTCAAAATAACTTTGAATACACTAAAGTATATCTGCTTGCTTTCCAGCACACACAGAATTTATGATAATAAGTTTTGAAAGTAATACAGCCGTGTTGCTAAAAATGCACAGCAGCTGCTTCGGATATTGTAAAATGGCTAATTTTTACTCATTTGTAACATGGTTTTGTAGACAGGCAACAGCTGCAGTTTCACCCAGCTGCATCCTGATGCTAAATGCACACCTCTAAGCAGTCAGACAAAAGTATAGATTGCTTTACTTTACAGCACTAAGTACCAGTGTCTTTCCAAGAAATACCCTGAAGGTCATTGGCAATTAAAGCTCCCCAAGGTCTCTTTCACTCGGGGAATGGTGGCTGGCAGACACAAGGTCTCCAGAAGTCAGCCACCATATAGTAACATAGCAAGTAGTAACTGAGCTGCATGAATTAAAGAGGATGTTGAAAGGGCTTCCTACCTGGTACAAGTTGCTACTCCCCCTCACAGCCTGGAACCCTAGATGCTGGCTCTTCTCCTTAATTGCTGAGGTAACACGAATTTCTCTAGTAAGAAGTGGGGAAGAAAAAAAAAAAAAAAAAAAAAGAAAGGAAGGTTCTATTGGCTGCTGCCTCCTTCTTAAAAAGGTTACTTCAAATGCTTTTCTCGCTCCCTATTTATTTTCTCTCCCTCCCAGAAGAGCAGTTTAGAAGGAGAGTAACGGAGTGTTTATCCTGGCTCTGAGGATGCACGCTTGTGCGATAACTGCCTGCTCCCTGCAGTATAGCCGGCATGATGTGATGTGCATACTAAAGCAGTTTGCATTAGGCAAGGCTTAGCAGAGCCAGCTTCCCAGTCTCCACCTTCTATATCACAGAACAAGCTTGCTTCTTCGAAAACAGTGGGGCTGTAATGACAAGACGATAGGGCTCTGGTTATAGCATAAATGCCTTTTCTTTGAAGATAGTATTTAAGGATAAGGCTATATTTATGGATTACCTCACCTGTGAAAAAACAGAAGCAGCTATAAGTGAAAACACAACACAGTCATACAAATGTGCAAAAATTCCCTATTATTTGCTGTCATATGACAGATGATGCTAAAAGCAAAAACTAATGAGACATCCTCAGTTAGGAAACATTTATCTGCTGCCATCTATCAAACAAGCAAAGGCATAAATAAATAAATAAAGCCCCAAACACGACGCATTAAGAACACAGACGCTTAAATGTCTACAGGCTCAAAGATAAATGCATGATATTTACACGCTATAGTCACGACCGAACAATGGCTACATTATGAACACGAATTAGCTCTAAAGTACTACATTTATCATAATTCTGAATAAATATTAGAGAAGGGCTTAAGCTGTAAAGCCCTGATTTGGATTTTGAACACTCCACAGCTCAGAAGTGCCTGAATCTGGGGATTTGTCTCTGGCCTATCTATCTGTATTAGCTACTCATGCACACACTCACAGAAGTACAAAAAATAAATAAGACTATACGTGATTATGTGAAAAATCCCATTGCTTGCCCAGGTGTAAGAGCACAGTAGCAAGTGCTAGTATGTGAGCTGCTTATACTTTTTTGTTGTTTCCAAAATCAGTGATTCAGTTCTTAGTTACAAAGCATTTTAAAAAATTGCTCATTTTTTGACTACAGGAGAGGAGCTCAAGACAGATCAAAGCTTTTGGCCCAATTTATCCCTTATGAATAGTGTGGTAGCTGAATGCTTGTATGGGTTTGCAGTGCTGACTATTCATGTAAAATAAATTATTCAGCATGTTCAGAACATGCTTCTTTTCCTGCATTTTGTTTTTATTTTCTCTGGTTTCTTCTCTCCTGTGGGGTAAAGACAAGGTTCATCAAGGTTCTTGATGAATTCCACTAGTAAATTTCTTCCAGTCTATTACTTCTATACATTATGCAAATGTTCTTCAAGCCTAGAAAAAGTATTTGGACATAGTTTAGATTCAGAAAAGCCTATTGCAAAATATTTCTGTTCAACAGTCTGCTCTGCAGTGTCATATAGAATAATGAGTAACTTTATACTTGGGCATCCACATAATGAACTGCCCTTCCATTTGAATGTCTTGAATGAAAATTCTCCTAAAAATTCTTGAAACTTCTTGTTCAAGTAAAACAAAAAAAACCCCACACATGAATTTGTGCTGCTACTTGAGGATAGACTACAGGCTTACTTTATAATTCTGTATTAAAAATCTGAAGGATTTAGTTAGATAAAGTATTCATATCATCCATACATTGGGAAATGATGCACCACATGTAGATAGGTACACAATAATACATCTGCATTGTTCAAAAGAGGAAGTACTGAAGCCTTACAACCTTACAAGATAAAAGATGACAAAAGAAAAAAAAATTATTAGATTTCTTCTCTTTTGCTATGTGTAGCTTTCATATCTATTAAAAAAAGATGTTTTTAGCACACTAGCAGTTATGAAGCTTGAGAACTCTATTCTAAGTATAGTCCAAATTGATTCAAATATTGTCACCATAGATATTAATAATACAATAAGTCAGAAACTGATGACATTAATTCCAACATGTGACCATTACCTTGGCAAAGAACTAGTGTATCACTTTGAATATATCCATTAAGGTATCTATATCAAACATACTTATATGTGCATGTGTACATTTGTGTATTTTTTTTTTAAGTGCCATTAAGATTTTCAGTAGAGCACTCCTCTACTCATAGTCAGCTAAAGAAGGCTTGAAAATTCCGTGTTATATATAATTGCTGCCAGGAGTTACTCAAAAGGCTAGCAACAGGAAAAAATGAAACCGCCTGTAGCCAATTTTAATACAACCTGTTATTCTTCCTATCCCATGACAGACATGAGTTCTGAGTGAAATAGAAGTAACATTTGGCTGGCTAAAAAATCTTTACAGACAACTCTGCCAACAGATATTACACATTAACATTGACAATGTCTGATGTTCATTGTGCAAACATTCTCCTTGTGTTTCAAGTCTGAGCCAAAAGATGGTTTATGGCTTACATAAAGTTTAGTGGCAACAGCACAGGCATATTTTTATGGACAGCAGAGTAAAAGTCCTCCTGTTCCTGAAAAGGCAATTGGGAAACAGCTGGCAGCCACAACCTATTGAGAAGTACAGATATTGAAATGGAGTATAAAATATACCTGTCACTCTCTTTCCAGGGTGGACAAAACACACTATGCACTGTACAATTTTCTAAGCATTAATTATGTCTTCCAACAAAACTTTAGCTGGCACTTTCAACAGTAGATTTACAACACAATCAATTCCCACTGAAATAAAGTGGAGGTATTACTTTTGGGGGGGGGGGCTGGAGTATAAAATATACCTGTCACTCTCTTTCCAGGGTGGACAAAACACACTATGCACTGTACAATTTTCTAAGCATTAATTATGTCTTCCAACAAAACTTTAGCTGGCACTTTCAACAGTGACTAGTAGATTTACAACACAATCAATTCCCACTGAAATAAAGTGGAGGTATTACTTTTGGGGGGGGGGGCAGGGAGGGTAGAGGGAGTAGGGAAGAGGAAGAAGCCATTCTAAAAATCCTGATTTTTTTGAAACACAAAGGTCAGCTGTTCACCCAGACTATCTAAAGCTGAAAGCTACAAAACTATATAGATCAAGAGAAACTTATAGAGTTTTCAAAAAGCATTTTCTGTCTTACTAGAAAAAAGGAAGAAATGCCACATATTTAAAATGAAAATAAAGTCACCCAAAAACAAATTCATAAAATTTTAAATAAAAAGGTTAGTTCTAAAATAAAAGGAAAATATATTATTCATAGCAATGTTAGAGTTATATCTTATATAGCTAGACTTTATAATCATTGCCTACCAAAACGTGTTTCAAATATCCTGGTGCTTCTTTCCCTATTGCTGTTGGCAGGTGTCACAGGCAAAAAAAGCTCTATACTTCTTGGTGTGTAGCTTTTGGAAGTCTTATTGCAGAATGGTAATGTTGCCATTCTATGGTGACAAATTTTATTGACAATAATCTCAATGCATGATAACCAGAAAAGCTCGACATGTCATTATAAACCGAAAAGTGAAAATGGAGCAAGGACATGAAGGTGATCTCACTTGCTCAGAAGTATGAGATGTTTTCAACAAGGACACAACATTCTGGTCCACCAAGATAAGTTTGAGACTATTTCTATTTCAAGCCAATAACTTCTTTTGACATACGGTTCTCTCTCTCTCTCAAAAAGCAGCTGCAGCAAACCTTCAAATGTACACTAGAGACGTCTGCTTAGCAATTGGCATGTGCCCAGTCTAAAGATTCAAGTGATTGCTATTCATGAATTGAAAAAAAAGATGGGAAAAATGCCACTTTTTGTCTCTCATATTGAGTTTGCTTTTACAATAGGCAAATTATTATGCATCTTCATTAAATACTGTCTATAGTTGAAAAGAATGTTCCTGTTCATTACCTGACAGAGCTTAAGTGTAAAAAGGCTGAAGGCCAAAAAAAGTATTCCATATGATTAGCTCTGGTTTTCTGTTCTACATAAAGAACATCATTAAAATGAAATTATTATTCACTGTAACCAATATAATTCAGTCCAACTGTTAGAATTAGTATTTTCTCAAACTCTGTTCTGGGAGAATGATCCAGTCTCCTCCTATGGATACGTATTTTCCCAGGGACATAAAACAGCAGAGTACCCAACTCCAATAATCTTTGGAAAACAGCCACTGGGAGATGGGTAGAAAACTTTGCACAGAGTACTAGCTTCTTTGATCAAAAACTTATTTAAACAGTGTTGTTTAGCATTTAAATATTCAAAACAGAAAAGATCATGCTGTGGATTGGAATAGGAGAGGAAGTTCTGCAAACTATTTAGAAGAACAATAAGAAAGATCTAAAACATCAGAACAAGCTAGCACTTTTTTTTCTTCCCAGGAAAGCTAATCTATATTTAATAACAGAGCACCAGGAGAGGGGCACTTGTAGTAGGATGAGAAATATTATGGTGTTTCTCTTGTTAAGCAGTGAAATATAGCTATTAAATCGTTAAAACCTCTGTAGTGCTTAAATATGACAGAAGAAAATTGGTCCCAATGAGATGATATGGTCTTATTTCAGTCTTCTAGAATGGCAAATGTGGACAGCAAGATGGGGAACTGCAGTATTTTACAGTGAAATTTCAGAGCATAACCACAATTGTAGTGAATCAGTTTTAACTTCCCAGAGAGATTTATGCAGAGATGTATAATACAGCACATTAATCCCCTCATGTGTCCCCAGAGGGGAGACACAGTACTTATTAAACTTTAGTGTTGTTTTTTTTTGGTTTTTTTGTTTTTTTTTTTTAAAAAAAAAAAGCCTTCTCAGACATGTATTTATTCTCCAAAACCAAAGTGAACAATTTGGAGAACAGCACTACTTTTACTGAAATAGAAATAACATCCCCATATAGGTAGTGGTACAGTTACATATATTATAACATGAAGAGATTGCAGAGGCAAATCAGTTTGCCATTCTGTGTCTGCCTTTGTGGGGCTCTGGGCATGAAGGCACAGATGTGGTCAGAACACCAGAAATGTTGCTTTAGAGACTCGCTCTTTGAGCCATGAACAGCTGGGCAAAATTTGAAGCAGATCTAAAACTGTTCAATGCTGCTTTGGGACCAATGAGGCACAATCAGTCCCTCGATTCCCAAGGCAAAAGGGGTGGAGAAGAATAATGTTTTCAGAAGCACAGAGTTTTCTGGGTTGGTTGGCTGTTTTAAATTATTTATTTTCATACCAGTTTGCATCCTGCAAATTGAAGTCTCTTCCCAATATAAAAAAAACCATCCACACCAAAAAAACTACAAAAATACTAAATCCCGCATGTGTTTTATTACCCTCTATATAAATCAGTGATGAGAAGAGACGATAGAATATATGTAAACTATGAAGCACTCAGACAGCATGCCAGCTTTCCTCTTGTGCATCTGCTCAGCCAAAGTACAGCCAAGAGATATTAGCAGACTTTTTTGAAGACAGTAACAGCAGCAGTGAAGTACCAGAATCATTGCAAAATAGTCACAAAGCTAACTTTTGCCAGGTGATTAATAGGCACTGTTTCTAAAATTTCAATGTTAATTACCTGCAGACTGTTTACATGTATCAGAAACACTCTTCAGACAGTCTTATCATCACTTCTACATTTTTCTCAGAAATTTATCTTTATAGAAGCATTCACACTTCCTTACAAGTAACCAGGATCCTACAACTTTACACTCTATTTGGATTTCCTGTCCTCAGCCATTGAAAATAAAACAAATGTCAACAAATACCATTTCCACTCCAATTTTATAGACTCTGACAGCCTTCAGCAGCTTACTGTCTGCTAATTCTTTTAATAACCTTATTTCTCAGTATCATATGTTATAGTTTATGACTTCCTTTTTAAATCAAGTTGTAACACCCTAGAGGAAACAAAGCATCTACTCCTAGCAGTGTAGTGAAAACAGCACAGCTGGAGAAAACTAGTATCTAATCATGAGGCATTATTACTTTTCCAGCAATTGTACCACCAGTGGCTCTACAGTGCTTTGCTAAAGCATCAGGCTCCCCGTTTTATTTTATTTTAATTAACTCAACTTTTATTTCATTTTTAATAACTGCATCAAAAATAATATTTATGAAATTGATTACATTTTGGATCTAAGACCCTAGGACTAGCTCTGAAATCTTGAATTTTTTTTCCTCTATTTAAAAGGCAGAGGGAGTATTTCTGCACGTTTAGCATACACCATTTCCTATGTGATCATTTTGTCAAAGGTATTTTTTCTTCATGGGCAATAAACTGAGAACTCCAGGTTAGAAAACAATGACTAAGTCTGGAAAACTTAAATGTTCGGCTTAAAGGAAAGTTCACTTTTGGTGCCACATACCAAAATTGCATCCTGAAGACTCATAGTGGAAGTGTACTTCAACACTGAAGTACAGTGCGTCACAGACTGCATTTGCAGAGCAAATCCAGGCACCAAACAAGAGCTAATTATAACAGTTCAGCTGATTGGTGTGATAGTGCTGTTTAAATTCACGTGGAATTGTGCTGAAAAGTCTGGGTAAAGCCAGAGGGTGAAATTGTGATAAAGCCAGAAAGCTCCTCATGTCCCAGCTAGCAGATATTAAATGAATGCTCTCCCAAAATCTTCCATTTCAATGTCTTAGGAAGGGGCAGGGGGTGGGGTGGTAATTAAAGAGTTTAAGGCTTGTAGAAGTACAGACAGGAAGACCACCTGATGTTTTACTCATGTGGACTTGTGCTTTGCAAGTAATTGCAAACTATTTCTCACTACTATTCTGCATATTACAGCACATTATTACTACATATTATTATGGAAGGAGGACCCATAATTTAGGTTATTATTTTTTTAAGACAACAACAAATTTTATTCTGACTGCTTATTTCAGGTTTCTCCCCTTTAATATTAGTGTGCCCTTGTGAGAAAGTTATGACTAAATAACCTTTGCAAATTTAAGAATTTATAACTCAGATACTATAGAACTTACTCAAAAATGCCCATGCACCTTCTCCATATCCAGTAATGTCAAAGTAGTTCATAAAACATTAATAGAAGAAAGTGAAATTAAATTATACTTAAGACTTAATTCAATATCCCTGTTATCCCAAGTATTTTATTCTTATAATAGCAGTCAATTTAAATTTTCCCTATTTATCTTGTCTTCTCACCTTGGTTGCTAATTTGAACATAGAAATGCAAATATAAGATCCAAGTAATGCAAAACTTTTCAGAGAAAGTTTGCAAATTTTAGAATTTTTTTGACTGAATTTTATAAACTAAGTATTTGCTCCTCACTCTAAATAGCTTCTCATTTGTAAAAAGATGAAAAAACTTACTTAGGGATTTAACCAGTTCTTTCTTGTGTAGAAACATTTTAACTCCGATGCTCCAATGATATTGTCCCCATATATTTAGGAATTAGTGGAATGGAGAAGTTTGTTTAAGCATACTGGATTTAACGTTGTATCTTTTTGTACTGTGTTTTCTCTTGTGGCCCTCCTACACGCAGCCCTTAGTATCATCATAGAATTAATATTGTGAGAAAAATCTATTTGACTTTATTGAAGAAAAATAAATTTTAATCAATATAATCCAAATCAGCTCCTCTGCTCCTTGTTTTCATTTCAGAACAAAATGAAAACAAATACTCAGGGGGAAAGAATTATTATCTGTAGAGGAGAATCATATGAGATGATTCAACAGGAGCGAGACTGACAGTAGCAGACACCTCAACTACTCTATCAGAAACTCAGCATAAGAAAGAGAGTTTAAATTATTTTTTTTAAATGAGCACAGCTTTTTCTTTTTTTGTTTTTAGACATAATTGATTATATGTGGCCCAATAGATGGATAATAAGTCAATGAAGAGATCCCATGAGCTACTACAACAGCAAAATAGCCAATCTGTTTGACTAGTAAAATGATTCAACTCCTTTTCTTCACCATAGATATCAGTATTATTCACAGAAAAGTCTGGAGAATACGGCCCCAGTAGGGTCTGGTATCTGTCACCACAGCCTTGTGTCATCTATTAGAAGTGTTCAAGTCAGCACTACCAATTTGAACACTGTGCAGGTTGGACTGGCGACTTGCAATAATTCACAAATAAGAGACATAACGTACCTTAAATATACTCTCAGAAGCAGACTAAATTTAGTTATGGCTGAACCCTGCTTTTCCATTTTGTTACACAATGGCCAACCTCTTAGGGAAAAGAGCAAAGACCCAAGACTGTACTGCTTTGTGCACAAAAAGAAATAGTTTATCACGTACTTCTGTATCATAACTGAAAAAGTGCACATAGCGTTCTGTGCAGATACAAGGGCAACTCCATTTATACCACAACAATACGTGCATAGACCTAAAGCTAAGACCTATGAGAAAAGGTCTCCAAGAGTAATGGGCTCAGTCTGTGCATCTCAGCAATAGCAGGACCTCTAGGTACAAGACTTCGCCCCAGCTTCATTTCTGAGTCTAAGCACTACCTGACCCATTGCACTCTAGTCCACGCAGTTCTTGCCTCTTTCTTAACCAATGACACCCTTAATAAGCCTACTCGTTAGTCTGAGAACAGGGTGGCAGGACAGCACTGGAGTAACTACCAAGACTGTCACCTCTTTTTAGAGGACCTATGCAACCTGTTTCTTGTAATCAGTACATTTGTGATCTATACCAAAATGTTTGATTTTGAATGCATATATATAGTTTCCACAGAGTCACCATCCCCAGAGAATTAGAAGATAGTGAATTCCCATTTTAAAAAGCCTGTAAACTTTCATTCAAACAGAATGCTGAATTTACTTAGTCTGCATTGGTAGGCTTTTTTGTTTGGTTCCTATAACCCGCTAGCAAATTAAGATGTTCGCAGAAAGTACTGAAACAGTAAACATAGATACTCTGATGCAAAAAAACTCCAAACAAACAAACCCTCCCCAAACCAACCACAACTGCATAGAAAGGAAGATAAAGGAAGCATGTATTCAGTCATAATGTAAAGCTATACAACCTGGTTAATCCCTCCCCCAAATTAAGAGAGATTATATTTTTCTCTTCATCAAAACAAAACCCAAAGAGATGAAAAGGAAAAAAAACTAGACAGATCAGCTAGCCCAACAGAAGACATGGAACCATAACACTCCAGCTCTTTTGCTCTATGTCATGAATGACAGGATCAGGCATTCTTTCAGACACCTTTCATCCTCTCCTCTGCCTCTGGCTACCACGGTATATTTTGTGATTTTCCCACATAGCAAGCAATAGCTCAAACCTCAGAACCCCAACCAAGTTTTATAAAATGCCCAGAAGGCACCTCTCAGGAGGTGGGAAGCAGCATAACAAGCTACACACAAGAAGTGTATTTCTCCCTGCTGCATAAAAGCAGGCTAGCAGTGCCTGCCAATGAAAAGAAATCCTAAATGGCTTGGAAGTAATGATTCTAATCATTTAATTTACACTTGCTGTTTCTGTTCCTAATTCTGCCTTTCAGCAAAATGGTGTTTATTCCTCCTTTATTGTTAGTATGCAAATGCTGTCTCCATTTCCTCAAATAGCCATGTCATTGTTATACTGTAAGATACTGTACATTAATGCTAAATGAAGGTTTATGAACTAATGCAAAATAAACCAATCTGTGTCCTCAACCTAGCATGCCACGCTACAGGCCTGGTGCACAGCAAACAGAGTACACTGTCACTGTGACATTTTTCTGTTGTACCGTACCGAGGGCTTTTCTCACCTGACTCTTTGGAATATGTGAAATTCATGCATAGGGAGATAATTTACAGAAGACAAACATTGATTTTGAAATGTGCCCAATTTTTTATGCAAGTTGCGTAGAAAAATGCTGCATAACTCTAAGCTGAGAGGCAGTCTCAAAGTAAATCTTTTGTCTGCAGCCTGAAATTGTGTGCATGAAAGACAAAGCAATAGCGTATCATGCAAACAAGTACCTGCCATTACAGGAAATCAGTGTGGAAGCCAGGTGTGCTTAGCAAATAGACCTAGAATTTTCTGTCCTTTTTGCTAGATGTGTGGCAATTACTGAGATACCAACGAATCTTCCTTTTTTCCATATTAACACTGCCACAAAAGGTACAAAACATCTATGCAAAGAGAAGTATACAGAAGCATATTCCATTCAGATTCATTTTGATCAACTATATGTACTTCAGACCTATCTAAAACATTCCCATCAGACTTTCAAAATTATATCAATACAACAAAATTGGAAGAAAAAATTAGGCTACTTAAATAATGGCATTTCATTAGATTTGTTCATGTAAGTGTTTATTTCCTTCCATGTCTGACAACAGCTGTGCAGAAAATGTCTCCAAGTTTGCTTAAGAGAGAGACTGGGAATGCTTTACGAGAGCTGCATCCTTCCTTCTTGAATATACACTGTACAAACTTATTTATTTGCACTTGAATAATGTGTAGAGCTACAGCCATGGGATTGGAAGCTGGTTGTCCCTGCTGTCGAATAAACCAGTAACAGCAGCAAAAAAAAAAAAGATAGCGTCTTTCCTCAAGAGAGCTCATACAACAGAGAACACGTGGAGACAGAAAAAACAAAGGGAGCACCAAAGCCTCTGAGAACATACTTCTCAGCAGGGAAGGCAATACTGACACTAAATCACCCACTGCCTCCTTGTCAGGCTTTTGCAGCCTTTCTGGCACAGGAGATCTCAAAGGGGGCTCTGAAGCAGGATGCTTGCAGGTGTTTACAAAGAGCTCCTCTTATGTGAGCGAAGCAATAGGGGAAAAAAACATGTCAAGCTTGTTTGGAAGCACACACAGGTAAATATAGGACTGCAGAATAAACCTGGTTTTGTATGTCTGAGTTGGAGTTCACTGTTAATCAAGAGCAATAACTGTTCTTGGAATTCTTGCGTGTCAGAATGAAACTAAATACATCTTTAATTACAATGAAAATTATCAGAATTGCAGTAGTTTTTATCATAAAGGCCCTTTTTCCCCAGAGGGGCAAAGAGACAAGAGGCAAAAAGGAAAAGAATTTACCAAGCAACTGTGTGATGAGCAGCTCTACTAATTCAGGGTAGACCAAGTTTCCCTTGACCCATATTTAGATGGCAAAATGCATTAGCAAAACAGAAGATTATCCATCAGCTATTACAAATCAAGAATCATAGGAGCTGGATTTGTGTGTATGTGCCAGGAGCAGGGGGAGAATGTGCTTGGTGAGAATAATCAATATTATTAAGAGTTGTGCTCATTATGAGATTCATCGCCTTTATACCACCTAAGTGGCTCAAAGGGGCCTTAATCCAGCCACAAATTGCCAGTAGATAATACCCTATGAATGAAAACTACTGCAGCATTTGTGTTGGTCCTTGAGCCCACAAACACCACAAGATATGACACCACCAGTGCAAGAGCTCTCTCTAACCTTATCTCCTGTCCATCTGAGCCATCGAGAACTAGGTTTGAACTTTTATGGAGGACATAGCAAGACAACCTTAATGCCTTCAAGTCCTGGAAAGCCAGGATACCCAACAGGGACAAAGCTGATTCATAGCTGTGCCAAAAACACTGAAGCCTGAAACTAATTTTCAGTTGTTTCAGACTACATGATTTCATGATATCTCCCTACATGATTTCATGATCTCTCCCCCCCCACACCCTTTTTTTCTTTTCCTCTTCCTGTGGAATTCCTAGCAGTTTAAGACCATGCAAAAAAAACCAAAACAAACATGCTTTTGAGATAAAGAAACAGATCTTGCTACAAATCTATGTAATCTTTCTACAGAGAACAACAGAAAAAGGGAAATGCCTTGCTGAATCTAAGCAGTGGTCTGTTCTCAGCATCGTCACTCAGGCTGTGGTCACTCTGACCAAAGGCCTTCCCTTCCTGACTGCAAGGAGTAAATGCCCAGAAATGTGATGGTTTCTCTTGGTCATTAACTGATGCAAACATGGATGCTGCACATATACACATCCACAGTATTCAGTCTTGGCCCAGTGTTTGTTTGTGCATTCATATCATATTTCTGCAGTAATGCACCAACAATTTATGGCTAGCTATGAAAAACATGGCTAGCAGAAAATTCAATGTAATTATTCAGGTTTCCAACTTCGTCGTTACATGCCTGGGAGGTAGTTAAATGGTAATAGCACTTTTCCCCTTCATATCCAGACTTGCATCTTAACAGAAGATCGGTCCTCCTCAGATGGAGGGTGGGGGGGAACTATTTAAAAAAATAAAAAACAGATTACAGAAGTTTCGGTGAAGTAAGAAACAAAGAACAGCACTACATTTATGGCTAGAGGACTCTATAATAAGCTCAAATTCTGGACTAATAAAGAAACTAGTCAATGTTTTATTCTTTAATTTCTTTACAAGTCATTTACAATTGCTTTATACAAAATCCCAATTTTAACCCCATGTGAAGATAATACTGTTGACCTATAGCCAGGATTTATCCTGTCAGCTTCCACTATACTCTGTGTGTATTACTTCCCCAAACTGCAAATGCCTCTTTGCACTTAAGAAATGACTCCTGGCAGTTGTCCAGCTTATTTCTATGTCTATGCTCCATCAAAGCTCAATTACCCTGAAAACTTCAATAAATGATACCAGGATCTCTGCCACAGTTCTTAGAGGACATGCAAGAAGATTGCAATAATATTACTTAAAAAACAATCAGAAAAAGTAGCTACAAAGTTACATATTTTCCAGGGAGGGGGTAAGCAAAAAGATTGAGGGTACAAAAATATATTAAAAGTGCATCTTATAATGAGAGTCATTGTTTTTCTATATATATTCTCTGTACTGATTTCTAAAAGTTCTCACCTTTTTTAGGTTGTTGACCAGCCACATTATAGGTACTTTATAGTTCTACAAATCATTTTCTGTCCTATGAATGTTTAAGCAGAAAAAGGCTGAATGTGATACTAGCACAGTTTATTAAAAAACAAAACAAAAAAAACAACAACAAGAGGAAAGGAGAATAAGTACAAAATTGTAAAATGGAATAATATGGACACAGTGAACAGTGCAATACAAAGGTAGTTTTGCAGGGGAACATTAAATATTTGGTGAAGGTTAGTTTGCACTGCTAACGCTGAAGGCATGGAAATTGATGTTTTTTTGCAAACACATCTGACCCCACAACAATTTTGGAGACATCCCAATGAGCTTTCAAACACTCACTTTCATAGTGCAGAAAGGTGATGAGGTGTAACTCTGAAGCACACAACATGGCAAACTACCACAAATGAACAGCTAGACTGAGCTGTACAGTAAATATGAGAAAATCAAATTGCAAGGGACACAGCTACTGGAAATCCCTAACACACTCTTCCTAAAGCACAACCATGCAACTAATTACATACTTTAGATGTAAAATTTAGAGATGAACATGTTTTTTCTTCTAGTTCTATTACAGAAACTACAAGGGAGCTGCAGCTGTGAGGGAGTAGAGCAGAGACTCTCTGCAGGAATAGCTGGGGCTCCACAGGAAGCACTTAGTGCTGCTGAGGCTTCATAAATGATAACAAATGTGTTGTTCTCTGATTTTAGATACTGATAGAACCAGGTTTTTAATGACCAGACCGATATGAACAGTACCCCATGTGAATATGCATTAAAACATTTTGTGTTTTCAATTTTTAGCTGCTCAGTTATCACTGAACTAATTATGAAAAAGCTTGTAAGGCTTCACACTAACTCTACAGAGCCCATACTTCTTCATCAGCCAAAGTCTACCAAAAATCTGTTTCCAAACTCATGCGCAGAATGCTATCATTGTACAGGTTTCGGACACACCATAAAAACCAACTTATTTTCTGTATAAAGTTAAGTATACACAGTATAGGATCCTGATTCAAACCATCTGCTCTGATAACCTCATTTTAAACATTTAAATGAGAAAATTGACATCGAAACTACCACATTGATCCACAAACCAACAGGATTACTCAGTGGTGTAAAAAGCCTTAGAAAATTGTCATATCCAGAACAAGATAATGTGCCTAGGGCTAACCATTAATTTGAACTATTAAGTATAGTGGCTGTTGCAGTTACAGCAGAGCCTCTCATCTTGGATGAAGAAGCTGCCCCTGAGGGCATATTGGATGCCAAAATCTGAGTACACACATACCTGTCCCCTCATCCCATTCATATTTTGCATTTGTACGTTTTTATGATCCAAAGAGACCAAAAGTCCAAGTTCGGATAAGCCCCCTTTTGAAAATGTATAAATAAATGATGGCTAAATATATGGGGTTTAAATTTTATAGTCCGAAACATTTTTTCCTTTTTGAGAACAAATGTGGCTGTAAATCCTACAGAGGCTAACACTGCATATTCCACAGCTGAAGATTTCCACAAATCCCAAAGGCCATGACATCTGTGAGATTATAGATAAAGAACAAGACATTTTGCAATAATGTGTGTTTTTAACAGTGCAGGACTGAAATTCACCATGCACATGTGCTGAACAGAGTGGGTTTTTTGTTTGGTTTTTGTTGTTTTTTTTTTTTAATCGGAAAGAAGCTGACTTTCCTGGCCTTTAAAATACAGATTTGAAGCTGTTATTAATATTTGGTCTCCTAAAATTCAAACATTTGAAAATCCTAAAATTCTGTCAATTGAGCCATCCCAGCCCTGAGGGTACTAATAGGTCTTAATGACCCTAAACAACCTCCCCAGACACCCACACTCAGTCATCCTCACGGACCCATTTGTGCTCAGCCCAGGGCCAAAGGAGGTTTCAGGGTGAAGCTGAAGCATGAATCACCCAGGACAGAAGGACCAGTTTCATACCCCTTAAACTTGCTTGAGCACTGGGCAGATGACCCAGCACCCAGTCAGATCAGGATATCTTTGCAAGCTCAGTGCTAAAAGTTTAAATAGAACTTGAGTTCTGTGCTAAGCTTGAGTTTTTGTACAGTGTACTACTCCTTTGCTGCAAGTAGCAGAGAATCACTGGAGGAAAAGTAGTTTAAAAATGTTGGCAAGAAAGAAGACAGCAGGAAAACAAATAAAAGTAGCTATGGAAAATGTGAAAGATCAATACTGTTAGCTGGACATGCACAAAATTGACCTATAAAGTCAAAATAACTTCAGCACACCCTTCACCACACCTGGGTTTCTGCTCCTAGGTTTGTTTTTAGACCAAACTGTGCTTAAGAAGAACATATTCTGAGGGCTACTTTGAACATTTTGTACTGTGCTAGAGAAGCCAACAGCCACTGATCATTAGAAGCGCCGCAAAAAATGTTATATTCTCAACATCTGTGTAGCAAAGTGATCAATTGAAAAAGCCAACCCTAGCTCTGGCCAAGCAGAAGGTTAGCAGAAGAAATTTGGCACTCTTGACCTTCCAAGTCCAGAGAAGGAACAGAGGAGACCAGTCAGTGGTGCACGTGCTACTGTGCTGGAGAAAGTCAAGTCCCAGGTGACTATGAATAACATCCCTTCTGCTTCTCTTCTTGCCCATGAGAAACCCAGAAGTAGGAAAGACGCTGCTGGGAAAATTCTGCTTCATGTGTAGCCAGCGTGATATGGATGCATGTGGTGTGTGCTACAGGTGATGAAACAGGTAGCACTACAAGGAGTGCCAACACTGGTGTATCATCACACGTGGGTACCATCCTACCCAATGTGTGGGATGACTCCGCAATCGGCCTTGATCTTTCAGGGGATCTCCTTGCCAGCCCAAACACACATGATTCTAATGGTAAACATGCACAACCCACACCCCAGAGTTATATATTACTTTGCTTTGTTCAGGTGTTATACAGACCAACTTCACCAAACACGTCTTTGCTGTATCCGATATCCCACAGCTTTAAAGAAAAGGTCAGACAATTTGTTTGTATTTATACTGAGTTTTTGTAATAAGGATCCTGTTAAGAGACCTTGCGTACAGTCTCTCTTATCAATAAGTGTCTAAGTAAGCAGAGGAGCACAATTGTTTGCATTTTCCTAAATACTCAAACTTTGACTTAGCCTATATCTCCACTCCGAGACCCAAACTGTTACCTGCATTCCTCCCAGAGGAAGTACTCTGCTTAAGAAGATTCTCTGTAACCTTTCCCTATCGATAGGCAGATATTACTACTTCCAACAGTAAGGCTGGCCAACACCAAAACCATTTGAAAATCTTAATTGTGTGTTTGGCTTTGAGAGCATGAAAACAAACATGGAAATATTTAGTTTTTCTAATGTTTCTCTGAAGTCATTAAAAGAACCCAAAGGCTGCTGTAATCTATGGCAGTTGCCATTACCCCTGGGGAGGAATAGGGCAGCAGGGCAATGCCAGCACATTCTGGTGTGCACTTCAGGACAGTCTGGTTGCACTTCTCAGGTTGGTGAAACACAACATGCTCAGCTCGTCACCTCCCTCTCACACCATTTAACAGCCGTCTATAAGCTTACAAACAAGAACTGATAAGAGTGCAAGTGCTTCCATCACGTTGCATGCGGACACCAATTTAAAATTAGATGTATTCGCAGATATGAAAAATATAGGAAGCTCAAGAGCTTCAGATTTCTGGACGCCTCACACTAAAACCATTAATCAATTAAAAAACCTAATAACAAGTATAAAGGAATCTAATTATCTACAGAGCCTATTCAATTATAAAACAAGATGAATTAAAAACAGATGAAATAAGACTGCTATCTTGTATTTACTGATCCATTTAAAGTTGCTGGTTGTACACACCAAATTAATATTTTCCTCATGAAGATAACTGGAGTATTTATTCAGGATACCAAAGAATGTGAACATTATTTAAAAATGGTAGTGAAAGCCTTGCCCACATAGGAAGGCTTTATTTATTATCCACAAATTCTAATCATATGTGCATATATACACACACATATTTAGTGTGTATAAGCATATATGTTTATGCTTACATACCTGTTTATGTATCTATATGCTTACACAAATGCGTGTGTGCATAAAAATGCAGTTTTGGAATGTTGTGGTTTATCAAATATATGAGATAAGTAATGACTGAGGTCATTAGAAGGGGGGGAAATACTACATTTCATCAGGGTTCTCAATAAATTGTTAATTACAATTTACAGCTTTAGAAATTTCTTTTCTGACTGAAAAAATAGTATTGGCAATCTCTTAGATGCTTTTGGACTGTATCATTTTCAAGAGTGCTGAGCTACCACAGCTTCCATTAATTGAAACTGGAGCTGTGATTTCTCACACCATTAAAAAAATCAGAATGTGTTTAGTTAGCTATTGATGAAGATTTAGGTTATTCCAGTTTATTAGATTTATGTGAAGGAGAGTTTTAAAGGAAAGATGATACAAAGGCAAACATAACCTGCAGCAGCTTCAATTATCTTCTTTGAGTAGTATTTTTTATTATTTAGACCTTACCTATTCTTTAATCGTATAGCAGAGCCACATTAATTAATTTAAAATATCAAATGACCATGTCTGGGAATACTAAAAATATATTAAAAATACCAAACTCTCTTAAGTATGCATTACATCTTCAGTCATTCAGAAGTAAGTTTTTGTATTTAGAAAGCACTAACAAGAATCCTACTGTTCTAAGTATGGCGTTTTTTCCCTGAAAAATTCTGTACCTAGAAACTCACATGCTAGAATTCTCCACCTAGAAACTCACATTTTAGCTCAGTGCAGGGCATTTTGATGTCACTCCTAGAAGTCAGTCAAATTTTCGAAGAAGATAGTTTGCTTAAGAGCAAATCCTACACAGAGGGGGAAATTATCTGAACAAAAATAAGCATGCAGTAATCATTAGCAGACTACCACGCAGATACCACCATGACAATTGGAAGACAGAAAGTGATAGACCGATCACCTGCAAAGGCTGCAAGTGTTCTTGAAATTAAAATTTTTGAGCTGCTATCAGCATCTCACAGAACTTTCAGAAGTTTAGTCAGAAAAAGATCTGCTGGCATATGCAGTGCCTTTTAATTGCATCCAAGTTGCAAATGCCTGAAAAACTGGACAGGAAATCTCTTGAAAAAGGGTTTTCTCAGAAAAAAATCTCAGTGAACAGAACATGAAGACAGGATTTCCAGCAGTGTTTCAACTACTGTTGGCTGAACTCTTGAAATAAAGAGGCAAGAATGTGTAAACAAGGGAACAGTTCAAACTTCTGGAAGTCTCATTAAAATGAAACTGGGTTTTCTTCAGACAGTAATGCTATTTGCATTACCTTCTCAATTACCTGAGCCTTCTTGTCATGTTTTGCTGCTTCTCTGTATTTAGGAATGCAAGGACATTCTAATCCTAACAACACAGGCATAAAAAAAAAAAAGAAGAACCAGCACTTAGGTACCCCATTCCCATATATTTTAAGTGGTAAATTAGAGTCAGTTATTTAATCCCCTTCCCTTTCTGTTTTTTGCAGCCTTATTTTCTGCAAGGAAAATATCAGTACTTTTCTATTTGGCTTGGTTATTTAGAGTTTTAGATTCAAAGACAGGTTTCTCATGAAATGGTAGGAGACATCATTTAATCTCTAGGTATACATACCTAATCTAATTCAATCACCCTAAAAAATAAAGATACAGTACTATACAGGTACTATTAAAAAAATCACGTGATTTAAAAATTCTGTTTTTTCGTGTTTCTTTTTGACAGTACACTTTTTTCCCATTTGCCTAAATGTTAAATCCACTTATTTGCTTCACACAAAGAAAAATTAAAATTAACTTTGAAATCAGCAGCTGTTAGGCTCTGAAGGGCCCATCTAAAAGTAAACTAAAGGAAAAGTGTTACAAATCAGGAAGTAATCCAAAATAAACAAAACAGTTCAATGTATGTGTGTGGTGGGCTGACGTTGGCTGGATCCCAGGCCCCTACCAAGCTGCTCTATCACTCCCTTCCTCAACTGCACAGGGGGAGAAAAAAATATGATGAAAGGCTCATGGGTGAAGATAAGGACAGGGAGAGATCACCCATCAGTTACCAGAGTAGGATAATGAGAAATAAAAACAAACCTAAAAACACCTTCCGCCCACCCCTCCCTTCTTCCTGGGCTCCATTTCACTGTCGATTCCTCCATCTCCTCCCTTCTAGTGGCACAGGGGGACAGAGGAATGGGAGCTGTGGTCAGTTCATCACCCCTTGTCTCTACTGTTCCTTCCTCCTCACTCTCTTCCCCTGCTCCAGCATGGGTCCCTTCCATAGGGCACAGTCCTTCAGGAACAGACTACTCCAGCATGGGTCCCCCATGGGTTCACGTAAGCCCTGCTAGCAAACCTGCTCCAGCATGGGCTCTTGTCCACAGGTGCTGCCAGGAACGTGCTCCAGCACAGGCACTCAGTAGAGTCACAGCCTACTTCAGGGCACATCTACCTGTTCTACCATGGAGCTCCACAGGCTGCAGGGGGACAGCCTGCTTCACCATGGTCTTCACCACAGTCTGCAGGGGAAGCTCTGCCTTGGTGCCTGGAGCACCTCTTCCCTCTCCTCCTTCACTGACCTGGGTGTCTGCAGAGTTGTTCCTCTCATATATTCTCACTCCTCTCTCCCAGCTGCTGTTGTACAGCAAATTTTTTTTCTTAGCTGTGTTGTGCCAGGGGACCAGCTTTGACCAGTAGTGGGTCTGTCTTGGAGCCATCTGGCACTGGCTCTATTGAACATGGGGGAACCTTCTGCAGCTTCTCACACAAGCCACCTTCTGCAGCCACACCGCTACCCAAACCTTGCCATGCAAACCCAATACAATGGGATTGATTTATTCCCAGATAAAACCAGATTAAGAGTTGGTGCAAAGACTGAACTCCGTGTCTTGCTTTGCATCTCTATCACAGAAAGAACCCAAGTATCTTTGGTATTTCTGGGCATATTTTCATTTCCAAGTTTTTTTAAGAGCCTTAGCTCTGAACTTGGCTCTTGCCAGTGGTTTTCACGAACACTAAATTTATGTGATTTCATTTTTTATTTTAATTGAGAGGTAATATTTGACATGGTTTGACAACATAAAGCTTACTAGCTACAATACAGTGTTTTATCTTGGCCATAACTCTTGTCACCAAAACCTATTAACATCACTATCTGGGAGCCAATTCCTCAGGTTGCTAAAACAGACAATAAGCTGGAAATTAAATCACAATCAGATATTCTAAGCAAATGATTCCAGAATAGAATACATTAATCAAAAATATATAATTAACTTTAAGTGCAATAGAATCAATTACTGAAAATCCTAAGGATACAATTATTTTTAAAAGGCAGTAAAAAGTGAAGGGAAGAGCAAATTGAATTTTGCTACAGGTTATTCTCTATGAAAATCAGTATTTTTCAAACATACTGTATCCTGTTTCTTATACATGAATAAGGCATATTGCTTTTGGTCAGGATGTGTTCAAAACACTGCTTGCAGCTGAGCCAGGTCAGGATATACACCTCTCTACCCCAATCAGACTGCTATAATCTGTTGTGCCCCTGAGTGCCATGGGCTTTGTGTTCTTGCCCCTTGTATTAAAATGCAAAAGAAACAGGAGATTAGCTATATACCATGCCAATACCATAGCAGATTTCTGGTAGAAAGTCTATGGTGCTATTCAAAAAACTCAAGTTGCTTTATTGAAATTCCTGATTAGGCACTGCAGTTCTGGAACAGTTTCCCTGTTGCATTTAGAGGCTACTGCAGTTGTGTTTGTTTGGGTTTGCATTTTTTTTTTTGTTTATTTGTTGATTTAATTTTTACTTATGTCTTACATACCATAGTCTGCAATCACTGACTGAGGGGAAATAAAAGGTACTACTCATGAAACTATAATTAATTATCATTCTTGCAAGTGATAATCACTTCATTAAAAGCAGCCTACCAGAATTGGTACTGAAACTGGTGATTTAGGAATGTATGGGTAGATATTGAACATCTGGAGCCTTGCTGAAATGTCTCTTCTCAATCAACTCTTCCTGTATGTACACAGCAACCACACAGAAACCAAAGCAATTAATAAAAAGTTGAAGACTTAGTTCCTTCCTAGAGTTGGCATTATAAGATTAATCCTTTTTATTCTTTCCACTTCCAACATGTTTTAATAGTAATGAATACTAATGCAATATCACTCCTTGATGGGATTTTTTCTTTTAAATGACACAGAGCACTTTAAAGGATTTTTTTCCCCCTCCTCCAAGAGTAGTGTTTAATTATGTAGTTCTAAATGATCAAGAACTTTAATGAGGAATTTGATAGACTGAGTAAGATGCAGCCAAATATAAAAATTTTAATAGATGCTCTACACACTTTACAATTCCTGGCAAAGGTGCCCGAAATGTGTTGACCCATTTACGCATCACCTTGGGTGTTTCACATGCTACATCAACAATCCATGTGATGGCAAAGGAAAGTAAGGATATTAATCCATCTTCATCTGAGCATTAATATTACAGAAGTAATGATTCTGCATGCTGGGGTGAGAGGTTCCATTAAAGAAAAAAATAAAGAAAATAGAAACTTAGTTAACTCACTTGAACAGATGAGATCTAAATGTGTAGTTAACCCCCCAAGATTTGAAGAGACAAAGTAGTCCCGTCCATCAGGACTCCTAAAGTGTACTTGATAGAATACAAGCCTTTAAAGAGGCTTGCTTACAGTTACCTATCTCATTTACAGCAGCTCCATAACATAACTATAACTTTGGAGAAACTTCTGTAATTACAAGAGAATAGAGCTTCCAGAAAACTTGGGGTCAGAATCCCCGAATGTCTTGGGTTGCAAATTTACACCATAAACCCCCCGGTTTTAAAAGCGCAGTGATGGGTATCTGAAGGCTGGAAGTCCTTTTTTTAACCATTTATCTCAGACCACAGACAGCAAAAGAACAAGGTCCTTTAAAGTGTTCTTCACATCAGTGGCTTAACAGTGCCACTGCCCTAGCAATAGTGCATTGGCCTGCCTGGCAGTTGGAACTTTGTCTGTTACGTTTTCTGGGAGAGCTGCTCTGATCACAAAAGAATGAATGTTAAAGGACAGTAAAGCCACCCTTACTGTTTAATATTCCTTATTATGCATTATTACAACACACCTTATTGAAGTGCATTACTTATTAAATATGAATATTTAACTATCTATATATTTGTTAAGTTATTTCATCCTAAATCTTCAGAAGCTACATGGCACAAACTGAAGGTCTTCTGTTTATTTAGATATGCTCATTTATGCTCATGTAAACATTGGTTCACCCTCCATCAGCTCACCTTCTAAGGAGAGGTATTTCATATTGCTTTTAAATTCATTTTCATTTCAGATTTCTTGCAATGCAGCCCCATTAGCTTTAAAAAAAGCACAGTAAAATTGACAACAATTTAGTCTTCCTGAAAGTAACTCAGCAAAACAGACCACAGGGTATCACATAAGCCAGGCCCATTTGATAAAAGATGCCAAAATTTCTGATTTTGATGGAGAAGGTGAAGACTGGGGACACATGCCTTCTGGAATAGCAGATCTCTCCATGGACACTAGAACTCAGGAAACCCAGCAGCACTGTGTGCAGGGAAACTTCAGCTTCAGCCATCACCCAGTGCGAGTGCGCTTCCGAGTTTCTCACCACTCCCTGTCTTTCTGGCACCAGAATACAGTGAACTTCTTCACCTCCATCAGATCAATCTGATATTAGTCACAACATTCAACCCTCTTGGGGAGGAGTGGTAGAATCGCATGGAGGGAGCACAGAGCAGGATAGGGAAAGAATCCTACACCTCATAACAAAAAAATAAATGAAAAAAAGTATTTCTATATACGGCGCCACGACATTTCATAAACTATCACCCACCACTTCTCAGCTACTACCAGATACAAGCGTACCCAGGAAGACATCTGTTATAAGCACTTGATCAGATTTAAGCGCCTTCTGAGGAAAAACAACCAACCGAACACTGATGAATAGCTAGGTTGCCATTAAATCTTTAATAAGACTGATTTTAGCTTCACAACAACTATGTTGTGCCAGACAGGACACTGCATCTCCCAGAGCAACCAGAGGCAGCTGCTGGAGATCTTATAATGGATGATTATAGAATAACTCACTTTCTGGAGAATGTTTCTTTCTAATTTGCAGGCCCTGAGCAGATTGGCAATATTCAGAACTATGAGCTGTCTATCATGCCTGTGGACATTCAATAGTCATATAAATATCTGGTAAATGAACTTACTATTTTGTGGTATTGAGTCCTATAGATTAATTCTGTGTTTAGTAGAAAACAGATACAATTAATTTGTAACCTAGCAATGTGAATCAAGTTGCTTTTGCCGGCACTAAATTTAACCTGCCTTGTTAATTTGTTTGCATCTTCTTCTATGTTTACATTTGTTTATAAACTGTCCAGAAATCCACTAGCAGTACCTAAATAATTGTACTGTTAATGATAATTAGTCCTACACTGGGTCATACTGCTAAGTTAACTGAGCAATAAGTATGACATGAACAGCTGAAGGAAAAGAAAACAGATAAATTATACCTTTGGTCGTTAAATATTTAGATGCCCTGAAGTAGCACTTTGGATTTTTTAAGGCCACTGTAAGTGTTCTGCAGCTGATTGGTACACAGTATGGGTTTTGTAATGCTAAAAAAAAAATAGATCTGATGATTCATGTAAAAACATGATGACCAAGTGGAAGTACTGCAGGATGACAGCTTATTTTTATTATAAAGCTCCTGAAAATCACTGGCTTCAAGAGTCATCAGCATAATTTTAGGAACAAATATGTTGTGTGCATTTGTCTTCATACAGTTAACGATGCATCTATCAGCTAACACAAAACAAAGTGTTAGAAGTCTAACATCTTGGGCACTTCCAACCTTGGTACATGTGTAAACCTGGGAATCATCTGCTGAAGGGAAATGCAAGTTGTCTTGTAGAACCACTTCTCCACAGGTGTGACCTTTCTTCCATGAACAGTCATTTGTCTTAATGACAAGTTATGACACATCTACAGCTTGACTAACGTGCTCCAAAACACAGCGCAAGCTCCTGTGACTAACTGCAAGAATGCAGAAGCTTATGCAGGGGAGCTGACATTATATCCTTAGTAACAGTGTAACAGTGTCTAACACACTAACAGTGTCTCAATTTGCACGTGCACACAAGCTATAAGAACCAGTGGTGTTCAAACTTATGGCATTTAGTCAACTCACAAGAATTAAGAGCCCAAAATGATGCTGAGATCCATATATTCAGGTTACTTTTGTTGTAGGATTTGCATCTCACACTGCTGTCCACTACACATGCCTCCGCTGAATTCTGATTCATGCAATTATCTGCAGGAATCTGTGCTTCTCAGTGGAGGTGTTACCCTTCGAGTTGCACCTGAATTGCAAACACAATTCTAAACTTTCCTGAAGATTGTAAATGTTTGAATTCAGAATCAAGTTTTGTGGCTGAGCCCAGTGTTTACAAAGGGGTGCATATGTCAAAAGCTCTGACAAAAGTGCTATTAATGAAAATATTTTGGAATAATTAATTCAAAGAGAGGAAAAAAATCTATAGGCACTGAAAAAATGTGTCTGGTAAGAAATGTTGTCCAAGATAACCATTGAAGAGCCTTGTTCATCCGTTCTTTCCAGTGACCAAATTCTTCCAGGACAATCTCATAGTATTGCACATTCTTAAGTGTTGCCAATTGCATTCCAAATTCTTGTAGGTTTTTGCTGTAAGAAAAATATTTCCTACACAACACTAAAAAGAGTCCCAGTGCCTTGGTGCTATCTAAGAATCCACAGGGCTGATGAAAGCATTCTTGCATGTTTGCACTGACCTCACACTTTTAAGGGAAAAGATGTGAAGAACACGGAGATGAAATATGTCAGACCATCCTACACTTCTGAAATTCATGTTAAACTGAGAAATCAGTTAAAGCTCAGTACTGAAGAAAACAAAAGGTATGTGCCTGACTCAGCTTGACAAAACCACAGAAAATGAAAAACAAAGCTGCTGGTTCAGTTTAGCATGTATTGTGCACAGATAAATCAACCTATCCAATATGGAGTGTCAGCCAGTCTGCTGAGATACTGAAATAAGTATAGAGAATGTACCAAGAAAAAAATAAAGGCTCAGATCATGCCATCAACATCTATGTGGAAAGTCCTAGTGATGTTCAGATGTTTATTTTTAACTGACAGATGTACATGGCTGAGAAAGTCCCTAGCTTGAGTTTTACTGTTACTCTAATGTTTTGCCTCTGGCATGTGTAGAAACTCCTCCGAATTAGTGCTGATACATTTTACTTCACTGCAAGATATCTCTACACCTGTGTCAGAAATGGAATAGCAATTTTTCTTATTACAAACAAGATTAAAATCTTAGTTCTTTAGCACAGAACTGCTTTGCATTTTTCCAGTTCTAATTTCTTGATATTTTTCTTTCAGTAAAAGAAAAATAAATACATTTTTGTGCCTGTGAGTTTGTGTGTATGGATATCTATGTGTAAGTATGTATATACTTACTAATTAGGCTGAAATAGGAGTCACTGGATGATGCTTGATGTTACCAATTATGATTATTTCTAGGAAGTCAAACATCAGCAGTTATGCTTTGCACCTTTAAAATACTCCAGGATTTGATTATATTTTGATAATTACAATCTTTGCCATTTCTTATTCACAAATAGTCATCTCAGACTGTGAAACTGGAAAAACATGACCTGTAAAGTTTATCTAGTGCAGAAGTTTTCTTCCTTGGCGATTTTGCTGTCAACATTTCATTAATCTATGTCTGCAAGATACAAACAGGATATTATCGCGGAGAAGGCCAAACAAATGTTAATGAAGCACACAAATCAACTTGTGTTTCTGAATATGGGATTTTGGGACAGAAGAGGTCAATAGCTACAGTGCTGGACTCCGAGCTCACCTGTGACCCAAGACTTGGCAAGACAAAAGGGCCATCTTGTGGACCTACTTCATATTAAAGTTACATTAAATAAATAAGCATAAATATACCACAATGTTATTATTCAAGATATAAAGAGGAACTAGTTTGCCAGCTAGTATATCATGGTAAATTTATTAGAAAGGCATTCATGTATGATTTTATGAAGAGCAGTATTTCAGCAGCCTTTCTGTAGAGCTTAGGGTTAACCTGATGAAGATGCAAACACTGCATAGGTACCAGGATGAGGAGGTGTTGTTACAGTCCCACTTCAGTATATTTTCAGATTGATTAGAATGTTTGCTTGATGTTCTCATCTTGTCATTCACTCCAAAATGTCAACAGCCACTTAAGAAATTAAGATTGTGGAAATGGTGTTTTAAAAAAAAGAAAAATTTTACCTCAAACATGTCATATTATAAACACTTCTATTGATATTAAATGAAGAAAACAAAGGGTCCTCACATCTTCATCACAATCCAAGATTGTCATCTGACTCTGATCAGTGCATCGTTAAAGCTTTTCCCTTAAGATCCAAGTTGCACCTTTTTGCATAGCTTTTATACCTCAGGTAAGTGTTGAGCAGACTTTACTGCAAAGGTAATTGCGGAAATTGCTAGACAAACTGATTTAAGAAATAAATAAATATAAATATATATTTCTTATTTAAGAAATAAATAAATTTCCATAAATTTCTGAGCATCATGGATGTAGTGCCAGTTTTACTACTCCGAGTATCGCCAATGTGTCCTTATGCTCTGCACAATATTAGGACTTCCACATATCTGCACTTACTGTGTTGGAATATAAAAAGCCTAATTATGCAGTTCACATAAATACAGAGATGATCTATAATAATCTGTTATCATTTGCCACACCAGGATCATGGCACAATTATCCCACTACAACATTTTTCCAAAAAGAGTGAAGTGTGGGGAAATAGCCAGGACTCTGGATGGGAACAAGCACATCCTACTCCAAAGGGCTGGAAAGCTGTCCCCATATTGCTGCAGTGCCCTTCTACATGCTGCCAGAGCTACCCCGGCCACTCCATAGGTGTCCAAGCAGCTGTTCGGTGCTCATTAATGGGCTCTCCTGCTATGCAAGGTGAATGCCCTGAGAAACTGCGTGCTAGGTACTACTCCAACCTTAGCTATCAAAATCAGAGTTGACACAAAGCAGTCTGGTCAGCAATGGTATATAACGTGTCTTTGGGTATGGCTAGCAGACATTAAACAAACACACTAGGACTTTCAAGGGTATTTGTTCTAGCTACACTTTCTTACTTTGTAGAAAATATCTCAAAGACAGTTCCTTCAAGTAAAAATAGAAACACAAAGCTCACTGCTACTCGCACACATCCCCGTCTGGCTGTATTGCATGCTCTGTAGTCCCTCCTGCAGAACATCCAAGTAAACATTCTACTTTTCTGTCATGTTCAATACCACTTCCGCTTACCAAGACAAAGGGTAAAGCTGTGAAATTATCACCCCAAGTGTCCATAAATTATCTCTGCTGTATCTCACTGCTTCATTTTCCTCCTACATAAAAGCAATACTCATGGAACCACTTGATTACTCTGTTTCTTTCCCATATCTCTCTATATATTGGGCTTAAAAAAAACCCACCCACAAACAACCCTGAGAGAGTTCAAAATGCAGCTTTTCAGAGTCTTGGCCAATATACGATTTGAAATAGTCTGTTCTGTATTCCAGCTACCCCGTATAAACCTGATATTTTGTTTAAGTTATCTTTGCCCATAGTTACAGTGTGAATCACTCCTTTCTTGACAGTATGAATAAATCTTTGCACTAATGCACTGCATCAGGGCAGTAAGGAGCTACACTGTGACATTTTGTATCCTATTTATTTCAAAAAACAATTAGGGCCCTTAAGGCGAGTATTACATTCTGCTCCTTAAGTTTCTGCAATTTATCCAGGAACTCCTTACTTCAGAAATGAGATTTTTTACTCTTCCTTGTCCCAGAACTGCTATATCCTGCACATTAGAGTGAATATTTAATGAAGTAAAAACATTACATCCCACAAATATAGGTATGTACATGCTTAACAAAAGCACCAATATAGTCTAAACAAAACTCTGCTAGCAAAACTCAGTTGAAAGTGAAAATATTTAGGCATGAGATGCATTTTGTAACACCCTTGAGACAGTTATGCTGTATCTTCTATTTCTGTAGAAGTTCCTAGCCACTGAGGTAGATAGGGAAGGGAGACATATCTATCCTGGGCTTCTAGTATTTTATTTATGACATCAATACCTAGGAGATTTCTGGACCTAGAATTTAGAAAAAAAGGTATTTTAAACATCACACCTTAATGATTGTAACAGACACCAAACAGGTATTTTTAATAAAATAAAAGATGCAGCTATCTTAAGCCTGGTTTATAGGTGATGACTCCATCATGAAAGAATAAGAGGAGGAATCAAGTTTTACCAGGCTTATCCTGTAAATTCCTGGGTACTTAGCAGAATACCATGTCTGAGGTTAAACATGTCTTTTTTAACTATGTCAATCCTCCAACAACTTCTGGATCCACTGATCAGGTTCAACCAAACCTGCCATATGAATAAAGAGCTCTAAGATTTTAATATTTTTTTTTTTAAAAAAGGCAAAAAGAAAAAGCACAACCTAAAACACACCAACAAAAACAAACCAACCAACCACACACCTCAGCCAGCATCAAGATGGGATACAGGAGCCACTTGCAAGTGGCCCCACAGAGCAGGCTGCATTGCATTACCTTCTGTTCTTAGCCCCTGAAGTGGGACACCTGCACAGCAGCTGCTGGTTTGCACACACTTGGTTCAGAGCTGAAGCACAAGCTACTTCTTGCCTTCTCCATGATACAAGAGAGAACAGAAACTGATCTGATAGAAATTAGGGGATGCAGAACATGACTGAAAATACTATGGAAGTAAGAAGTTGTAAAAGCCAGAGAGCACAAAATTTTTCCAAATATGAGAGGAAGGAAGAGGTATAAGACAAATTTGTAGGATGAAGGACATCAGTTGTGCTTCTCACGCAACAGTTTATACATATACGTTTGCCCACTTTATGTTGTACGGATTTTAGTCTTCAGATTATTTTTGAATTTTACTGCATTTGTTGAGAGATTTGTGCCATGCAGAGTCTATGGACTGCTTCTGACTCCATTTCAGTACCATTACAGGTGATTTTTCAATGGAAAGTTTGCCAAACAATCTGCATTCATGAGGCTGTTGATAGTTTTGAAATCAATACTACTACAGTGAGCTATCTTCCCATCTTGAAAGCTTTGTAGCAGTTATAGTTGGAACTCCTTTTTGTGGGATTAAAGATGAAACTAGAAGTTGATGATCTTCAACCAGCATAAATCATTACCTATACAACACCAGTGAAAAGTTTTAACTGCTGAAAATAGCTCAGAGATCCTTTCTCAATTTCCACGCAGCTCCGTTTTGCCAAGGTAAGGAATTTAGAGGCAAAGGCAATGGACCTTTCACTCTGATCTTCCATCAGATGTGAAATTACTGCTCCTGTTCCACTTAGGGAAGCATCATAAGGTAGCTTTATAGACAAAGGTGTGTAAGGAGTCTCTCGCACAATATGAGCACCATTACTCATGAAAAGTCCCAGAATGCCATGTGAATCAATGTGTTTCTATTCATACTGTAACAGTTCATTCTGCAGATTGAATGCTGTTACTGCCGTGGGCAAAAACCTACAGAAATAACTGACTATCTGAGAAGAGGGGTACACATAGGGAACATTTGAAGGTTAAGGTTGCTAAAGATAAATCACAAGGCTTAGGTGAAACTCTGCCAGCCATAATGCAGTTGAACCTTTTAAAAAATTTCACATTTTCCTCATTCCCTTCAAATTCTTGACACTTCCTCAGCAGTACTTTTTAAGGTGCTCTATAGCACTAACTCCCACATAACACCGAATGCTAAGAAATTCATAAAACATCTGTTTTATTGTTCAGTGATAAAGAGTACTGATAGCATTGAAAGGATTAGCTGGTGATATTACAACTGTCTTTGAAGAATATTTCTTGCTATCAACTTCGATCTCCAATTTTGCAGGCATATTTCTCTAGGTAGACTTGGGAGCTTACCATTGGCTAATGGAACAAATGCATACAGTTTCAGTTAAAAGTTACTAAATTGCAAGCATGAGTTAATATTGAATTCAGTTTGGATATATAGAGCCTCAACTGCTTTTATCATAGCTAGTGGAAATATGTTGCAGTGTTCCACTCTCATATCATGATTTCTGTAAAGGGCTTGTGTTCTGTATTTTTCTTTTGCTTTGTACTGAAGAAGCCTAGCAACCTGTTTGACTGGTGTCTCCTAAACAACAGACATTTCAGATCCTAATATTGTCCTAAAATCTGTGGGAAACAATGTGGAAGAGTCCAGCTAATTTCCACTGTGTTTCACATATGACCCTCCTCCCAACTCCACTGAAAGCCTGGAGAAGCATTAAGCTCTTTCAGTCCATCTAAATCATATTCCCAGCCACTGTCTATCGTGTAATAAATGACCTCTTCCCTTCATAGCATGCTACAGAAAAATACAGTATTTTTAGTTACACATTACCTCCACTGCAAAAATGCTTAGAAGATGTGGATTTTTTTTCTGTGCATTTAAAGCATCATCTTAAAGCATCATCTTACTGCTGCTTCTTCTCTGCTGTCTAAGAACACTATCAAAAATACATTTCAGAGTCTACTCCCTCCACTTTTAACAAAATCCAATATAATTTTGGTTATTGTATCGTAACTTAAATTGCTGTAGAGATACTTGTGCTTTTACAATAAACTACAGCAGCCTATAACAGACACTGTCCGCTGCAGCACCACAGCTCTGAATGTATTTTATATTGCCTTTGTAAGGGGTAATAGGTGCAGAAGCAACCTGCACATTTTCTTTGTATATCCCAAGTTCTTTGAGTTACTTCGTATCAGCGCTCATTTGCATGATAAGACAGAGAGAAGACATGCTGCTTTCCTTCCCTAGTTTGAGCTTTCTGCTTAGAATGCCATTTAGTGGTTATACAGGTTGCCTACAGTGTTTCAGTGTCCTCTATTGCCCTGCTGCTCTCCCATGTGCTGCTTTGGATCAATTATTCCAGTCAATAACCATTTTTTGACTGTTTCATTTTTGCATATAATACACTATCTAGTCTCTTAACACATCATTTAAACTTTTTCTGAACTGACAAATTCAAGAATTGCCTCATTTTCTCTTTTGATCCTCTTTATAGAAGCAGATACATTCGGCAGATACCAGAAAGGTAATTTTCTAGACTTTCCACAATCTCAGCAAATGTTTTGTCTGCTGATTTAATACCAGCTGTTAAGCTATACAGCATGTTATAGGCTTTAGCCCTCATTACACTCTGTAAAAGTGTCACCTTTTTCTCATCACTGATATAATTTGTTACAATACATTCTTCCAATTTCCTGATTTAGACCAGTTGTCTATTGAGCTATCAAACAGCCATGCTTTGTCTGGTCCCTGTGAACTCCTTTCTATCCTTGCCTAGTGTTTGCCATCCTCATGGTGCAAACCCCAAGCTCTCTGGAACTCCTCTCTACTACTGTATTCTTGAATAAGGCTTTCACGCACATTTATGGCATTTTATCTCTCCAAAGTACATGGAAATCCCATAGACAATTGGATTCCAAAACCTGTTTTTAGTAATTCTAGGTAAATGTAAGATTACTAGATACAGAGAGATGCTCCATAATAGTCTAGTATCTTCTACCAAGGAAATAAAACTGTTAGAAATTCATAAGTAATTCAAAGAGGTACTAAAAGCAATACCTTTACAGGGCTTGAGAGAACCAACAATGACTTACAAATCAAATTCAGTTTCATTCAGTGTGTGTAATTACTCTGAAAAACATAGGATTATATTCAAAGATACAGTGTTTGAGAGACCAAGCCCATGTCCTCAGAAAATCTCCAGATTACATTTGGCAAATGCTGACTTGAAAAGCGGTTACTAAAGTTCAAATTGGTGCAACCTCTCAGCAGTAGGAAATGTCACCTTAAAAGAATTGAGCCTTTCTGATCTGCATTGGGAACATGGCAGATGTTTATAAAAGTTTTCCTTCCATCCATGCAAGTCACCCATAATAATTTCTTTCAGACTGTCTAAAAATATTGATAGACAATTTACTGAAACGTACTGCTGATTCAGCTTGCTTAGAAATGACACTATTACCCCATCCCCTTAAATAAACAAGGCTTGCTAAGAAGTTTTATGGTCAAAAGAGTCATAATTAGACCTTTAAATTTAGATTTCATGTCAAAAATTAATAGATATTTTAATTAAAAAGCCCAAGGCTGCTGCCTTCAAAGAATCTTAATGCTCAGCTTGGTTCTGAAAACCAAGACATAGGAATACTTAGAAATCCAAAATACTGATGCAGCTCTATACAAAAATCTCTTTTGAAACAATCAAATAAGTTGCAGTATAAGAAACTGGTTTGATGTGAGGTTTAAATGTTCTCCAATTACAAAAAGAAGTCATTCTTCATGGTAAATCTGGGTTTAAAACTTGGGATTGACCGAGTGAACAAATGAAAACTGCAAATAGACTATATATTTGAGTCTACTTAAGATGATAGGTCACTGAAGGCAAAAATGAGTTTAAGAGCCATATGTGACTTCACAGCAGTAGATTTTTAGGCTGTAAAAAATTATAAGAAAAAATAAGGTGAAAGGTTAAAAGGATCAAGTTGTCAGTAGGATTATTAATTCCTTTCTGAGACTAAGAGATAAAGTCTAGAATACAGCATTAGCAAGGGAATCACAAGTACAATGCAACAAACTAGTAGAAGGAGATGCAAGTTAGGGGAAGGGGAAATTTTGAGATTAGGCAACAGCTCATCTCAGATAGCAGAAACTAAGCGTCTTATTAAAGGTCTGGTAGAGGAGCATTAGAGGACAGGGGAATGCAGCAATCAGGAAATACCATGACAAGGTCAGCGAGAAATATAGAGAAGGTATTTATTTGTACCAAGGTTCATAACAGCTCCCCAACCTCAGCTTGTATGCCACAATAGTAGGAAGAAACTTAAATAACATAACACCATTCTCTTAACAGAAGGATCTACCCCTGCCCCATGCCAGGTTTTTGAGGATGCATAGAGCTGGGAGGGCAATAGCAGTATTCAGTGCCACAAAGTCATGAGTTGGGAATAAACTTATGTTTGCACTCATAGCTGCTGTACAACACTGCCCTGTCTCTCTGAGTTGGAAGGAGCTAAAAATGAAAGTTTTCTATCCTAACAAGTCCCTGCTTGCAGATTGCTAACAGACAGAGTTGAGAATACCCTTCGACAATTTGCAAAATTGCCAACTGTGGAATTGGGAGGTTTCCAGCAAAGAATAGGTGGTACCCAGAAAGATAACAAGAAGTACATTCTCCTAAGAGCACTCTCAAGCTGTAGAACACCCAGGCATAAACCTACTGTCTTTATCCAATATGTCCAAAGAAGGGGAAAGATACTTCATTTCCTGAGAACTTTTAAGAAGGAGAGATACTCCATTGAACACCTCTCCAAAGACAGCTTCCTCCAAACCTGAAATTCCAGAAGCTATGCACTTTTTCCATTCTTGTGCATGCATTTATTTAAAGGGTAGTCTCTATTCACAACCACGGTGAAAGAGAGAAAAACGGGACTTTGTCATTACATAGATCTTGACAGAACCAAACCAATTCTTTTGAATAGACTACAAATGAATAAGTAGAGAGAAGAAAAGAGGGAATACATTCAAAGAAGGATCAGAGGAAAGACAAACAAATGCAGTGCAAGGTATCCTTCAGGAAAAACTGGACTGAGGCCAATATGAGCATTTGTTGACATCATTTTTTTAATCGTGAAGAATAAAAGGATCTGTATCACAGATCTGTATCAGCTAAGCCACTAACCAGTTAATAATTCAACATCTTCATAAACATAAAAATGCTAAGGCTTGGACCAACAGCAGAAAAATTAACCAACATTTTATCCTGGCACTGTCTCCAATTAAGACTTCCAGACCTTCTGTTCCATCCACACATCTGCAAATATTTGTATGAATAGAAGTTCTCTCATAAATCATTCTGCAATCTGACTTGCACATGTTTACCCAAAATTAAGTGGACCCTTCTGCATTCACTAGGAAACGCTGTAGTTAACCAGCAATTACCCAATTAGCAAGCAGAAAGACCATCACACCCAGGTGGGCGCACCTCTCCCAGCCATGTAGCGACACAGAAACAAAGCAGGCAGCATATGACGAAGCATGTACAATTTACAGGTAACTGCAAATACTCTCAGAAATTAAAAAACTGTTTGTAGGTAACTGGAAAACAGAAATAACAGAATGCTTCTGTTGACTAACATAAAGGCGAAACATTTCCTCTATCCTTCAGCTTCATTTTAGCCCTGAGAAAACACTATATTATTTGCAACAGTTAGAAATCCCTTATATCCCACAGATTGCAGCAAAATTTGCACTTGTCTGTGGACAGCAATAAAGATCTTTGTTTTCGCTGTCTCCACCATTTCCTACCACTTTCAATTCACCTGTCTGCAATGTTATCAGAAAACACTTTAGCTAAACAAGCACATCTTACTATTATTCTATTTTCTGTCATTTGCTGATCTTGCTTCTGGACCACCATGGTTAATCTGTAATGGCACATAAACAATAACTGTGACATTTGAAAGCATTGAGATGAACCTGAAGATGGAAAATTGCAAGAGATTATTTTAAAAATAAACCTCCAAATCCTAAAACTTTATACTTGGGACAGGTCATCTGTAATATTGAAATACAGGAAGCAGAAGCTTCCATATAGCAAAAACTGGCTTACTAGAGTTGTCATATAAAAATTAGCATTCCGATTCCAAGAGGTTAAAATTAGATAGAATCTCTCTTCCTGACATTTCAGTCTGTTTTGTCTACTTTTTTTTTTTGTAATGTAAAAAGAAATAGCTAAGCTAGCAGTCACTGAATGAGACAAGACCAAATATACCCCAAAACAGAACAATAGAGAGAAACTATGACATTTTTAAAGTTATTAGCTTAGGCAGGAGGGAAGTAAGGAAGGGATATAGACAGTGAGATCCATTTCACTTAAGCCTCACACAAAGGGCCCATAAAGGAAGGAAGGAATTACAAAGACATGGTTTATTGACCGCTCACCACTGAGCCAGAGTTTTCCTGTATAAATTCTTTCTTTGAAGGTTAATTAAAAAAGGGTTATGGCCCCGATCTGAAAACCCTTTATTCACTAGAGTAATCCTTATTCACACAGGGGATTCCATTAATTTCAGTGGACGAGGGATCGCTCGTGTGGCTTAAGGTTTGCAGAACTGGACACTGTGGTTTTGAGGCACTGAAAAATAGGAATGCTTTCAGATAATATGTGCAGCCTAAGCCCAGTTTAGCTTGAGTACAGGAGCAATATGGAGCTCCCTGTACTATTAGCTAATTTTAATCACAGGAAATGTAATAAATAGATAGCGGCTATATTAAAAAAACTGTGTGTATAAATATGAGACAGAAAAAGAACATCAGATAATTTAGGCTTTGGTTTAGTACCCAGAACGTACCTTAGCGTGCCACAGTAACGCCCCATTGTCAAGAACACTTCTCATGTTTCTGTGTCAGCACTGGCCACATCCCTGCCAAGCTCAGAGCAGAAAGTGCAAACATGGGGCACTGGTGAGCACCATAGCACCTCTCACAGCTGCAGAGGATAGACACTCATCAGCTTCCCATGAACTCATCATAGATCACCATAGTGCCAGAATCGGCAGCAAATATAGTTGGAGCCCTCTGTAAATAAACCTGGTCGTAAATTTGTATCTAATATCCTATTTATAGCCATTCTTTTCCCACCACCAAACCCTCTGCTTTTCCTTGTCTTGCTCTGCCTCCCTATCCCTTTACAGATGCCAACTATAAGATGTACAAAAATTTTATGATCTCATGTAAATATTTGATATGTGCAATAATAGCATACAAGGATGAAATTAGGTCGATAGCATAACATACACATAAAAAAATATTGTTTAGTCTCACATCTCCTAACTTCTGTTTGTTTGAAGGAACAGACTCATCTTACGAGTTTAGCAGTGTAATTCTAATTCCTAGCACATATTTACTTCAGTGTAGGTTTGCTTTTGAATGTATAGCAGGGTCCTACTTCATAAGTGATGATCCTAAACACGGGCAGCAGCGGTGACATCGAGACCGCTGCTATCCACTAGACGGGACCAATACGAGCCACAAGTTAGTCCCTGTGTACTTCCCAAAGGGCAAAAATAGAGGAAGCACATGAGAAATGGAGCAAGGAGGGATTAGAGGACCCCCTCTGTTCATTATGTACATGCACAATAATGTTATTCCATATATCATTACTGGGAAGGTCAGTGACTTAAAAAAATACTTTGTCTACGTGCGAGATGTAGGACTACACTTAGCAAAATTAAAGATATTACTGAAGGAGGAACATTGTGGTTCAGCAGCACTTCTAGCAGCATTAGAAAAGCAGAATTTTAGAGGAACTCAAGTGATGCATTAAATTAAAAGTATTTTCATAAGACTAAGAACTCATATAAAACAGGTGCTTTGAAAATACCAGCTTAATCTATGCTCCGACCAGAAAAATACTACACTTGTTTTAAGAAATTCTTTAAAGTTATAAGGACAGGAAGTCAGCTGCAGCATTAATGAGTCAGACAACTATATACAGAAAAGCTCTAAAACTCCCAAGCATAAAGTACACATTTAAAACACATAAGAAACAGAGACCCAATTCCCTTCTAGGATAATACAGGAGTATCAGCAACACAGGCTGCTTACACCAATACAGGCATAAAAAAAATAACCATATCGTAGCATAGCTTTCCTTCAAACCTCCTCAAACTTATGCATAACAACAACAAAAAGGGGAAGAAAAGAATCACTCTGTGACCCAGGAAAGGTGCTGCAGGGCATAGCTTGAAGTAGGAAATCTTATCATACCTTTTGCAGTCTGCTCTGAGGAACAGCACTTCAAACACAGAAGGATGATCAATAAATCCTCATGAAAGGAAAGCCAAAAGTGCTCAAAGCTTTCACATCCCTGTAGCTAACATTACACCCATCCTTTGGCAGCAGGACACCACTCAAGGACAGCAGCCAGCCCTAACACACTACCAGCACCACCCAGCTTTCTGCAGTACTTATCCAAGGCCTAAAGCACCTCCTCCAAAACATCCCCCTGCTCCTGACAACGGACACTCCTAGGTACTTAACAGCATGCAGACACACAGGTGTTGACCCTTTCCTAATGACTTCAGCTTTAGGTGATCTGCTGGGGAGGGGCATCCTGAATCAGAGGTTCCAGGTGTTTGGTTCCAGGTCCTGGTTGAATTCACGCATGAAACAGCTTTGTCTACTTGCTTCTTGAACTCATCAAACTTTCAGCGTCCAAAATATCTGTTAGCAATGAGTTCCACAGTTTAATTAAGCTTCATGAAAACAATTACTTCCTCCTGGGTTATTTGCTTTTTGTTATGTTTTTTTCTGAGCTGCCTACCTGAAAAGTTGAAAAGGTGCTCCATATCATGACAACCAGGAACAAAGTCGTAAACCTACAGGAAGAACAGTAGCAAAAAAGCTACTGTATAGGGAGCCCCATGGTACCTTCTGGGAGCAAAGGTGCTTCCTACTAGGAAATGAGCTACTGGTAGGCACAGAATAAAATATTATAAAACCATACCGCAGCACAAGATAGCTTGCTTTTTCTCTTGAGATTAAGGTCAGATTAGGGAAGCTATATTATTTTAACTGCACAACTGTTGGCACACAATAGCAAGTAGACTGTCTTCCTCATATAGCCACATTTTAGGCAAAAGTGTGATTAACTACTTAGGTTTTATAGCTCCAAGAATAATCAAGGGCTAGAAATATGTTTTATGATAAAAAAAAATGAGGGTGTAAATCTATTTATTTATCCAAAGAGAAGGTTTAGATGTGACAAGATTAGGTTTTAAGAACCTATGCAAGAGCCTGCAGGTGGATGGGAAAGCTTTTCATTCTAAATAAAGAAAAATGTTTGTAGTCAAAATTCAACATTTCCAGATTGAGAAATAAAGTGCAAATTTTTATCACTGAGAGTAGTTAATACCCAGGATAACTATGTGCATTTATTACTGGTTAAATGTTAAGTTTTTTATTTTAAACAGGCAGACTTTGGTTCAAGTATTACTATTAAAACAATACCAGGTACTACAGCAGGGAAATTTTATGGTCTGTGTTACAGAAGAGGCCAGAGCAGACAATAATCCTTTCTGGATTTAAAATATATGCTGGTTTGCTTTTTCTGTGAATGTATTAAAGTAACCTTAGTTCCCAACATGTACGTTCACCAATGACAAATCTCCAGTGGAAAAATGTTGATAGCTGCACAGGTGTTAGAATGAAAAATGGCAAAATCTGTTTCCTAGCTGGGAACAGAAGGTGGATTGTGTTGGAGACATGTTTGATAGTTATGAACACCAGATACAAGACGGTGTCAGTTAAAGACAACTTGAGCAGATGGATGGCAGAGTGTGTGCACTGTGAAGTGATGTTAATTGAATGGTCTGGGATTATATTTAAAAATCTTAAAACAAATAATTGGAAAACAATTAAAGAAGCAACTACAATCTGCAAATTCCAGGGTTGCCAGCTGGCCCAGAAGGCAGGATTGAAGCTACATGAAACACAACATATTTTTTTCCTGATTTTTACACAAGAAAGCTCAAGATAGAACGTTTTGTGTATTTCTCCAGGACAATAAGCAACTGGTTTTGATGCAAAATATCTTTTCCGTTTATAATAATTTTCACACTGGCAGGATCTCAAACTATTTGTATTTAGAACTTCACCATTTCTGTAAGCAAAACATCAGACTGCCTGAGCAGAATTTACTTAATGTTCCATCAATATAATTTGAATGAATGGGCTGCAGGGATGGGGGGTGCTGTCACCTATCTGCAAAGAGCTCTGACACAGCACTGCAAAGACAACAGACGTGGTACCATATCTGTTATCCCTGCTGTAAAGACCACTGATTTACACGTGCAGTGGGAGCAGATTCACAGCACACATGGTGTAGAGTTGAGTTTCACTGTGCAGGTGGTCAGAAGCGGCACACACATAGTAATGCTGACCCCAGGTTTCCAGCCAAAATAGCCAAACAGAAGCATGGTTCCCCCTTTGTATTGTAGAGTCAAGCAGTGTACCTTTTGCACATGCTTGTCGTCTTCTTCAACCTCTCTTTTCCTGCCTCAGTCATTACTACAAACAGTGTCTTTTACTAATAAAATGAGACAGAAAATTTATAAAAAGGGCCAGATGTTTAGCGGTCCTAGGATACTAGGTTCAGCTTTGCAGAGTACTCCCTGCACAGCAGGTCAGGACCTGCCCTCTGTGATAATTTCTGCAGTGTCCTTTTTCAATCTGTTTAGCACTAGAATCCCAGAGAATGTTGAAATTCTAGGAAAACTCAGATGATTTGTCTACCCTTCTAGTGCTGGGACCAGGTTCTAGTTCATGCCAAGCATTGTGTTGCTGTGGTCCTTTTGATCCCAGGACATCTTGCAGTTTGGAAAATACCTTGGGGTAGCCAGGGCCCACTACGGAGGATGGAGATGCCATTTACATGACAGCCTTGGCAGCCATGGAAACCTTCCTTCTGCAAAACATTTAGAGGCACAAGGAACATTTAGAGGCACAAGGAACTCCAGCTCTGACACTATGATTAGTGCTGTTTTGCATTGAAATGCTAAACTCAGAGAGACTGAATGTAAAATCGTTGGCTCAGTGTGGCTATTGTACTATTTCTGCATTTATTGTGAGGGAGCAGCATTCAGAAACCATTGTGAGGGCCATGGCCCCATTTTGAAAGTTAATTCTGAAGATTGTTGCTCTTAAAAGACAAATTAAGCTTATTAACCTTCTTCTCTTTCTTGAACTCCTTTCCTTGTAATGTCAGTGACTTGATATATGGACTAAGAACAGCATTTGGTTTCCATGTGTCTGATTTCCAAGTTAGCCCTCACCAAGCTTTATCACCCTGCATTTACCATTCTAACTCCAAGGATGGGGTTGCATGTGAGATGTCAGGGTTCCCTGCCTGTGCAATAGGAAATGCTGGTGAATCTCTGGTACCAGTACATAGTAGCTGTTGAGAAAAGGTGACTTTTCCAGTAGCTACTGCTGTAACATCTCTAACTGCTATGCACCTCTTGCAATTCATCAAGTGCAACTTCAGCATCAACTTACTTTGAAATGGTTCATGTTAACCACTTCCACCAGCATATTCCCTGCCCTCAGTGTATTCCCCAAGCAGCTGTCTACATTTCCCATCCAGAGCACCTCAGCTTCAGGACATGCACTTTGGGGACGGTTACAGCCCTCATGCCTCTAACAGCTTCAATAAAGAGCAGAAATAAATATAAGGAAGGGAGAGAGAAGTATTCAGGTGCACTAAATTCAGGTACCCAGCTGCCTGCACAGAAATAGTGTGGGGAGGGGAGCTCAGCTCCTCATCACATATCTCCAACCCAGCAAATGGCCTGAAAGCAGGCACTTGCCTTCCTCTGCCATGTCAGCGATTTGCAATGGTGCCAGCGGGTGACACAAAAGAAGGGGGTCAAACTGCCTCCTCCAGCACTATAAGGCCTGTACACCTCATCAGGAGCCAGTTCTGCAGCACCACTTTATGGGGTGCTGTTTCACTCTGTAGGAATGAACATAACATGAGAACTTCGCTCTTGGATAGCACTGCGAGACAATTCATCTTTGTGGGTAAAGTTAGCAGATCTGCCTTACAGGACATGGGTTTTAACCAGCTCCCCAGTCAGGCCATCAAACAGGACTGACAACTGGCCATTGGGGGAAGCTCATCTGGGATTTACTGGAGCAAAGACTGCATTGGTGTCTGGAACTCACCCTTTGCCATTATCCCCTTATAACAGCACAATAAAGAGAACTGCATGAAACACTGAAATACAAAAAAAAAAAAAATCCAAATATTTGAATCTCCACACTAATTAAATGAATCCTGATTTGGGGTAACTTTCAGAAATTTTTCTATTTCTCATGCAGGTTTTCAGTTTATTTACTTTAACAACAGTCCTGGATGCTTCACACCGAAGTTCATTCACCAGCAGAACTGGGATTGCTGTTCCCACACCTCCCTGGCCATTCTCGCTCCTCCCAGCCACTGGCCTCAATGAATACAGCAGAAAGAATTTCTTCACAGACCCATCCCAATCCTTTTTTTGTCTGTTTCCCAAATATATTCTTGAAAACAGGCTTACTAGAGCAAACGTTTACAGAGGATCTAATAAAAATGCCCTATAAGAAAGATCAACATTGCTGGTAACTTAGTCGGCTTTCAAACATGTCCCAAGCCACCAAAACGTAAGCATGTATTTAGAGAACATTCAGCAAAAAGATGATTGCAAACTTACAGCAGAATCTGGGGTTAAAACCATCTTCTATCTTCAAAAGGCCTGCAAAATGGCTGCACTGGGGACGGAGGTGCTATTATCATGCTTTTAAGCTTCTCAGATACTTAAATGATATGAATTAGAAGTGTGCTGTATTTCCTGGAATATCTTGAAGGTTCGCCAGCTTCTTAGCTCTCCTTTCTAGTCACTCCAGTGAAAGCAAAGCAAGTTAACACTGCTGAAAACTTCTGCTTTTCCAGAAACCGAATGACTTTCCAGGCAATGCAACGGAGGCCAGGGCTGCCGAGCGTGCAGCCGTGCCCTGGGCTGCAGGGACGCCCTGTGGGGCCATGGCTCCGGGGCTGCTCTCCAGCTCCCAGCCAGATCCCTCCTTCCTCCAGCCCTCACCTGAGTCCCACCAGGTACCTCACTGGTCCTGACCTCATTTTGCAAGTTCGGCTTCTCAGCTTCACTGGGAACCTCCATATGACAGACTGCTGAAGGGCAGGCAGGACAATGGAGGGACAGGAATTCCTGGGCCCAGGGGAAGCCTGCCCAGGAATCCCGGTGGGTGCACACTCCGAAAAATCAAACATTTTTGCAAAGGTTTGCTGAGTTATCTAGGGGGAAGGATTGGGTGCTCATGTCTGGTGTTGACAGGGTCCCCTCTGAGGAGAGCCGAGGGGCTGCATGTGAGCCCTGGACCCCTCTGGTTCCAGCGGGTTCCAGCGGGTTCCAGCAGGTTCCAGCGGGTTCCAGCGGGTTCCAGCGGGTTCCAGCGGGTTCCAGCAGGTTCCAGCAGGTTCCAGCGGGTTCCAGCAGCCCCAGGGCAGAGCTGAGCCCCGGGGCCGGGCTGGCAGCACCCACAGCCCTGAGGGAGGCAACTTCAGTCAGCAGACCCTGGTAAATCCTGTCATGTTTTTTCATTGACAACTTAAAGCTTTTACATTCCCCACTTCTTATCCAAACAGAAGTGACACTTAGTCCCACTAGGAGTTCCATACATTTACATCTATAGACTGTAGCCTTAAATGTCCTTAATGCCAAAAAGGCCCATCTTTTTCTGATAACAATACTGTATCTTTGCATGATTTTCTTGTCATGTCATAGTGTGATGAATCACACAGTGCCACACCAGTCACCTTAGGGAAGCAGATTTAAACCGAATGCTGCTCAAAAAGGGAATGAAACATTTATAAAACCAAGTATTAGCGTTATTCTGTTTCCGCGTTGCTAACACGGAGGTGTTCTTTTCCACCCGATACAGCCAGGGTGGTCTGCAGGCATGTCTCAGCCCCCTACACAGATCACTGCCATAGAGTAACTTCCAGGTTTCAGACAGATTTTTTAAGTTGAGCTTTTGAGACCTGCACTTCAAAGCCGTAAGGGAAAATATATTGTATTACATTATCAATATGTGAATCAGGCTGGAAACGCTTCTCCTTAGGGATCTGAAAGCCATTATAGGAAATTTGTGCTTCATAATAAAAAATACATATTTCTAGAATAAATCAAAACCAGAAGCACTTTTCTCTTTAGTGCTGGTGAGATGAGTGAGGGTTTCAGGTGGCTGAATCCAACGGTTTGAGAGTTCAATAAATCAGAGAGATAAGACAAAATGCACCCTCCTATCCTCCCCATTCCTAATGTGTAATCAGCTGCTTCGGAAAGTTAAATGGCACCTTAAAAGACAAAAAATAAAACACCACTTATCTTCTTAATCTTAAAGGTAATACGAAAAGGCAGATACCCAATCTGCCTGTTGCTTTCAAAGGAATATTTATCTTTTCTTGGGCAAATGTGAGCGGGCAGGAATTGACTGCAGGTCGTGTGCGACATATTTTATACACCTGGTTCTACATTATTTTGGCAAGGCACAGAGTAGCCTCAGGATGCAAGTGCAGACCTAGCAAAGGAAAATGTAGTCTTTTTCCCCAAAGGCGATAAGAGACCTGCCACTGTATAAGGGAAAGTCTTACTGTCAACCTTGACACTTTGCATTAAAATAATGGATAAGGTGGTTGCTTTGCTGCTATGTAGATGCTAAAACTAAGTTCGGACATACTGTTCTACACACAGGTAAAGAGAAGTTAATTACGGAACGCCAATGCTCTTAACATTTTTTAGAGTCTCTAAGCTCTTTGGTGCTGCTGTAGTATTTCCCTTGTTCTCTCCCCGACAGTTCCACTCTTGCTTTTCATCTCCCCTCCCTTTTGATCCTGTCTCTTCTTCCACCTTTATCTTTTCTCTTCATGCACCTCCTCCTCTTTCCACCACTATCTCAAATTATTTCTCCCGCTAAATCTTCTTTCTATTGTCAGGGGATTTCTTTCTTTCTCCAGAAATGCTTGATTCCACTAGTGCTGACAGGGACTCCCCATTGTCTCAGGACAAGAGGAGCTGAAAGAGGTGTGTTAGATTGCAAAGGAAGGCTGCCAAGAGAGAAGACCGAGAGATTCTTCTGCTCCAGAAGAAGCAGAATGAACAAGAAGTAGTCTGAGGAAGGGATAACATATAGACATGCCATGTTGGGTACTTGTCTACTCCTGGAGCAGCCTTAAAAGCATTCTTGCTGTTAGCAATGCTTAGCCTGGGGCTTTCTGCTATCACAGCTGCAGTAACAAGGTAAAAAAGGAAGGCAGGAAACATAGTGACGCTCACACCAAGAAATACAGAATACAAGGAAAAGGAAATATGAAAGTGATAACGCTGCTGAGTTTTTCTGCAGACAAATGGCATAGCCTGTAAAGTGGATGGAAGACAACAGCTACAAGTAATGACCCCTCTCAGAGTGGAGGTTATGGCGTGACTGCTATTCCTCTCCTTGTGAGCTATGCAAAATCCCAACTTCCCAATTTCCAAGAAAAATGCCAATATTTTGATAATTCTTTCTTAAATTAGGAATAAAAACTCAGGTAATCAACATTTTCTGTGGAGTTTCCGGATAAATTTAAGTTTGGAAATTCTGAAATTGTTCATTCCCTTCCAAAGCAGCATTTATCCACTGACAGTCTTCAGTGCCAGATAGCAGTGGCTTTGGGGAAACTCTTGCTTTCGTTCTACTGCAGACCCATAGCACTCTGTGCAGTTCAGAAAAGAGTCTGTGCTGCTGGAAGCCTGTGGACATAGCTTTAAAGGTTTGCGTTAAGATTTTGATCCACTAAAAAAGAAAAAGGAATAAAGAGTCTGTCTTCTGTCTTATCTAGACTATTCCTTAAGCTTTCTATCCAAGTGACCCATCTGGAATTAGCCAACTTAAAGACTCCACATCTTTTTTGCAATGAGAACAGAGCAGAAGCATATTTTTCTCAGCTAAGCAACATATTAAATTTCCAGCTGCTTGACCATGATAATTTTTTACCTTATGCTAATTATCCAGTATTAGCAAACTTATTGGAGGGGGGGGCGGGGGGGGGAGAGAGGAAGATTAAGACAAAAACATCTTTCCTCCCACCAGAGACAAAAAAGCCAAAGACCTTTCCTCTTGCTTTTCTTACTGTCACTTCCAGAAATCTCATGTCCAGGGTCTGCAGAAGTGAAAAATGCAGTAGATCAAGGAAGTGTCATATGATAACACTGGGACTGATTCTCATGTAGACAAAAATCCCTTTACGTTGACTTTAAAGATATGTTTTCTGCACTGCAAAAACACTTTAAAGTAACCTTTGTGTGAATCAGTGTCAGGACTGTGGTGCTTAATTGATTAAGATGCTGGAGGGTCTGAAAAGAAAATGGTTGTACTGTAGAAAGTGTAGCTCCTTCAAGGTGTTAAAATCTAATGAGATTGTCCACTTGTTTGTGCACAGTTGGCTCAGGGCGTTTTTTGTAAAGTCCTCCTCAGCTCTACTGAAGAGCTAGAGAAGAAAAACACTTAAAGCTGTTTAGTTATTGTTTCTTGCTTTGAACGACAAGCTCAATTATTAGGTTTTTCTGAAGCTCTATATGGCTATCAGATGTGGTTTTTCTCATTTAGAGGTTACAAACTGGCCAGTAGGATTCTGAACAAATTTATTGTAAATTGCTACATTATTGGTGGCGATTCCTTACTCAGTACATTCCTGTGTTGTGTCTAGCAGTCACATCAGGTTCCTGTTTTCCCTCAAGTTTATGAAAGACTAAGTTAATCTTTTTGAAAACAAAACCCTCTCAGTAAATCCTTCCCCTCGTCCCCTCTCAAACAAGGCCTTGTTTACTAAGTAAAACAGTAGCTTCATTCTTGTTTTTTCACGTCCCTGGTAAGAGGTGAGAAAGGAAATGGACTTAAAATGGCAATAAAATAAGTGTGGGGGGGAATGAACTGTCAGACTGTAGAAGAATAAATTGTGCCAATAGTGACCAGAAGGTGAAAATCTGTTCCCTCCAGTATTCTTCATTTAAAATTTCACTCTCCTGATTAAAACTTTGTAAATAGTAATTATTATTACAAAGATATTCATAAACAGATGTTTTAAAAAATACAAATTAGTTCACAATTCAGAAAATAAACAGTTTGTGTGCCACAGGCAATTTAAACTTTGAAAGCAGAAAAATGCATCAGATCCCATTTCCAGCGTAAGATAGTAAGTCAGTACTGGAAGCAGTGCTTATTTTTTTCTCTACTTGTTAAATATGGTAATGGAAGGAAAAACTTCTCATTTACTGAAGACTACTGCTTTTGTACTGCATTTGTATTCATAAAAAAACAATAGAGTATATCTAATTCCAAATTACTTTATTAGTTTAGAATAAAACTGAAGCATACTTATATGGACAAAAGTAAAAATAGTTTCTGTTAATATATACGAGTATCTACAAATAATTCAAAAGGTACATCTTGCTTTGCTCACACATACACACACACCCCCCTCCAGCCCTGCCCCCCCCGAGATATACAACATTCAAATCAGATGCACTTCTGATAATTAAGAAGAGCGTTCCCAATTGTCATTTGTTTGTGAAATACAACATGAACTATTGTTTCTGTGAGGGTAATTGGGTGTGGAGTCTCTTCTATTTCATATCATGAGATACTACTAGAAATGATGAAATACTATGGATTCTAAAATGAGTATGGTCACTTAATTTTAAAGCAAAGCAATTACTGTTCTATTACCAAGTATTCTGAATCAATATCTTGTCTTGCAACTTGCACTCACATCCAAAATAAATCTATAATATTACAAGTAGTCAGAGGCAAATAGCAACAGAGCAGAACAGATATTCAACAGGACTCCTTGGATATAGTTTGTATAGGTTATAGGCTCAGATTGGCCAGCAGTGATAATGCAGGTTGCTTATTGGTCGTCCAGTTGTCTCAAAATGTCAAACTTGCCCAAGGAAATACAGAATTGATGGACCTTCTGGAAGCAATAAATTATAATTCTTACCGTATTTTTTAATAGTTAGAGTTAATCCCTTTAACATCAAAGGAACTAATAAAATGCAAAGACTGCATTGGATTTGACCCAAGACATACACGTGCAGTCTTATATATGAGGTAAAATTTTATTGGTAGTGGTAAGCCTCATAGATTACTTTCTTTCTGGTTATTATGGTCTTGATTTTTTTTCCTGTCTCTTTACTCTCTATACTTCTTTAAATAAACACTATATAGCTCTCATTTCTTGCTGACTGGAAAAAAAAAATCTCTACCTCTCACAAAGAAAAGTAACAGAATCACAGTGTTTTAGTAATAAATAAAATATTTAACATGAATAATTTGTAAGTAAAAAGGAGAAGTGGTCACTGGTAGAAGTATTAAGAACAGAAAAGAAGATTACAGAGCTACTTTTTTTCCTGAGCTAAAGAAATATTTAATGCTATACTTGTTCTTTTAATTGGTGTTTATACATTAGGATTTATAAAGTTCAAACATCTGAATTTTATTAAATGCTTTATATTAATAAAGGATTACACAATTTAAGGCCTCAAATTATAATAATTACTGAATTAAACCTCCTCAGGCCCTCTGAACAGCAGGTAAATACAATCTCCTTCATGGGAGCTGAAGCAGGGGTTACCAGGAGGTGAAGGGGTGCTTCGCCCTGTTCCCAGCCCGTGAGCGTTGCAGGAAGGGGTGTCTTACTGCTTGTGCTCGTCACTGGACAATGTGATTGTGTGAAGACCCCAAGCAAAGAGGCCCCTTCACACCACTGAAGCCTGTGCAGGAGCCAGTCCAGTAACAATCTGCACGGCACACAGCTCTCTAGGGGGTTGTCCTGTGTGTTATTGTAAGTTATATTCAATTATTAATGCAACACAGATATACTGAACAGGGGGCAAAGTGCTAGATTTCCGATCATACAGCACAGCGCTCCACTTCTCAGCTTACACTAGAATTCCTCCCCACTCTTTGTCATAACACTGAGGATTAAACAGATGAGCTTGAGAGTGAATTTGTGACAGCTGGGAACATGGAGAGCAGTCCCAAAGAGCACAGGACTAAATCCCCCTGCTAAGGCAAAAAATGGTAGCATCTAAGATGAATTAGTTAATACAACAGTGAACTGGGTCTGAATTTGGGTTCTCCCACTCCTCCTGCAAGTAGACAGGGAGTCTCAGCAAGGCAGAGTCTGGGCCTTACAGGGGAAAGCCTGTCCCAGGCACACGCAGAGTAACACCAGCTGAGGAAGTGTCTCCAATTCCTGCTTATTTTCTCACATGAGACAGCCAGGGCTGCAGAAATAGAGAGTTGTGAGTTTTATTCCTTTGCTATTCTGGCCATTAATACCTACATAAGCACACAGAAAACAAAAAAAGAAAGCATGTGTATCACCAAGGATCCAACCTGAGCTGACCTAAATTTACAAGGTATGTGCTGATATTTCCACAGTCTCCCTCTGTGTTAAGTCAAGTAAGAGAGAGAGGTCATGGATGGATGGTTTATGTTGGTGCACCCAAAATAGATGAGCAAGCTTCTCCCCTCTTCAACCTGTTGCCAAGACTGTAATAAGACCTGCTTATATATGTGTAACAAGCAATTAAGTACACATATAGCTGGGCTTAGTTTTCCACTGGTCTATTTGAGTGCTCTAAAAATTCTGATATTTCTCGGTTCAGGTGTTTGCTCCTCTTCTCCATCTCTAATTTAGCAGAGGCAAAGATGAAGGCAAATGGCCAGATGGCCAAAATGCAGGAAGTACAGCAGTGAATGAGGAGTTTATTACATTAAATTAAAAAAAAAAATAAAAATTGGTGGTACTTAAATCTACCATTAAATCTACTCAAATAATAGTGGCACACTGAAAGGTAGCATGGCTTAAAACCAAAGTGAACTGGTCTGTCATACTTTAGATATGAGCTGATTATGAGCACTTTGCAATCTAGAAATGGTGATTATCAGGGTTGCAGTAAAGAAAGACAGATGGGGCAACGTTCCTCATGCTTGTCAAAGAGAGGAATCATCTCATCAGGTACCAATTTGAATGATGATAATCTACAAGTGTTAAAAGTATCTCTCAATATAAAGGGGAATTAAAAGCATTTGTTTGAGATAAATGCTCTTTCTTCTTTCCATGACTACCTAAATCTATGCCCTGACTTGGCCTGAGCCTACCTCCACAACTTCCCTTCAGCTGGAGGAAGATCCCCTCTTGCTTTGAGGAAGGAATTCATCCAGAAAGCAAAACACAATCTGTATTTATTAATAATGACCTTAACAGTAGCCATACATATGAACACACACATAATCCAAGTGCTCCCATAGCATCTCTCTCCATCCCTGACCAGGATTCACCTTCCTTCTAGGCTGATTATATCTGTCCTCAGACAACCCATTTCTGCATCTATGTACCCTGTGGACAGTGTTTGCCTCCAGCAGCAGGAAAGCTGGCTTTCCTTCTTTAAACCAGGCTCCCTGGGAAACGGCAACAACCATTTTTACATATGTTGGGGATGTTGTTACCTTAAATTTAACATTCATTATTGTGTGTTATTTACCAGTGCTATGTAAAACTACATAACCATTATCTGCAAAATGAAAAACTACATGGACACGGCTTATGGCGATACCTCCTACATTCAGTTCTTTGAAAAGAAACTTATCGTGCTGTGTGTTAGTTTCATCCTGAAGTTTGTCACTGCGACTGCTGGAAGAGTGACTTTCTGAACACTGTTTCGACAACGCCATTCTAGACAGCATCTTGAAACAAGATTATAGTGTGTACCCAGGTTGTCAGTAAGTACTAAATCAGTCTGTCAGCATTTTAAATGTGTAACATTTTGCTTGGGTCCATCTCTCTTTCTAGAATACCTGATCAAGGGGAATAAAGCAGTTCCCTCTCATCTGAATTCTAAGAGGACATTGAAAAACTGTAGGCCACCAGGAAAAATCAACATCCTCATGATGGTAGCCTCATGTTGATGCAGTCACAGATTAACTCACCTCTTGAATAGGGTAGGTAGCAGAAAATTGAGCTAAAAACTGCATTTCTAGGAAGATTCAAATGCTAGTGCATGAATATTAGTAGTGCTTGTGTCCATAGGGATTTTATAGAGTGGTTTTGAAACAATCTGTGCATCAGTAAATACCACATTTTTCAATGAGCACAGGAAGTCTGCAAAGCTTTTTGTGCAAAAAGCAAGGTTAAAACTCATTAGAGATCACATCAGGCATTTGATGGGCTTTACAAGCTGCCTTACTGTCTTAAAGTGACAAATAACCAGTAGAAATTGGCTTATATTTTTAAATGTCCTGGATTCTCCTTCTAGCTAGGAAGTAAAATTGCCCCATACCAGACATATATTCCCCTAATAATTCTCTTCCTATTGTTTTAAAATTATGAGTTTTGACAAGGGTTATAAAGATTGCCATTAAACTCTGCCCTTGAGAGATGCAATGGAATGCAGGGAAGAAAGTAAAAATAGTGAGGATCTGGGCCTTTTTTGCCTCCACTGTAGAGGGCAGAAGGAGGAATGATGGTGGCAGGAATTTTCAAGCCTTTTCCATCTCAAGATCAGGTCTCTCATTGGGACCATGTAGAACCTGGCACTGTAACTGAGCCTGGTCACTGGGAGCAAGTCTCACGAGGGAACTCTCTGTTTATGGCTTTCTTTGTCAACAAGAAGAAATAAGGGGCTCCTCTGGATAGCATTTGTTTCGAATGGAAGAGGGCAAGGAATCTTCCCCACTGCAATTCTCCCATCCAGTGCTGAAAAGAGCCCAGACTTGCTGATGTTCAAGGGATATGTATCTTCCCAAAATTTCTGTATGGGGCAGGTTTCTAAAGGGGGCAAATTTACTTGCAACAAGTTAACATATTTTTAATAGGTTCTGACTTAGTGGGTTTTTTTAATGTTTCTTTTAAAAATAGAACAGGAGAATAAATAAGAAAGCACATAATAAATAATAAGTAAACCTCAAGCTTCAGTTTATGAATACTGAACTAATCTAGTGCAAAAACTTTCCCTTAAAATACTAAAAAATTCAAGTGCAATGTATTTTTAAGGTTTCGGGTTACTCTTTCATATTAAGTTGAATTTACCACTTAATTTGTGAACTGCATCACAGAGGAGTAAAGAAGCACTCCGGCTGGTCATGCCAGTGCAGAAGGCACAGATGGTGCAGAATGCACTGCTGAAACTTTCCAACACCAGGAGTGGTTTGGTGATCAAAGGAGCCGAGTAGGGACATTCTGGACTTCTGCAGTACCTCAAAAGAAAATGGAAGAAATTCTGCTTTTTGCAGGTATATCAGTCTGACTGGCATCCACAATAAAGCAGGATGACTGGGATTGTAACGAAAGAAGATCCAACCAAAAAGAGGAGACATCTAGATATGATTTTGTTGCTTCTTATTTTAAAATCTGACTCAACACTCTTGTGATTTCTGGTGAGAAGAGCTTTCTGTACTATGACTCCAGGCAAAATTACAACAAAAGATTTAAAATAAATAGGATGCAAACTGAACTCCCCAATGTTCCTGCTGTGTTTGGAAAAAAGGAGGAATATAAACATGCTTGTATATGAAGTATGCTATCTCTATAAATGAGTATACAATAAACTGGGGAGAGAGACCTCAAAACCAAAGCCAGTGACCTGCAAGGGATGTTTTGTTGCAGCAAAACCCCAAAGTGGGGAGCACAGGAAGAAGCTTCTGGTTATTTTTATTCTGGAAATCAAGGAACTTGTCTGTATGATGAATCATATAACACAACAGGGTCTAATTACGACATGATAACCCTATCCCTCATTGCTTATTATCAAGTAAATAAGGGCAGTCAATCAATCCAGATTTTATTACCCTGGGAAAGCATAGAAGTAACAACCTCCAAACTGTCAGTGATTAGTGTATTTTGGGGGAAAACTGAGGCTTACAGAATTCTTTTGTTATTACAACCCACTGGTTGTTTAACATAGCAGGTAAAATCAGCAAAAATGGACCCAGATTCATTAAACAGATGGTCCTAAATGAAGCTCTCCTTCATGGGAGCTGCAGAGCAGCGAAGTAGCACAGTGCTGGCCAAACGTGAACACAGTGACCAAGGAAGGCACAGAACTGGTGGAAACAGCAGATTTCAGGATGCTCAGGGCCAGCATGCAACAGGCAATGCCAGCGCTCCTACAGACATTGGGGGTTAGCAGAAGAAAAAGCTACATTTGTCATACTCCTCATGCTGCCTAAACTCTTCTTAACCTGCCTGCAGAGAAGACCTAAGTATCTGCCTGCTTTGTCCTTCCAATCTTATTTTACTGCTCTTTCTATTATAGAGTAGTCATAGGTCTGCTCCCACAGAATAAAATTATTTGCAAGGGGATAAAATATTCTGAGATTAAAGTCTGTGACTTAAAATTCCCAGTATGCACGGGCCCAGATTAAATTTTCTTTTTTAATTTTAAAAGCTGTCAACAAAACTACAAAAGTAAAGAATATATATAGAATAATGTTTGATAGAAGAAAAAAGAAAACAAGTAAAACGTTATTGGTAAAGAAAAGCTAAAACATTAATAAAACATTTCCAGTTCCTCTTTGTAATTTCTAGTACTTTTATCTGATTTAGTACATAAAAAATTCCTTGAAATTTGGAAGTTTGACTGAAATTTCTTCTGTATTCAGCAAATGTCAGTACACAAGCGTGTTTGTACAGTTTACAGTGTACTTTGTTTAAATCCATGTAAAACTTTAAATTTGTTTCAAGGGAACTCTGGATGTGATCTAAATAATTGAGCAAGAGAATCTTGTTAAATATTTAGAAAATATATATTGGCATTTTGATATTTTATAGTACTACCCTATTAAAGTTTATCATAAGGAAGATTCTATTCAGCTTCTGAGACACTAAACACTAAATAAACCCTGGGGAGAAGAGGGGAGGGTATTTAAGTACCTCCTTGTAGCTAGGCTGTTTCCAGAGTTTTTAAATAAACAACACTACATTCCAATATGCATTCAAAACAGTTCACACTGAGGTTGGATGCTATGAAACTAAAAATTTACCCATCTACCCATCTACAAATACAAATAATTTTGCATATATACAGCAGTAACTGTTATTCCATCTAAACTTTTCCATCTCTTTTTCCTTCTAGACTTGGGTGAAAACGAAGAGCTGTAAGACTTGGATTCATCCTCTACAAATTCAGGCATTGCTTCACCTCAAGTCCCGTACTGCAAGAGTATGGGGCGGCGGGGCAGTGGGCAGGAGGAGAGGGGGCAGGGGAAAGGCACCAGGATAGCTGAAAAATGAGGGACCAATTCATGAAACAGAAGGTTTAGAGGCTTAGTCCCATGTCATGGAAGTAGAAGTAAGGAAGTCTCTGAAGATACTCATGATGAGGAACAGATCTCGTATTTATCCAACATAGACCAGCCACCGATGATTTAAATCACAGTTAAATCACATCGCTTTTACATCACATCATTAATATTTTGAGAGTCATAATGGAGAAGCCAAGCAAGACTTTTTGAGTAAGTCAAGCTAAGCTGTTCTGAGTTTGCCCCCCAAAAACATGGGCAAATAATCAGCAGACTCTGAGATTCAGAATGATTGTGCCGAGGAATCTGTCAATCGTGGTAACACCCCAAAATACTGCCTAAATAGTGGTGCATGCAAACATCACATACATATATATGTATGTATACACATACTGAGCAAAGTGATGTATGCTGCTACAGGCACTCTAAGTCCTTTTAATGGCTTGAAACATATGCAACTGAGAATAGAATTTTAGTCTCTTCCACTGATTATTCATAATAAGTAACAAAAGCTTAGGAGAAGAGTAGCATATTGTACCACAATCCATGAAAGTAACTGTTGCATGAACCTTGATTATTGTCGCTGGTCAGAAGATAAGAAAAAATACTGGGGCATGTCTGGCCTTTGCAGATTAACTGTGCACGGAAGACACTTGTCCTCAATTTTCTGCATTGATTTTAGACACATGGACTCTGTCAGACATCTAATACAATGCTACCCAACCCAGGAGCAAGATGAATGATCACTACCAGCATAACCCTACCATCAAAAGCAGTCAAGTGGATGAGGCTCTTAATACAGCCTTGGAATTATGAAATAATTTTTTTTAAAGTTTACATTCATACAGTTTCCTTGGCAATTTTCTGTTTGGCTAGCAATAGCACTGACTCATTTTCTTAATTACTTCTGTGATTCATTTCCCAAAAATGTTGCAGCAGAGATGCTGCTTCAAGATGACAAGAATCTCAAGATGGCCTGAAAATATGTTTTGCAACACTGACAAGTGAGATCAAACAATAGGTTGTGTCAAACGGTATTAAACAGGTTTGTGAGGTCACTCCTTGACTTTCTGTTTCTCATATATTGTCTCAAATTGCTCAGTTTTTTCCTTGCTTGCACTCTGCTGTCATTAGAACGCTATGAAAAGTGCTTGTCTTTGTGACTACAGCTATTTTATTTCATTATTTCCCATTCTGCAACTATCCCAGGCAAGCTGCTGAGATCACAATTCCTATATAGCATCCAGCTACATTCCAGACATCATTGGATTATTTATAATTTAACATAACAAGGTCTATTCAATCGCAGAATGACAAGGGATGATTCAGATTCACCAACTTTCACCAACTAGGATGAACATTTCATATCTGTATGTGGTGAATCTTGACTTCTAGCTCAGCCTTGAACTTGCCTTAATTTTGCTGGTTTTAATTAACTACAAAGTTAGTAAATAAAATCTAGTAACCATGTCTAAGAATTTAAAACACGTTATCTGTCATAATCCATAAATCACATGACAGTGGGTTTTTTCCCCCAAATTAGTCACTGTGCAAGCACTTTCTACACAACAGGGATTCTCATTTTCACAGTAATATGTCTGTGCCACCAGGAGCAGAGGTCTGGGACTTTAGGAGCTGCACGATCAGGGGAGTTGACAGTTCCTTCCATGAAGGGCTTAAAACTAAATTTAAGGCAGAACTCAAATAGAAAGTGCACACAACAAACGTGGGTTGCTTGGATAGTTTTGTGTAAATGTATTAGGACATTAGGCTGCTTAAATATAGTCAAAAAGACGTTTCACCAAGAGAATAATGCTCTTGCAGGTATTGCCACAAGAATGTTGCTTATTCACATAACCTTGAAATTCATTTTCTGTAAACATTAATCAATTAAAACCCAATCACAAATATGTTAGAGGAATATAGAAACAGAAATGCTGGAAGGTTAGTGACTTTTTTTTTAAACTTGTAACACATACTGTAAAGCAATTTTTTTTGCTGTATTTTCTCAGCTGTAAGAAAGAACAAATATCTAAAAAGATTTGGGAATCTCTTTTGTTGCACAGGAATGACACAGAATCCCTTTCAATAATTTGTGAGTAATTTGGCAGGAGTTACCAAGCCGTGTGATTTAGAAGCCACCATTAAGCAGTCAGAACAGCAGGGTTTATGCACCCTGGGCTTTCATTTCTACTTCTGAATCCAGCAGGTCTGTGTACTACATGTGCTGTTATAAAATTATGTGTGTGTGTGTATATATATAGGGACACACAAAATATTTTAACATTTACTCCAATATAATTTATTTACTTATTCCTGTATCTTTAGTAAAAAGTTAAATGTGAATCTTGTAGAATGTTTAATGCCTTCTGTTGAATGCATTAAAAATACTGTTACTCTTCTAATAATATTTTTGCTAAATTTTTCTCAATCAGCACACGAACAATAATGGAAAGAAAAACTTACGTAGAACTTTTCAATTCACATTAAGTTTATCTAGATTTAAATATAATATTTCCGAACTGCTACGTTCTCTATGAAACAACCAGAATATTTTTGAGGCAATGTGTGCTTTAGAATATTTAATTTTTCTTCTAACTCAAAATACAGTATATTATAGCTGCATGTTAGGAAGCAATCACAATTTCCCCCCAAATTACCTTTTTATTGTATTTCGTCCTTGCTGTTTTTCTTGAGAGCTTTTTTATGTTAAGATTTCACTAGCTGAAAACATAGATTGTGATAATATTTGCAGCTGGTCATCACTTCAGCTCATACCCTGACTGAGTTCAAATGTTAGCAATGAACCACTTCAATGTAATTTTGGTACCCCTAACTTAATATTGCCTATAAAGTATTTGCAGTTCTCTACAAGTGCCTAGTGGGTGGCAGGAAATTTATGTTCATTAATGTTCTGTCTGATGCACTTATAATGCTCTTCAAAATATGGGAGACAAAAATAACTAAATATGACATGTACAAAATACAGGGAAAAGTCATACTACTTGACCAGATAAACATATATAATTATTTCAAGATATCGGTTCTCTGAAAAGTTATGGACTGCATTCATTCTTCCACTAATGTAATCTTTTGATGTCTTTAATATTAATTTTATACTTCCACCAGAATGTTTTAAAATGTTTTTATAGAAGTTTTGAAAAACTTCTATAGAGTGACTATATCAGTGGACAAGGAAAGATTTATAGAAGTTGTCTGTCTGGACTTCTGTAAGGCCTTTTGACACTATCCCCCCCGTGATCTCTCTAAGTTGGAGATATGGATTTGCTGGGCAGACTGTTTCGTGGATGAAGAATTGGTTGGATGGTCGCATCCAGAAACTAGTGGTCAATGGCTCAATGTTCAGATGAAGATCAGTGAAAAGTGGTGACCCTCAGGGGTCCATACTGGGACCAGTACTATTCAGTGTCTTCATCAATGACATGGACTGTGGGATTGAGTGCACCATCAGCAAGTTTGCAGATGACACCAAGGTGAGTGGTGCAGCTGACACACCCGAGGGACAGGATGCCAGCCAGAGGGACCCAGACAATCTCAAGAAGTGGGCCCATGTGAACCTCATAAGGCCCAAAGAGTCCTGGTGCAGGGCCACCTCCCTGTGCCACCTCACACTGCTACAAAAAGTGCCTGAAGTCGGGACCTACTGCCTGAGCCAACAGGGGTTGTGGGGTGTTCAGCAATACTTGTTAGACGAAAAATGCATACATTTTAAGCAATAATCTCATCTGTCCTCTTAGTTACGCTGATTCTATAGGTGAAGTGTATGTCTGGATATTTATTGCACAAAGAAACCTCAAAAAGTTGTGCCAAAAGGTAGTAGCTCTGGGCACCTACCATTATACATATAACATTAGAACATGTTTGTGGGTATATCAACATTCCTCTAAAAATACAATTCACATCAAGTAAAGAAGTATCTTTGTATACACCCATGTATTTGCAAAAGCATCCTCAGCTGTCCCATCATCCCTCTGCACAACAGCTCACCTTCACGACTCACTCCCATGCAGTCCTGAGCTACCTCATTACATGTCAAAATTTTATAGCCCAAATATCAAGAAGGATAATAGCTGAGGGAGAAAAAGAACTCAAACAAACAACTACCACATTTTAAGAAATTGCAAAAAATATAAGATGCTGCATCACCTTAAACCATAACCGAGTCCCTGTGCATACACTAGTCTGGGATATTCTCAAGATATTGCTCCATTAACTCACACTATCACACCTACCCTATTTACCATTAAATAGCACAGTGCATAGCATTAGGCTACATTATCTCATTAAGAAAAATGGGCTTCTCTTATATTCATGACAATTCCTGTGATAACTGAAGAGTAGTTGAGTGTCGCTGCTTGGCTGTTTGAAGTACAATTGCTGTGGCTATTTACACTGTTAATGAGACTGGGATCCTACCTCAGCTTTGCCTCTGATAAAAGTTTCAAAAAGCATGTCATTCTTGCAGGTTTATTCAATGCCTGCTAATTAGCTAACCCAGTGCAATTAATCTTAGAATTAGAAACTAGTTGAGTGTTCATTTCTGTTTAATCAGATTATTAATAATACAAGCAATCTTTTAATTATTCTTCCAGTGTACTCCTCCCTCTAAACAAACATGTTTTGACTTTCAAAACAATAATTAGGATCAAGTTATTTTCCTCAAAAATAAATTTTGAGCAACACTGTAAATTGTCTGCTCTGGCCAGTAAAATTTCTTAAATTTAATCAGGCTGGATGCTGTTAAAATATTCTAGATCTCCTGCAGACTCCTTCAGATCCACAGTAGATTTTCTTTGTGAAAATTAAGTTCCATCATGCAAGGCAGTTACTTAGTAATATGTTCAAAATCACTGAGGCTTTCTGTCCGAATTCAAATGCCTTGATGCTTTAGGGGAGAACACAGAACATAGCAAATATATATCCATCAGCTGAATAAACTGCACTGAAATAAGAACAAAACACAACTGGAATAATCACATGCCCTTCTGTGGACATTATCCACCTCAAAAATACACAGCAATAGTAGTAGTCTTTGTCCTGAATAAGAGCTTCACTCTGAGGACCCGACTCCAGTTCTGGATTAAGCCTCCTTCATTTTTTCTAGAGTCAGAGGGAGGACTCAGGGTCTGAGGCAACCGAATGGTGACCCTGAGGTCAGGCAGAACCAAACTGCTCTGTGCCAAACCCACCCTCTTGCTTGTGGTACCGGGCTGACTCTGTGCCTTAATGTCCTGTGCCCCATCTCAGGCTGTGAAGTATTACGGTCACTTGTGCTAATGACTAACAAATATTCATGAGAAAATAAACACAGACCCGAATACAACTAAATTAATTGCTTCTGCATAAAACACAGACTATATACACCCTGTTGCCTCTTCAACCAAATGTGGCAAGTTATTAATGGCCATAAGAAAGAGCATTTATTGTATGCAACTTGCCTCCAAAGCTCCCAGCACAAAGATTTTCTCCTCCATACTGTTTAAATATAGATGAGTGATTTTTCAAAAATGGTAGAATTATTTAGGTCTTTGTTATTGATAAAATACTCATAAAGGTCACAGATGCAGCACTTTATAGATGATAAATATTCCCAACAGGAAAATCCACTGACAAAAAGCTACTCTGACCTTTTATCCGTTGCAAAATGACTTCCCAGGCAGTAACAGCCCCATTTTGTTTGGTTGCTTTTTTTGTTTGTTCTCCCATGAACTTCAAGGATGTCTTTTATTAGTCATTTAAGAAAAAAAAAAGCACCAAAACCAACCAGACCTCAGCAACATTGCTAGTAAAATTCAGAAAGAGACTTCAGATAATTCTTGTAGCAGAAAAGAAAGCAAAGCACTATTCATGGAGAGAATCAGTGAAATCAGGATGACCTTCACAAGATTATTGCTTCATCGATTGTTATGACCAATGTTCTTATGTTCTTTGCTGTGTAGTCAAGATGTGTACCCATTCAAACTATTTCTCTGTATTCACATTCATGCTTTTAATATTTATGCATTCACATGCATACACTCCAAGAATACATCTGCAGCTACATATTATTTGCACAGAAAAAAAGGAAGAATGTAATATTAAAACAAAATCTTATTATTTTTAATCCAACCTCAGATCTTTTAAGGCTCTCAAAACAGATTTTCAATGGCTTGAATTTGACAATGGGTGAAGGCATTGCAGATGAGCGCTGACAGTGCTGCTTTGTTATACCATACCATCCAGTGTCCTCTATGCACAGTATAATTTATAACAAAAACTTAGAAGTACTCAGGAGCACTTTAAAATGTTAATGATGCCAATTTTGTATCAGACAAGCACCATTAGTAACCTCAAATCCAACTGCACATGCTCCAAGACAAGGAAAATATTGTTAGTACTAGCCAAGAAACACATAAAATTACATAAATTAGTTTTCCCATAGATAACAAGACTGCAGTGTTATGGCCCAGAATTTCAGGACATTTTCCCATTATTAAACCTGGAAATGTGTCATCAATAAAGACCCAATCCAAAAGCCTGGAGGGGTTATTGCTGTAGAAGAACAGAAGCCCAGATAAGATGACTTCACTCTCTGACCTTACAGTGTCCAAAGCTGGGAAATGTGGTTCTCAGCACACACTCCTGGGCAAGGAAAGCTGATTTGGAAGAAATAGTTCTCGATCAGCTTGCAGTTTCATTCTCCTTTTTCTATCAACTTGACAATCAACCATCAAGTGCTTGCTAATTAGTATCAGGACTGGGGGTTGGACTGGATGATCTCCAGAGGTCCCTTCCAAACCCATATCATTCTGTGATTCTGTGACTCATCAACAGACACACCTGGGTTTCCTGCCCAAGTGCTGGGCAAAGCCCAGAGCCTTCTCCCCCTCCTCCAAGATAACACTTGGGTGTTGCAATCTGGTTTCCAGCTCCCTCTGGCACTGAGTTCAGTGCAGCTCTGGTTTCCCACTTTGCTGCCTGCACAACACAGAGGGTGGTGTGTTTTCTGTATTTATTTGGGGCCTAAGAGACTATAGCATCACAGCTTATAAACACCAAGGTGAAACAGAGCCAGCAATTTCCCCAGAGGCATTAGAGCCTAAGACAGCACTGCTTTGAATACAGTGATTTTTGCTTACTACATTACAGTGGAAACATCTTTTAATACATATCCTTTGGGTCCTATATTCCTGTAGCAGCTTTATCTCTTTAACAGAATTAAGTTCTCAGTCTTACTAAGAATCTCATACAAATTAAAAAGACCTAATAATCATTATTTTTGACTGACTGGCAAGGGTTATATGTTACAGTTTACAGAGGTCTTCACTATAAATACTGGTTCCACACCGTCATTTGTCATGTAAATACATTATTTAAATGGACTCAGAATCTCATACCAAACCCTTTACTCACACATGTCAATCACTTGCATTTCTTTGCTGCCTGTAACTGGCCCATGCATTTGAGCAAAGGCTACATACACGAGTACGAGAATACAGATCCAGATTGTCTTACTTTTCATGTTTTATTTATGCAGACTTGTGGTTATTTGATGTTAAAAGTATTGTTGACACATTTCTTTATAGCTATTCTATTTACAATTTATTTGTATAAAGGATGTTGTTATAGTATCTTCTTATTCCACGAAGAGCTTCTAGAGCATTGGGATTGCTGTCAGTGAAAGCAATGGATTATTTGGGTCCTCCATGTGTGAATTCCCTCTCCATCAGTGTGCAGATGCACTTGAAAGACATTTGTGGATTCTTCAAGCTTCACTTTTAATTCTCCACTTGAAGAGCAGCAATGCAAAGCATCCACAAAAATAAACCCGGGAAGAAACGGATAAAATTGAACCTTAGAGAAATCTGAGCCCACAGAGAGCACTCAAAGACCCACTGGACTGAGGAACAGAAAGCAAAGCAGCTGGCTATGGCAGAAAAGTTCCTTTAATCTCTCATCTGAGTTCATCCCAGATGGCTATAATGAGATTTTCTAGTGAGACTAAGGGCCAATATATATTGGCATAACCCTAAAAATTTGGGAGTCCTGTGAGAAGCCCCTAAATATCAGGATATAGATGCAACACATTATTAAAATAGGGTTTGGATGCTGTGTGGAAAGGAGCTGCTGCAGAATTCCCCAGTCCCAAAATGCCTGCAGAGACTGCAAGTTTACAGCTGCACATTGCCTGACTCACACCACTAACAAAAGCTCACAGAGGAATCAGCACAGATTGATTCTGCCATCTACCCCCTCTGTCCACCATACTTAGGTTGGAAATACAGCAGCCCTGGACAGATTTCTGCCAGGCGCTCGCATGCCACTGTGAACTCGATCTGCTCTAGCTCTCTCACTGCACTAACACATCTGGTCTCTTGATATCATCTGAGGGTAGAAATCCCCTCAATTATTTGCAAAATCATCTAGAGATACAATGGTTAAACAACAGCGCATGTAGGATACTGGAAATCCAAATCTGTTGTGGAATAGTTTACTTGATATACATAAGGCATCCTGCCTTACTCAATGGTCCTAGAGAAGTACTGAGAACACAGAAATGATACCACTTTATACATGGTAAGTGTACTTATGATGGAGTAGAATACATTTTCATGGAACCTTGAAACCTCAGTGAGACTCAGGCCAGAGCTACACATCCAGTTTCGGTGCACAGAACGCAGAGAGGGTTGTGGCAGCAGTGGGGACAGAGCATCAGGGACTGGATGCACACCTCTGCTTCAGAGGGAGTGAAGGCAGCAAAACGCGAGAAGCAGCAGCCTCCATGACAGCTGAGCATGGTGCTGATACAACTCCTTTTCAAGGCAATAGATCAGTATTTAATGTTCTCCTCACCTGCAGAGTCCATCTGACAGCTGGCGCCCAACCAGTTCCCTCCAGGCACCAGTGGAAAGGCGGAGGGGAGAAGGCTGTGAGGAACAGCCAATTAAAAGTTGCTCCAAGTTTGTTGATAGTTTCAATAACAGGTAATAACCACAAGTAAAGCATGGCACATGTTCAATAAAACTGAAGGAGTTTGCACAGCACCAGTTTTACCTGATTCACTTTTCTGCATAACAGGTTTCTGGATCCAGCCTCAGGATGCTAGACAATGCTATCTCCATACCCCTCTGAACATCCATCTGCACACACCACTGAAGTAATGAAAAGCAAAGCTTTTTTCAAAGCTCTAATATTCGGAAATTTGCAGACATATTTTTGTAAGCTGAAGGCACTTGAACTGAAAAGATGAAGAGGAAGGAGGGATGTGCTCGTTCCACTCTGCAAATTATTCAGAGGCTCATCGTTAGCACTACCTGCAAAAGACGATCCTACTGCCAACAGCAACCGGTCTCTATGCAAATGATCTCCTGTCCTCCTATCACAACTAAGGAGCCAAACATTTGGAGCCCTTAGCCAGGGAAGCAGTTATAATAGGCACAGTCATAACAAGTTATATTATAATTGGAAGCCCAGTACAATAGTCTTAGATGAGGGATCGGTGTTTTCGAAAATGGCCAAGGAAAGGAAATACATCTATCTCGGGATACTTTATTGAAGTCTGATTCAAAGTGCAATGCTGGTGATTTAACATAAATGTACCGCATTTTTATAATCCTTATCGAATGTTCAGTCACTAGATCAGCATAAAGCACAGCTTATTAAAATGGATAAGAGGGGGATTATGTGATTCACATTGTCAAGAAATAAAAAAAGTATTTAGAATACAGAGATTCTTTAATCTGTTGCATAGAAGGCACCACACACATTGCTGATGGAACAATGTGTGCGCATCCAACTTTTAATCACACGGGTCCTGACAAAGAGAATAGTAAAATGATTCTTCCTAGTACACAGGATAAGCTTTTAACAATATAATTCTGATTGCATGTCAAACTTTGATGATTTTCATTTGGTGACTGACATAAGTATTTAACTAAACTTTGCAAGTTTTAATAACAAGACAGATTTCAGAAAGTCTAAACATTCTAAAGTTTAGCATATCTATTTTGTGCATATCTAGTGTTTTCTAACAAGGAGGTTTACGTGCTGATCTGAGATTTAGCACGCAAATCAAACATAAATCATGAGCATTCACAAGTAAAGACCATTTTAAAGTTTTCAGAAAAAACAGGTCCCAAATAAAGACATCTCTGATGAAAGAAGCAGAGTATTACCCAAGACCTAAACTAAACTTTCAGCAAAATGTTATTTTCTGATCACAGTTAATAATATCAACTCAATTTAGTGAAAGACGGCATTATAGCCTTTAAAATAGTAGTCAGAGGTTAGATTTCTTCAGATGTACTATCTGTACAGATATAGACAAAATGAGCTGCTTCATTAGGGAGCATTCTTCTTATCAGCATGAAAATTAGTGTTGTGGCAGATACACATGTGCTTGAACATCCAACACCACTGCCTTGTGTTCACTACAGGTGATAAACGTGCTGTCATCATCACAATGATCTTAAGGGGAGCTGTTCATAGTATATGCTTTTTCACTTGAAGTTTTTTAAAAATATATTTAGAAAAAAGCCAAAGGAATGCGTGTGGGGGTGTGTATGCCTGTGTGTGTTTCATCTTGGAAGATGTTGAAGAACCTGTATCACCAGGCTTCTCACCTGACGAGCTAGAGATAAAGTCTTGAGAAGGTCACATGTACATAAAGGATTCAAAACTGCACTTCAAAGAAGCTCATAAAAAGTTGTCTAGATTTTCACATTAGACTTTCACAAGCTTTGTTCAGTAAAAGTTCTCTTTTTAACTTTGCCACAGATTGACTAAGGCTATGAGTTGCCAGTCATTTGCTAAAAGTCAAGAATGAGGAGGTACCAAGAATTTAATTTAATTTTATTTTATTAATTTTATTTCTTTCTGCAAAAGAAAGCTTAAACAAAACTCCTTGTCATTTGTAACTTAGGTGTAATTAGGATGTAACTTACATCCTAATTGCGTATCAATGAAACAACTTTCACAAGTCTCATCTAATGAGTAAGGTAAAATTACTGTACTGTTGTGATGAGTTGAAGTGTGCCACATGAATGCACTGACGTATAGTTAAAATTATTAGTAATACAAGCATATAGGTGAACTATCTTTACAATATGTCTATGCATTTAATTTCAGAGAAAACAAAGTTACAAGACACTACAACTCTCAGGTTTCTCCCCAAACCCATTACCTAAACTGTCGGAGGATGATGAACCACTATGTACAGTAACAAGAAGCCTGAAGAAGCCTACAGAAATGTGGATGCCTGAATATCTCTAGAGATCTGTGCCTACAATGCACAAACATTTCCACAGGGAACTTGGCTAGATACAGGGTAAGCTGGTGTTTTGCAGCTCAATTATTGTTTGCTTTAAGACAAGTTTTCTCCCCAAAAACTGTCTTGCATCCAGGAACCTTCCTGGTGATTCACTGCAACCATTAATTGTTGCATAGTACGACAGAACTGCAGGTCAGAACTTAAATCCAACTATTAGATGCAATTACTGACAGCACCAGAGGACTCTGTAATACAGGTCAGGCAGAATAAGAAAACTGCATTATCAGAGTCAGACAGGAGACAGAGGTGTAATGACGATATAGGTACAACACATGTAAGTACAATATGTGACACAGGAAGATTTGATGATGCACCCATCAGGTATTGTGCAGTTTCCCTGGAACTTGAATGATTTTTCCATAGGAAAATATGTACTTGATTTCTTATTTATCTCCATATATACTGATATATTTCTGTATACATAAACCCACATGCACGCTCCAAGTAGAACTAGGAGAATCTGATTTATTTTGGCTTTGTTTTGACTGCTAACAATTTCTACAGTCTGAAAAAATAATGAACATTGGCTTAAGTGAAAAAATTAAATAGAAAGAAAACCTACCAACCAACACCAGAATTCAGATCTTCATCAGAGGAGCGGTTCTGGTTCTTTCAATACAGCAATGAGGTCTGGTCTAACTTCAAAGCATCCTTAAACAGGAGTTTGTATTTTCCAAATGATACTAGAGGGGCAGTTTTACCAAATTTACAGGCAAGGACAGAAAGAAGCTGAGGACACCACAGTAAAGAAGATATAAGAACCAGAGGACATCTACACATAAGGGCAGTATTGCTCTTTGTACATGCCACTGAAAATGAGCTGGTGTCTTAAGCAGTTATATTTGTACTTAAATGCTCTTTAATCACTCAAGGTCTGTCGTGTGACTGGGAGCAAAAGAGAAGAGAGTGCTTTCAATTTACATCACTCGGACAGGAATTAAAATATTAATACAGCAATAATGAGTCCTAACAAAATTATACCTTCCTTAAAATAAGGTCACAGCAACATGTTATCATTAGATGGATTCAATATTGTATGGAATCCAGGAAAACAGAAAAATGCAGCACAAGAAATGAATCTCTCTCAAGAGCCATGTATGTTGATGGAAGTGCATATGCTATTACCAGAACCATCACAGTGGTGCTCTGCACAAGTCCAAGGGCAGAACAAACATGCTCCAATGAAACGTCACCTGCCACCGTAAGTTTATGTAACATTTAAGGAATCTATTTTCAGCTAGAAAGTTCTATCAGAAATATGAATTCCTGGAATGAAAATGATGAATGATGAAGATGGCAGGGCTGACCTTTTTGACCAAACAAGAGGTCTCTAGTAGTCCTGATGTACTTTTCATCTTTCAGTATCAGAGGACTGATGTAGCATGTCCAAATATAAATTCAAATCTTACTCAGTCTTTTTAGGCACAGTCCAATTTGAACTTTAATTGCTGTTTCATCCTTTTTCTTTAGCATTAAAGCTGATTAAGTATATTTTAGCTCTTCCCTCTAGAAAGAGAAAAATATACTTCCACGACTCAAATCACTGCAGGTTGGAGAACTAAGTGGAATGACTACTTTTCATGGTCTCTACGGTAATTCACCCCCCATGTTTTTGGAACATATGGGTTTTTTTGTACACTGCTCAGCAGAAGTTAATAGTTTCTCTTTTGCCCTGCTTCTTGCATGAAGACAGCTAATATGAGGAATGCTGAGCCAGCCAAGCCTGTCAGTCACAGCAATTTTACCTTTTAGTTAATCTTCAAAGAGTTAATTCTTCAAGTGAAATATTAAACAATATTTTTACTTACATTGATAAAATAAATTATCATAGGGCTATTTTATCCTTAAATATTGATTTTAAAAAGGGAATGCATGAGTTCCTTGATAAACAGACTAAAACATCAATCATGTAATTTACTCTGACATTGAATGAGATACAATGAAAAAATAGGCATTTCTGAAGGTGGTAACTTGTTGATTAAGGCCAACAATCCATCAGAGTACACACAAAGCATTGGACAACCTACCTCAAATCACTACTGGTTTTATTGTGAACCAAAAGTGATGGTCTGTTACAAAAGCAGTGTATGAGGTCATGAGCTGAATTACATTAGTGAACCAATGTTATTAATTAGTGTTAACAAAGTATAACAAAACACATTGTAACAAAAGCTATGATGGAAATTATAAACCATTGCTATGTTAAGTGGAAAAACACATATCATGGTAAAGCTAAAAATCAAATATTTCAAATGAGGTTTTAATAATGATTTTGAGCAAAAGTGAAGATCCAAACCAGAATGAACATAAGAGTTTCCAACAACCAATATTCTTTTGAAGTAACAGCGCATACTTCTCAGACTAGATCCTCTGTAACCTTGCCATAATTTCAGTTTTGTATGTTTTATTCATTTCAAGAGGCAGTATTAGCCCCATAATTATAGTTGCAATTCATTCCTTATGTTGCTATGGATTAAACAGTAACTTATCTGTAGTAATTATGCAATAGGCTGCAACTAACTGAAATATGAATACTGCCAGTTTGCCCCACTGTGTTTCAGTTCTGCTACATAATTGTTAATGTTCACAACAGTGCAGTAATTGAATTACAGAACATTAGCCACATGATTATTATGATCATAAACTTGTATCAAATGGAAGACTGTGAAATAAGATTCCAAACTCTGATGTTATAAAGTTCATACAGAACTATACCTATCCTGTGCTTTTGACAGTGATTAAATGAGTCAGTCTCAGTCCTAACTTCTTTCACCTGTAAAATTTCACCACAGCCAGCCAGTCTTATCTTCTAGCAGAATTGTTCCATAGTTCCAAGCTTTCAGTTTGATTTTGATGCAATGCACATAAATTCCTCAGGTTACTAAATTGGACAAGTTTCCAACCCTGCAAAATCTTGAAGTACTTATTTGAATGAGGCTACTGTCTCAAGAAACATTGAGCAAATGCCTACAGGGTTTTCAAACTAGACACCTCCTCATAAATCTAGAGGGGCTCATCTGATCTAATGTCAGCTGTTTGTAGGTTGGATGCCCAGTCTATGCCAGACATCCAGTCCCCATCAGAAAGAAGAAGAATCCATTATGAAGGTGTTTCAGATCCTGCACATGGATCCTCTTTGGAAATGTTTCTGTTGTGGAGCTTTGATTAAATTCTCATCTTTCTGACTACCTGGCATATGCAAAAGTCTCAGACAATATAATTTTTGTCCCATAGTATCAGTGAACAAGAGTAATTACTTTCTACAGTTTCTTACATTTGCTGCAATTCAAATACAAGGTCACCAAATGCAAAGAGACTGTCAGCCTTGACTCTGAGGGTATCATAGTTTCATCTCAAACACTCATTTTATGTCACTATTTTTGATTGGGAAGATTCTGTCTCACTAAGCTCTACATCTTAAATGTGATATTATTAGTCTTTTATTGCATGGTTTTGTTGGGTTTTTTTGGGGGAGGGAAAGATGGCCTAAATGCCATGCATCAGAAGAACATGAATGAGAACATAATTGAGATAATTAGCATCTAAAATATTTTACAGTGATTTATCCAGAACTTTTACACTATCAGGAAGAGATGAAATCCAGACCTGCACACGCAGAGGCCAAGGCGCATCAGCCTGGAAACAGCAAATGTGAACTCTTCCCTCAGTGGGACTTTCTACATCTGGCACCCCTGAATTGTTCTTCCATCACTACACAGCTTTCATGAGCTCTTTTAATGTGTGAAGCTGCAGATCATTTGTGGTGAATAAAACCCTAACGGATTACTCATTGTTAATTAAATAACCTGATTCTGTCCACTGAATCTAATGCATTAAAGTATTTAATGTTTGTTTGGTAAACTGCTTTGCTAAATGCTCCTTTGACTTTTATTGGTAATAAACATTAAGCATTTATGGCCTGTGAAAGCAGTTTCACATCTAGCTTATGCTGTTACTATTTACAGTTTGTTAATGAAATACCATTAACTTGCTCCAAACTGCAAGTTGTTTTTGTTCTACTCCTTAACTTTTATTATACAGAATATAGAATAAGTCAATGAAAATCACATGAGCTATAAGCAACAATGGTACTTGTTACAAAAAACAAGTAAAATAAAAACATGTTTTCAACTATGTAAAGCTCTGACTAGTATTTTTTTGTTTTATTCCTGCTTTTTCTGTGTGCACACATACATTCATTTGCACCTGCCCATTCCCAGTCTATGTTCCCTGTGAAGAAGGGGACACCACTTCCGTGAGATCCTGGGAAAGGGCATTTGAGACGTGTGGAAAGCCTGTCTCAGACCAAATTGAAACCTTTTCTACACATCATACTGGCTTCACACAACTACAGCTATCTGACATTAGCAGCTAAAATGTGCAATGCTTAACAATGAACCTTTTTTCTTTTTGCTTACAGAAAAATATGTATGTGCTCCTCTTTCTGTATATTAACACAACACAACTCTTGAGTGCTCTGAAGTTTAAGAACAATTGCCTGTGCATGCAAGTGACTTGTGTTGCTACACAGAACAAGCAATGCATTTTTTCTGCCAGGGGTATAAAATACAGGGTCCTGCCAATTTAGTAGTCTCCTGTCTGTCCTGTACAGTGGCAAACATTTTAAGTGAGCAAGACTACCTGTAAGGAGGTGGAATGCACTGCATTTAAGGGGGAAGATAAACATTATGCTTTTTGAGATACTTCCTTTGCTTTTGCATTTGTCTGCAAGCCATTTTCTTTTCATGTTTGACATGTATCAGAAACATACTTATTGAATATAATGCATAATTATCCCTTCTGTTTATCTGCTCGGCCAGTGTTCACAGGGAGGAACATACTGCTCGACACTTGTCTATTTGCTTTGCAATGCAGATAATTAAGAAACAAAAATTTCCTTCAGTAAATGAGATGGCAACAATTCCAGCTGTTGTATGCTTAAGAATGGCAACACCTCTATCAAGCAATGAATAATATACAGTTTTGGAAGAGGTGACATCCAAGACAGGCCCCAGTTACAGATTTAGCTATGGATAAGGGCAATACCTGGGAAATGAGGTACCTGTGGGGCGCCAGGCAGGGTTCAGGAGGATTTCAGTCTCAGACCAGCACTACTGCTGAAGCCAGGAGAGACACAGGTCACTGTTCAGCCAGGCCCACCACATTTACAAGAGAAACAGAAACCTGCCAATATTTGGTGTGTCTTTACTCCACACTCCTCTCCCATAGGGATAAAACAAGGCACTGCGGTGGAAAGCGGGAGTAAGGCAAGAGACGGGTAGAACCAGCTGATAATTGACAGAGCTACAGGGCCTGAGCTGTCAGCTACAGCTGACAGAGCTGAGCAGCTCCAGCGTTACACCCATGTCCACAACGTGCTGCAAAAGGCAGTGCTCATCCTGCTTGGGCCAGTTCTCAGGATTTTGGAAATGGGTTGGTGTAAATAAAAACTATGCCTTGAAGAGACAATGGTACAGAGCCACTGGGGAGGCACAGACCAGGATTTCAGAGGGAGAGACATCTCAGACTGCCTTTTGGGTGGCTTCACCAGCATTTTAAAGTCTCCACATTTGCATCTTTGCTGCTGGGTACTGCTCAAGGGTGAACGGTACAATCTTCCCCTTGGCTGATTTACTGAGCTGTGATTTTTTTTTTTTTTTGCTTGAAGTCCTTTTTATTTAATATTGATTATTGTAGAGTGCTGTAAGGTAACAGCATGAAAGTGTTATTAACTTACTGGTAGGGTACATTTTACCTTTAAAAAAATAATGTTTGAGTGTGAAGGTTTTAATCATCATCTATAGCTCCATGATGAATAAGTGTTAAGCGCAACACTGAGAAATTTTGATTTTTAGACTCAAGGCATACAATCATGGAGGAAAAAAAACCCACAACAATCCCACACTCTCCTATCCATCTACCTCCCCAAGATCCAGGCAGCAGTAAGCTAAGATGTGGCTAAAAGAAGCTAATCTATTCTTAACCTTGCTTCATAAATGACAGCAAAATTAAATGGAAGCAATCATGAATCATAGGAGGATCAGAGCTGGGTAACTAATTGGCCTATTTTCTGTACTGTCAGAATCCTCTCGGGCAATTTTCCTCAATTATAACTGCAAATCAGCATGTTATTTCCTCCTCACAAACTACCCATTGCTGAGGGACTAACTAGGTGTCCCAGGATACTTCCTGATCTATTGCTGGAGACTGACTCCCACTGTTAAATAATTACAGGAAATTCAGAGTCCCGCATTGAAGGGGGAAAAAAAATAATATATATTTTACCTATTAAGATAAGGAAAATTACAGAGAGTAAACCTTAATAGTAAGCTTTCCTAATAATTGGGGATCTTCTTTGATCAAAGCTAGGGACAGGCTTAACAGAATACACTCAGCACTTTCTCTTCAGATATTGATTACCCTTCAGTATGAAGGCTATAATACTAAAACTCTGTCAACTGTAGAGTCCATTGGAAAAGAGGACACCAGTTATTCACTACTATTGTTCAGAGGTATCAAAGATATGATTAAACTCGCATGCAATTGAAGCAATCAAGTAAAGCTGGTTGCTTCTCTGCTGCATGGTAATCACACACCATACATTTCACCTGTTACTCATATTCTTGGTGCATTATGATGTCTATTATTTAGTTAACCTCAAGTTTCCCTTCTAGTATCAAATATGTAATGAAAAGACAGAAACTCTTATTTTCTAAAGGATAAATAACACCTCAAAGAAATCCCTTTGGAAAAAGGAAGGTGACAGAACAATTGATGCTTCTAAACTATATTATCTAAGTTTCCTCATTTTGTGCAGGCTCTAAAAATATATAGACAAAGCTAACCCGAAAACAAAGCTAAGAAATCACTTTGTGTTTATTCATTTCAGGGCAGTGGTACTTCAGTGGATGACAAAGTGTTTGGGCTTCCCAGATGACAGGTATGGCAGACTCACCATGACCTGGCAGGACCGTGAGGAACACCTACGCACAACAGCCTCAGGGGGTTCTGTTTTTTTGCTTGGTTTTCAGTCTTTCCCACTGCTGGCAGCTTGCCTGCCCAGGGGCCAAGCTGGATTTGCTTTCAGAGCAATTTCTTCTAGCTCATTAGTAACGACAGGCTCATTTTCCCTGGTGATGCCTGTGCCTAGTGCTACATGGGTCCTTACCCATCTTTCACATATACTTGACATTAGAGAAGAATTATTATAGGTATTTCTTTGCTGCTTGAGCTGAGAAAAAGTTTGTGGATTCAGCATCAACAGTACAGGTTCAAAACTCATCCTGTATCACCGAAAAAAATAATGGCTTGATATTGGAAATATTTTCATCTCAGGTAGTAAAGAACTAAAAAACAAAACCCCAAAGCACAACCACAGAAAAGGGTTTGGGTTTTTTTTGTGAAACACCTTAATAATCTTTTCTACTTCATGAAGAATTTAACTTTTCCAAACACTACTCTCAGTGGTGGCATTTTTGGTTGGGATTTTTGTTGTTAGGCTGGGGCTTTGCATTGTGGTTTTTTGTTGTTGATGGGTGTTGGGTTTTTGTCCTTTTTTTTTTCCTTTTAAAGGTAGGCAGCTAGCTATAAACTAAAAGGAAATATATTTATTGAAACATCATAAAGAGATATGAGAGTATTTTTAAGGTTTCTTACTCTCAGTGACTCCTGTTGGTCTGTTCCACTTACAGCAACTAGGACAGTTGAGCCAATAAGCTCTGACACTGTTGTCTGGGAAGAGCTAGACAACCAGCAGCTTCTCCAAGAAGGTCTAATGAGCTTTACTGAAAAAGTGACACATTAGTACCTTTTTAAAGACTGGGCTGTTACCTGATCTCCTGTTTTAAATGCAGAACTTTGTCTAGTGAGATTTTGGGAGTTTCTGTAGTTGTAGATTAGTACTACAGTATACAGGTGTACAGTAGTAGGGAGATTCCCCTCTGCAGATCAGTTGGACTTGTGCCCCAACATTTTTTTCAGTAGTTTTCAAAAGTCATAGAAATACTGGCCAAGTTTCTGACTGCTGCGTTGCAGCTCTCTAATATGGTACCTACAGGGTCTGAAGGAGGGTAGTTATTAAAGGTGTTGGAATGGTCATGTTTTAATAACTTACTTTAGGTAGCCTCGATTCAGTAATTTCTTTAAAGTAAAAACTGTGATATGTTCCTAAGCTGTGTTCAAGATAAAGTAACACTTTTTACCCTATCCAGTTAAGAAATGGAAATACATTCACCTGAGGTCAAAAGGGAAAGCAATATGTGAAGAAAAAGGTGGAAATGATACGAGAGATACTTAAGTATTATCTGCATATTTTTTTTCTGTCCTTCAATTTTACTATGTCTTGGAGATAAGCCATTGCAGCTCCAAAGCAGCAGCTTTTATTCAGCTGTGAAACACAGGGCACAACATCTTCTCTTCCCTTTTGCCTGCAGGGAGTTCCAGATATGCATAAAAAAGAAAGCAAGCATAATGCTATTGACTTCAGCGATGTTTAGATGTTTCACTGGTAGAACAGAGCACCATTTGGCTTAAAGCAAGAGAATGTGAAATCTCTCAAGAGAACCCCAAGGAGAGCCCAGGATTTACAGCTCTCTAACAAAGACAAGCTGACAGAAGGTTAAATAATGTCATTTCTGAAGCACTAAAGCTCTTTCTGGTCAGGGGAGCTGCAGCACTGGAAAGGAGATGCCTTGAACCCATACTTTATAGATGTACAGAATGGTAGTAAGTCTGATAGGGATTTAAGACCCATAACTGTTCAAAATTGCTTCCAAAAAGGTAGATCAGGCAGGGAGCACCAGGACACCATCTCTAGACTTACGTACTTCACCAAGAACCAAGACTATTCAATGAACACTTCTTCCTTATAACCCCTATCAGAACCTACTGGGCTGGTTGATCTGTGTTTTGCCTACCTTCACACCAGGTTACTGGGAGAAGTTGGGAAACACCTACATAGGGGCCAATATTTAGGGAGGACATGATATTCACTCCATTCTTAGAAAAATTCATAGTATTTGCTTTAGGAGGCAGATACACACAAATTTGGTAATCCATAGTTGAAGATCATGCAAATCAGGACCTGTGTTCCTGGGATGTTGACCTGGACTGCAGATATCAGAGCTTGCTTTGAATGGTAGTGCTCTCAAACTGGGCTATTGTATCATATATATTCATTTATTTATCCTTTCATTTATTGAATATACTTATCAATCAACTGCCACAAGTATTTCCCATAAGCACTAGTACTGCAGTCCCACACACTAGCTCTTTGGTGCTAACCAAAGCAAAACTGATTCCAGCTCACTACGCCACAATGTGGATCAGGCGACGGTCCTCATAGTCCCTCTATTCCTGCCACACACACACAGCACAACAGGGAGCAGTGCACGAAGTAAGGCAATGATGGATCCCCAGCCCATGTTCTTCACAACATCCTCTGATGGCTGGTTCTAAACAGAGGCTCTGCCAATAATTTTTTCCTGGCACTTCACCATTTCAGGCTCTGGCTGAAAGTTGAAGCTTCCTGGTTTAATTCACACCCATGAAATAAGCTGTAGCATTTTAAACATTTTTCCCTGGCAATTGTTAAAGAACCTCTGGGGTAGAATTCACATGAGGCAACACATCTGGTAATTCTTCCTCCTCACCACAGTGTGTGATATAGTCTTATCTCCCACCAAAACAGCAGTGCTATGCTGAGCAAAGAAAATTAACACACTGCAGCTCAAGCCTTTTATACTGCAAACCACTGCAGTTGCATTATAACTCCATCACACCAGCAGTCATACTGAATTCATTAGAAATTGTCACTGCACCCGAGGTAAGAAAAGCATATGCATGGGCCACTTCCTCTGTTGATAAAAGCATCCTTCCCCACCAGAACATAAAACTCTTTATAAAGCTTTTTCTTAAAAGAAAACAAAAGCAGCTGCTTCCTTCCCTCCTGCCTTAGGCAAACAGTGCAAGTTCTAGCACCCAGCCACCGCCACACTGGAAGAAGAATATATTGTAGAGGAGCTCCCACATGGACATCAGTGGCTTTCCTCAAACTCGGAGATTAATGTGGGGCAACTGAGAAAGTTGAAAGGCAAAAGACATTTTTCCCTGTTTTCCAGCGCATAGCTACATGATTTTCTCATCTTAGTACTATCGTGATAATAACCTACCCTACTCTTATTTGTGTGATATGGTTCTCTTTGGTTTCCACCATGTTATATGCATGTGAATGCACTGACACACATGCACCATAAAATTCTGTTGAGACCACCACCAGCTAAAAAACACTACAGCCTTTCATGGCATATGTTAGCATAATGAAACCTCACAGTTCACTCTCTCGTTTTCTGGCATTAGTGACATCTACTGGATTTTACCTCAACTAGAATATTTACATTTTACCTCCATTAAAGGATAATATAATTGAAAAAGTGCTAGGGTGACCAACGATGACAACTCCTTGCATGCAGCTGCCAGCAGATTAAGCGTACAGAAAAAGCCAAAACACTTAACACACTTTTCTCAGAGGAGCTAGAACTTCTACTAATGCATTCAATAAACCTGAGAAATTCCTTAGTATTTTCCCTGCTTGAAACTAAGCTTCATGGCCCTGGGCATACCAGTAGTCCTTCACCATCTCGGGCAGCCTTACGTGAGGCCTCTATATCAGCTGTCACCCAAGCTGTGCAGTGTGCAGACCTCTGTCTCTACTCAGCTCTGTCCTCTGCTGCTCCTGACTTGTTGACTGGACTTACCAGACTGACCTTGGACCTGACTTGTCACTTCTCATTTCTCCAGTGATCACTGGCCCCAGCCCTGTTCTGCTGCCTGGCTTGGTGCAGTGGGACTGTGCCCTTGTCGGCAAGGTCACTGCCCCTACCTGTGCGTGGTCACCCTTGGCTCCTGGATTGCCTGACTTGGTGGAGCAGCCCAATTCTCACTGTTCTCTCTCAAAGGACTCCAAATATTCCTCCCTAAAAACGTTCTTTTATATATGGTGTCACATCAAGGATATATTACCCATGTGCATAATGACAGCTATATACAATAGTGATTCAATTAAAAAAAATATCTATAAATGGCATCACCTTGCATTAAACTTTCGACTTGAGGTGAACATGGAGTAGACTTGACATTCACATCTATTCAGGTCAGACACTTAACACTGCGTGGTCCAAGTCCATCTCTCCCCAAGGAAAGGCTGTTCTTTCTTAATGAATGCATACGTTCGCTTTACATTTTCCCAAAGCCAAAAGTGGTTCAGTTTGAGTTTGGCTAATATCCAAGCTCAAGCTGCACAGAAACACGAGATGACTGTGAATACACTAATCAAAAATGTAGAGTAAGGAAAGGGACAAAGCACTATCCCTTAAAGGAAAAGATGGATTCTCGTTTTTTCCCCTGCACTGATTTTATACCAGTGTGATGCCAGAGTCATTGAGAATATTACTTCCAATCACTTCTAATATGAAGGAAAAAATAATTCAATTAAATGCAGGCAAAGTCTTTGAATTCTTTTGTGCACCTAAATCATAAGACTAAAACACAGAACACTGACAAAGTAAGATTATGCACTTACACAAATAGTCCCTTTGAATTCAGGAATAATTCTAAAGTTTACTTACTCATCTTTAAGATCTGAATTCAGGAATAGGCAAAACAGATTTAAGAAAATGAGACAAAAATACAACTCCTCACAGCAAGACAAGTAAAAAGTTTAAATTTTTCCTCTAGAGTTCAGTAAACCATGATCTTTTTTATTACTTTTTTTGTGTTAGGGTTTAAGGATTATGTTCTGAGGTTTACAGATCTTATTCTTTCTGAATAAGAAAGAAGATGCCCAAAAATAACTTGTGGCAACTTTATTTAAAAAAAAAAAAAATCAACAGCACTCAGTTTCACACCAGTACCTAGACTATGTAAATCAATTTGATTTGAGGATACTTCGGATTAAACATGCCTTTTTTTTTTTTCACCCAGACCACTGTCTCATTCAACACATTTATTATCCACATGACTGGAAACCCCAAAACCATGCAAACTGCGAGCTGCAATACTGCAAAAGACCTGGATAGCAGATGGGCTCATTAAACTACTTTATAAGGTCAGCTTTCACCCCTCTGGGAGTTCAAGAAGGACTGTGCAAATCTCCTGTAGACTTTTGCAGGGCTGAAGCTCTGCTGCTCCTAAATGAGTTGCAATGACACAATGAATGCAGCTGTATTTAAAACAGAAGAAAGAATATTTGACATTAGAGACTTGTCAGAAGCAAACCTCATATCCTCCAGGTGCCTTCTAGTCAAAGGACTCAGAGAGACTGTAAATTTTCTGTTTGAATCCCACCTCCTGTTAATCTCCCTGCAAGACTGCATGAAGCCTCACTTCATCTTCAATACATTAATGAGTTCTTTGATTTTATTAGATGCTCTCATTGATTTCATTTAATGATTTATATATTACCTATAGTCTTGGTGATTCGGCATTTTTGTGCTAAAGGTAAGACAAATTACAAAGGCAACCCACAATGGATCACATAAAACAACCACAGCAGTCTCCAAGGAGATATTAATTGCCCAGTTGTGAGAACAAAGTAACCAAAGAAAAATAATACAACAAAACTGAAACCAATTAGGGTGTTTCACATTATAGATTGAAATCCAAGGATTTAAGAGATTGAGAAGAGTGAACTTTAAAACCGGCAAAATTGGTGAGTTTTTTTAATAACAGTCTGGCAACTGGTGTGCAACTGATTGTTGTCACAGTAAATTTCAACAGTTCTCAGGCTGTACAAATCCAGACTGGAACAAGGGCTAGAGTCAACAGTGTGGGCATAAGGGGCTCAACCTACAGCAGCCTCTGCCAGCTCTTCATACTGCTTTGAAGACCTGAGTCTATAGTTTGCCCTCTGAAGCAACATGGAATTAGCAAAATCATTTATTTCTTTAAGTGCTCTAGGAGATATAGTAAAATGACATTTTCACATCAGAAATGATGCTGTGCTCCAGTATACAATCCAGGAGAAAGCCAAAAAAAAAAAAAAGATTTATCTTGGATAATTGGTAGTTCAGCATGAGCAATCCAGAAGCAGGAGAAAAAAAAAAAGGATTCATCTGAGATAATTTGTAGTTCAGCATGAATATTATTATACATGACATTAGAGGAATTAGCATTCCACTAACAAGTAGAGAAATAATTCTTTGGGAACCACCAACTGTTTCACTATTGCTGGCTAAACAGGCCTTCTTTAGCTCCCATCTGGACAGTGTCCATACCCTAACTGGCTTCCAGAGAAGTCGTCACTCTTTCTTAAGCCAAAAAATTTTAAGCATATTAATTACTACATCAGAAGGAAAAAGTATAAAATGAGAAGTATTTTATGTATTGTATCAGGTAGGCTTGGGAAATCGTCTAACAGTTATGTTAAAGCAGAGTAAAGATTACGAATGGGACAATAAAATTCAAATTCAATAATAATAAATAATAAAATAAAATATATAATAAAAAAAATAAAATCAGATTCAACCCGCTCAACATGCTGAGGATTAATGAGGTGGAGGCAACATACCCACTAGAGTCCAGGAGGAAAAAGGTTTCCACGTTTCCCCCAGAACAGGTACAGCCCATACCCTGTGTTCCACTCTCTTCCAGCGGAAAGAGCTGCATTATTCAGCTGGAGAGGGCTTGAAAGCTACAGCCCCGCTTTGACAGGAGGATGGTGTGGTCCTGCACTGAACTCACAGCCCGGACAAGCTCAGCGGGGCAGCCGCAGGCACGGGATTGCAGGGCAGTGCCCACCCTGCACCGCAGTGCCCGGTGCCCCTCCTGGAAACCGCCGATGGTGCCTGATGGCAGCAGCACTCCACAAAGAACCACTGATTTAACTGAATGCATTAAATGCAATGGGCTTTCCTTACAACCTGTCAGCCTTTTTATATCTTTGCTACATGAGAACCTATTGAAAAAAACCTCACTATAATCACAAATAAAGCCACAAATATGAAAACAAATAAGAGCTAAAGCAATGCATGCAGGAGATGCTGTTACTCTGGCGCTCCAGTGCAAATTCATATGATAAAGAACAAGAGGAGGTGGAACAAGCCGGCAACAGTCCTCCTCTGTGTACTGCCATCCCCATTAATATCAGCAGCTATTCCTCTAAATTGTGACTCAAGGGGATAATTAAACTATTGCTGCTCCCATTTTCCCCACAGAGCAGCACTGTTACAACAGTGCCGGCTTCTCCTATTGTAGTAGGGCAGTAGCCCCTTGGGAGAGCTGCATAATGTTGCAGCCGCCTGAGAGGGACCTTTCAAATATTTTCTGAAGTCAGTAGCATCGCCTGCCTTCTTCTATTACAGTTTTCAAACATCAAAGCCGCCCTTATTTCAGCATTTATTCAGGAACTATTGAGGTTTCAGTGAAACTGGGAAGATTAATTAAGTGATAGCAAGTTTGAATGTGGGAGATGAATGATTAAAAGTTCTCAAGGTAAGAGTAGGTACTATCTTTTCAGAAAATGGTAGCTACTTATATTGATGAATTTCTTGCTCAGTGGTCTATAATGTCACTTCAAGATGAGAGGCTGGAGCTCTGTAAAGAGAAATTCTCTAAAAACTACTCTGCTGACATTGTAACACCACTTAAGTAAAAAGTCAGATAATGCAGCATCACTCAAAATACTGCCAGACTGATAATATTTTTAACTTATTGAAATGAAAGGAAGACTTCTGATTTATTTGTCTTGCTGTAAGAATTATCAGAGCCATTTAGAAGAAAATGTAAGTGTAGAGGTTTAAATTATTATGTTCAAGTCAATTTTCTCTACTTATTTTCATTTACAAGCAGATCTACACTCCTAAAAATTGCTTGACTGTTAGAGACGTGGCTCTATCCAGTAACTTCTAAGCAACCAGGCAGAAAGGGAGGGGAGTAGAGGCACAGGCAATACAAGCTTTTCTGTCCATAGCCCAGCTTTGCATCAGGAGGCTGTACTGAGAAGCAGTAGCATGCAGTGTATCCACAAGACCATCTTTGCTTTGTACCGAGCTAAGGGAGTTGTTCCTGGGGAACACACAGTGTGGCAAAGGATACCCAATACAGAGAGCACACAAAACCCAACATTTTATATTAGGCTAGTGGCCAAGCACGCTGAACAGACAGAACAGGCTCAGTACCCCATTAGTAATGGCATATGACGCTGTCTACTGCCTTTCAAGCCCTTAATTTCTTAAAAATGATTAAAAAATTAAGCCTTTCCTGTTTATGCAGTCTTTAATCCAATGCAGGTTAACAAGGCCATACCAGAGCTGCACATACATATTCACTAGACTCTTCTGAAGAGTAGCAAAAGTAAATGATTGTTTTTAATTTCAGGAGCTCCTGCTTTTTCTTTTTTTAAATGACTTTCTCCGCTATTTATCATAGGGCAATCACAGGTCAAACATACCCAACAAAACACAAACAACCCTCTGCTGTGCAGTATAATGAAAGTCAGCCGGGAACCAGTCATCGATGAAACAATCAATAGCACACATGTCTGAAGAAAGCAAGTAGGTTGTAACATCATCTGTATGCCTGACATTTACCAGCGATAACATTAATCCCTAGAAGAAATCTCCTATACCTCTCAATATTATTTTTTTACCCAGAAGCATCCAAAGAATTAATTATAAAGTTGATTTTGAACAGTGCTTTAAACTGGAAATTAGTCTAGTGTTTAAATTAAGTAGTAGATTGAAATGGCTAATTGTTATTAACTCATGATTCAGTAAGAGAGCCACAACTAAGGACTATAAAAATGTTTGTGCTGCTTATTGTGCTGTTCCGAGACAGGTGACTGATTTTAAGATGCTGAGTGCATGCTAATTCCTGTGATATTCTTGGCAGTTGGGAGAGTAAGGTTCACAGTCTCTCAAAATAACAACTCTAGTTATTTAAATTAGTAGGTTTTGGCTGTTTCCAGAGATGCTCTGCAAGACCATTCGAGCACTTGTTCGCTCAGACATCGACCGCTCTGCTGCTCACCCAGCCCAGCTCTCCAAGCAGCCTCATGTTTAATCCCATCATTCTGCACAGCAGCAAAAAAAGGGGAGAGGAAAAGTGAGCAAAAAAAGGCAATGAGAATGAAGTTCTTCAGTGAGCTGTCTTGGACCGAACCCTTCATTTGCCTTTCATGTAAAAAAAACCCTCATGATTCACACCCTATCAATTTGGAACTTTCGTGGAGTAAAAATCTGCCTACATGAGAAAAAGACAGCGAGAGCAATATCTTTATACCACATACTTTCCCGTGCAAGGCAACTTCAGGCACATAACTCAAGAAAAACTGCTTGAAATTCATGCCTCCCAGAATACTATCTATTGAATGTCTCTTGCCTTGCAGGAAGCTGGAACAATAGGTGAATCAAAGGCAGCAGGAAAATCAGAAAAATCACCCTGTCAGGGGGCAGAGAATGAGACCTGAAAGGCAAGTACCAGAAATAGCCAGAAAATTGATATTATTTCTGTAAAAAGAAAAATTTGAAGGTTTTGCTGGGGTTAGGAAGAGAGGAGGGGAGAATGAAATCCCAGACCAGAGCACTTTGCTGCTCTGGAACATCACTAAGGTATTTCAAGTCTAAAGATGTAAAGATGTGCTCTACCAGCCAAGCAGAACTTTATTACTTATACAAACATGTTGAATGTTATAGTAAAAATAAACAAACTACTGATTATCACAGAAATATAAAGCACAATGTATTACTCAAGAAACTTTAAAAGAACTTGATTTTTTTTTTTTTAAAGCAAATAACATACATGCATCCAGAAAGCCCTACCATCCTGTGATGCCCTCAGCATTTTCCAATTGGTTCTAGATGCAGAGTGGATTTGCTTTATGCTGATTTGCTCAGGTCCCACAGAGTTGCAAGGTTGCCTCCACTCCCCAAGTCCTGTACAGCTGCAAACCATTGTGAGAATGCAGAAGGGAAGAGTGATTTCTGGCTATTTTTTCCTACTCAAATTCTACAGAGAAAGCTTAGCAACTAAACGGGCTCTATCACTCAGGTACAAGCTATGGCAATAATCTCTGTTGTATTAAAAGGAAGGCATTAGAAGTGGTCAAGTCAAGAACTGGAGTACTTAGAATTATCAGAGGTTGGCACTTTTAGCTTAAATCACCCTTCTTGAGACAGGTAACAATATATCATGATTTAAGCGTGCTTAGTTTATCATTTACTGTTCCAGAAAGGCTATTTCCCTAGTCAGATCATGAAATAATGTGGGATCAGCAAAAGTTACCCACCAACCTAGCAAACCTTATGTGAACTGAAGGATTTTTTTCAGAAACCAAATCTTTCTGAGATTGCACAAAAGCACCCTTTTGATAGAGATGACATTTAGCTGCCAGATTCCAATCTGTCCTCCAAAGTACGCAGGAAACCGTTTTACAGAGATGTACTTATTTAATATAGACCAAGTTGTAGAATCTCCCAGATTCATTCCTAGTAATGGTTAAAATATTTTTATTAAATACTCCTAAAATGGGAATATGCAAGTGCAGCAAATATCCAGCCAAGAGAACGTCAACCAGAATGATTTATATCCATCAAAGCTATCAAGGACTGAAAACTGAACCTTCAAGTGAAAAGCGTTAGACCCCCTCAACTGTGAATATGCTACCTATAGTGCCTGTTTTCCTCTCATGTTGAGCAACTGTAAACAATTCCTTTACAAACTAGAAAGGCTGAACAGTAAACGAGTCTTGATTTTCCTCTAAGAGTCAGCTGCATACATGGATACAGTCCCCACTGAATTTAGAGGGAACTGTCTGTATATTTGAGGCCAGTCTGTGCCTGAAAGCACCAGTCGCTGTGACACAGCGAGTAGAGCAGCTCAACAGGACCCCACCAGCCCCCATCTGTGGGCAGCACCCAAGGACTGCGTGCACAATCAGGATGTTTTATAAGCAAAATGTGACTCAGGCAATGCATTTGTATTAAGCCCAATTAGTAATCTATATTACAATGCTGCCCTGATTTCAGCCAAGATAGAGTTACTTTTCTTTCCAGTGGGTGCTGTGTTTCCAGATTTGGTATGAAAGGAATGCAAATGATACATATTGTTGCAGTTGCTGCAGTTATTACTAAGTGATGTTTTTTTCTTTCCCCTCCCTTTCTTCCTCTTCTCCTTTCTGGGCAGGGAGAGGAGGGATGAGCGAGAGGCTGCATGGTCCTAGTTGCTGGCTCAGGTTAAACCATGACAAACGTATTGAATATAACTAGTTCAAATACTAGCAAGAATTGCTATACAAAGCAGTATACCTCATGTGAGCAAAAATTACAACATCTAAACGAATGAATGTCAAAAATGGAGATAGATACTGCCGCCAGATCAGCCTGAAACTTGCGTGTCTAATAACAGCATAACTGGGAGGAACTTGCAGTTATGAGGTAATATAAAACAGGAGAGCTGTACTTGCAATTATAGGGTGACAAGGCCATAACACTACAACATTTACACTTCATATAAATCAGCTCCTCAGATGGCCCTTAGCTGTAAAAACGTCAGTCAGTCAAACCACTGTCCTCAAACTACCACTGTTTTTCAGAATTATTTCAATGTGCATCTGGGCACTCACATTATCACTTGAAGAGCCACTCAGTCAGCCAGAAAGCAAAAGGCTAGAGAAGTACCAGGTTAAACCATGACAAACGTATTGAATATAACTAGTTCAAATACTAGCAAGAATTGCTATACAAAGCAGTATACCTCATGTGAGCAAAAATTACAACATCTAAACGAATGAATGTCAAAAATGGAGATAGATACTGCCGCCAGATCAGCCTGAAACTTGCGTGTCTAATAACAGCATAACTGGGAGGAACTTGCAGTTATGAGGTAATATAAAACAGGAGAGCTGTACTTGCAATTATAGGGTGACAAGGCCATAACACTACAACATTTACACTTCATATAAATCAGCTCCTCAGATGGCCCTTAGCTGTAAAAACGTCAGTCAGTCAAACCACTGTCCTCAAACTACCACTGTTTTTCAGAATTATTTCAATGTGCATCTGGGCACTCACGTTATCACTTGAAGAGCCACTCAGCCAGAAAGCAAAAGGCTAGAGAAGTACCTGAAAAGTTTGCTGGTTTCCAAAGGAAAAACCTACAGAAGCAAACCATGTATTTTTATTTTGCTGTGATCATAACTGTTTCATCCTTCCTGGACAGTAAACATTTGGAAAAACAATTAAACAAAATTACAGGCCAAGAATATTATGTTACATTTACAAATAGGAATATATTTGTGAAAATGTGTATCTGTTCCAAGCTAACAGGAGTCTCTTATCAAGCCATTTTCAGATTTGGTTTAAACATTATTCTACAAAGATCCTTAAAGCAGACTCTAAAGTAAAAAACATTCACCAAGTTTGGCTGGTGCTATGTGCAGTTTATTACTTTCTCCTGAGTTACAGACAAGACAAACTCTTCTCTACTCAGTTTTATCACAATTTCCTGATAACTTAACCTTAATTCTTAATACCCATTCAGTTATGCCGTCTCTAAAGTACTTTCCATTAATAATTAACCCTCTCCCTAGGATGGTGAAGTGTTGGGGCTGTTTCCTGGGCTGGCAAAAGCAAAGGATGCCATCGACTCTGGGGGAACCGTGCTGAGTTTTGCTGTCTCCTTTAGCCCAGAGAACTGAATTAATTTGTCCACGTTGACAAAGGGAGTTCATTAGATGAGCTCTGCTGACTCGTGATGAGGAAATTTAAGAGGTTACTGCCCTTGTCTGTTTGCCTCACTCCACCCTATAATTGATGGCAGTTTGATTTAATACACCCTTATGTGAGCTGGTCCACATCCCCTTCTGCCAGGCCTGCACAGCGGGTGGTAGGTAACTGCAGCTGCAGGATGAGGTAGCGAGCAGAGCGCTGAGACCTCCTGGCTCACCCTCAGGTTAACGGGCAGAGCTCATTTGCTGCAACCTTCTACGCTACTAGAAGTTATCCTGGCTCCTAACACCCTGCTCAGCTCATCCCATCCCATCTCCTGAACATCTCATGGGGTAAATCCTAACCCAAGTGAAACCAGGGAAAAGTTTGGGGTTTTTCAAATGATGTCATAGTCTCATTTTTGCAATATTAATAGGTAACTCAGAGTAAAATGATTTCTATTATTCTAGCAAGTCCTTTGATGCATTATTATTTATACGGGCAATCTAGGATATAATGCATAATGAAGCCAAAGTAACTAAGAACAAATCTTTGCCCCTTTTATACAGTCACTCTGCATATTTTCAAGGTAGCAAGAAGAGTAAAATGACAGGCTGCAGACAGGGCCATAGCCCTGCACAGGGTACACATCCATTCACAAGGGTGGATTACAAAAAACCAAAGTTCAACGAAAGCATATAAACATGTAGCAACTACACTAAAACAAAGCAGAAACTTCATAACACATCATGTGTTTAGTTTTATTTAACCGCAAAATAAGCAAACACAATATTAAACAGAGAAACTTGGGAAAAGAAGAGGCAAGGAAGATGTCAGAGTCCAGTAACAAGCGATTTTACCCAGGGTAAAACACATTATCTCCACTTCCCATTAACATAACCTCATTAATTGTTAATTATGTTTTATAGTCACAAACATAGTTTAACCAACATTTATATAATTCTTAAATTAAAGGGCTCTTCCCCTCCCAAAGACAGATATTTCAAGAGTGGAAGCCATAGTAGATACACATCTGAGAAGTCAAATCAGCTTACAGAACCACAGGGACGAGCCCATTCCTGTGCAATGCTCTCACTATTACAGCAGCCTATAGAGCCATTCTGGTAGCCCTACTTATTTCTGCCCCATCTGTAAAATTCATGTTTCATAGGAGAAGCAAAACCACTCATCAGATCAGCTCTCTGACCGGGTTTGGAGAAAATCACTCCCCACAATTGACCAGTCTGCTGTACAGCTCCCTACCCTTGCTGCCTGTGTCCACAGTACACACAAAGCAGTACGCCTGGCACCTCTTCAAGTGCACCATCCCTTGCAGTTAGGGCCACTTATTACATTTGTTATTCAAAGACACAACGAGAAAAATCACCATCTCCTCTGCTGAGGCCACTCTAAGGCATAGCCATAAGTTGCCTATTGCTTTGGAGTAGCAACATCTGCCACTGCCTGTCTCAGAGGAGACACTGGCAGGTACTGATCTAAGACATAAAATAGGAAAATACAGGGTAAAACACGTGCAGAGAGTCAGCACCCTTCAGCTTTACCTTGACTATCACTTTTTCTTCAATCATTTTTCATACCTGTGGTCAATGCTCACCAAAGAAGCTCACCTTAAAAAAACAGCACACAGGCAAGAACTCACCTCCATAAGTTCATTTTTAACAAGATCTACACCTTCAGCAATATATCCACCCTGCTTCAGCCAGCCCAGCTGTATTAAAGGAACAACCTTTATAACCTGGTCCTGTCTCTCCACCACTCTTCAGGCAAGTAATTTGTATTTATGCCTTGCACATGATTCTCATCTCATTATTTGCTTGCACCTGTGTACAGACACCCACCCTCTTTTGGGCTGGCCACCACAATTCAAGTTCAATAAACTCACATATGGGGAAATGGGAGCCTAATTATTCCTACTGTTTCTTACTTATTTCTTTCTTTTATTATTGTTATATTTTTATTCTATACTTATAAAGGAAAGAAAGCCTAAAATTGTGCTTTACCCCTCAAAAATGGATTTTTTTATAGAGGGAAAGAACAAGCTTTAAGCTAATGGCAATAAAGGGAACACGACCAAACAAGTATCTTAGCCTTCATCAATGGAGACTTTGAAAACTCATTAATGGCATAGAAGGATGGAAAGTCCACCAAAGTTAACAGAGATCTTTCTGTTTACTACAGAAGTCTTGAATTAGGCCTTTGGAAACTAGGCTCACACACACAGCTGCATAGACCATCATGTGCCCAGTCTGCTACCAAGTACTCTGAGTAATCTCTATTAATTCTACTTTAATAACAAGCTAGCAGTAAAGGTGCTGATACTAATTGCTGAGCATTTCTTTGCTAAAATCAATCCTTAACACTGACCACAATAAATGAGTTAGGCTTTTATATAAAATTCATACTTAAAATAGCTATGAATCTTCCTAATGTGTCATTTGACATTTGTTATTACTTGGCTGTGGACTGGCTTTGAATATTTTATGAAATATTTATGGCAGAAGGGGATATGGGATTCATAGGAGCAAGACACATACAATATGCTGAAGATTAGTGACAATTACCACAAGGGTAAATTTAGTATAATCAACCATCACTTTCTTATGAAAAAATACCGACTTAATTGGTAGCAGGTGGATATTTCTTCCATTTTAAAACTGTACTTTGTTGGGACTGATTTGCATATTTTTCTTCACTTTTGTGGGATTAAATAAAATTCCGTTTAAATGTGAACTTTGGCTAATTAACTCCTGGTAAATAGAGAAATGCGACATTTTTTTTAAAGAAACATTTTGTAAATTCCCTTTTCATCCCCAATAATTTGTCAAAAGAAGAGAATGATAATTATGTGTATCATGCATCCAGCTAATCTGCAAGAGATTGCGAACAGGTAAAAGTGGAATTTAGGAAAAAAAATTGAGTTTGTCTTGTTGTCCTTGCTGGAATGGAGATTAAATTCCCAATCTTAAGGTAAAAATTATTGCAACATTTCCATTATGAAAAAAGCAGTGTTTATAACTTGGTCCCTTGTAATTCTCTCCAGTCATAATGACAGATCCCATTTTAGAGAAAGAAGCACTTGAGTATGGAGAGACAGCAGCCGTTGCTGCATTCAGTGTCTCCAAAGGGACCTGTACTTGGGACTTCTCTAAGTATATTCTGCATTGGCTGTTGCCATGTAGAATCTCATCCTTTTCCAGAAAAGACTCTGTGCAACAGCTCTGTGTTCCCCAAGTCCAGCAGCTTGAACTCTGTGAGACAAACTCTAGCAACTTTCATTTATTATAGAAGAAATGATTAAGCAGTCATTTGGTGAAAAGATTTTTCAGACTGCATGGAAATTCAACTGCTTTTATTTGCGCAAGGCTTGAGACAACGTACACATTTTGAAGAGATTTTGCTTGTAGATTTATATATACTGCTAGTGCAGAGGCAGTGAAAATAAGTCAAAATCTGCTCTCATGTACATTGCTGCACCATCCGCTGAAGTCATATATTTAATGAGGAGCTGGAGTTTGCCTTGCATAGCAAATCTGTAGTTATGATCATGCAACAAGAATTTTCAAGGGACAGCTGTGGCTGAAGGACCACTAAATACATGATGCCAGTCAGGGCTACAAACCTTTGCTTTCCAAGAAGTTTGGACAGGGCTCCCTGAAATGGCTTGTATTTTTAGCTTGTGCCTGTTCTAACTAGACTAAAGAAAGCAATGCAGTGACAAAAAACCTAGCATATAATTGCATTACCATAATTCATGTATCACCTAATTAATAAATGAAAACTCAAGGCATGCTGCTAGTTTGACCTGGGATTAGTACTCCCGTGGAGGTTTACACTATTTTCCTTGCTCTACACCTTACTCCACTGGTAGATTAGCATCTTTAGGATCATATTTATTTATATGTATCAAATATTTATTTGCTTTTTTAACAATGAGATTCAAAGCTATTTAATACCAAGCTTCCCTTGCCCACCAAAACAGCAAATGCATATACCTCCGTGATTATGTTCTCTTGAAATCTCTAGGGGTTAGGTGCTGCGAAACCTAATGGGATTATGGCATAAACACAGAAATGTGTTCTGCATAATAATGCCCTATCTTAAGGCATTTTCTTGTTTTTATCTAGGAGCAGACCTAAACAGCTCTCTCTTGAGAAAATGAAAAAAAAAATAAAAGGTATATAAATTTAAGCAGATAATACAATTCCTTTGGAGACTCCCAGTTCTCCAAGTGCATACGTACAATTTGCATTAGCATTTAAAGGAACGTGAAACAAGGAGAGATCTCTGAGCCTGTTTCTTTGGCTGTTGTGAATATCCTGGCTGCAGAAATGTTAGTCTTTTCATGTATTACCTCCACCTGCTTCAATCCTGTTAAATTTAGGTGTGCTATATATAAATATGAATAAGTTTGAGTTAGTATATGTTTTGCCTGTTGTTTAGGCACTATTCATTTTCTTCCAGAAAGCATAGCTGTCATTGTTTTCATTAGCAAAGAGCACTTTTTACTTACTTTTTCATTTATAATATTGATTTTTCCCCTAGCACTGCTGTTTGGTATAGTGTATTGTTAAATGACTCAACAAGTTTAAACCCTTGAAAATGGGGTTTGTGATGGAAGTGCTGGCACACCCTTAACTCCCTCTTCATGAGCTGTGATGCTGCACTAAATGATTGAGCCACACTGACCCCCCCACAGAACTGAAGGCCCAAACGCCTTGAAAAATAATTTCAGCAACACAGTTATGCGGCGATACACTGCTAGGATTCCAAATAAATTCTATGAAATTCAAATGAGCTGTTGGAACGGATAACTACAGCTGAGGTGCTGGAAATGTCTCACAAATCAATCATCCCAGGTGTGAACAGAATTTCCAGGTTGATTTCCTACATATTTTATTTTTGTGGGTTTCTTTGAAGTTGAAATCTCTTTTTATTTGTAACATCCTTGCCCTTGAGCCTTTCATCTTTTCTAAATATTCACTCATTCCCCATAATCCCTTTATTCCGTTCTATTTTCCAGCCATACCTCCCTTGATATGCTTTTCAAAAGCGTATTGTAGTGAGGCCCATCTGGATGCACATTACGCTTTGAGTTTTGTCTCCACTTACCTCCTACAGGCAGCCAAGTAGCTGAAGTCTCTCTGGATCTTGCTTAACCAGAATTTAGGACAGAAATACCCTCACAGAAGTAAAAGTTACAGTGGGCTTTGGGTTACTCTCAGGCCATGCGCGCACCCATCCTGCATTACCCAAATATCTCATATCTTTGATAAAAGCGTTCATCTGAGCAGGTCCAGCAGATTAGCTGATTGCTACAATGTGACACAAAAACACACGCTAAAATTGTATTTTGATGTGCCTGTTCCTTTGGAAGAACCCATTTCTGCAGACCTCGTGGTCAGTGTAATACTTTAGTATTTCTAGTATAATTATATTTCCTTTAATAAGCACTATACCAGAATGCCTTTCTACAGAAGATATATAGACAACATCATAACACTTGCTAAGGCCTTTTCTTAAGTACAAAAAAAAATGCAATCCATGGAGCCTCGGAGGCATTCTGGCTTCACTAATACTCATATATTAGAACAAATAAATGTGGAGGCTTGGATTATATCCAATTGAAATATCACATCAGCCTGTAGTTTCCTTTTGAATGATTAAATATTGTACCAAAATAATTTTAGTGCCGCTATTTAGGGGGAAAATATGATCAGAGAACCAGAGAAAATACACATATCAGCAGGCTATACAGCAGACGGCAATGGAGACGTTCTTGCTCTTCATTGCATTCCCTTCCCTGCTGTGGGGCTCTCCTGAAATCTTGGTGGGAGGACACACAGAGCAACAGACTGCCTCTTGCAGTCTCGGGGAGGGAGAAGGTGTTTTGCAGCCATGCTTCTGGGCTGCAGCCCAGAGGTGGATGGGGGCTGGCCCAGAGCCTCTCCATGCTGGGCACATGGACCATCCTCCCCTCTGGCTCCTCTGCTGTTAGAGACAGATCAAGGCAGGCTGGTGTGTCCTGACCCCAAAATGCCAGGTGGAATAGTAGTGTGGCTTTTCACAAAGGCTGGCTAGGAAAGCCCTATCCTCAACTGCACACCTATCAAACCCTGTGCTGGAAGCGAGAGAGTTAAAAGTGCAGCTATTTGCAGTTACATTTCGCTTTTGAAAAGCTAGATTTCTGAGATACTCATTAAAAGATGAATTCAGCCAGTGTCCTTGAGACAGTTAATGAGATATGCTAATTTAAAATAAATAAGTCTGGTATGAATTCTTGATAAGAAAACATCTGCTTGGATCTGTTGCTCACTTTAAAGGGAGGTAACTGGGTCTGAAGACAGAAAGAAATGATAAGGAGTATGCAGCCATCTTGAAGGCAACAGTTTAAAAGAACTGATTGTTTTTCAAGTTAGCCCTGGAAGAAATTTCTTCCATCTGACTTCTTATGGATGTAGAGACTGAGAGGCAGGCCTGGGGCCAGGAAGCCACTAAGTGAATTTAAAAAGGAGCTTAATCAGCCATCAAAGTCATCAGGGAGAAAAGCAGTACTGAGGCACAACATTTTTTCCCAAACAGCTTTAGGATATCTGGCAAAGAGAATGGATTTTACCTGAAAGTCACCACTAGAAGGAACTGAAAGTGAGCATCACCCACACCAACTGCAGAGCATCCTACCCTGTTTTCCACTGCAGGGCACAGGGAGGGTAGCAGCCAGTGTGTTCCTCCTCGGGAGAGACGACACAAAGGGACACTTTACCTCCCCTGCCTTTGGCAGGTGAAGTAGAATGACTTTACAGTAGAGAGGGACACATAGGTTTGGGACGCGGAGGTGCTGCAGGTTTTACTGTTGGGGGGTGGTTTTTTGGACTCAGCCACAGTAACATGCTATCTTATTTTTATATAGAAATCCTTGCACAAGCCCTTACAAGTACCGGCTCGGGTAACTCCTGTAGAGGTCACAGAGCAGTAAAAGGTGGCAGGAGAAGTTATACTGCTCCTTGGCAGCTGGTTAGCTTTCCTCTGAAAAGTAAGAATTGCCATCTCCAAGATGATCACATTTTGTCTGACATCACAGAAGCGAAGCGCCTTGGTACAAGCGGTTCATCTCTCTGGCTATCAGTTGCAGTAATGCTTATGTACTATTGCTGAGGTTTTTTGGCTTTATAGTCACATAGTGATGTACTGTACATGCTATAAAATTTTCTAGAAGTTTAGAGAGGTTAAATATTCAAAGATTATGGCTATTGGCCTTTCAAATATTTCAGATCCAGCCATTTGAATTTTTTATTTCAGTCTACACACTGTACTCTATCATGGGTTTTTAATTGTACAGAATACTCTCAGACAGTATCAAAATCTACTGGGTATTTAATTCCTTGTACTTAATAATATGAAATTAGGACTTTAATTCCCTTCCACCACACCATTCCTTTCCAGTTGCACCACTGCAGCCAGGAGTGGCCTGAGCTCAGCCCTGTCTCTGTGCCTGAGGTCATGCAAGAAGAGGAGATGCTATCTGAGAAGGATTATTTGCATTCACCAGCCTGACTTTTAGGCTGAGGTTGTCCTCCCTTGTATGCTGGGATCAAGATATGGCTGGAGGATCCTATTGCATGGTGACATTTCCTCACCTCTGGCTGCACTGGCTTTAGGGCCAAGGCAAAAAGTAAATCCACTGCACTCGTAGGTCTGATCTCATCCTCTAGATATTCCATCTCTAAAATAGCAATACCTCCAAAATGGACCTGACAGGGTATTTGGAAAACGTGACAGTACCTGCCTATGCACTAGTGTCTGAATGCTGCCTTTCTTGTGTAAACAGAATATGCTCGCACAGATTCATATTCCCCCATTTCATGTCTAATAATAGTAGGCAATTCTTAATTTTGGTTTCGCTCTGGTAAAATCTAACTAATCGAGAAGCTAAAACAGATCATTTGACAGAAAATATCTATTCTTCCCCCTCCATTATTGTAACAATTGCTTTATATATATATATATATTTTCTCTAAAACATCTTGTTAAGGTGCGGTATTTTTTTGCACAAAGGTTTTTATTATATAATCATAAAGCATAATTCATTACTATTATTGTCAGACACATCATCTTTCTTCTCATATTTTCCTCTCATCTTCCTGAGTTGCTTTGTTCAGTAATGTGTCCATGTGCAGTCAGCATCATGCTGAGTCACTTAGCAAGTGAATCAGATATTTTTATAGTCCAGAATTTTATGTTTGTGCTGAGACCTTGCAGATCCCAGTAACCTAAGCTTCAAATCCACTTTACTCATGTCTTTAACGTACAGTTTGACCCCTAAGTTTATTTGTGACAATAAACTGAGAATTTTATAACAAATAGTATGCACTGATGTACACTTGGTTAGTTGTAATTAGGAAAGATGATTGCTTCCTTCTCCATTACTGCTCGCTGCTGCAGATGGCTACTGGACTTCATGAATAAATGATCTATACCAATACAGCAAGTTCTGTTACTCTGAATATTTTGTTCAAATAGTGTAAATACCAATACTCAGTATATGGAATTTAAGTAGAAATGGTCCAAAATATTTTATACAATTAATGATTACCAAAATTGCAATGCTGATTCCAAACTCTTAACTATACATCGTGTAAAATGGAAATATCTGAAGATATTGCACTTCCATTTGTCTAGAAGAAGGTTTGGAATCAGAGCCAAATTTCAGCTTAATAGGTATTAACAAAGCTGTCATTAAGTCACTTGCCTTTTATTTAAAAAGTCATATCTCTAGTTGGTATAAGTCAGTAAAACTTCAAAAGCTTCCTTATATATACCATTTATAGACAGACAGTCCATTCCTAAATCATCTAAGTTTGAACTTCACCACATATAGGACAACAAAAGTCAACTTACATGATGATTGCTGAGTAATTCAGCAGAGGAGGAAAATCTAGACTGCATTAGTCTACATTGCATAAATTGCTTTCTATGTCTTTAATAAGGTGGGCTAAGGGTCAGTCATTAGCATGTTTATATATTTAGCAACTAGTCTGTTTTATAATCTCAAGATTCACTTTGAGGAGTACCCTTGTCACAATTCCCTTTATTATAGCTAATTCAAAGGTTCCACTTGCACTTTCAGCTATGTTGCATGAGTGCTAATGAAGCACACCACAAAATCCTTGCTTTTCTGATACTTGTACCTTGCTTAATCGCCTTTATGAATATGCCACTCACTCTTGTAAAACAGCTTAATAGCCTGCATGCCCCATGCTGGGAGCCAGCTGGGAGGCTCTTCATAAAACACGATGGGGATAAAGGTGAAGACTAGCTGACTGGCAGCGTTCAGAAGAGCTGAGGCTTTCACTGCCCTGCTCTTGTGACTTAAGCTTTGGTTGTGATGATTAGCAAATATTAATGGTATTACTTGTATTGCCTGGAACGCTCAGCAGAGAGTGGAGCTCCATTGCTCGTTATGCTATACAGACACAAGAGACAAAACTGCTTTAGAAGGACTTGCATCCAGGCAGGCTCCCTTCAGACAGGGGCGGGAGAGAGGTGTGGGCCATGAGCAGGTGCCTGGTGAACAAGGGACAGGGGAGCAAGCAGGAAGTCTGTGGCCAAGTGAAGAACTGGACCCTAATATCCTGAATTGTAAGTGTAACATCCCCTTTAGTTCCTTTATGAACAGCCAGGGATTTGCAAATCAGTCAAAGTTCTCTGCACAGTGAACATCTCAAACTCAGAAGCCAAGTCGGATCTTTCTGCGTTATTTCCACCTGACTGATCTAGAATCATGAAGGCTTGCAGATACCTGCAACACACAGACATTTGGCAAATCCTGCTGGTGCCTGTGAGGTCATAATAAACTGACAAATTTATGTCCATTTTATGTCATGTCGTGATGCATCTTAGGGATATGATTTTTCCTTTTTGCCATTATCATTCAATCAGAGAACTAGTACCTTTCCACAGACAGAAATAATGCATTAACACTGCCTGACTGCAATATATTAAAATTTAAATTACCCTCTGGTCTATTGTACGAAGCATATTAACTGATCCTAAATACACAAAAAAGGCAGTACAATAAAATTCAGAGAATGATAAATCATTGAGGTTCTTCCATATTTCATAAAGAAAAGATTGGATAGAGGTCTGAAGTTTACTTACCAAGTGTTTATAGAAGCTAAGACAATTTTTTAAGAAAATCAGTATAATATTCTAAGTTAAGAAGACATTCCTCTCTTACATTTCATTTGGCAGCTCTAACCACAGCCTGGGTAGAAATCAATTTGCAGTAGCTATGAATTGCTATTTAATTTGGGGGCATGCACAGCTTAATTAAGAAAGTGTGTTAAAAGTCGACAAGCCAGAGTCACATCTAGTAACTTAAGTTCCCCATGGCAAGCCTGCGATAATCCAAGGATCAAACTGTAGCACCTTTGTTTCAGTAATTAAGTGTACAGTGCTACCAAAACTAATTTTGTTCACGTAGTGAGCTCCTGCAATAGAAAGCTGCATGAGGCTTTACACCAAGATAAATGTGTGAATTAATTTCTGTGATTGTCCAAGAAAGATATTACAGATTTCTATTACTTTCTTAGATACTTTTATATCTGAAAGAAGGTGCATATTTCAGTGCATAAATGTTATTCTTGTCCAACTGACTGGGTCCTTTCCATTCTGATAATTTCAATAGCTGTGTATGGAACACGAAATCAGTCCCAGGTTGTTTCATCTAAGCATATCTATTTAAGCATAGAAAATGGAGCACTGTGTATTTGTGGAACTTTTATTACAGTTTATCTACAGGTAACTATGTTTGGCATCATTCTGGTTTTTTCCTACAGAGAATCATATTAAAATGTATTTTTCAGCTCACCTAAAAGAGCAGCCATTACTTCATTGCAAATCCTCTCCACCTCGACTTCTTCACACATGTACCTGTCTTTCCCTTGCCCCACCATGGTCAAACACTCAATCTAGAATCCTGGTTCTTTCAAACAGACCATTTAATGTGTGGTGGCCTGTTGCCAATCTGAAATTTCAAGTCAAGCTCACCTGAAAATTCACAGTATTATGTTCCTGGCATATTGAAAAAGAAATCAAACCTTAGTTTGGCTGATGTTTTTTGAAATGTGTATAAAGATCCCCAGTGCTGGCTTTAGTTCTGGGCAGACACCCAGTAAGCTCTTGAGTGATTGCTAAGGCTGTGGGACAACCCACAGTAAAGCTTACTCCATTGAAGGAAAGACGACTAGAATAGGTAGCTTCTGATTATGTGTAAGTGTTTACATTTACTTCTCTGGATCCTATTAAATTGTTTTCGTCAGAAAAATACAAGGTTCATATATAAGGTCCAAAGACAAACTCTTTGCTTTTGCCATGGGGAAGGTGCACAGGTCATATATTTTTCTTGAAGGTTCTTCAGATCAACCAACATTTCTCCTCAGTCATATTCAGGTTCTTTCACGTGCTCAGTGTATTTTCAAAGTATTGGCTGCAAACGCAACGCAAACATTCGCTCTCTATGCTAAGCTGCTTTGTTATAACCACACTCAGCTATACCAAATCACTTTATCAAGGAGCAAAATAATTAACAGTGTTTCACAGGAGTGTCTTTATGCATATCCACCTCTCACACACCGTGTGCATCTCAGGGTTAACGTAAAATTGCAGAAAGCTGGCAGGACATTGGCTGTGTTGGCATCATTACTACAAGGTTTCTTTTCAAATTTTGAGTTAACAAACCCCAATACAGCAGCACACACAAAAAAAAAAAAAAAAAAAAAAAAAAAAAAAAAGAT
>NW_015090995.1:10951863-11052724 GCF_001431845.1 Calidris pugnax
GGGTTTAATATTTTTCCTAGAACTTTTTTTTTTTTTTTTTTTTTTTTTTTTTTTTTTTTTTTTTTTTTTTTAAAAAAAAAAAAAAAAAAAAGAAAAAAAAAGGATCATGGCTTGAACCCTGCCAGATGGAATATGGAGACAGCTCAGAACTTGCCAAAAAAATGTGTGCGTGCATGCATGTGTGTGCACAAACCCTTTATAAAATTAAGCAATCTCTTGAAATTCCTCCACTTTGAGAAGTTTCAAATCAAATGTACTTCCATTTGCCAACACCAGGAAAAAGTTATCATCATTTATATTGATATACACTTTAGTTTCATCCAGCTACTTTTGCACAATCTAATGCACTTTCCTGCTTCTGAATTACAGAGAGATGATTCCAGTTATGACATGTATATTCACACTTGTAACTGCCTAATAAGGGCACAGGTAAATGCTTTTATGTTAATACACTATCTTCAAACCTTCCACTTCTACTAATTACCTGTTCTTTGTAGTTGGTCAGCTAGTCATGTGACATTGTTTCCATTTTAATTGTGTGAATAAAACTTTTCAGAATAGCAGTATATGCAACAAAAAGTATCTCATTCTCATACAAATAAATATTAATTTATGAAACACTAGGAAACTCATTGCACAAATATTAATGAACAGAGAATCAAACACTCTAGGTCCTTCTATAATAGATACAAAGCTAAGCCTCAGTTGGCAGTAATCTGCATAACTCCAGTCGCTCTTAGGAAGCTACAGCAGTTTACACAAACTAAGAGGATCTGAACTTTTGCTTCTTGTGTCTCTATTGTACTCTCCCTTTGTCATGGCCTTTTTACCTTGCATAAATATGTGTTAATTAACTTTAATTAAGATAATTGCATCATAGCTATTCTACTCACACTTGCAATGGTATTAAAAAGATTCATCTCCTTTAGATTTTTGCTAATGATGCCAGTTCACACAAAGAGCAAAGTAATATTGCCAGGTCTGATACTGAAATCTGGTTTTGGAAAGATTGAGAAATTGGGTCATATCCCGAAGCTGAATGAGTATTGAAATATCAACAAAAACAATCACAAAAAATAAGATACAACTAAGTATATACTTGATATAACGGTGAAACAAGACACATAAGAAATGTACACTACAACACGTAAAAGAAGCAAATGACAAAAATTACAATAACAGTGAAAGACTTTTCTAATGGATTGCATTTTGACTAGCACCAGTAACAATCTTCTCTAATCTCATTTGGTCACAGATGTGTAAATACACTGTTTTTAACAGGTATAAACACTGTACAGGAATAGAATGTAACAGTTCGGTTGGAAGGGACCTACAACAACCATATAGCCCAACTGCCAACTTACAGGCTGTAGGAGAAATCTTGGCTGCCAAAATATTTGCTTTAAACAGGCTGGGTGGGCAGGAGGCAGTGCTAAGCCATCTTTGCATTCTGTTTTCTGGGGCTGCTAGGAATCAGTTTGGGCTTTACTGCAGAGAGATGTCTCTCTGATCTAATGTGCTTTTGCTCCAGAAATTAAGTTCATAGCTATGTGCTTTTGCAGTAGTTGGTACCCATCAACTGAAGTAAATAGGAGAGCATTTAGAGCTGGCTGTATTGGCTCAGAATTACCTGTTAGCAAGAAAATCCTTGGCTGTTGGCTTAAAGCAGTTTTGGAGCTGTAGAAATGAGCCTTAGCAACAGCGATTCACCTTCAGCCTGTAATTAATAATATGCAAACCTCCTAATGACTTCTATTCCTATTTATATTATTATTGTGGTGATGCTGTGTTACAAAAGGGGTCCTGCACTGTACTGCAATTCTGCTCAGTGCTTACTCAGTTTATATCCCCTCTCACGCTCTCAGATATGGATTAACTAGACCTATGGATGTTTCTGCAGAACACAGCTTCAGCAAAACCAGCTGAATTAATCACTGCAGCAACATAATGTAGCTTGGCACAACTGTATTATAGCATTGCAATCTTGTGCTATAGTTAAGGCCTGTCAGCAATTTCATTATCAAGTCCTATTTTTAGCTGTTTGTAACTTTTACAAAAATAATAAAAGCATTTACAGTGCAGGCTTAATCTGTACAATATTTTTTCCTAGCTGGGAAATGCAATGATATACGTTCTATGTGTATATGACAGTAAAAGCAGTTTTTTCATCTACACAAAAAATTTGCTGACTTGTGTTTTCGTATATTTTTCTGTTATTTACTGTTATTCTCAAATGCATTCTAATCAAGTTGCAATTTGTTGCAAAATTTTCATAGTGACCCGGTAGTATTAATGTAGAATAATGTTATACATGAATTCTGTAAAGCTGAAAACAGAGAGCATTATTGTCAGTGAAACAGGCCATATTAAGCTGATGATTATTGATGAAGACCTTCCCCTTGACTTCACAGGTGAGGTATATAACATGGCAACCTTAAGCATCATTAAAGAAAAGTTTTGTTGTGCCAATAAATAAGGGTGATCTGATTCCTCTCCACAAAAATGTCACGTAAATCCAGAGTAATCCTTGGAAAAGCTTTGAAGCTTTTAGTATCTAAATTGATTAAGAGCCCCACTTTCTATTTGCTTTCTATACAGAATAATTGTTACCATCTATTATGTGTTCTGTGACAAATTCTGTCATGAATTGCATATATAGAAATCCAGAATAACTTAACGGATCTTGGTGGTCTGTTGTTGATTCACTCTGGTGTAACAGAGAGCACAGTTTGGCCTCTCCACCTTGAAGATGTAAAAGTATTTTTCATGTGATGGTTGAGATTACAAAGCAAAAGCCAATTCACAATTTGTGCACCTAGACACAATTAATCTATATATTGTTTTCTAAACAAAGGCTTGCTTTTAAAGGTGGCAATTACAGGTAATTGCATCTCTAATAGTGATATGTAGCTCAATTATAAAACCCTTCCCTGAGAACTGAGAACAGAAATACATGGAATAGCTTACTTTTTATTTATTTGCTAACTTATTTGGGTGTGGGGGTTTTTTTGAGCTTTCTACACCTGCTTAAACTGACTCGATAATGGCCTGTTCTAACGCAACACTGATGGGAATGTTTATTAATGGTTATTTAATTACAAATCTCCCAAAGATCATTACAAATGTAAGAAACTAGAATAATTAGATTAAACGTTAAATACTGAATTTATGCTTAATAATATCCAAATATGCAAAATCTGCTTAAAACCAGAAGTTCTTCATACAGCAAGTTCAGCACATTTTTGGTGCATATTTGTTATCAAAGCAAATTCCAAGCCTAGGTCACCTCCTCAAATGAGTTTCATTAACTGGCACAGCTTCAGCTGCAGTCTGCTCTCAGACCTCTGTAGAAAAGTCCCTGCAAAGAGGAGACTTTTCAACAATAAAGAGAGCATCAGGTTAGCAGTAGAAAACGTGCAGCAGCATCAGTTTGTGCTAAAGCATCTATTCTGATTAGTTGCTGGCCAGGAGCTCCAAGGTATTTTTCTATTTTAGCAGAGTTTTTTTTTATTTAATGTTTTTTTTGTTATTACTGTACAAAGTTAAGTTTGTCTCACCCGTTTATTCCTCAGATTTTGTAACTATGTTTATCAAGGAATGTTTTGCACACCTTCAGTTTGTCTTTCTTAGAGCTGCTCCTTTCCATTACAGCATATAACTGGATGGACCCTAGAAGGACAAGACTTCCTCACTGTCATCAAAGTCGATGCTTGAAGCAAAATTCTCATTTAGATTTCTCCATTGTTCTCACACTCCCATTAAGCACTTGATACTTTGGGATCCTGTCAGAGCATGCTCATTTCCCATAGACCCAGTGAGGCTGTATGGAAAATTTGGGGAACCAGCTCACAAAACAAGTTTTGTGTGCTGTGATGAACTCCCTCTATGACTCCTTACCAAACTTCTTTTTGGGCATCATCCTTGTGATATTTTTGACCTCCGTGGTAGCTTGAAGCACTCAAAGCTGGAAGTACGCAGCCAGCTAACCATACCATAAGAGTTTGACTGTTCAAACACAAATTAAGCAGGCAAGAGTCAACTGATTGCACCATCAAATGATGTTGCAAAAGTCAAGGATTCACATGTCAAGGGCCACAAGGACAAGAGCAAAATGTTAATATATACTCTTGGCTATTTTCATCAGGTTAGCCTGAGGACCCTGGAGGAAGCCTCAATATCTTCCCCACACCACCAAGTACCACCTAAGCAGGTATTTGTAATATTACTGCAGAGTTCTGGGGATGGGAAGTCAGACTATGTGCACCAGCCCCAAGGGATGCTCTGAATTGAGACACCTGCTCCAACCAGCTCCAGTGCAGGAGCTCCTCCAGCAACCTGGCAGAGCCCAGAATTGGCTAACAGATAACAGTGGTGTCGGTGTGGTGTCAGTGTCACCAGATCTGAGTTTAGTCTCAGCCTGGGACCTGGAGAGTCCAAAGGAAGATCAGCCTCAGTCGTTTCTGTCGGGGTTCAGAAGTCTCAGACCAGCTGGCATTCATGGTCTGTTTTTTCTTCTGTGGCAAAAAAACCCCACTAAAATAGTTATATAAAATAGCATGTTTAAGAAAACTGCTAAATCTGTTTACCTAGATAGGAAAAATGTCACTTTGAGGACAGTTGCATATGGAGACAACTTCCACATTACTGTTGTTAAAGGAGCCTATGTGAATGCCGCGGTACAGTTGCAGGAAACGATTACAGCCTAATGCTGGCAAGCAGCACCACCCTGTCATTATGTGGAGGATGAAGATCTATAGGAGTATATTTTATCTAGGGAAAGGATGGGCAGACACTCACTGGGTTGGCAGCCATGTACACATTCAGGAATGTTTTTTACCGACGTTAACTAATGCAGACTCTAATTTAGTGTTCCCGGATTTTCATCAAAGCAGCATCTTACACTACAGAGCAGCATGGAGCAGTCAGGCAAATGTCCTAATAGAAAAAGTGCAAATTCTTTGCCTGTGTTGGAGAAACATAATTTCCCATACCTTATCAATGATTCTTTTACTTTAGGCATGCCCAGAGATGGAATCAGTTTTAACACACCACAACTAAAAATTTACCCTCATTCTGAAAATGGCTTTTCTATGTATATATTTAAATATATATAAAAGCTATATCATACATGTATAAAAGATAAAAATATATATATAAGCTTTATCATATATATATGCTTATATCTACATCACCTTGTTTACTGGCACTAACGAATTCCTTTTTGAAACCATTTTTTATCTTTTGTCAGCACAGTAACCCCACGGCAATCAGTTCTGTAATTTAATCACCCATTGGGAAGAACAGCCCCTCCTTCTAAAAACTGTTGCCTAACATTTTCATTAGGAAATTGATTTCTCCAAATAGACATCTCCTAAAATCTCTACTTTATAGAAAACAAACAATTCATGACTCACAATTCATTTCTTTGTCCTGCTGATAATTTTGTAGGCTCCTATTAGATCCTTACTACAGCCATCAGTTTTCAGAAAGGTCTAGTCCATATAGTGTTTTCTACAAACAAATACCATTTCATTTTTATGATCATTTTCATGGTTTCCTTGCCATCTTTTCTAGGTCTCCTGCAGCCTTATAGAGATAGGGTAAGCAGAATTATATATAGTATACATATTTGCTACTGATTGATACAGCAGTGTAGTGATACATGCTGGTTTGTTCTCTTTCTCTCAGAAATAGCAATCAAATTATTCCGCATTAGGAAAGAATTACTATATCTCATATAGTTTCTTTGGTTTGGTTTGGGTTTTTTCTCAGTGGCCGTAGGTTTGGGTATCAGATTCACCAGCTGAAGAAGACGACCTCAGGCCCTGATGAGAATGTCAGAAAAGCATTTATGTCACTGCTCCACAGTGGAAGAAAACTCTCATTTCCACAGCTTTGCGCCTATGCAACCTACTACTTGTGGAAAAAAATCTCCACAAAAAATCTCTTTAGGGACCATAAGGAAATCTTTGGCTTTGCCAAAAAAATGCCTGCAGGGTTGCAGTCTGTGTTGCTTATGCCTGGCTTGAGGGAAGATGATATGCATAGTTTTCACTACTGTCAATATGGCATTTTTCATCACCACATAGTCTATTTATAAATTGAAAACAAATGATCCATAATTTTTTCCATGGCTTGAACAAAGAGTAACTCTAAGCATTGGAGCAGACCTATTAACAGGAAGAGATGCTGTGCATATAGCATGACCATGAGGCCACTGTAAACAGCTCCCTGGATTCAGCTACTGAACTGGCCTGATTCTTTTCTTACCAGACTTGCATGCTCATGGGAAAAAAATTAAACCGACAGACATCATAGAATCATTGAATGCTTTGGGTTGGAAGGGACCTTTAAAATCATCTAGTGTCAGCACCTCTGCCATGGGCAGGGACACCTCCAACTAGACCAGGTTACTCAAAGCCCCATCCAACCTGACCTGGAACAACTCCAGAGATGGGGCATCCACAGCTTCTCTGGGCAACCTGGGCCAGTGTCTCATCACCCTGACAGTAAAGAATTTCTTCCTAATATCTAATCTAAATCTACCCTCTTTCAATTTAAAACCGCTACCCCTCGCTACACTTGCTGATAAAGAATCTCTCCCCATCTTTCCTGTAGCCCATTTAGGTACTGCAAGGCCTCTGTAAGGTCTCCCCAGAGCCTTCTCTTCTCCAGGCTGAAGAATCCCAACTCTCCAAACCTGTCTTCATAGCAGACGTGTTCCAGCCTCGTCGTCATCTTCATGGCCCTCCTCCAGACTTGCTGCAACAGGTCCATGTCTTCTTCATATAAGACACCAAGATAGGAGCAGTGGTCTCCCAGGAGGAACCGCCGCAAGCACGGGGCCAACCTACATCCATGGAGAGCCCAGAGAAGGGTCCTGGGTAGTGTCTGGGGATGCTTGTGCCTACTTCGCTGTGCAGTCAGAGCACAAACCCCCAATTTCCTTAGCAGTAATAAATCAAGGTAAAAATAGATATGCACAAATTCGTTATTCATATGTAAGTCATTAATACATGTATAAAACCAATATTGTATGTTAATTCAGATAGACAGTGTCAAGACAGTACCCCCTACTTCCCTTTCCGAGGGGAAAATATTATAAATGGTACATTTAATTTGCAATTTTAACTACAGAGCTGTATAGATTTCAGATGGTTGTGTTTTAAAACCTCAAGAAAATACGGTTCACACTTGTTTGTCATGCTTGAGCCTAATGCGATTTGAATGAGAGGAGATATTAAACCTACCAACTAATATATTCATTGTAATAGAGAGGAAATATTAAAGATAGGTATTATAAGGGCATAATATATCCTAGACATTATAAAGACAGAAGTATAGAGAAGAGATATTAAACCAGGTATAACATGGGAGGGGGGATGTTATATACAAGTCAGGGATCTTTTGTTAACTCCACAACAAATGTAGCTATATTCTGTTCTACCAAGGAGCTGGAATAGCAACACATGGACCCAAGTTCCTTACTAGAGTTTCATAGTTCATTAATAATATCACAAGACTTGAAAAGGATTCTTTTTCCCAGTGTGAGAGGAAATTAGTTCCCTTGCTGTGCTCTATCACAGCACCTCTCAGATGCATCATTTTACATTTACTTCTCCTTCCCTCTCACACCTCCGGGGTAACCAAGCAAAGGTGGGTTTGGCAGATTTTCACACTGCCTCACAAGAGGGAGATAATAATGATTAAATTCCTCACTCTCCCAGCTCTATTTTTTTTTTACATAGTTTTTCTAATAATAATTGGATCAGCTGAGAATTGGATCTTTTTTCCCCCTCTCATTTCTACTAACCAGAATCACACAGTCTTTTTTCCCCCAGAGTTAATCCCCTGGAGATGGGAAACGTTTTCCGTTGTGGTTTTCGATTCCATGTAAGATTTGAACAATGAGTTAGCTTTGACAGGTGTTAAAATATCTTGGAGCAGGCTGAACATTTGTATTGATTAACTAATACATGGACAGAGGTTTTTAGAACTGATTGCTTTTCACTAAGTGTTTTAGAAGGAAGTGAAGAAAATGTGCTACATTATCAATTTCTTTCTAATCCATTTTCATGTACTATACTCCGTGTTCATCTAGTTTACTGAGCTGTCAAAGACCAGGAAATAGTGAAGAATGTAGTTATGTGCTTATTCAGAAGATTGAATCTCACTGTTTATTGCAGATGTTTGTTCATAATATAATTAGGCAGAAATAGCAGTTTATGTAAAACTTAATAAATTCCTGGGACAGTCCTAATTGATTGATGAATATTTTTCTACCAGCCCAGCTGGTAAAAATGCCTTTTCAAAACAGAGAACCTTCAAATTTGCAATTATCAGTGTCCCTTTGCCTCATCACTATGGTTAAATAGCATTAATAGTATAAGCCAAAAAGACTTATTTTGTAATCCAAATACACGATTTGCTGTGTTTTATACCTCACTTGCAACACGGTTTTCAGTGAAAGCGTTCAGGGTACAAAGGATTGCCTTTAGGAGACAAAGCTGAAATTAATTTACCACAAATGCTTCAACACTGTGTTAAATTCACAGTTCACAACAAGCTGGTAGGGCCTGATCCTCCTACTGAAGGATGCATCATGGTTTGAAAAGATGAAACTTCACAGTGCTAAAGAAAATGTTTGTTTTGAGCATTACAAAGTGAATACTAAATGCTTCAGAGTAGAGATAGTCCATAGCTAGCCTCTCAGTTTGGATTCAGATGTACAGACAAAAATTTAAGATATTTACATCTATTTTTCCCATAACAGTAATAAATTTCTCTAAAGACTAAAATTCTAGAATTTCAGGGCCCTTCACATGCATGCATAACAGCACCGAAGCCACCTCCTTCAAAAACTGCTGCATACTCATTTCTATGAAAATACATCTCTTCTTTTCTTATATGCCAGCACTTGCCTGTAACGTAACAGCTAATTCCTGTTTCAATTGCTAATACAAAATGTACGTGTATTGCATGGAATTAAAAAAAGATGGAGAGTTATCACCAGACAAAACATCTGTGGAGGTTTTTTTTTTTACTTTTGGAATTTTGCAGGTCTGTGTCAAAGGCACCCAGCAGCCAGCGCTGGGTCTTCTCCCAGATACGCTGAGGCCAATGAAAAGACTTGTTTTATCTGTGCTGCATCTCCAACGCAGCCCTCGGTAGGTGGTGGAAAATATCTTCCTTTTCTCAGGGAGAACTGACCTTTTCTCTGCTGCATGAAACCCTGTTCTGATAAGCAGAGATGAAGGTTTTTCCTTTCATGCAAAGGTAGAACGGAAACAGTGAATTTCAACTTACTTCAGTTCTGTGCATTACTAACTCCTATTCCAACTAGCACTCAGTACGTTTTGTGGAAAACCTCTTTTCTTAACTTCAGGACTAATAAATCCAAAACTTTTTCCTATCTTTCATTTGTTTTCCTTTAATGCTACTAGTGAGTTACTATTGTATTTCAAGTACCTCATGTGTGCAATGAACTGAACAGTTCTTAAATTTAAAGAGTACCAATTGATTATTTAACTCAGGAACAATAAAACGTAAGAATAGGCTTCTTTGAGACCCATGGTGTAGTTTTACACCTCCTGAAACCTCATTGTGATCATTTGGATTTTCCTGTTTTCAGAGTTTGTTGAAAGAAAATACTACTATGCGCATACACAAACCACACAGACTATTATCTTCATTAATGAATGCATGGATATATATGAGTTACCAAAAAATCATTGCAACAAAATACTACCTTGTTTTTTCCCTTCTTTTTAATTTTATGCATTAAATAATTAAATAATGAGCTGTCCACTCTTTATGACTCCACACAAATCAGATATAATCCTTTTAAGACATAAGGCAGACATCAGTAAGGACTCCTGGCTGGACTTGTATTTCCCTTGTATGTGAAAGTGAGGAGGAAAATTTTGGTCCTATTGATGCTAATTCAAGCCTTGAGAAATACCAGTGAATTCAGTCCTACACCTCTAGATTTACATGCCACAGCAGACTCATTTTCCGTTTTTACTAGTAAATGGCTGAACACTGGACCTGTCATGAACTTACTACCTGAGCTTCAGAGTTTTATTAAACAGAAACTTATATCAACTCCTATAAAAAAAGTTAGGATAAAAAGATAGTTTGGTGGGTGTTCACACTACACAAACATTTATTTTATTCACTTCTATTTTTAAAAACAGACTTCACTTCAGATACAAAGACTTTTCCTATTTGTAATGCATAATAAAGTCATGTCAAGGAAAAAGGATAAGAGAATGCCCTAAGTTGTTCTTTGTTTTTATTTCCTTATCTAGTCAGTACATTTATTTTTCCAGATAAGCTAAAATGGATGTACTGCTTTTCAGAAATCCTTCACTTATTTTTACATTGGTTGAAGTTATGAAGCTCTTAGCACAATTTGTGGTAATTTTGTTAATACTAAGCTTTACTGCATTACCCTGTAGGTTTTTTGTCAAGCCTGAGGAGCCATTTGCACAATTTCATGTAGAATTTTCAAAAAGAGAATATAAATATATTTTCCACTTTAAAATAAAAAGAAACAATACAAGTAAAAAAACAAAAACAAAAACCGAAAAAAGCCCCCACAAAACCCAAAAAAGCTAAGCCTACTCAGCGTGTAGCAAGATCCTTGTTTAACCTCCATCTGCAAATAAATAATCACACAATCTGTCCTGGACTCTGCACAGGGCACCCAGGGCGGCAAGAATCCTGGAATCTGGAGCACTGCCAGCAGCGGGAAGGAGGGGGAAGGCTAACCCAAAATTTAGGACACCCAGATCTTCTAGAACCTTTTCATTTCCTGACTCACCTTTCAAGAAGTGTTTCAGCCAACTACTTTTGGGATCACCAGGAGCACGCTGTTTGCACTACCACACAAATCAGGCTCCAAGGATTCCCTGTGCCCAGAGCACACTTCAGGGTTCCCTTGCCCACGGCTTGAAAATGTAAGCCAGAGCCCGTGAGAACGTTCTCACTGAACTCCTGTTGTGAGAACAACAGATGCTAAAGCAGACCAATAATTCATACCTTACTGAGCTGATGACTATCCAGGTACTACAGAAATACCTTTATTTAATAATGAACAATTAGACTGATGAAGTTTACTTCTAACTTTTAAAAAATATTCTCTCTTCAAAATGACCATCTGAGATGGTATGCGTCTGTGCATTGTAATATTAGCAAAATTGCTGTGATAGTTTTGATTTAATGAATTGAAATGCACAAACACTTGCCTTTGTGCTAATGATCTTGACATTTGGAACTCGTGGTAAATGGCTGCAGGTTATTAGACGTGTCCAGCAAAACAGTGTCTGCAGGTTACTTTTGCAGGTTTGTAATACAATGAAGGTATCTCATTTTCCCAATCTGGTCCAATTATGACAGTCATGATAAATAAGCTTTCATAGTTCATACATTACTTCTCTGGAAAAGGAGTTGGGAAATAGGTCTGGGGTACTTATATGAATAGGAAGGAGTGTGTTTCGTACCCAGGGGGCAGGGTTGTGCAAGAGAGAAAAATCTTTTTATAAATTTACTAAAAAACTTCCACTGGGCAATTTAAAAGTGAAATTACAAATAGTATAAGATTCTTGAAGTCCCTACAGCATTCTCCGTATTTTAAAAAGTAAGTTTTTCTCAATAGGAAAATCTGAAAATATTTATATCTGCTTTATTTTCTTGTGCATCTCTGCCTGTCCCCAGACAGATTTGTCTTCAGTCAGATCATCATAAACCATTGCCTTGTAGATGACAGGTCTTTGCTTTACAACACTGCAAGTCAGGATTGCCTGATCTTAAGGACAAGAAAAAACTAGATTTCTTTTTTCTTTTCTACCAACAGTTTGTTTATTTCAGGCCCACAATAGCTTTTTTTTTTTTTTTTAAATTGTCAATTCAGATCTTTTGTACTTTATCCCAGGACAATCTGCCTGTTTATCTCAGACTACTTTGATACCTCAGACAAATCACTTGCACTGGAGAAAAGCCGTCCCAGGCTCCTGGCTGCTGTTCACTAATAGGTGTTCTCATCCTGTAACTGGGCATTATCAGAAAGCTAGGTTTCACTAGACTGTCCTGATATTTCACCATTTGAGAAAAAAAAAAAAAAAAAGACAGGTTATTACCCATAGCCAGGGCTTTCTGCTCCCTGCACTATTTTGTTGATGTTCATTCTGTATTTCTATACATTCCCCCTGAGCATTGAACTGGAAAATAAAACTGAAGCTATTATTCCTCTCTATAAAAATAAAAATCTCACATGCTGAGCATTCATCCGGCCTTCATAACTCTCTTTGGGTTTTTCCACATTGTGTGATTGGGTGCAAGAAAACAGCTCAATTATCTATTGGACATGGGCACTAATGAGGCCCAGTGCAGTCTGAGCTAATTGGAAGGAGAAGCCCAATGTTTTAATGATTGCAGTCTTAATATAGCTAATAACCAGGATGGCAGCAGCATTAGACGGTGCCACTCTTTCTATGCTTCCCATTTTGCCCATTCTGGCATGTTAATTCTTCCTGATTGTTACTTGGGGCTGACTGCCCTGCTAATGAATGTGATTTCTCTAGGTTAGATGTTTATGAAAATGTCATGCCATGATATGCAAGATGCGGTCACTGAAATGACCCTCCTTCTGAGCAAAATTGTTTAGTCTGAAGGATTTGAAAGACCAGTAGGCAACTGAATCAGTTGCATTACTCCAAATTGTCCTGGTCACACAAAGCTCCTAGAATAATTGTTGCTATGTCCTATTTGATTTTTCTTGTAACTCTTGGAGCAAGGCAATTAGTGGTGATATGAACATTAATTGACCTAACCATTGAATCAGAAAGACATCCCCTGGAGAAGGACTGTGAGTGACAACCCTGGAGGAAAAACTCTGACATTTCTAGTTTATGTTTCCACAAGCAGGTAAGCAAATGAATGAAAATTGGACTGTGTCACCAAGTGTAGATGTCCCATTAACAAGCCCTAGGGAAATATTTTCTAGGACCATCAGCAAGTGTGTTTTATGTGGCAAGCAAGCTGCCGTTCTAGTGAATTGATGGTTTTCATGCATAGTCAGGAAGATGCCTTGTTTACGCGCTGCCAGGCTGTGTTCCATTCCCAGCTGTGCTTTAATACCTTCAGAAACACAATCAGCAACCATTCTGCTCCACAGAAAAATGCCTGTTTCTTCACTGAGGTACAGTAGCTGTTGTTTATGACAAAGGTGCTAAAAACCTATGCAGTTTCTAAAGGCTGGGAATTCTGACACAAACTTCTATAGCTTAACGTGGAAAGAAGACAGGAGAAACCTTAAAAAAAAACCAACAAAAAAACCAAATGAATCTGTCATTCTCTCCAGACTGTTTGTATTCTGTGTAACCTATCAAATATGAGCAACTGAAAAATAACTGTATATAAATACAAACAACTAGGCAAAACTAATTAAAGGTATAACAGTGCCACACCAGTCCATGCCTGGGGAAGGAGACAGAGTCAGGGAAATTCTTCATGCTCAGGAGTGGACACAACCTGCTGGCACCGAGCGTGGGGCAGAGACTGTAAATATGTTCCCTCACTCCATCTTCCTCTCCCATAGCAGAGGACAAGTTCAAGTTCTGAAACTCAAAGCTTCAGGAACCGTGGGGAGCAATGCAGAGGAAAAGCCAGCAGAAGAGGCTGCTGTTTGCAGTCAGCAGCCGGGGTCAGTGAAGAACTGATTTTCCACACTTACACAGACCAATGAGTTCCTGCTCCAGAATAGGGGTGGCCACAGCAGCAGCTGCTGTGGTTTAAGTACAGTGACCATGGTATAATTAAGCTGGAAAATTTTGGTAGTAGGGTAAACCCAAAGGAAAGATATCTCTGAGACCTGGATGACTGCCAAGTTATATTTGCAATGATTTGTCAGCCCAAAGTAGTGTTCTGTGCCAAAAGTAGGAAAGGGCACTCTCCATTCTGCAATTCATATGTATCTCAGACCCCACTTATTCCTGTTCATTTAGACCTAAACCAGAGTATTTAAAAGGAAGACTCCATTGCCTGTCTTTGTAGAACTATGCAGGGAAAAGGAGAAGCCAAGCCCTTTTCCAATGGCATTTCAGAGCTCAGTCCACTACTCTGATAGGCATTTATCAGTTCAGCTTCAGACAGACAGGGAGATAAAAGCCCCTACTTTCATGTAAATCCTATTAAAATATCATAGGATTACATCACGATGACTTCAGTGCAGTATTCTAATTTCAATACAGTATTTTTTCTGATCCACCCGTAGGGAAGAAGAGATCAAGTTCAAAAGCACTCTTCTTACCTTTCCTGGTTACCTAAATAGGACCTTGTCTTAGGCCCAAAGTATACATTCAATTAGCTGCTTTCCGGGCAACCTAATGAAGGTCCCTTCCAACCCAGATGATTCTATGATTCTAACTTTTAAATAAAATTATTGCAATGGTGGGAATTTACTCATGGAGTTTATAGAATCAGAAGTGCAATAATGCAAAGTAAAATCCAATCGTTATAAGCAGTTTCTGAGACCCTGTTTTCCTTTAGTTATTTAGCATCCCTAGTTTCAATTCTCTCTAACTTTTTTTGCATGTCACCCTCTTTTATTAGCACTCTGGGGTATTTTCAATACCTGATTTATAAAAGCAATGATATTATAACAGCAATTTATGGTAAAATACCATAGATGGCCATTTGTGGAACAACAAACACTGCTGGCACGTTTTTCTCCCTTTACCCCTTTTTCTCTCTCAAGGAGCACCTGCATGGGGAATCTCCACCAGCTGATGTACTCAGCTGGATATGAGTTTGCAGGGCACTCAGGAGAGAGGCTAAATTACAATGTATCCAAAGCACCTGACTTTAGTAATATAACAAGTAATAAAGAAACTCAACTCCACCGTTAAATTCTAGTTGGACCACAAGACTGTTTACCAAATTCAAATGTTGACTTCTTTTTATAGTCACAAAGTTCTCATCATAACTCGTAACGAAACAAATTTTAAGGATCGCCTTAAACATTTATAGACACAATTGGGAGGATCGGGGTGGGGTGTGCACCGTGGCTGCTCATCACCCTCCAGAAGCTGCACGCCAGGCAGGTATGGCCAGTTCTTATTATCATCTAACGTGCCCTCGGCAGCAAGGAAGAAAATGAGCACGTGCTAAAAGGAGCTCTAGTTTGGGAATCCTGGCCTTGCACAAACAGGCAAGCAACAGGAAACCTGGGATTGTGTTATTATCCGTCTTTTTCAGAAACTGAAAGAAAAACAGAAGCTCTTGATTCCTAAAGATAGGTCTCTAAGAGTAAGCTGCAAATTCTTGAGAATCTCTCTATCAGGCCTCATGAAAAATTATTTGCCCAACCACTTATAAAGTACCCGCAGGGCCAGACATCAATCATGCTCAGGCTCAGCAGAAGTCTTGCAAAAATCTTAGCTCACTATGCCCACATGACATTAAAACCATTTGCAGATTCCACTGGCAAAATCATTTTAGTGGTCACAACCAATGAGCACTCCTAACCCACCTCTGAAAAAAGCCTCAGTCTACATAGCTGTGGCTTCCTACCTGGCAACATCAGTCATTTCAAGTCTTCACTCTCTGTACAGTACAGTGAATCATTATGTTGCAAATGTCCTAGGAAGTTCAGTCCTTTTTAGTCTCATCTGTGGTTTTGTTCAGACTCATCCACACAATTTCTGTTTCCAGGGCAGCCTGTCCATGTACAGTGAATCCTGTCACAGTCCCTGTTTGGCTCCCAGCTTGACCCTCATCATCAAGCTACTTTTTCAGGTCAGCAGTTGTTTGACTTCTGCTTTCCTTTCTACCCTCCCCTCCCAGACTGCCCATTTTCTTTTCAAAGTTCAACTCAGCAGTGCTCTTCCAATGTGTGGGCAGAAATGGCGTCAGAAAAGCCTCTTTTCACATTTTAGCCCTATTTCCAGAGCAACTCAATGGCAGCGGTTGTCCCCATGCCACCCACAGCTCAGGGCAGAGCAGACATGGCCCACCAGGGTGCACAGCTATGCTCTCCTGCCCACCAGGTCTCCACAGTTCCTATATATCTGCATTACAAGAAGCTTGCTCAGCTTCATCTGTCACTCTTTACAGATCGTCTTAAGCATTTGAACACCCTTTTGCTGTCACACTGATAATGCAGGGAATTTTTCAGGTCTAATATCTGTCCTGTCTTGTAATTAGGCAGTTTGGAGGACTGCACATTCAAATCACCACCATCCAGATGGATTAATGGGGATTTAGCAGTGGGAGCTTCAAACAAAACTGACTGTGCCTTGCTCTGCAACCACGGCAGAGAGCAGAGGTCTGGGGCAACCTGCTATGGCCCTCAGTGCAGTGTGTGGGCTCCTGCTTGGTCAGGAGGATTCAGTGGGGCTTCTCCAAGCCACTGTTTGCTGCCAACCACTGCACACTGTGCCAGATGGGGCTGGTATTTCCTCTCCACTGGCATGTGCACAGTGCAGAGCATTTTTCACAGTGCTGCTGACAGGCAGCAAGGGCTTTTCTCCCCTTCAGCAGAGCAAGGAAGAGGAGGCAATGGGGCCCCCCTCTGACTGTGGGGGAACACTTGGACTGGATGCTTTTCCCCCACCAGCTTTGCCATTGCCCTGCCCTTTCCATATGTGAAGTGCACTACTGCCTGTAACAGCCCTTTCCACTGGATATTCACACCATCAGCTTTAGGCACCTACTTTAGCTAGCTAATTTAAGAGCCTAGGTCCATCTCATTGGGTACTAACAAGTTGCAATTAAATGACATTTTCTATGCTATATTAAACTCTTTCAGTCAAAAAATATCTCATTGAAAAATCAGGAAATAAGTCCCTGGGGCTATAATTATCCATCTGCTTTCCTAGCAAATTTAGGCAACTGCAAGAAATTTTAAAATAAATTTATATAAGATGCCTCGTTCTCTCATGTCATTATGACATGCACCAGCCTATCTTTCATGTTGCCTTCTTGGAGAACATGAGTATCACAGGTATTACTTAGCAGTCAGACAGCAACGAAGGCAGCAAGCTCCTGCTTTCCCAGGTTGCCTTTGGGTATTAACATGCTGACAGAGAGCTGCTCTTCAGTGCCTTACAGATCGATCATGGAGAGAAGATGGGTACCACTTTGAACAGGCAAATGAGAAAATAGTTGCTATCTGATGTACAATTAAAAGTAAACGAACAGAAACAAATCAGTTCTGGAGATCAAAACAGGAGGTTCAGCTTTTGGGGAGCCCAGTAGGAAGATTAGGGGTTTCCTAGCATCTAGGTAGATTTTCATGACTACAACATCCTTTTTCTAATTGAAAGCTGTACAGAACTTCAGTTGGAGCAACTTGTTCCATTCACATTGGAATGCATGAAGTACCATGCTCAGGAAGAAGTAGGGAGGCTGAGGAGGGAGCAAGTTAGCAGGTTTTAGGGAGTTTAACAACAGGTTAAGTTATCTAAATAGCCATAGTGTCTTTCTTCATCAACTAAGTAAGCAATCCCCTACGGCAGCCAGCCAGGTTGGCTACCTACCTGGGCAGCAGCAATATTCCCTCCTAGGAGCAGCCCAAAGCACATCCAGAATGAACCACCGCCCTGGGAGTGGAGCTGGAGGTTTGCAGGAGCAAACTCAAAGGACTGAAGCAACCAGAACTAGGTCACCAATATCTGAGCACAAAACTGCTAAGCCTGAAAATGCTTCCATTTGTTCACTATGAAGCACAGCGGAGTCCAGATGTTAAAATTCCATTCTTTAGACAATAAAGGTGACAGCAGCTACAGTCCTCCTAAGTTTCTTTCAACTTTCAAGATTACACACATATATGTTTCAAAAAAAAACTTCAAAAAAAGAAACTGTGCCTCGTTTCCTATTATGCTTTACAGTTACACATACCCACTCACCTCCCAGCAGCAGCCACTTCTTAGAACTGCATTATAGCAGGCTTTCCATGTTCCTGCTTAGGGCAGTGGGTGATCATTAATCTTTGCTTTTTGGTTACTTACCTCTTAGTCCAAACTTCAGTCAATACAGATAATTTGTTTCATGAATGTGCAAGTATATCAAAATTAAGATTTGGCGTTATTATACTAAAAGTTTTACCATTTAGCTCCAAACACAACCGGGAACATAAGTTATAAATTGACACTTAAATGTTCCTTTCAACTGAGGTTAATCAAAAATAATGGAAAATAAGTCTCTACCTTTTGGCTCAGGGTGTAAAAGCCTTCCAGTCATTTGAAAGATAATTCCATTTTCACATATCTTCCCCACCTCTTTGCTGTATGCCTCTCCAAGGGGTGTGCAGTGACATCAGACCATGCAGAAACTGCTTAACTTCCCTTGCAAAACTTTCTGGGCTTAATTGCGGCCTATAAAAGCATTGGAGTTGCTGCCACCTATAGACAAGTGTTAAACACAAACGTACATTTGTTACTGGGAAAATGGAAGAGCAACTCACATGACGTATATCTTTAATATTCCCATGTAAACATACTGTTTACCCCACCTTTCTTAATGCTAGGCTTCATGCTAATGAGCCACATTAAACATTTATGTCACAAACCAGAATCTGCTGAAAACACCCAACACCTCACATACTGGTCCTGGTGTAGTCAGACCTAATGGAAAATAAAAACCAAATTTCAATAACATATTGGTTACTATGCTCAGCATGTTTAATCCGTAAAGAAAATGAATTACTGTGGTTTAGCTCTCTCAAATAACCAAGTATGGATTAACCTTTGATTTAGATTTAAACTTGTCTGAATTTTGTTGTCTAAGGATTTAGCAGGACAATGCAACATTTGTGACTGTTTATAGATTATTTAAAAGTACATTGCAACCTCTAAGAAAAATTTAAAAATCAATTAGTGTTGTACAATAACGCAACAACCCTATCCTTTTTTTCCTTGCATATTATACGTGTGTCATCTAAACAAGTGCAGAATGCAGCCATTTACAAGATGAAATAAATGCAATTCTCATTATTATTAAAAGATGGCACAAGAATAAATTTCACTGTAATTTCCACTGCTAGTATTTCTGTAGTGCAAAAAGTGATGAATGAGTATCTACTTCATATAATCATTGCAGAATTATCATAGAATCATAGAATAGTTTGGGGTGGAAAGGACCTTTAAAGGTCATCTAGTTCTAGCCCTCCTGCAGTAAGCAGGGACATCTTCAACTACATCAGGTTGCTCAGAGCCCCATCCAACCTGACCTTGAGTATTTCCAGGGGTGAGGCATCTACCACTTCTCTGGGCAACCTGTGCCAGTGTTTCACCAGCCTCATGGTAAAAAATACCTTCCTTAGATCTAGTCTAAATCTACCCTCGTTAAAGCCGTTACTCCTTGCCCTATCACAACTGGCCTGCTAAGAAGTTTGCCCTCATCTTTCTTATAAGCCTCATTTAAGCACTGGAAGGACACAATAAGGTCTCCCCGGTGCCTTCTCTTCTCCAGCCTGAACAACCCCTGCTCTCTCAGTGTGTCCTCATAGGAGAGGTGCTCCAGCCCTCTGATCATCTTTGTGGCCCTCCTCTGGACTCCAACAGGTCCATTTCTCTCCTGCGCTGAGGACTCCAGAGCTGGACACAGCACTACTGGTGTGGTCTCATGAGAGCAGAGTAGAGGGGCAGAACCATATCCCTTGATCTGCTGGCCACACTGCTTTGGACGCATATCTGGAATCACTAAATCTAACTTTTTTTAAGAATAATTTTTCAACTTTTTATTTTCCTTTTCAGCACATATCAGGGAGTAAGAAGGTCAAAATTCTCAATGATTACTGGTCGTAGTTCCTGAGTTTTCACAGATGCTGAATATCTAATACTCTATCCAGGTTCTTGGGATCTGGGGCCACTCTAACTTGTGTAGAAACAACATCTGAAATATCTCAAGGAGGACACCCAAAATCCAAAGCTGAATAAACCAGAGGCCATGTTTAAAAAAAGGTTCTCCTTCTTTTGCCCTAGAACAGAGAATTGGCAGATACTGTGACACTTTTGCTGAGACAAGAATATACTTCTCACAGCTAAGTTAGTTTCTTAGATCTGAAGAAAAGAATAGATCTTAAAAAATAATAATAATAATTGCGAGAGATGAAAAGATTACTTTAAACATGCTGTAGACAAGATTTCTTTGTCTCAAATTTAAAGGTTCAAGAAATCACAGCCTTCCAAGCTCTTTGAAGAACACTGAAAAGAAAAGGAAATCATGAATTGTTTCATCTTCCAGTCCTTCTGAAATGGAGATGTGCTTGGCTATGAATAGCTTCGCTTTCGCCCCATTGCTGGAAACATGCCTAGCCCGTGACTTATTCTAGAAGAGCAAGGCAAGAACATCCTGACAATGTTCTCCTAAAGACCTTATTTTTTCAGCGCTTATAACAATAAAAGCATTGTTGGTCAGTCTAAGTGAGAAACTAAAGAACCTGGAAAATAAACAGAGAAAAACTGTTGCCCCAAGAATACACAGCAAGGGGTAAAATACTTATAAAACCGTAAGGCAAAGGGTAAAAGAAATAGCCCTAGATCTCAGAAGCTTGGAGTGCTCTGTTCCCTCTTCTGGCAAAATGTGTTTTGCCTGTATGGCTTTTTGCCTGTCATAAGATGCTCCCATGAGGGTCTGCACCTTCCCCGGGGCATCTCTGTCCCAGTAGCACACCAGCACTCCAACACGGCATCCCACACCAAACCCCACATGCCTGACAACTGTCCATACCTGGTGGCCCCAAAGCCTACCTCTCACACCAGGGCAAGGCTCATCCAAACCCCATGACCTTGCAGTGCATTTCCATGCAAGTTTCTTTATTTTGGAAAGTACTGGAGGTATCTTAAAAATTCTGAGCATCAGTAAATACATAATGTTGCTCATCAGAGCGCCCCAAATTGTTTCAGCAGCTAGAACCTTAGTCTTTTAAAAACATGCAGGTAGTTTCTTCTGGATTAAAACATGCCTTTTCCTATTGGCAATTTTGTACCATGCAGTTATGACAGCGTTAATTCCTTTATCCATATAGTAAGCATACATACAAGTCCGAGTCACTAACAGCACCACAGGCTCAGTTTGTGCCAACTCAGTTTGTGTTAAATGTTGTATGCATTCAATGCAATACCAGAGGCATCTTCTTTAGAACATTTTTAGGCATTTTAGGGACTTAGGCACCCACCTCATTCATCTAGTATTTCTTTGTCAGGCATGTGCTCAAGTTCGTCCTTACTGCACAGCTACAACAGTTGCAATTCATTTTGGGGGACTCCACAATATTAATAAAATGTATTATTTGTTACCAGAACATGCCTGGCATGTTGTAATGAATTTCTAAGACTCTCGTGTTGCAAACCAATGAAAATTGGTTTGAAAAATCTCTTTAATGCCCGCTACTTTGTGTGCAGGTTTTCTGCTGTGACATATCTAGCAAGTTTGGGTAGGCTTTGAACTACTGAAGTTTTGAACATCCATCAGCTCAAAACTGTTGATGATCTGCTTGATATAAACATTGATGTGTTCACCATGGGAACCAAAAGAAGACTATGTAGCTGAGCTTCCTATTTACGAAGGCAAGATAGCAGAAAATTTTCCAGATGTGGGGTTCAGTCCTTTATTCTTTGTTCAGTCTAGTCTCCTGTTGATTCAAAAAGCAGTTGCAGTTCTTTTGAAAACAGAAAATGAGGATGTAATTGTGGAATACATTATTTAACTACAAAGCAGCTAGCACTGGCCAAACACAGTCAAAACAAATCTAGAAAATTATTAAATGAATACAGAATGTTTTTAAAGAATAATTTTTATACTACTTATTTCATAATAATAAACAGATGACTGTACTGATAACAGTGGGATTTTGTGCAGTTTGTGAATTCTAGCTAAAAACAATAAGTGTTTTTAACATGGTGTGTTGGTCAGGATTATTAGAATTAGTTTTTTATTCCATGGACTTGTATCCTGCCAGTTCCAGACCTATTTTCTGGAAACAGAAACAACCCCAGAAAAATAAGTTCCTGCCCAAGAGAGAAGTGGTATTTCCCCAGGGAGAAAATCGAGAAAGCAATATATTGATGTGACTCCCTCCTAAAGTAATAGTGGAGCACAGGGAGGGGAAAAGATCATGAGAGAGAGGAGATAACACAGAGGGAGCAGTTTTCTGAGGACAAGAGCGACCTGTTTGCATTAGGCAAAACAGAAGAACAAGATTTGCAGATAGAAAGCCTATCAACTTGAAAGAAAAAGCCACTACCTGTGGGCTTAATTATATATATAATTCTCAAATAAAGCAAAGTTACAGCTAAAGTGCATTAAGAAAACCCCCACAACTCTTCCTCAACTTTTTCTATTATTAAGGCTGCACACTGTGTTTTAAAGCACTAAGTGTCCCTACATTTTGCTGCACAAATGATACATTTGCAGGAAAATCAAGGATTTAATAGCTATCATCCAGATGGTACAGTGAGTCCTTCCGTGACAGGGTTAAAGCATATTGGCAAAAAGACAGTGGTTAGGAATACTGCAGGTTGATGCAGAACAATGTGAATACTGTTTTATTAATCCCATAGCTCTGTCCTCGGAGCTGCTGTCACAAAGGGAGAAAAATGCAGTAAGAAAACTGAATGGGACCTGTGATTACATGAAAAAATAAAACGAGTTTCACTTGTATGATTTATCAGCACAGCTACTGACTAGTCATTTCCAGAAACTTCAGTGCAAACTGTGCAATATTGGATGTTTTTATCAAATGTCCAGTAGCTGAAGGCATGTACCTGTGGGAGAATCCCAGGGTTCAGCATAGCAAAAGAACAAAATGCAATTCTGTTTCTTGGGATTGCACAGAACTGTGGAAAACATGGTTCATCTAGCCTTGGGGCTATTAGAGTACAGAAATGAAAATAAAAAAAAAAAAAAAAAAAAAAATCTAACGTTGTTTAAACATGTCACCTGATTTCTGCAAACTTGGCTCTGCATGATGTTACTAACACCATGAGTACAATGTGATATTTTCTTCTTCAGGAGCAAGATGAGACTTGTTCAAAATGTACTTAAAATTTCACACATAGATAATGAAACAATCAGATCACGGCCTCTAGAATATATTTGTAGATGTGTTGTGTGTTTTGGGTTGGGTTTTTTTTGTCAAGACTTTTCCATGTTAATTCATGTCAGTGAGGAGCACCTTGAAGCACCTACATCTCTGTGCTCCCTGTTAGGCAAGCTAGAGTAAAAATTTCAGTGCTAACAGGCTCCAAATTTTGTGAATTAACTAACTTAGCCCTTAAATTTTTCTTCTGTTTTCTTAGTGTGTAATTGCATCTAATTGTACATTTTGAGCAAATACACATAATCACATCGTTATGACATATAATTACCTAATTGTGATGTATAATTAAGTAAATAGCACAAGAAATTGTGCAGAACTTTAATAAATTTGTTAAAAAGAATTTAATCTTTTCTGCAGCTGACAGAAGGCGGCATTTTCACCTCTAATGATGATAATCAATTTAACATTTTCTACTCTAATTAGCGGGCACTCTGCAGGCATGTCCAGAATATACACATTCAAGCAAAAAACTAGGTGATGACATTTGTGACTTTTTGTATGTATTTGCCACATGCAAAGAGAAGCATTTTTATGTAGAATGTAATGACCAGTTGCTATGGAAAATTTAAAATCAGGAGAATCCATGCAATAGTATATATTAAACACATTCTGTTGATAACCTTAAAATTCACTATAATAGTTCTTTTTATCAGCATGGCTCAAAGCACATTATTACCTGATAACGAACATACAAATATTTAGTTACATAGTATTGTTACGTCTATTTTAAGGTTGCAGGTCCCCCTGCAGATGAGTAACTTACCTCCATTCTGCACTCAGTCATAGTTTATTTGCACGATAGACAGCAATAGTGCTGAGCCCACAAAGGTTTACCACCCTCTTGGCAAGATCTGGGAAAGCAGTATCTAAAGTGCTTCTACCAAGAACAATGTGCTAACTAATCTCATCAGGAGCTTCTGCTTCTGGTGGTGCCCCTGCCACCATTTGGTGCAGTAACAAAATTTCTATACTGAACACAGTTTTCTCATTAGGAATAACTCTCAGTTTAGGAGTTGCTCTTCTACGGAAGGAGACTTCACCTTGGCAAGGCAGTTTTATTTGTTGTCGTACTTGAGGTTTTTTTGTTGTTCTGGGAAAAGTTTTTGTATTAATCAATTACATATATACATTTTATACACACCCTGTGAGACTAACACACATTTCCATTGCTCCTCACGCCTTTGGAGAGGTTAGCTACCTAATACTAGCAAATAGCACCCTCAGCTACCTAACAGTACCTAACTGAGATACCCTAATAGTACCCTTAGCTACCTAATACTAGCAAATATTTAAACACACAAGTCCCTTCCACATCATATAAAATTTAATTTTCTGGATAGTCAAGAAACATAGGACTAAAAACAGGAAAGCAAATAACTGGTGAAATTTAAGACAGAGTCTTAAGTCACCAAAAGGCTTTTCCCGTGTTTTTTGTTCATATTTTTCCTCCCTGGCACACAACACATTAATGCCCAGTATGCTAGATTAGGGACCGGCAACCTTCCCAAGATGGTCTGCAAGACATTTCTAGGAAAGGCTTACCCAACGCCCTTGGAAAATCTCCAGTGCCATCAAGGCAAGCTCTGTAATACACTAATGGTTTCTAAACAGGGTTTTCTACGTATAGCTCATTAGTAAAGATCAGACAAATACACCTTTTAGTAACTCCCTTCCAGCTTGCCCTATTGACAGTGACTTTAGAAACAGGTCACTCCTATCCAGGCTTTGGCAGCTTTATACTCTTTCTGTTTCCCAAAGGCAACAAAACCCCAAATTGCCCAGAAATAAATTGAATACACGTGTTCAGGAGCTACTTTCTACAGAGTACATTTCATTTAGCAAATATTTTGGGAAGTAAGATCAACATGGGTTGAACACTGAAGAAGTGATTTAGAAGATTGGTGTAAACAGAGTAGATATACACACATAACATTTGACAGAGCAAATATGTGATGGAGCAACATTTGACAAATACAAAGCATTTTTCAAGGCATAAAAAACAAGTTTTGTTTCTCCCTACATGACAAAAATAAACTGCAACTGAAAAATAGCCTCAATTAAAAAAAAATTAATTTGGAAGTGGGTATTTAACTTAAAGAGGAAAATTAGTATGTTACATACACTCTCTGCAGCTATCTTTACAAAAATTGACACCCTCATGAGAAAGCATGTGATGTAAGTTGTTGGCAAACTGTCTGAACACCAGAATGAGGAAAGAAAGAAAAGAATCTGGGGTGACAGAAAGAATGTTACAATCAACCAAAACACAGGCTGAAACTCGCATTTGCTTTTGCAGTTTCCAGTTATCAAAACTTGACACCTTCTCTGTCACACCAGTATCCCAGGAAAAAAAATAATTAGCACTTCAACACCTCCACCCACACCACCAAGCACAACATCTACCCACAACAACTCTTTATCAAATGTCTTTTTATTTATTTTTTTTTTCTTAATGGTATTACCTCAAACTAGATTGCACTTGGGGAAAAAAACCAACACATACGTCATCTGAAAAACAGAAGGATGGCCGCGTATCGGTGTGGTGCTATGAAAATGGAGCTTTCCATCACTTTCTAATAGACCCTGACCATTACAGAAATTTCCAGAGGAGTCACAGAAAAAATTTGGCAAGAACAATTCACATAAATATCAATTTTAAACATAGATTTAAAAAAAAAAAAAAAAAAAAAAAAAAAGAGGAGGGAAAATATAGAGAAGCTTAAAGCATTTATAAAGGTAATCAAAAGACATTTTCTAGACCCTGGACTAACTGGTCTTTTGTTTAATAGGAACAGTTTCAAAATCCAGAATTAATCCAGATTTGTTGGTTTAATAAAGAACACAATCCAGCTCACTGATTTAATGCACTTGATTTACTACTATGTTCTGGCCATGTGAAGAGCTGTAAATTGGATTTAGTGAACACAAGCAAGTCAATAAATGCCAGAAAGCAGATAAGATACCAGCAAATCCACACCAAAACATTAAAAATCCCTGCAAAATATCTTAACCAAAAGGCAGTGACCTTGATTTTCCACGTTCATCTAATTTTAGTCTATATTTACACCTGCCCAGAAAAATTGCAAATAGTATTAAATCAAGAAGTTCCACTTAACACCAGCTGTTCAGGCAGGTGGGTAAGTCTATACCAGCTCAGAAGACCGTCCCCACTCATTTCTCTCCTCGGAAGAAAATGATCCTCTTCAGCAGCTCTGAGTAGACAGGAGGGAGAGGGTGTGGAATAACACAGAGCAGGAGAAGGGGGATTGGACGGACAGTAAATCAGGAATGAAGAAAAAAGTGGGGATTGGAAAGAGAGGAGAGAGTGAGTGTGAAACAGGCATCTGTCATTACCCCAGCTGGTATTGGGACACCTTTGCAAGTCCTCCGCTTTTCACCCCTTGTACACCGGGATCTTAACCTCAGAAATCAGCACAATTTGAAGGAACAAAACTTACTGTTGACAGTTACCACCACCTTTTGCCTTGGCTTTTTGTGCTTTTTAAACTAGGTGGAACAATATCAAGGTCAAAGCAAACACAGAAACTCAGTTGTGAGCTAATGTGGCACATCCTTCTAAAGAACGACAGTGTGTCCCCTTCTACACAGCCCCATGGACACTCGCAACAGCTATACACCCTGCATGATGGCACAAAGTCCCCTTCTTCATCCCCTTAGGCAGGCCCTTCTCTTTGCCTTAGATCACCTCTACTAGCACACATCTTTTTGCATAATTTATTTCAATTCCTCCTTGCTAAGATATCTCTTAATAGAAGACAGTACCCTGTGGAGAATGTTGCCTGATCTTATTCTTGTCTTACCTTCCTCCACAAAGCAGACACATTTGAGATCTATCACCACTGTATCGTTAATTTAACAGAAGTATACTTTTGATCATCCATGATATGGAATTTAACAGGAAAGTATGAAATTTGTTGCAAAAAATATATGAAATGCTCTAAAATTTCACAGCTAACACTGTATTAAACTGTTATGTACACAAGTTTGAATCCCTTGCAGACACTTTTTAAGGTAAGCAACAGTAGATGCTCAGTGTGTGATAACTTTTTTTGTAAATGCAGCTTTGCCCCCATGACCAGATAGCAGGAGAGCATCAGCCCACACAAACAAGTTTTTTTTTTGCTCCCTAAGCACACAGGTACAAGGTCCACCAACAATCTTCATCTGATCACCCGTTTCCTCTTCTAGGGTGCACAATTTCACTGCACAACCCATAGATTCACTTTTAGTGGCAGCTTCTTATTCTTTTGCAATCCATACACATCCAAAACATTACAGTGGGGAAACTTGCTAAAATTCCAAAATTGTCCTTTTCCTCAATGGGTTGAGGAAATTCTGAGTCCTACATAAATTGCCATGTCCTCAGTTCCGAGGCAAATTTCAAAGTCTCACAATTCTCATGGTGTGACTTCCTAAATCTTCAAGGAGTTTGGCCTTCTGAGTTTTCTTATAAATGTACAAAAACCAAATTCACATTTACAAAACTAACCTATTTTGTCCCTCAACTATACACTTCATCAGATAAAATCTCTGCTCTTATCAGTAAGAGCAAAGCGGACATTGTTCTTTGTGATGATTTCTAAGCACAATTAATCCAAGTTTAGATAGTTACATAAACATTTGCATTTAAGCAGCATGAACATTACCAGATCCAGACAAAAATAATCCGCATTTTTCTAGCCCTGAGGTTGTATAAACCTCCAGAGTGCTCAGGATCCTGCTCCTTTTTTGTCTCTGTTTACCTCAGGCAACTTTCTTTGGCTTTGGCTTGTCCCAGAGTTAAAAGAACTAGTTAAGAAACTATGTTTGGACCTTTTTATCCTCTCTGAATTTTTGCATACTGCTCTCCAAGCTTTCTTAATCACCAACACTGTTTCTGTACAAGCAGGTGTGTGACTGAACACCAAGCATTTGTGCTGCCCACAAAGGACCTTTCCAGAATGGCATAAACAGGAATTATTAGTCTGTATTATGAGATCCTCCAAGTCATTAAAGAAATACATAAGGAAAAGTCCATTTACTGCAGAATAAAACACAAGTATATATTGCAAATAATAAAAAATAGGTTGGAAAAAGGGTTACATATTGATCCTTCTGCTTCACTCAAACATAGAGTAGCCTCTGTACTAGCAATGGTACTTTTTTCCCTTAAGCCACAAAGCTGCGATTAACGGTGTAAAATAAGATGAAAGCCACAGGTCCTGAACCCTGATGCTAAAGCAGACCCCCAATAAAAAAACAGTTCCTGTTGAAAATGCCACTCCTGCTCCATTCTCAGTAAGGAGAATGTGGCTTTGATAACTGTGTTAGAAACTCAGTAGATCACTGTGAAGAGTAGGGATTTGGCTTAGGCTACAAATAACAAGTTTTTAAGATGAATAAACCATTTTACGTGTTTAACATTTGAAAAAAATAACTGGAAATACCTTAACCATTTGCATTCTCTCACATTCTGTGCAAGATATGTTGAGTGATGTGTTAGGTGACAACTGCAGAAGGGATCCATGCAGCCAGGATGGGGAATGAACGCACCTACTGCTCACATGCTACATCATCAATTTCAAGCAAAAATTTCATAACATCTGTATTCTTAAAAACTTATTAGTTATTCAGGACATGGGATGGAATAAAATGATACTTTGCACTAATTAGCAGATTGTTTACAAATCCCAGACCCCTTTTCTCTCCAATGACTGTCTTGGCAAATACAGATACCAGCACAGACTTCTTTTTCTATGCTTTATCTAACTTTGCCATTCATGGGTTCATTGAAGCAATGTTTTGTAATAGTGTCAAATTAGTAGAAAACCTGAGCTATAGCAATTTGACAATGATATAGCTGTCATGACGGTTCTACTTTTTGCTTGTACCTACTCAGACATAATTAGAATCAAATATCTACTTCTCAGCGTTTCTCTTGGGCTCATCCAACTCTGAAAGCTCTCAGGCCATTAAGGCATATCAATTAGTAATGATTTTTTTTCAGCCCCCAGCAGCCACTGAAGCATACATTAAAGGTGATATCTGCAGTCAAAAATTTAATGTGCACATTTGAGAATATCTACTTTGATGAAGAGAATATTATCAGGGAAACTCATTTGCTTAAAGTTTTATATCACAGCTATTAAAAATATTTTATTTGCTGAAGAAATGTCCAATGAACACTCCCATATCTGTTAAATAATATTAATTACACAGGTTTGGAAAACACAAGAATCATTAAAGGATAAATGAGGCTGTGCAATAGCCCAGAAGAGCTAATGTTATCACTTCCCAGGCCACTTTTACAACCTTCTTAGTAGGACCATTTTTAACTGAGTCATCATGGCCCGAGCAAAGTTACTTCCATTTTTTTAGTATACCTATCCAATTGAGTAGATGTCACAGAGGCTCATTACAAGCACCAGAATTAGAGGGCTGTCACATTTCTCGTAGCTAGGTTAAGTCCATTCAGTCAGGACTGTTTGGAAAAGCAATCCTTTTTACGTTCACAGACATTTCCAAGCCTGATAGGTCACTTTCCTCTTGTTTCAAATGCAACTTAAAAATTAGTTACTCAAAGATCAGAATGCAAAGGAAACAGTATGGACACACATTTACTGTTAAGGTGGCACTGAAGCAGAAAAATTCCTGTATGCAGGGATAGATATTCATTCCTTTCCCAACTGTTTTGGGACAGTTGTTACTGTCCCAAAATTTGGGACAGTCCTTATGTGTCTTTATTTAAATTCTGTATGGGTAATTTGAGATGTTCCAGTAAGTACCGGACTGAAAAACGAGTTCAGCTATTCTTGGCATCAATTTAACCTTCACACACTTTTTTTCTGATAAATACATGAAAATAATGTCTAATCCAAGGTCACCACAAGTAGTAGGAAGGTTACCATACCATCAGACTTTGTATGAGAGATGGAATTAAGTACAAGAAATGAGGAAAACAGAAGAAATATGTTGAGGTTTCCTCACAGTGAAGCTGGAAAAGTTTGATTCCACTTTGCATACAACTGAAAATCTACCTTGTGGTTGCTGTTTGGTCGCTGTGTTCTTGTTTTAGTGCAGCTCCTGGCACAGCTCATCCTAGTGCATTTTGCGGAACAGTAATGGCAGTGACAACAGGAGGCTTAATGAAAACAGGAACAGAACCCCAAAACCTTACAGGCTGGTGCAGTTCCTTTGCATTATGGCTTTGCAAGCTCTCTGAAGAGCTAATTTACTCAATTCAAAACTTCTGGACAATCTCTTTTGACCTTTCTACCTATATTTATTTATTTGTAAACACACAAACACACTGCCCTTCATGAAAAAAATCACAAACTGATGAAATGCCTGGAGCAGATTAAAATCATATTTTATCCTGGTAGCCAGCAAGCATGAGCCTTACTATGGAGATATAGATGCAATTGAATTTGTCACTCCTTTGAGTGGCAGAGGCTCTGACTCCTCCTTAAGCGATGTGACCTGTAACGATTTTTGGAATACAAGCATAAGATTCATTTCCAAGTTTTCATCCCACTGTTATGTCTGTAAAATTGTTTCCACTTCAACGTACTTGACATTAGTCATAAATCTCTGGTCAAACAAAGGTGAAGCAGGATGGAAATGCCATATACAACATTCACTTTTACCCTCAGCTGCCAAGAACCCTCTTGCAGTGTAGCTGACCTGATAATCACTTGAAACATTCACATAATGCTTTAATTATCTGTATAATCACCCAACAAATCTGAGACCAGGTTTCTCAGCAGGAGTTTGCAGATTCCTTCTCAGCTAGTTAATTGCATTACTTATAAGAGTCTTAAGGTTTAGTCCAGACATAGACTACATGTCTGGTAAGACACTGTTAAATTAGGCCTAATTTTTTTTTTTTTTTCATCTTTATTTACCTTCAGATCTAAATAGTAGCTCTGGTGTGATTACATATCTTTTTATATCTGTACACAAGTTTCTATACTAATGGAGCTAATTTTTCTCTCCATGCGGTAATCCCCTCAACTAGACTAGATCAACATCAAAGAGGCATTTCAGTAGATGGCATGTCCTCACTTCCCACCACATCCTCCCTTCTGCAGTAGATGGCATGTCCTCACTTCCCACCACATCCTCCCTTTTGCTCAGCCACTGTGATCATTCCTCCACCCTGGGCACACCCGGCCAGCAGCAACTGGCACATTAGTTGCCTCTCTTCTCCAGGAGTCGTATATTTAAACTCAGTGAGTATATGCATACTAGAGAGTAGTACTATAAGATGCTAAATGAAGGCATATGTGGAAAATAGATTTACAGCTTGAATTTTACAAGCCAGGATTTTTTCAAATTGTAACCAAAAAATAATAGAAAACTTGAACAAACACTTTTATACTTCACTGTATTGCTTACACTTTGATATTAAAGTTTCCTTCCAATCATGAAAAAATATTTCCAAGTCAGAGAAAGAAATATACTTCAGTCAAACTGCCAAATAATCTATCTAGACTTATCTGCACACATATGCATGCAAGAAATATCTACCACCCAGGCAACAGACTACACAGCCCCATTCCCTCTTGCAGCTATCAGTCAGGTTTGACCTTTGGTTCAGACCTAAAATCTCCCAACCATTCGTTCTATCTTAAGAGCAGCAGCTTCTTCAGGGAAAGAGATGATAATGTATCTGCAAGGGCTGACTCTTTGTGCAGTTGGAGGGGGGAAGTGCCAGCATAACAAATTGCTCCTGTTCAAACCCATCAATTCAAAACAAGCATCTGGAAAATTTGACAAGAATACTCAAATGACCCTTGTGTTCTGACAGCTGGAAAAGAGAAAACGCTCTCCGTGAGGGGAAGCGTGCTCAAACTTTTTGCCTAGATAGAGAAACACATAGAGTTGGTTTAAATCTTTTTGCTTCAAAGCCTATTAAATTAAACTTTCAGTGCAAAGTATGATTCATGCAGGCAACTATGTCTGCACTCACAAATCTGTGGTCAACACCACCAGAGGCTTGTCATGGCAGTGGGGAGGCTGCAAATTCCCTTCTCTCTTGAACCTCCATTTCTGCTACAGCTCATTCCCTCCAAGTGTAACCTTAGTCCATCTTGAAGCCTGGTGCATTGGGGCTAGGCTCCACTGTCCTCATCATGGGAAGAGCTTCTGCCTGTTCCACTTAGGGGGGAAAAAACCCCAAAAACTATCTTGCAACATCAATGAATTCACCTCATTCAGTTTCCTGACTTCAGCTCTGCAGACAAGACAACTACATTGCATCAAACTATCTTAACATTGCTCAAAATGCAACAAACTGCTTCTGGAATTTTACAGTCACAAATTCTGCTGTTTCTGCACTTTTGCACCACAGACTTCCCTTTCCTACTGGGGACCTAGACTGGTCTGGTCAAAAGTCCTGCATTTATCTCAAAATGCCCTGGAAAAATGTTTTTGAATGTATAGTCTTGCATAAGCTTCAGTACTTTGCAGTCATTTGTACAGGAGAAATACCAAAAGTTCTTTAAATTCTTTAAATTCCTTGGGTTTTATTAAGCAAAAAAATAGTCTTGGTTTTAAATTGTTTTTGATTAAAAGTAGATCTGTTTGGAGGTACTCAGTAATGCATTCAGTGTTCAAAACAACAAAGAACCGACACTTTATATATAGCAGCAAACACTAGACCTTATTTTTTGTGTCACAAGAAAAATTAACTGAGTTACGTTAGAAAATGGGTCACAACAGGATTTGCAATAAACACTATATACAATATCAGCCATTTGTACAGAACAAACTGACACACACACAGAGTTTTCTGGTTTATGCCTTACTTCTACGATTCTAAATTGATTTACAGCCCCATGTGAGACTCATAAAAGAGCCCTAGGCAACCCTACCCTGCTCACAGACTATTTGCAACACTGTGAATTTCTCAATTTGCCCATTTAAAAACATTTTCCCTTTTCCTTCCTTTCAATAACAGATTTCTGGAGGGAGTAGAGCGAGAGATGAGAGATTTAATGGTTACATAACTTGAGATGCAAACAAGTATATCGCCTTCTCCTACTCCTGATCCTAGAGAAACTCTGTTATTTGACTGGGGGAATCACTGTTGCCTGCTCACCTGCCCTAGTAAAGAGCAATATCTGTAAGCAGCATCAGCATCCTGACCACATGAGTAAGACAATGCAAACGCTGCTGTGAAATGAATCACTAACTTTAATGTGACTTAAATTAGATGAAAGTTCTGTTTTTATTAAGCCAGAAGATTTATAGAAATAGAGAATTTGTCTTCACACACATGGGAAAGACCTCAAAAATGAGGCTGGGCTGGTCTATGAAGGAGTTTGCTTATTAACCACACATCCATCTTCCAGTTCAGAAATTAGGTATGAAGAAATGGCACAGGGGGTCCCAAGGTGACACAGGAAATTAGAGACAAAACAAGAACCACAATTTACTATTCTGATTCTTAGTGCAATACTCTTTCTAACAAGCCACATTCCTCCCCTTCGTTACTGTTTCTATTTCACTTCTCTAATAGGAAAATGGCAATGGAGAACATTATTTTTTTTTTGTCAGGGAATGGTCATTTAGACACCAAATTTCACAGTCCTATTCAACTTCATTGCACTTCGCTGAGGTTACACAGCAAAAGCTCAGAGCTGATTTTGGCCCTGGATTTACCTGCTTCTTTTCCCGTTACTCACTACTTTAACACCTCATGATGAGACGGATATGAATGCCAGCTCCTCCTCCACACTTTGTCTGGAACAACAAGCATAACTAAGATGTCTTTATTTTATTCTGTTTCTTCTTGACACTGAGAAGACTAGTCTTTCCTTCCTGCTTTCCAAAGGGAGGTAGCATTGCTTGGTTTATTTTAGGGCCTGGTACTGACAGAATTGGCAGTACAGTATGAGTGATTAATATTGCCAGTAAATCTTCATTTTTCTAAGATCATTCTTAGCAAGACTTTGGGTCTATTTCAGGAATTGACTTTGTGTTTGCTCTTTCATCCCATGGCTTGGTGGCAAGAGAAGTGAAAGCCACCATTGTCTGCTGCTGCCCCCATTCCCACCTGCTGGCTGTGTCACACCAGTGAGGCCACAACACCTACCTGCACTGTCATACTTTCAAACACATCAGGGAGCAAAACCAAAACATCTTTCCTTCTACTTTTTCACCAAAGATTATTTTATATTTTTTTAAAAGCCAGGTCTGATTCACCATTGACACAAAATAAACCAAGTTCCATGTATTTCTCCTGACAGTAAAACTTCACAACGTGGCATCAGCTTCCATCCCAGCTCTGCAAACCCAACACGTGCTATGACCTTGGATGGCTTACGCACAAGCGAGAGTTACTCTGGATACACTGAAGCTCAGCAGCTGAGAGTGGCCGATGAAGCCCATCTGCTGAGGAAGGCATCATTTGGGAAGCAGAGGGCTGCTGTACCCTGCCGGGGGGCACACCCCATCTGTATCACACTGCGCAGCCACACAGCCTGCCAACAGCAGTAGTTATCTGCCCACCAATTGCAACCATTTGAATTATCTCTCAGATTACATTAATAGCCCCTAAAACACTCTGCTGCTCTTTCATTAAAGAACCCCTTCTGGTTTTCTACAAAACAACCCTTTGATATAGAACGAAGCAACAAATCAGATGCAACCGACAATTTTTCTTTGGCAGTTAGTCATGTGAGAAATGTGACAATGGTTAAGATGAAATGCCTTTTTTTCCATGAGTCATAAATTTTGAATAAAAAACTGCAATATTTCAGGACTGTGGTTTTAGGGAACAAAATTACAGTTAATCATAGAATGTTGTAAGGGACTTGTAGAGGTTATCTTGTGCAACCCCTCTCTCAAAGCAAGCCAACTTTTACCAAGGCCTTGTCAAACCTCACTCAGAACCTTGTCACACAGCTTTGCAAAACAGTTGCTTTGGTTTGCACATTTTTTTTCCTTTCAGGTGACTTTTTCTAGAGAACATGTGCAATAGCAAATTAAAAAGTAGACATATAAAGGCTACCTAGCAGGCTCAAAACTCTATCACAATGTTTAATTTAAAAATATAATCAACATCACAAGTTTAGATCTTGTTTTTGGTTTGGGTGGTTTTTATTAAATCAATCCAAATAAAACTTATGCAAATATTCCACAACATTCAGTGTTCAAGAAAAGATTTGGAGCTAGAGAGAAAAGAAGCAGAGACAGGAGGACAGAATCTGATCCTTTTTACCTTGAAGTTATGCCATTTGACTAGAATAATTTGTAACCAGGCATTCAAGATCTAAATTATTCTTACAAAAGAAAATAGATGTATGTTAGCATTGACTTATCATTTAATGTAATCCTAAACACCGTGGTCCTTTAGTATATCACAAGGGTTTTCCTTGATAAATTAAATATTTTTCTCTCCTCATATGAAAGTAGTTTATTTTCATGCCAATTTTCAGGGGGAAACAAACCACTCCTCTGAGTGACAGCCATTGCAAAGCTCTACCAGCACATTCACATGCACAGACTGGACCATCACAGGAAAGGAAGGTCCAGTGAGAGCTGCAGTTGGCCATGGAGCTGCAGACTAGCCACCGGGATCACCACTGGCAGTGTGGGACACTGGACTGGGTGCCACGGGACGTTGGGCTGGGTGCCATGGTGCAGGTCCTCAGCATGGTCGCCCACAGCAGCCAGCTGCCCTCCACAGGCACGTCCCTTGCTTGCTGTTCCCAGACACTCACTGTTGGGAAGGCAACCCAAACCTGAAACTGCTCCCAGGTCTTTCAGTAACAGTTGTTATCTAAGTGAGAGTGGTTTATTTTTGACGCATAGCTGCATTTGTGTTATATAACAAGCCCCATCTCCAATTATTTTTGTTGCAGTCACCACAAAAGCTATTCTTGCTTTTCCTATCAATCAGACCAAGAGGGAGCTGCGTATATCACATGCCTGTCCATACATTTAAAAGAGAACCACTGAAGGGTAATTATGCAATATCGGATCATAAGGGAAGAGCACAGACCTGCTCTGTGAGAGCGGGACTGGTTTATGCAGAGAGAGCTGAGGGCTGCAAACAGCAGGGGTGAGACAGTGCGCAGGAGGCAGAGTCTCTGCAGAACCCTCCCTCCTCCAAATGACACACAGTCAGGATTTTTCAGAAGAGCCCAACTGCCATGGGAGTCCAAGTAGGAAAAGAACATCACTGAAACCACCTCTTCACCTCTCTGCGCTTCACCTTCTCAGCTGTAAACTTCTCTGCCTGGTAAACATAGATAAAAGTTCTTTGGGCAAGAATTGTCTCTAACGATATGTACATACAATTCCTAAAACCAGGAGTCCCAGCGTAGGCTGTGACCTCCAAGCGTGCAAGCTTTAAAAAATACAAGAAAATGGGGAGAGAAGGCGGGGGAAGAGGGGAAGGAGACTGAGGGAGGAAAGTCTTTTAGAATATAAGAAAGAAGTCAGATCTGGCTAATTACCAAGAGCTTCCCATCAGGCTGACAGACTCCCACCGTGGACACACTCAGTGGTTGTTCTTTATTTCTGAGCTTTACTTTAATCCCTTCTCATTTCTCTTGTTTCATTTCCAGTCAGTTCAGGATCCTAATGTTTTTGCCAACTTATTTTTAATGGGATTGTTAGCATCCAGGAAGCCTTGTCAAATAATCATTATACAGCTACTTTCAGGGACCCCTGTGGTTGCTTCCACTTGCTGTGCGTTCCCCTCCCCCGCTCCCCTCACATTAGCAGGGGAGAGATTTCTCTTACTGGGAAAGCATCAAATTAAAAATCTGGCTGTTTGACCCTGTTCTGTGTGTTCATCCAAAGGTGTAGCTACTCCCTCTGGCTGATGGTCCTTTTACATTATTACTTCATCTCTGGCAATTCACATTTACACATTAGCCAACAAAAAGGCATTTGTAAAACTTTTCTTGAGTAACAAATTGAAGTCTGTCAGCTACAGAAAAACCATAAACCTGCTGCTCCTCCTCACCCAAATGGAAGAAAGGTTGTTTTTAAATGAGACTTTTAGCCATTTCTATATAAGAACATCTCGCCAGTTGCTCACCACCCACGGATCAGCCCTTTCAATGGCTATCGCTTTACAGAAATAGTGAACAACAGGTGTGTTGTTGAATCTCAGAGTTTTGCCCATCTCTGCTAGAGATGCTGCTTGAACTGCAGTATCTTCCTATTTTGATATTTTTTGCCATAAAGCTTACACCACAGCAGATTTGCTTTTCGCCTAGTTTCAGTGTTTCTTTCCAGTTTTCTAGATAAAGGGAAATCAGCATTGTCTCCTATATAATCTTTCTGACCAGAAATTGCAGGGGTACTAAAATCTTTAAAATTGAGGTGCAATAGTAGAGATCTTGACCAAAGTTCCAGAAGAGTTTAGCTCCCACAAGCTGCCAGCTTGGAAGCTGGTAGATTCTGGTGGACTGTGGCTATCAAGATATTCAGGTTTTTGAGACGTTTTTCTCTCAGTGGCTGGACCCAGGACTACTGTCAGTGGTATTTTTGCAAAAGAGAGAGGTTATGGCAAATCAGTCCCATGCACTGCCCTTTGGCACCAGCACTTTTTGGTATGGGACAATTTCTCTTTCCCATCTGGTACAAAAGAAAGGAGAGCTCTGTGCTGCTGTGGTCTCTGGCCCACCAGCTAATGCTGCTCCCCAAAGCAGTGGTGTCTGATCCAGGTGTTTTACCCTTTTGAAACTCGTGAGATTTGTTGCCCTGGTTTCAAAAGAACATTAAGGACAATCACCTGATTCATGTCAGTAACATGATATGCATACAAGTTTCAAGAGGAAACCCAGGAACACAGAGCTAAAGTTTACCCTCCCAGCACTTGCCCCTCCCACTATCCCTTTCCTGTTAGAGGAGGCAGCCAGAGTTTCCAAAGATGTGATTTTTGAGCGCGGTTTACCTCTTCTAAGTTTATTCTTTCTGTAGGACAGGCTTGGTAGACTCCTGAGATGAGAGTGTAAAACTGTTTGGTTTTTGGTTTTTTTTGAGGCCTACTTTACTGGAGAAACTCTGAATGAGTGTGCTACTTCATGCATTTGGTCTGGTGCTCTTATAGGGACTCAGGGAGAATCTGCCTCTTGCCTGAGACAGTAAATCAGGTGGCACACATCCATTTTTGGCACTATGCTACTTGCATTTTTCTGGCAGAGTCAAATATTGATGAGAACAACGTAACTAGTTGAAGACAGTAGTCACTTGCAAAAGGCATAAATCCAACATAAACATGGTCAACAGACATGTTTGAGAAAGGAGTTTTGTTGCTGTTTTCCTAATGGCCCCACCCAGGTTAGAATTAAAATAAGTCTGAAGTTGCTCTACTTTCAAAGGAGCTGAACCATCTTGGGACCAATTCAAGCTGGGGATGCAGCTAAGTCACAGAAACACCTTTGTGTGCCTTTTTCTCCCTAGCAGGTCACACTACTGTACGTGCAAATGGAATTATTTATATTCACACCAGGTCCCACTTAATTAGACAATGACCTTGGTTTTATTTTTAGTATTCAAAAGCCTGAGAAACCCTGATTCATCCTAGCTTGCTACATTAAGAAAGGTCAGATTCTATTTTGTAGCCCTGGATAGTGCACCCTGCATTATGCTTGCACTGAATTTCATGCCTTACTAGCCTAGTACAGGTGCAGATAATTATGCTCAATGCAGAAGGCATATAGTCTACTCCAATGACAGTTTTTCAAGGTATATTTGCAGGTAATGACAGTACAACAATTTCACAGAACTATATTCTTGATAAACTTCACCCCTTTTTGGGTTGGCAAATCATTTGTGAATCAACCCTGATTACCATAGGTTATTTATTGTTTGTAGATATTCCCCAATTAGTTTCAATGAATAATTTTCAACCTGTTAGTTGTAAACAATTGATAGCTATGAATATTTACTATTCATTATTGATGTGGTAAAACGGGTCACCAGGGATATGTTTTTGTTTCTGCATTTTTATTGGACAACTGTTTTAAAAAGGAGAATAATGAATCCTAATAAGAATAGTGTAAAGAATCAAGAATCCATGTGATGATTATCAAGTGAAAAAACACTTCTGTCAAAATTTTTGGATCAGAGGTAGGAGTCCAAGAATTAGCAAGTCATAATTAGTATAACTTCACAAATTACAACAAACAAAATCATTCTTGTTCATAAAACTATTCTCAAGCCACTGCCTTTAAGTATTGTCTAAAAATCTACAGTGCCAGAGATTATACAACATTCTTTTAAGTGTGGCAGATACAGTTGCAAATGCTAATAAAATTTATGTAGAAAGCAGAATTTGGTAATAGTTCTGAGTACTTAGAAATACACTGATGAGTCTTTGCAGAAACAGCTCTTCTTCACTGGTGATTACAACACCTTCACAAGAGCCATCTTGCATAATTTAACAACAATGCTGTTAAATCTTGTGAAGTAAGCCAGTGAAAATGCTTAAAGTTTTTTATACATAGTCTCTACAGTAGCACTATTAGGAATTAAAACTGTTCCAAGGGAAATATTTTTTACGAGTATGCAGGTTCTGAGTTTCATCTACATAAGCTATGGTACAGATCTTGAAACTATGACAAGTTCTTTTTTGAACTGAACCTTCTTGATGTAACCACTCCATCCTGTTGATCCTGAACTTTATGTGTTCTCCTTTTACATGGACAGTATCTGTCAATGAACTATGCAAAAGCATGAGTTTCATTAAGAACTCTAGATTAAAAATCAAGACTGCAAATCAAGTGCCCAAAAGCTGGAAATACCACTGATCTTGGAATTGATTCCTCACTAAAGCCCTCCTGTCGGATCTGCCTCCAATATTCACTTACTGTTTTGCCAAACAAAAAACTGAAACTTGGAATAGGATGCATCTGGTAACATCAAACTGGTAATGTTGATCCATTTATAATTACCTGGTACCATCAACTCAGCTAACTTATATCAAAAAATGCTAGCAGTATGTGCAACAATAGGTAATATGCACTGTAAAGAGGATGTCAGCCTTGATGTTCCCTTGACCAGACATCTGTTCCCAGAGGGAATTTTTCCCCTGAGCCTTATAACCAAAACACAACTATGAAATTCAACACTCCAGCAAAATCCAGCTTCTCTGAATGGCTGGATGAATGTGAAAGCAGCAACTTAAGAGTATTTACAGTGGATAACAATAACCATTTCAGTTAAATTACATCTTCATCACCCAAATTATGACCTAAAGGCAAGATTTAAACTCAGACATCTCTGCAGTAGATAGGCTGTTCTGTTAAATGAGAACTTGAGAAAATGCTAATAAGATTTGTCATACAAAGAACATCAATTTATAATAGCACAAGGAACAAAAAGAGAAGAATTTAATGCAATTTCTGAAAAGAAAAAAAATAAATTGAGGGAACGGTTGATAAATAAAGCACAACATTAGGAATTAGGTATAATTCCAACGATTTCTGAATTAAACACACTACAGTCCAACCAACTGAACAAGAATACCAGGAGTTCACTTGCTGGACATGTAACTGGGATATGCCCCAGTGCTATGACAAGTGCAACAATAACTCAAGAGAAAATTAGAAGGTTTCAGTAGACATCAGCACGGGAGACATGACAAATAGGGCGCAATGCCACACACTGAGGAAAACCAAAACGGATCATCTGTTCATTAACTGATCCCTGCCCATCATGTGCACTAAATAAGGCTGGGCAATGAGTCTGTCAAAATAGAATATGCTTATTTAATTAAAAATCTCATCATCAGAGACACAACATTGCACAAGCACCCAAATTCTCTCTTTAAGAAATTCATGGCCTTGTCTTTGGAAACTAGTAAAATTCTTTTAATATACTTCTGCGTGTAATTACTATACACAAAGCCTTATGCTGCAGTAGGAGGCCTGAGCTGGGGAAGCAGTAAAAATGAATCTTCACAAACCTTGAATGTCACACAGTTCACCAGAGAAAAGCTTAATTTTACATCTTTCTATAAAACCATCCATGTCACTGATTTCATCTAAAAGCTAAGATTAGGTAATGGAAGGGTAAAGTAAAGCTTTGATGTTTAGATTTTAGGTCTGGTTGCTAGAAGCACTGTAAATTGGTTCTTCAATAGAAAAAGGTGAAGACAGACAATGGATTCATCCCTGAACAAGATGGCTAAACTCGAAGAAACCAATATAAATGTACTTTGGCCTGTCAAAGTGAGCCATGTGAGGTAGATGGGCTATAGAAATGCTGGGCTTGCCATACGTTAGCAATCAGAGGCACTCTAATCAGGACTGCACTTTAAACTTTTATCTCAAAGGCAACAAAAAGTGTAGGCTCTTTTTGATTGGAGTGAACATTCCTTGATTTCATAGTGTCCTAGAACTTCATTCAAGGTTCTTCTGGAAAGGAAAAATAAAGTGGCATGTGGTAATTGCCTTGACGTCCTTCAGGAAAAATCAATAATGAATATGAGTGAAGGGTCGAGAAACAAACAGATCCACTACCGGGCTAACCTAGAGGGTTTAAATCAAACTAACTAGATTTGATAAACAGTGAACTGTCTCTCATCCCTGTTCTAGATGAACTTAGTTAATTATACTGCTCCTAAGAGCAAAGTGCTAATTACATCCTGGCAGAATCCCCAGGCGTAACAGGGTTGACATTGTGCATGTTTCCTCTGGGCACTCAGCTTTGCAGGGTGCTGTGATCTGGACTCATGGCATTCCTGCCCTCCCAAGCCCCGCGTCTCTTCCTCCGTGATGGACAGTCACGATCAATTATGTGCTGAATAGACATTCCAACCAACCTGGCAGACTGAAAATTCTCATTGCTTGTAAGAGCAAAGAAATAGTGAACCAGGAGTGAAGGTGGAGGAAACAGAAGGAAAAGAATAATTCTGCTGTCAAATGAATGGGCAGGCTGAGTTGCCTCTGATAAACTGCCACTTATCTTGCAGATACTGCAGATTCTGGTCCCTAGGGCATGAATGCACTTCTGAAAACCTTAACCTTTCTATTGGACATACAAAACAGTAACACATATTGTTTGTATTCTAAATTTCCCTGAGAAAGGGTAAAATCCTCAGGTGGCAAAATTTCATTCCAGAGTTTCACCCTACCCTACGTCGAAATTGCACAGAACAAGTGCTCTTTTACCGCTTGATACTCAGGATTACATTCAGGGGAAAAATGTAAACATGGTTACCCAAGATGGCCCACACCTCCTTGACACTTGCACCAAGAGGGAAAATTGATTCTCTTTTCCTTCATTTTCTACTGGGCAAGTTCTTTTATGCTTCTGTGCACAGGGATAACTGTTATACGCTAAAGAAAAAGTTGTTTGCAGGGGCCCCTAATTAATGGCAAATAAGCCTGGATACCAATAAAATGAGTCCATTTTCCCAGAGTTCAGATACTAGCAGGAAGCCTTCCCTGTGCGAGTACGAAGATGATGAAAAGTCTGTTCATTTTGCAGCTCAGATACAAACATTTCTTCCTCTATTTTTCCAAAATGAACTTATAGTCATCAGATGTAATTGTTTACCAAATTTGATGCTTTTATATTGTGTCATTCTGGAGCTTGTACAAGTGCAAATAAGGCAGAACTGTAGCACAGAGAGAAGGAAAGAAATTGCTCGTGGGATCCAAACAAGCCTTCATTGTACTTCATTGTACTTCCGAAGCACTGCAGTCTGGCTGTGCTTTCTGTACCTTATTAGCACCATCTAAGGGAAGAAAATGGGAATCGCCTAAAGGTGGCATACAAGCTGTAAACAATGGTGAAATCTTTTCACTGTGTTGGAGAGCTATGGCAGAATATTTCAACTCAAGAGAGACAAAAATCATGTCCTAGTTCTCACATGACTTAGAAAAAAGACTGATTAAACTTACCAGGGAAAAAAAATTCAGAACATTATAATGTAACTTACCAAGTGTGGCTTTCAAATTGAGCTTAATATTCATGCGCAGAAATAAGAAACAGTGAAAGTTTTTTCCTCCACTAACACCAAGTTCCAAATTTACAGAAAAAGTGTGGATTGTGGCGGCCTAAAAACCACCTGAAATTATTTTTTTTAAATTGTTATTTTTTAAGAAACAGAAAAACAAAACAAAACAGAACAAAAAATTAATGTGCATATTATTGGGAGGCAGGGGGAAGTTGTTAATGCCTATCCAAAAGAAAAACTAAAGGCTTGGATTCATTGTAATGACAATTTGGTATGACTAAATCAACTTGGAAAGCTAATATAGCTCAGCAATTGGCTATAGGTGTAGAAATTACCATCTGGCCACTCAATGGGGAATTCACTGTCTACCTAACTCAGATAATACTTAACTAGGTGAGAGAGTCCTCCAGCTTCTGACTGGGGCATGCTGGATGGCTACTGGGAGGTGCCAGGGCATTAAGAAGGTCCTGCCTGGGCCAGTGCTATAGGGGAAACCTTCCACTGCCCTGGCTGGCCCTGCTGGGGCCAGTGAATTCATAAAGAAATAGTTGAGAGAGAAAATTATAGTTCAGGGAGACACTTTGTTGGGGGAAATAAAGCAAAATTGTGACTGACTTCTGAAAGCTGGTGTCTTATTCCAGATTTATGTTTGCTACAAGTGCATTTTGTGCTACCTTCTTTCTTCTTCAGTTCAACCCTGTTCAGCTGATTACATATTTTATGTTTTCAACATAAATACTCACTATATGCTAAACCAAATTTGTGCCTTTATGCCGTCTTTTCCTTTTGTCATTGGACTTCTGATTGTGAGTTCTAATGTCTTTATTTTTTAAGTTTTAAACACAAAAATGTATTATCTATTTAGCAATTACAAATTATGATAAAATTTCTTCCGTATTAAAATAGTTTTACCAATGAATATAAAAATAATTTATCAGAAGGTGAGTCATGCTGGTATCTGCTCCATTTGCAAAATAGAAGGACAGCAAAACAGAGTGAAGTAACTGGAATACTTACATGAATGGAAAACTATTAATAATAGGTTCTTCAATATAAAAAATAATTTTAAAATGAGATACACTGCCATAACACCAAAGCCAGAGGAATTCAGGTTAGAAATTAGGCAAAAAATTAACAAAGATGACAAACAACCACTGGAGTCTTTAGAAGCATTTTATACTGGGACCTCCATCATGTGCATTTTTAAAGCAAGACATGACATTTTTCCAAAAGCTCTACTCTGCTTCAATTAAGAATTAATCTAAGTCCCCTCTTCTGTGTTATAAAGGAGGTCAGACTAAAAGATCACCATGATAAAAATATAAATTTAATCCCTTTTACCTAGACTGTAAATAATTTGTCAAATATCTTTCTTCTTGTTCAAGAATTAGCATTTCCACATATTAACTAATTGTCCTGTATATACTTTGTAAGTAGTGCTTACTGAGCTCCTTGTAAATGCAAAAACTTTATGCATAAATAATAACAGATTGATCTATTGCTCACATGGTAATTTCCTGTTTTCCTGAAGAAAACTCAGAAATTAATTTCTGTTTCTAGTACTTTTCTAAATGGAAAATGTGCTTTATGTGCTCACTCTAAAATTTTCTTTTCAAATTAGATACCACAGCAAGCATTCGTCCCCAAAGGATTGTCCACAGCATACACAGAGAGAAAAAGACACAGATGCGAACGTGGTCTGACTGAATTTGTTTAAAAGTCTAAACTTTTGTCACAGATTTTACAGAAACAGGCTCAGTTCAATTTATAGGCTAATTCAGCATCCCTATAATGTAAGGGAAAAGAATGCAGGAGTTCTCACAGCTACTCAAAAAAGAATGACCTGAGATGTCTATCTAAGCATCATATTCAATCTTTTGCTGCAAACCAACCTATTAATTTACTTGCTCTCGTTTTAGCTGTCCCTATAAACATATGTGGATTGCAGACAGTCACCAAGTAAAATGAGATGAAAACAAAATCTAAGTGGAATAGAAAAAGGCCAAAGAAAACCAACACAAGAAAAAAGGAGCTGGTTCGACATGACAATTCAAATCACCCTCAGAAACAATTTTCACCTGCCACAGCAACAGAGCCTGCCTTTACTCTTGCAACAACAAGCACTCAGGTTTTGTTTCGAAAGTCTATTTCACTTGGCAATGTTGTCTGACTTGAAAAGGAGAAAGACAATGATGATGAAGAAAAAATAGTTCAGTGGTATAAAGGTTTACTAATGGTTTATCAGCCTTTTCATTTTCTGAAGCTTCAGCTCCTATCTACTTCGGCATAGTAGTAAACATGATGACAAAGCCATTATCCCCAGCTTGCTGGGGGCTGCATGAAAACAGCAGAGAAGATGAGCCTGATTTCTAGGAGATGCCATTATCAGAATGAGAACTTGCTTTGGTTTCGCAGCAGAGAAGGGAACACATGAATTACTGTTTCTATGTATTAAACCTATTTGATGCCCATCTCAAACAGCAGGAATGTCCCTATTCCCTTTACCTGCATTGCCACTGGAAAGTGCTCGTTACTTGGGCCAAGCTTTTTCTGAAGGTAAACCAAAAGTTTTTGTCACCACATTTGTTGGCTGAATAACTTTTATTGTAGTCCATTGGCAAGACTTCAGCCAACTTTATATAGTTTAACATGTGAACCCATCGTCTTCCCTCCTTACCCTGAACCAAAGACCCCAAAGAACCACAAGAGACCAGAGGTCTCCCAGTATTCCCACAGCTAGACACTGGGCTATACCTTTCACAGCACATACCACAAGATAGTAATAATAAAGCTAAACATACTAATGCATGTGGCTGCCCCTTTCTTGAAGTATCAGCTTGGTAACCGCTGCAGATGTTGTCAGAATCCATCACAGGGGTAAGACTCAGGGCTTCTGGTGGCATTTGCCATTGCAGATAAGCCTATCACTCTCCTGGAATGATACTACTGATTCAGTTACCTTTGCTCAAGGAAAAAGAAGGTACTATGTGATATACAGAAGCAAATACAGTGAAACAGTTAGGAAAACACATACTAGGAAGTCTAAACAATACAGCAGTAGAGGAAATAGTAATGATTTTTGTATCCATGCAGGATCTAAGTTCATTACTGAAGCATGTACCTGCTCAGGATGCTATATGCTACACAGTGTATATGATGTTCTTTAATCTAACAAAAGGTGTATAATACATTTCCTTTGGGGAACAGCTTTTGTATTAATACCTACCTGCAAATTACTAAGAACATTGCTAGTGCTATAAAAATAATAAACTGTAATAATAACAGTAAGTTGTATTTGTGAATATATTGAAGCTTGATCATCTCAAAGTTCAGGCCACAGCAAAGATTTCATTTCCACTGAAAAAAAGTAGTAAGACACTCCTCTAAAATAGGCTGCAGTGAGCTTTTATAAACTATTTTATATCTATCAAAATTATGTTCATCGTTCAAGAATTGCATTGACTTCAAATCCTCAGGTTGCTCTAAGAGCACATTAGCTTTATTACTTTAGATTAGCTTTACAGATTGTACTCACAGCAACCCACTTATTGAAACACATCATTTCATGAATCCTCAGATTTATAAACCTGTGTTCTCCTGTATACCGACATGGCTCCAGTAAAGTTAATGCATCTTTACTAATTTGTGCCAAAATGGAAGGATTATTGTAAAATTATGACCCCATCAAAGTCAATGACAATTTCCACTGGTTTCAACAGAGCCAAGTTTTTGCCTCTAATTGTTAGAACCCTTCCCTGCTTCTCTACAGCATCTTCTTTTTTGTGTAACCAGAGGATCAGCATCATCCAGCTAATTTCACGTATCCATCTGCTATTCAATAAGGTCTATATATATATTTATTTGAATGAAAGGGATTACCCTAGGTTGTAATTCTAGCAGCACCTCAGCCACACTTGGGAAATCTTTTTCTCCCTCTCTGTAACATAGAGTAATTCTGCTGTTGGCTGAAATGAGGAGACTTGAGTCTGTGAGGTAAGGCGAATGTTAGAAAGAGTGTATATAACAGCAAAAATGATGACTGGAGGATGACTCAAAATAAATGGTCCAGCCTCTGTAAGCAAAGCTGAAAACAGAAATGCACAAAAATTGAAAGTTTAGGAATGAAGATTAGACGTGAAGAATAGCATTTATCCTTCCTGCCAGTCCCTTGCACATTTGTGCTGCTAGAGGTCCATGGGGCTGAGCTGCCCAACAGACATCTTTGCCCTCCCTGGAAGAAAGAGTCTCATTCAGCAAGAACATTTATTCACCCAAGAGCATGATATTATCTAATTCCATTACTCCAGGGAGGACATTTGTAGGGTACACAGTGTCCACAGGTATTTTAATAAATAGTGTGAACAACAGAAAAGGAATATGCAGCAGCCTTCAAGTTCAAGTAATAGTTAACTTCAGACATGGGAGTCCCTGTACAGCTCTCGAAGACTGGATTTTCTCTTTTATTTCTTATCTAGGTACTTTGAAAAATACTGACAAGTACCCAAGATCCTCTCCCCAGAGAGGAAGACTCTGGGAGACTGTATTTAATCACCCCAGCCCTGGTGCATGCAAGCCACATACTTATGCAGGTGCTGCAAGTTTCTCTGTCAGAGACTATAGAAGGGCGCTTTAAAGTAGTGCTCAGGAGATACAGCCACAAAATTTCAAATCCTATTATTTGTTTACAGGATTTATAAAAGTCCCTCCCACACACTGGCTTGAAAGTTAGGCACCTCATTTCTTCCCCCACTTCCTCAAGCCTCAATCTATGGCCCTTAGCTATGCATCCACACATGCTGTTAGCTTACTTAATTTTAATTCTGCAATATTCGGTCATCTGCGGAGGGAACTCTACCATCACTTCATATTATTTTTGAAGCCTCCCTATTAGTTCCCTTTTCTGTTCTTCTTCCTTTCTACTCCAGTATGTGTCACAAGCATGGTGACATGAGCATGTTTCATGAAAGCAGCTGTCTCCAGCCGTGCAAACAAGGTGACACGGCTGTAGAGCAGACCGTTCCTTAAATCTCTTCGGGCTCTCCTAATTACCAGCCTTCACTGGACAAGACTGTTTTTCGCCTGATCACTTATAAAAGATCTGTTTGGCAAGGAACCCCAAAAGTTACGCGGTTCATCCCAAAGCACGGTGAGGTACATATAAACTTATTTTAACAGGTATTTATCTAAACTCTCCTTGAAGTCCAGCAATTAACTTTTCTAGGCAAGCATAGTACTTAACTACCCTTACTATTAAAAAAAGTTTTCTGAGGTGTAATCTAAGTATCTCTGGCTGCAGACATACATATTAATTTACATATAATCTATTATAAATTTTGCACAGCCCAGTGAGCATAAGAAGTATTTTTCTCTTTGTGGAACCTTTCTTCATATTCAAAGATGTTGTACACCCTTCATTTCCTCTTTCCTAATCTACACTAGTTCTTCTAGTATTTAACATTTTATAAGCAAGAAAACAATAACAAAGAAAACCTCTCGTCATTCTCATCTGGACTCCCCAGTCGACATCTATTTACTTGTCTTAGGAAATTGTAGTAAGTCCCTCGCAGCACCACAGAAGATGGAATTAACAAATCCTGTGTCTTAACACAGCTTTTGGATTCTCCCCAGAGTTACCTTTGCCTTTGCCGTGGAGAGCTAATGTCAACTTAGATTTAGTTTGTGATGGAAAACCTGTAGGCTTGCTCAACTAATAATGCCTAACTAATTATTCCCTGTTTAAACATTGCACTTTTGGATTTTTCCATCCAAAGTGTACTTTTTACATGACTATGTAAAGACTTGACCTTATTAATTGTCAAACAGTTCCCAAATTTATCAAGAATTCTGATGGTTTTCTGCAAAGTCTCTGCAGTCCCTTCTAGTTGTTACAAGATACAAAATCTATAAAATAAACTCCATTCCTACAGCCTTGGTGAACCTTGATGAAAATATAGAAGTGAACCAAACCAACAACCAGAGTTCACTTAATGTATGTCCCAGACATGACTCGGTTATTGACATCAGTGACTTATTTCAGTACAGTTTTCAACCAGCTGTGGACATACACTACAATGATTTTCTCTGGAAAACACTCCCTTTCTGTTTCAGGAATAGCATGCTGGCATGTGCTGCTTGTCTCTTCCATCCATCTGACAATGGAGGACATTAATTTATCATGACAAGCAACCTTGTACATATTTAAGGCTGTCTCTCTCTTCCTTCAGTCTGCTTACGCAAATTCAGCCTGGCTGAGTATCACAATCCTCCTCGAGTATATTTTCCTGTCCTGAGATATCTCTAGATTTTTCTTTCAAACAGCTTTTGCATTTAGAGCACAAACCAGAATGCTCTCTTCAGTCCTGGCTCTCACAGGTCACAAAGCATTTTCACCTGATCTTTCAATAGGACTTGCAAAAGAAGTCCCACTTGACTGGTTTCAGGGAATCTGTTGCCTCTCTGGTAAAGACACAAGGGACAAGCAGTTGTCTATCCACTTCTACCACAGCTTCCACCACCGCCAGTTGTAATCTCTGTCACAGAACTCCTAAAAGACTTGACAGGAACAAGTGGGCTTTGCCTGGATACAGGGAGCAAAGCCACATGCAAAGCACAGCCCCTGGGGTTTTCCCACTGAGCTGAGCTGACACACCGCAGATCACAAAGTAAAGTGCTCAGGACAAGAGGGGGGTTTAAAACTTTTACAGATTTTGGTGTATTTCCAAGGAAAATCCGCCAGTGCTCTTCAGCAATATTACACAAACTTGGAGGAAAAATTACCTCTGTGTCAGGAGGTTATATAGCAATATCTATGGAAAGAGAAGGAGAAATCACTCACCTCACCCCATTTAGTGAAAAAAAAATCATCACTAGAGAAAGTACATCAAACCCACTATAGGTAGCCTGTCACAACCTTTCTCCATCTAGCTTCTTCACACAAATTTTCAGGTACTCTGTTTCCCCCTCCACATAGCAACGACTTACATGAGGAAGGAGCCCAAAAAGAGCTGCACAGAGTAGACAGTGTTTTTTTCACTCTCTAAAGAAATCCTTTTATCTCTGCGCTGTCAGTTCCAGCAGAAAAACCATTGTGTGCCATCCCAGCTTTTCCTGATTCACTGCTTTAGGCAGCAGTCATTGTCTCAGGCGTTCTACATCTTTTCCCACATTTACTGACAGGAATGGACAAGAAACTTCCAAAAATCAAATTTTGCACCTGTTGACACATCTGCCTTATTCTTTGACACAGTTCAGTGTCATCTTTGCCCTTTTGAATTTTGAATTTTCTTGTATTGCTCTAAAGAGACTTCAATGAAGATGAAAACTGTAGTCTCTGAAACTAAATTATTTCCTTGACAAATAATATTTCTTTAACATTCAATCTCTCTTGATCAACTTTTGCAGTAGCATCCATGCTATGGAGTTGGCACCCTTGGTGACAGCAATAGTTTAGCCCTAAAGCTTTTTTTCTCTCCATATACTGGAATTATGCATTTCTATTTCAAGACTGTTCTTTCTTATTTGTGGGTCACGTCCTTATTCAGTTCAGAGACTTCCTTGTATCTTGTTACTTTAATGCTCACTAGATCCAAATCATCATTACTGCGTAGATTTTAATAATTTTTATTTTCTACAATTTCCTTCTACTAATATGGAAAAGTAGGTAGTGTTTTGCTGGTCCAGAACTGAATCTTCAGCTTCATGAAATCTGCAGTCAAAAGCAGCCAAGAACAGATTTTAAAATATACTGAAAATTGATTCATTAAAATATCAAGACAGGTTTTTCCAAAACATGTTTCCCTCAAAACACACATTTTCCCCAGGGCAGTTCTGCCTCTCACTGAACTCTCACTGTGCATTACACCCACCTCCTGATAGCTGCTTCTTTCTCTCCCACACTTGACTCTTTGATCTTGCTGGTGAGGAAGGAGGCAGCCTTTAGCCAGTCCAGCCTGTCTCAGCAGGTGGCTTCTTTACTACAGCCATCTGTGTGCTGTACCACAGCCAGCCAACCTTTTTCTCCATTGATGCATATGACTTATTTTGAACCCAAATCCTCAGAAGTTAGATGTAATTGCTCACAGACTGCTGGGCCTGGAGCACAGGCAGAGCTCCTGCTCAGCTCAATCCATGCACTCCTGGTGGACATCCACATTCATCAACCTGGCAGAAAGTGCTCTATAACCGACAATCAACATCTCTGCATCCTCATCACCTGCTGAATGGCAGGTTATAACTTTTCAGCATGCAGAAAGCCTGAGGCCACCCTTATATACAGCAGAGGGAAAACAGGAGCTGGAAGCTGCACATGTGAAGTAGTGGGACCCTGATAACAGTATTGGATTATGTGCTTTGACAAGCACAGGAAAAAAAGATACTGAGACAGAAGAGAGGAGAAGTAGGTCATATTAAAGGAAGAGAAGATACATTTGCAGCTTGCCTTCATATGCAGCTTGCCTGAACTAATCAGCATTTTTCTCTTCATTTGTATTTATTTTGAAAAAATCCATTTTATTCTCATCTGATTCAAATTATTAAAGAATAAGCAGTTTGGGTTCCAGTACATGGACTGATAAATACTTGCTTTCATCTTTAGGAGTCTGCATTTTCATATCCAAATAATTGAAGTCTCCCAGCCTTGAAAGATCTGTCTTTATATCTGAGATTGCTACACAGTGATTTTGAATCATCTTCAGCTGTGTTACAAGGCCAGTTAGAGCAGCACGGCAAACAGCTCCACACCAAGCTAGACTCTTGCCTGCACCTGAGCTTGTATCTTGTTATATTGAGATGCACGCAAGTGCTGCACTGCAGACAGCCCTAACACAGCATTTCTCAAGCTACAAGGAAGGGACTCCAGAGGCTCCTAAAGGCCAGGAGGAGAGCTAGAGAAAGGTTCAAAGAAGTGCTCCATTGAGAGACCTGCATGAGCTGGGAGAGAGGGACTGAAGAGAGGGAGTAGCTGAGTTCACTTGCAAGGTGAGCACTGATCAAATTTTGTCACAACCTGTGTTTTATGTGAAGCTTTCCTTTTCTGCAAGGAAAGAAGGTTCACATTTTACAGGTACGCACTCCTGAAGCAATTTTGCTAGGAGTAATTTTAGTCCTGCTGGTATGATTCATTTCCTCACAAATGCACTGATGTGTTGTTATTCCTATCACGTAAGGCCCAGTATAAGCAAGTTTGTGCATTTGTGCCAGGTTTGCAGTGAGGCGGGAGGCAAGCCTCACCTCACACAGCTAGCTCAGTGTTAGCTAACCGCTATGTAAAACACCTTGCGCCTTGCTTGGGTGGCCTCTTCCGAGTTCCAGATCCTGGGAATTTAAAAAAGGGTCTGTCATATCCTGCAATGCAGGATCTCTCAGTGATTGAGTGCAAGCAGGTCAGCAGAGGTCTCTCAGATGAAGTTGTCCAGAGTCTTGAGGAATTTATTTGCCATTCAGTAGGGTTGAACAGACTATTATCTGTCCCTGGAGGACATTTTCAGGTTTCTCTCCTGTATTTTCTCATTTGTTTTCTCAGGTCTTTGTGACTCCTAATGTACCTAATCGAGAGGCAAATACTCACAGCAAAATATTTTCATACAGTTTATATCTTTTCTACCTAGTTCTTCTGTAGCTTTAAAGACAAAGTAAATAAAATAAACTTCTTTTCTCCCTCCAACTGAGTTGCTAGATTTCTTTCCTCATTAACACTGTATAATATATCCTTGATTTGCAGCCCCACTAAACTTGGAGAATTCTTTTTTGTAATACAATTATAAAGTTTGTTTTCAAGATGAAATGCAGGCATTTAACCTGTCAAAAACAAAGTTCAAACATGCAGCTTCTTGTATTTCTGCCACTAAGATAACAGACCTGATCCTACAGCTTTCTTACTCAAGGAAACCTCTCAGGTTTGAATGGGAATTTTGAGTTAGCAAGGATTCATGGTGAAATATGGTTTCAAACCCCTGCTATCCTGTCCAAGGGCACAATAAATTGCTCTCATGTTGGGAGCCTAACAAAGATAAAGGGAAAAGAATCCTCCCCTCAGTCTGGCATCCCAGTGCTGCTAATGAGTTGTAAGAGTTATAAGTAGCAGCCAAATCACCTATATCCCTGCTAAAGGAGGCTGTTTCAGAGGGAGCAAAACTAAAACAGAATTAAACACTGTCAAAAACCCTATCTTATGTACACTGCTGAATATTAACTTAGTGTCAGGTCAACTAGTCACAACCTATGATAGTTTACTCCCTTCAGAAAGGAAATCTCAATGACAATACTCAGTTGATGGCAATGAACAATGGATTAGAGAGCACATCCAGCACCAGCATGGTCAGTTTGATTTCAGTCAGTCTTAGCAATTCTCCTCATTTTTAGACTTTTCACTTCTGAATACTCTCAGTGCCACTAAACGAGTCAGAGTTTTAAATCCAGATGGCATTTTTCAGGGCACAAGTTATGTCAGCTACAATGTTATTTATCTTAGTCTGAAAACGTAACACAATCCATATTTACTCAGCTAAGAGAGTCCTATTTCCTTTCCTGAACATCTCTCTTCCACTCACATATGCGCTGCAGACACAATCTTCTTTCAGTATGCACTGGGGTAAATTAAGATTCATTTAAAAGTGGTGAATCTGTAACAATCTAAAACTGGCGAACTCAAAACTGGACCATACATTTCTATTGCTGATAGTCTTAGTTATGAACTGATTCAGCACTGAAAATATGCTGACCAGTTTCAGTTCTCCAAGTTACTCTTTATAATCAGATTACACAGTTAATAAATGTCCTAGTTTATTATGAAGTCAACTGCTGCAATCACCATGTATTCACCATCTCAGTTGTCTCTGTATGTTATCTTACAGCATCACATATTATTATTAACATCAGGCTATGCAATGAAACCAAAAACTTGGAGAAAGAAAACATCAACATAAATAAGCTGTAGGGCAAATGGAGAGAGAGTGAAAGCAGGTATAAAGGAGGCTTTTAGGGAATTTTTGTAAAGAGAGCATGCAAATATTATACTATAATGCACCTGAAGAAAATTGCATTTAAAATTTCGCCCCCTGTTGCGTTGCTGAGGAGACAAACACCCTTGAGCTTCAGGGTTCATATAGTCTAGTCACAAACACCAGCCCAAGCTTTAATTTAAGAGAGAGAGAGAAAAACAGGGAGAAAGAGAGAGAGAGCAGAAGAGCAGGAGAAGCAGCAGATAGCGAGGGAATATTTGGCACATATACTAAGTGTGAAGCCAAAGCCTCTGTCATGGCTGACCTGCCATCAGATTGCTGGGGAAACATAATAAAAGGGCTATCTAGATAGAGAAATCGAGTATATCTAACATAAGAATCAGGGCATGTAGTACTGATGGAGCATTGTTTTTGTCCCAAGTTAAATTTGACAGTGCATAGCATTCAGAACAAGGGAACAGCTCAATTAAACCAGGAAGGAAGGGAATCACTTCAGAAATGGCAAGACATACACTGTCAATTTATATGTCATGAACCAGATAACAAAGAAGCAATACCTAATTTTCCACATGGCCTGGACGTGTTTCTTCTACACAAAATAAGGTGTACTATGCACGTTGCTGATGCCAAGACCTATGCAAAAGTCCTCATTACTGTCTGCATCAAGTAGAGATCTATTTTTCTTACAATAGTATATTCAAAATGTTCCCAATAAAAACATCTCCTGCTGCTTTGACAACCCTCAGCAGACCCTAACTCCTTGTTCTTGCTATCTCCTGGGCTTTACCCAACCAAGTTCCCACGTACCAAGTGCCCCTACAACTTTCTATTCACTCCCAATCTCTTGTCTCTCTTCTACTACTCCCTTGTCTCCCTGTTGCTCCTCTCTTCACCTTTTCCCATGAAATCTTCTGCCTTCACAACACCAATCATCACCCAACCCTTCTTTGTCCAGTCTCTCCTCCTTAACACTTTCTTACAATACATGTAGCAATCCCAATTTTGTTTTCAGAGAAGAGTTTGTAATGATGAACAAAGCCCTCTAATGGTTTCTGGATCTAGCTCAACTAGAAAAGTGTCCCAAAATTTCCAGTTTCTCTTCGTAAAAGTCATGAAGAAGAAACCTTACCACAGGACAGGGGAATTAGCAAGAAATCTAGTGTCCTTCACTAAGCTTGTTGTCTTTCCAACATCTTTGGATTACACAGACTGGATGCATTTCAGGAAAATGACACAGTCTTATTAATGAAAGTAGAGAATGGCTGGTGCCAAACACATAAAAGTGAGTTAATATTTAAAATTATAGTAGTAGATATACACATTTAGAGAATTGGATCTTGCAATCATGAATGAAATATGGCAGCCTCGTACTTCATGCCAGCAAGAGCACTCAAGGAAAAGCTACTGTATGAAACTGCAAGTAGAGACTCCTAGTGATTACTAGTCAGGAAACCTAGAGCTTAAAGTAGAGGTGATCCATCAGAGTCCTGCTGCTCCAGCAACACATACTGGCCCATTCAGATCTCTAGTCCACACAAAAATCTTCCTGCACCAAGGTGAAAAACTCCACATTTCCACCTGTATGCCTGCAGTGGCAAAACACCAGGACAAAGAAAATACATCAGCCTCACACTGCAAACTTTCCTTTTGCATTACTTGTATGGAAGGCCGATCTTGCTATTTGGATGAGAACTTTATACATACAGCAGCACTAGTACAGTAATACAGAAAATTATGAAGTCTGTGCCACTGATCCTTATAACATTAGAGACATAAATAGGATTGAGCTGCTTACACAGGTACCTTCAGGACAAAACTCTTCACACAAGAAAAAAATCTTTTTCCTTTAAATACATGTACTTAAAGATAATAGTAAACAATTGCAATTAAACTATCATCTGCCATACCATGACAGGAGCACACATGCTTCCTTTCCCTGCATACCCCAGAAGTGGCAGCCTCCTTTCCCTTTTGACTATCTGGGCAAGTGTAGCCTAAGCTGTCCTGGGTCCCTTAGGCAGGACTTATGTCCTACATTGCTAGACAGTGCAGGTGATCAGGGAATAAAGCAAAAATAATTGTCCTGCCATCCTCTTACAGACCTGAAGCCTGTATGAATTCAGAAAATGATCAGACCTCGTTTGGTTCAGTCCCTAGGAACACACACTCTCATGCACAGCAAATCACAACATTTCCCAAACCCATTTCAAAGTTTATCCTCATTCTAATTTAATTAATCAGAAAGATATCATCTTGGTGTGCCACAAAGGTAGCCAAGGAGGAGACCAAAGCTGCCTTTTTTTTTTTCCCTAGTTAAAGCTTATTTAAGAAAACAGAGTTTAAGAACAATCATTGAGATTTCCCCTCCTTCCAAATATTACTTTCCACTTTTAGATCACAGTGTGTCATCTGGATGAGCACCTTATCACTAGCCAACAGGGGGAATTCAGTGTTTGTATTTATATTTGCATTTATATGGCATTTTCATACACTGTATCTCAAACCACTGACAGAGCAATGAATCACAGACCTGGGGAGTGGTGGCTACATGCATCACAGCAGCAGCATCGCACAAGTGGTACAGCTGGAAACGCTTTGGGTGCTAATTAATCTTGGCTGCTACTAATTCATAGAGAGGAGAGCCTGGCCTGACAGATTTGGCTCTGCCTTACAGTTTGGAGAAGAGCTGAGAGAGACAGCATTTAAAAAATTTGTTTTGGGAATGTCTGACAGCATTTCATTCAGAGGATGGAATCAGCACAGTGCTCTCAAAAGACAGCACGTGTTGTAGATGCTTGACCAAAATACTACAGTATACTAAGGGGTTCAAGCAATGTTTTTCTTTCATTTGGGTACACAAACAGAGCACATCTGAAATATTTGGGAACTTAGAAAATCAATTCATCTAATATGAAGGCATACTAAAAAAAAATACTGAGTATATTCAGGTGGAAAAAAATAATAAAAAAAAATACACCAACCACACACCAAAACTACTCAGCTTTCAAAAAATACCAAAAAGAGTGTAAAATTCAGTCTGCTCAGAGTCCGGCTTTGGCAATTTGCAAAACCTGGCTATGGCTTGGAAAAACAAAGGGATCAGATCAGACCATGTGGTTCTCATCCCTCTTTAATTTGAGATTCAGGGCTAGTGACAGTGCAGGTCTGAGATGACTGCTCAGAGCAGTAAGACCTGTAGCGTTGCAGGGACCAACCCGGTGATTGTGCAACCAATAACGCAGCCACTTAAGATGTGCAATAAGCTCGCTTCCTACAGAAATTAAGACACTTCCAGGGTCACTAAAAATGTCCTGTGCTGCTCGCAGGGAGTAATTGCTAAATTCTTGAGAAAGTCAGGATTGCTGCAGGACAGCCCCTTTTATGCAACTGAAAGGAGTGGGAGTGTCTCCTAACAGCCTTCTTCCATGCCTCATGCAAAAGTTGCCACATCAGGGCCCCGGATAATTCATGTTTCTCATTCTTCATCAGCCCTCTCACTCTGTCCCCTTCACACCAGCAAAACCAGTTGTACTGCCGAGGCTGCAGACTGCTCTGATTAATTGCTCTCATTACCAGCTCATTTTTAAAATTTCCCTTCATTTTAATGCAAAACTCTTCTCTGGAACCTGAACTGTAATAAGTAAAATGCAGCAATAACTATGAAAACAGGGCCCAGTGGCTGGCAAGAAGTGACTGCTTCTCTAAAGGGAGAAAAATGGGAAGGCAACCCCTCAGAAGAGAGGAGTTAATGATGAGCAATCACAAGCAAAGTGACCTGCAGACATGCATCCAGGGTGCTAGCACTCACAAGGGGAACAGCAAGAAGCAGCAATACAGAAGGGCCATGGGAACTGCCATCCAACACCTGGATAAGCCCTGCAACGCCTGCCCTGCCCCAGGTGCTGCTGGAGAGGTCAGAGTAATGACAGGGACTTAACAGTACATGACAGGAAAGGCAAGTTTCTCTATAGGAATGGCACATTTCCAGCAGGATTTTCTTTGAGATAAGTGAAAAGTAGATAAAACACCAAGCAATTCTCAGAGGTGAACCAGAGGACTTGCTGTGGACTTACCATAAGCATGGAAAAATAGCAAATATCACTCTATTCACTTTATACTGACAAGCATACTCTTTGGAATAGAATGAAAGAGAATGTAAACTTGAAAAATTAGGGGAACGGTAATGTGTTTTGTTCTGAATGGATGAAATGTTGAAGTTACTGAATACAGCAGTCCCAGGCTATTATTCAAATGCACTACCAGTAAAAGGGGGTGTGATGATCGTTCTTTATGGATTGCTTTCCGTAAATTCAATACTCAAGAAAGGAGTGTTTTTCAATATCACATTGGAATGTGTAGGCTTACACCTCTATTACTACAATTCAGCTGTGCTGTGGCGTAATTGACAATTTAACTTATTTTACCTTGCCCTGGCAGATTCTGGAGTCATCCTGTTGCTATAATGAGTGTGTTCAAAGTTTCTGTGTCACAAACTAAAGTTTCTTAACCCCTCTTGATTATGGAAAAGAAAGAATGAAGTCTGTCTACTTACTGTTTAAATAATGCTAGGAGGAGGAGAACCAGTAGAAACAAGGTACTGCTGTAAATATCTGAAGAGATGGAGACAGATCAGGAATAAGTTTCCATTTTCCCCAAACAACACTCCCACTTCATCACTAGCAGACACGGTTCCAGGCAGCCATCATGAGCTACAGGCATAATACATCTCTTCCAGGTATGAAAATGGAATTAGAAAATAACCAAAATATGCAAAAGCACAGGTCCTGAGTGTAGTTCTCCTTTCAGTATAGTTTTTAAAGACAAGAATTATAGTTGGTATTTTTCCTGTTGCAACAAAAAAGAAATGATAGTTTACAACACAGGCCACATGTCAAATTATGCTAGATTAAAATACAGGAGCACATAACATGATGTAATTTTGCAGTTATTAAGTACTTACTGAACTCTAACTTCAGAATCAGGAGATTTTTTGCATTGCATAAAGGACACAGTATTTCTGTGTTTAGTGAAATGAAATGAGATGAATGCTCAGTAAATAGCAAGTTTACCCTTGACCTTGACGGAGAAGGCTCTGGGAGGACCTTATAATGGCCTTCCAGTACCTGAAAGGGGGCCTACAGGAGAGATGGGGAGGGATGCTTTATCAGGGAGTGGAGCCATAGGACCGAGGGGTAATGGTTTTACACTAAAAGAGGGGAGATTTAGATTAGATACCAGAAAGAAATTCTTTACTGTGAGGGTGTTGAGACACTGGCACAGGTTGTTCAGAGAAGCTGTGGATGCCCCATCCCTGGAGGGGTTCGAGGCCGGGTTGGATGGGGCTTTGAGCAACCTGGTCTAGTGGGAGGCATTCCGGCCCATGGCAGGGGGGTTGGAACTAAGTGATCTTTAAGGTCCTTTCCAACTCTAAGCATTATATGATTCTATGATTCTTTGACATTCCTTGCCACTGGACACTTGGTAAACAGCCATTTAGGGATGCTTGACTAATAACCAGTTCATCTCTGTGTTCAGCCCTTGATAATTCAGATTGCCTGGCATTTCTCAGCTGCTCTGCACTGATGTGTGCTTATAAAGTGCCTGAGAAATAACATGGAACCTGTTCATATGATCAAAATTAGAGGCTGCTATTGAAAAAACAAACTAATGTACCAAATCTGATTCTTTGTGATCATGCTCTACATTTCCGAGTCCTTTATTTTTACCAATTAAAATTCATTCTTTAAGATTCACAGCCTGGAAATCCCATGTTCCCTGACATGTCAGGTTGTGGTTCTGTTCAGAGACGGAAGCAATTCCTCCAGAAAGCCCAGTCTGACAATCAAATACATCTTGTCAAAGTCCAGCTAATCACAACCCTGTACTTAATCACATCAGCTCTTTTAGCTAACCCCAGACAGTATTACATTTGGGGATTCTTGGAAAGTTCAGTAAAACTTAGTATTCAAATAACCCAGATCACAGCTTGTTCCTCAACTTGATGCTGCCTTCTACAAATATGTCATTATTCATTAAAAATGATGTCATAATTTGATATATAAAGTTTCTGAGAACTTGCACATATTCTGCAAGTTGCCTGAATAGAGATCAATGTCTTGGGTTAAAATTTCTATTTGCAAACTGGGGATAGCTTGAAAAACACCACAGTGTTATAAAAATAGGGCAGGAAATTTGTCTGGTCTTCTGATACTAGTTTTTGGGAACATCGCTTAAAAATAGTACCCCAAAATTTAGCTACCCATGCATAAGATCAATAAATGCCTCTCCACTGTTGAGAATGTTTTCAATTTATGAAGCATCTTGATTAGATTGATTAGCTAAAATTATAGACTTTTTTTTTTTTTTACAGGATCTAAGAGGTACGTATTAGAATCAATTTCACTGACTTTCACTGAATTTTTAGAGTTGGAAGGGACCATAGAGATCATCTAGTCCAACTCCCCTGCTGGAGCAGGATTGCCTAGAGCTTGTCAGAGCATGTTACTCAGGACGGCATCCAGGCAGGTCTTGAAAATCTCCAAAGAAGGGGACTCCACAACCTCCCTGGGCAGCCTGTTCCAGGGCTCTGTCACCCTTACTGTGAATAATTTTTTTCCTCATATTTCAGTGGAACCTCTTATGTTCCAACTTGTGCCCATTGCCCCTCGTCCTCGAACAAAAGGCTGACTGAACTTGAGGCTAATCAAAGCTCAGACTACCATCACACTTTCTCCTACGAACATCACTCAATCCAAGCTTCCATAGCACTGCATCGTTCAGTCACCTTGACCAAAACGTCGTATTATAGCTGTGCTGTAAAATATTACTCTGACTCCGTGCTTTTCAGACATATAAGGTATTTTCCGTTAAAAATTTAAACCAGGTGGAATGTCTCGGCTATGAGATGAAAGTAAGGTTGCTCAGAAAGTAACTAGAATAGATGAGAAAAATCTCTTCACAGGAAAGTCCATGTCCTGCAGGGAGGTGTAAGCAATAGCATCCCGCACTGCTGCTTTATTTACAGAAGATATGGCTACTTTTGAAGGAAAGGAAACTGAAAATCTCTGCAGCTCCTTAGCAGGAGTCTCTTGAGGTGACAAGGGGTGTTTTGCAGCTTGGAGAGCTCTGTAAATGCAATCCCCACTGAGTTTAGTGGATGTCAAGAGAGGCATAGTTAGTCTGTGCTGTTCAGGGCTAACAACTGTTTCTAGCCCCAGCTACCACCCTGTTTTCCAGTTAGTGGGAGTACTATAAAACCCTGTACGCTAATGAAATAAGTGTGGATTTTGCTGGCTTTAATCATTAGTAGCACTTTAACTCCTGCTTCCCAATAGTCTTGCAAACCAATCAGCAAAAGACCTAATAGGCAAGCCCCTAGGTGCTCTTGTTGAAAACTTCCTATGATTTAACAATATTAAATGGAGAAAATAGTTTTAAAATATCTATTTATCTAAATATCAATTTATTCTAACCTTCAAAGCTTGCATGCCTTCAAAGAGAAGTTCCACTTCTTCTCAGGGTTATTATTTAAACCAAGTCTTATTAAATAATATTAAGTCAGTTCATTTGCAAAGAAAATAATTAAAGTCACACTAGGTATAAGAAGATGAGTGACCTGACCTTTTAATTAAAATGATTAACACTAGTCAGCAACAACCCAGTGAAATGACAAAGGAAAAGTGACCTTTTTATGTCTTCACTAAGAATGGAAATGGGGCATCATCAGCATTTAAATCTTCAAATTCTAAGTTATAGAACCACTCACCTGAAAGATCATTCATAACAAAAACCTTCCAAGTTCAGCAATACTAAGACATATACAGTATGTATATGGAATACATATTCTGCTCAGTCCATGGAAAAACAGCTATTCTCAAAAGGGACCAAAAGCAAAAAGGTCAGTCTGTCATATTTTGCTAGTATCTGTCTTAAAGTCTATTAAATGTATTCCTCTGAAACAGATGGACTCTGCATCAGTGACTCGCTGTCAAAGCCATTATGAAAGTAAGTGACCAAAGTGTTTAGATATATACCTGACTACTCAGTGAAGCAACGAATACTTAACATGGAAGCGAAAGACAGATTGTAGGGCTTTCTTGCCTAGTTTTAACTCCACGGTTATAAAAATAAAAGCAGAAATTGGAAAAAAAAAAAAAGAAATAGAAACAAACAGAAGGAGGGTCAGCACATAAAGAAAATGAAAGCTGGTTTAGGCAAAAAAAGGAAAATTATTATATATTTTTAAAGGCTTCTCCAACTTTCTCTATTTCGAAGTATAACTTTGAAACTGCATTCATTCCAGCTAGAAGAACAGGTTAAGGTCTTCACGTTATCTTAACCCAAGGAATTTACAAGGTTTAAGTGTTTACACCTTGAATGAAGCAGAGATAAAAGAAAATTGAAACTTACAGATTTTTTTCTGCCTTTGTGGTTTATTCCTTAAATAAACTATATAAGCTTCAAGCACACAATGACACTCAAGTATCTGCAGTAGCTATATAGCAAATAGCTCTGAAATGTATACTATCAAATATATATGCTGCTTCTACAATTTCCTTGTAAACCAAGTAGCTGGCAAGAGTATATCTTGTGGTAAGCTGCATTTTTATACAGATCCTCTGATCAAGTTATATACTTTTTAAGTAGCACATGTAATCTAATATCTGGAATTTTGTTTTACAGCTTTTTTTATGACTGAATAAGTCCAAGGCTATCACTTCTGGCAGTATTTTTGGACACCCACAAAGCTCTGAAAGAAGCCTTAGCCGTACTTCTATTTTCTTTGATAATACTTGACCCTTTAGCTAAGATCAAGAGCGGTATCAGTTCAATACCTGAGATACCTTCTCCCAGGAGACTATGCCCAGCACTAAAGAGAAGGGAACTAAATTATATTGAAACTTTTCCACCACCTGTTATTAATATCCCAGTCAACAAAATGCATAGCCTTGTTATGGATAAGCTGGAACTTCTTTAAACTACTTTATTGTGCCAGCAATTAGCTGTACATGGTTTGTATTCCTATGTTTATTTTGATCACCTGTTTTTCTATTCTTTAACACATAACAGTGATATATGTATATACCTTCCCAAGAATTATTACCAATAACGTAACTTCAGGAAGCAACATGCACATCTGTATTTTCATAATACCTCACAGGCTACATTTCATGGTTTGTTTGCTTATCTGTTTTTCTGCCAACACAGAAATAACTTCTGCTTCATTAGAATAATTTCAAATATAGGAAAACATATACAGACAAAAAACCTATTTCATTTAAACCATATTCTTAGAATTCTGCAGCATATAGTCAGTCGTATGTCTTCACAATAAAATCCATCTGAACACAAAAGTGAAATGAGCTGTACAGCACTTCCATATTAAAAGAAATCAGTAAAAGCTGTACTTAGCAAGCTCTGCTACATCTGACTTTGATTTCCACAGCACAGATGGACAGCCACCTTACATTGATATGGCATTTTCAACTAGCATAACGTCCAATTCATGATATTTTGCACTTTTGTAGCTATTTCCATCTAGAGACAAAATGGGCTCAAAACTATAAACTATATAGCTAAAAATGCAAAATGCCTGAGGGATTTTCTTTAAGAGTCAGACGTTGCAGCATCAGACACATGCTACATAGCGGTCCAAGTGAGCTCACATTCAGACATTTTGTTCCTCAACTGTCCAGCTGTTAGGACAATTAAAAAAAAAAATCTATAGATTTTTTGCTATCTTAAGACTAATTTCCAATCTGTTGCTTTGAGAATTTGACCAAGATGACAGCTGCTTACCAGTGCCAACAAGTTATTGGCTTTCATGGATTTTTTGACCCCTGCAACAGTAATGCATGAAAAAGAAAGAAAATAACCTTACCTCTTCATTTCTAACTTATCAGGTTTTTGTTATCTAACCCTGAAGTGAAAGAAATTATATGCACTTTCCCACATTTGTTTCTCATCTTTGTAAATCCCAGTGGCTCCAGAGTCTCAAATGTGAGATAATCTGTAGATCAATGAGGGCGAATGTAAAACTCTTGCTAAGCCATGTTTTCCCAGCTGGGGGTAAATTCACTTGCCTGTATGTAAAATTTCCTAATTAGAAATGTCAAGTCTCTGTTAAAAGCTTCCAGAAATTGATGCTGAGCCGTACAACAAGTTAACTATTCCGTAGCTGGGTCTTATCTGACTAGTCAGAAGAAACCTTCCCATATTACTTATAATTAGGGCTATACGGCTGGAATAATCAAGCCCTTCCAATGAGCTGTCTACACTATAAAATACACCCTCTTTGCCTTGCAGCATTAGACTGATTAATGAATATCTGTTGGCCTAGGGCCCCTTGCTTATGGGAAGCCATGGAGAACCTTAAAGAATATTAACAACTAAACCAACTGCCCTTTAAAATTTTACTAGATGTGAGTTGCTGCTTGTCAGCCATAACAAGAGTCCTTTATACTAGATATATAGATATATATGATGTGCATCAGGAAGACCAGAGCTCAGGCCTGGGTGTCCATGGAGGGCAGTTTCTCAAGTCCCAGAGACTCACTAGAGCCCGAGTCCAGTTTAAACAGAGCAATTAGGAAAACCTTTATTACCAGCCCACTCATACAATCCGCAACATTGCTCAGCTCAGAGGAGAGCAGGGGTAGTCCAAACTATGCAATCCACAGGCACAAACGACAACAAAAAACTGAGGTTTGTTCAGTGCTTGTCTTTATGTCCTTGCCACTGGTTATGTATCGAAATTCTATTTAAATGTGAGACTGGTAAAGGTTATATAAAACACTCAAAATTAATAACCTGTTCTCCAGTTATTATGGACTTTTCACCACTGTAACATAGGTATTCTCTGGATGGGTCTTTGCAATGTTACTTCCTAGCTCTCGCTATAATTTGAAGACATTTAGGAATAAGGGAACAGTTACAAGTAATAACAATTTTCCAGTGGTGAAACTCCCTTATTGTTCAGAATGACTTCGTAAAATTGCAGAATTTGGTGGAGCAGGGAGAATGTCTTCAAAGATTTGCACAGAGATCGAGTCCTGACTCTATGTCCCAATGGATCCCACTTCTGTATGTACAAACCATGAACTAATTCATTGAAGTGGAAGTGACAACAAAGCCTTGAAAAAATGAACATAGTATGATACCAGAATCATGGCCATGGCATTCATGTTACCCTCCTTTTAACTACTGAGTTATGGCCATGATAGAATTTGATGCCTGGAATCTGAAATTTAAAATGTCTTTGCATCAGCAGAGACAAATTCAAGACATGACAGTCATACTCAGCTTCTTCAAAGAAAAAGCAAACTTGGATTTTGTGTCTTAGATAAAGCTGGAAACTAAATAGGAAAAAGAAGAAAGAAAAAGTTAACAAAATCCCTATCAAGGTATGCAGTCAGATATTTCCTGAACTACAGGTTAGAAAGTAGAACTTCTTAATACAAATTATATTATGAGTTGATCTTAAAACTGCCACCAATATTTGCCCTAATTCTAACAAAATTGTCTGAAGTTTGGACAGCTTCAGCTCTCTTCAGTAGAGATCTCAGGCAAGAGAAAGCTCCCCCCGGTACCACTGCCAGCCTCACCTTTAGCACCCAAGAAATACATCAAGAAGCTTTATTTATGCCTCTTTATCCAAGGATAACTACTGACATTTCCCCAAACAAAATAATGCCAGAAGTCACCTGCGCTTTTTTGTCTCTGAGCTTTCACATACAGTACCAGTAATTGCCCTCCCTGCTTAGGCTGATATCTATGAAATAACCTGTGTTTCACTCCCACTTGCAGAGTTCCAGTTATTGCTGTGATTAGGTGGTGAATAAGTATAGGGCTTCAGGCCTGAAGTGCTATTCTCTCCTTAGAACAATCAAACAACTGCACTGTTTTCTTCATACAATGGCTGGAAACTTTAAACTTGTGCTCATTCTTTCCCTCCCCATAAGAAATAAAAATTATGGAAGGGAAAAATAAAAAAGTTAAAGCAGCTTTTTTTCCCAACACACTTTAAGTGAAATAAAAGGCTAAAATGTGATGTCTCTACCACAGTGTGAAATGGCTTTCAGATAATGGGAAGACATGAAAGCGGATGCCACAAATGATAAGTAAAATGTTTCCCAGGAAGACAGCAGTTTCATTACAGGAAGCAAAAAATAAACACGTCTTCCAAAAGCAAATAGAGTTGGACTGTAAACAGGGGTCCAAAGGATTGTTCAAAGGCTCACCATTTGACTCCAGTGCTCACACATAACAAATATCCTTTTGTTCTGTTTCATTCTACCCATACATAATAGCCACTTAGAGGGTTTCAAAGACAAGTAACACAATAATTGAAAAAAGGAAATAAAATGGGTTATGTCAGCAGTGAAATTTCCTTTTAAGAAAAAGCTACTAAAACCTGGTTAACCTGCCCTTAAAAGAATAAAAGTTAGATAGGGTCTAGTGACAGTAATTAAGATTAAGGGAGAACTTTCCTTTTGCATCATTAAAAAAGCAGGCTAAAGTTACAGCAGAAAAATAAAAAAGTGTAAGTATTTCTTCACACAGAGTATAATCAGCACGTGGCATTCACAGAGCAGGGCACAGTCACCAGGGGGAAAGGCATGAGGTGATAGCTAATGTCCCCCTCAGCAACATTTGCAGATTCTCAGGAGGAGCAGGTAATCACCTAGAGGCTCTGGCTGACAGGTGATCACCACAGGAGCTGGAAGAGAAAATCCCCTCGAGAACGCTGTATAATAACCTCTGAAGCACCAGGATCAGACGTCTGCCAAAGCTGGATATTGAGGGTGATATTGTTTGTGACATTTCTCATGATTAGATTACTGCATGTCTGAGGTTTTTTCCTTTAAATAGGATCTTCTACCAATCCCAATCCCCAAATAGTCAGAACAGAAAAGGCTTTGTTCCAGGAGCTAAAGAGCTGATGAGTTCAGGACATGATACATTTGCCTACTAGGAATGAAATATTTCAGAGCAGGGTAGAACCACAGTTCCATCCTTCGCCCTGTTTGGGGGGTGAGTGCCTGTAAGCGCGTCACTCTTGCCCAGCACACGGGCACAGGGCTCTGCAGCCGCTGCTGCGCTGCCCCAGCACAGCCCCAGCCCAGCCGTCTGCTGCAGCAGCGGGTGGAAAGCCTAGCAGATGTTCAGCCTTTTTGGGCACTTGGAGTTTAAAACGCTCACTGTCTCCAGCAGAACGAAATCAGCATGGCGTAGACAGTTGCTTGGTGCTGGAAACAATATGTTGCTCTGACCGGTGGCTGAAAGAGCTACCGGGGCCATCCCGCTGCAGAAGAGCTAATAGATTTGAGCATTAGACTCCTGGGTGTCTCTGCTGGCACAGAGCCGTCTGTAACAGGCATCAAAATTGTTAGTCACTGTCATGGGGAGCCTGATGTAATTAGCTACTGAGTGAACACATGTACAGCACTGGTGAGGGTTAGGTAAATAGGGAGAGGAACCAAATGAGGAGAATAAAACCCAAGCCCTAATCAGTGACGGTTAAGAATGCCTTGATTTCACCCTACACACTTCTCAAGACTATCTTTGATAAAAAATCTAAGGTTAGCTAAAAATTTAGTAACCTCTGGTTTTTTGTTGTTTCACTGTTTGAAATCAGTTGAAACCAATGAGAGACACTTAACACCAGTATCATTAAGCCAAAAAAAAGACTAATTAAAAGAAATAATTCTTTCCTCTCCTTCATAGCAAACCAAAATTCTCTCTTGTTCTTTCAGATACCTGTTAAAATTAGCCATGACCTATTGAGATGAGTCATTATGACAGACGAGAAAATGCCACATTGTCAAAAAGTAACTCTGAAACATGCTTAAACTCAGGAGAAAATTGCAATTTGGGGAACTAACTCATTTCTTGCTGACTGCGTTTTCACAGATTTTAATTAGATATCTATCATTCTCATAATCACTCCTGTAATTACAGAGAGTTATGAAATGCTGGAAGTGGTTCTTCATTATTCAAAGTCAAAAGAAATAAAGAAAAAAGAGACACAAAATTTTTTTAGAAACCTCAAGTTTCTGTACTGACAGAAACCATTTGCTATTTTAGACCATGGGAATTCCTGCCCCAAACTCAGTTATGACTGAGTTGCATCTGTACAAATCAGGATTTGGGTTGGCATTTTCTATTGCAAGAATTAATCCTACACATTGAACTCTTCCCCCAAAATATACACCCTACAATTTAACTGCAGGTACACATTTTCCATCACTAAAATACTGATAGTTACATGAAGCATATTACCCAGAATATATAGAAGGCAGTAGAAGATAACACTGACCATAAACATATTCGATAATTCAGAAGAGGAGAAAAGGTGAAAGTGTGAGTATGATTTTGTCCTTTCTGCTAAAATAACTTGTTTAAATTGGATTTAATAACAAAGAGAAAACAAACTCGTCGATAGAGATATGCCTACTCATCTCATCTTGCACACAACAGACTGGGTGGAAAATAAGCCTCGGTTTGCAGCATACTGCAATGTATACTACACATTTCCAGCAACAATGCAAACATCCTTTGAACTAAATCCATCCTCTGGAAGCAAACCATACTGGCAGCTTCGGGTAGGAGCATAGATGAGTATTCTTGTTAAATGCTTTAAATAATGGGCATTAATGAATGTAGCCTGCCCTCCTAACCATCACACAGACACAAAGAACATTTTGCAAAGGAGTACAACAGGCCCTTTAGACTGCAAAGGGAAGTTTACATTATAAGGTAAAAAAAATAGCTCATCATTCTGGGACAATGAGAGTGACACAGTTCTTTTGATTTTGATATAACTGTTGTGCTATTAAATAGAATAACAGCCCTAAGTTAAATAATTAAGATCCTTTGAAGGGTCTACATATTCTGCATTTCTTCTTTAAAAAAAATAAAAATAAATTTGGCCTATTCATTAAAAAACTGAAAATCAGAAATCAACATTTCCAGGATTATTATTTCATTAATTTTGTTTCTAGCAAAGGGATCTCTAGGAAAAATTTTGACTTGTTACCATGATACTGCATACCAGTCATTTCCTCTCAAAATCAGTATGTATTGAGTTATGCCGCATTCATTTTCCCTTTTACCCACACAGCTCAGGAACCACCAGAGGCTGTTTTTCCTCTTTCATCAAAACTGCAAAGATTCAATCTTATGAGCTAAGCAAGCCTAATAAGAAAAATGAAAGTTTTCCAGAACAAGGACTAAGTCACTCTAAAATATTAATTTTACCATCAGGAAGCTTATTCCAACACCAAATACAAGACATTGAGTTTGATTCAGCAGTGGAGAAACCCAGTGCAGCTTGTCTCTCCAGCCTAAAATTCAACCCGCTTGAGTGAGTTATCATCACTACATATTATTTGTTGCATTGAAAAGCCTTAGTTATTAAATGACTCACAGCTGCTGCTGTAGCAACTGTTAGAGCACGGACCACTCATAGACACAGACCTTACTGTCTAGGAGATAAGATTATCTCCTTATTTATGAAAATGTGAATAATTCTGAATATAATTATCCTAATAAATAAAGGCTAGAAAAATATGAAAATATCATAGATTATGAGCCATAAGGCACTATTGTGAAAGTTAAAACTTCAACTCAGTATGAATACTCCTTTCAAAAATAACACACTTACTTCATTAGATCCGGTGTTGAGAAAAACGAGGAGCTCCCAGACTCCAAAGACATTTATTTGTTTGTGTCCTTCAAGCCGTCTGAGCGCTGGGGATACATGTGGAAGACTTGAGGTCAATACTAAATATTGTCTAGGTCAACTGTGCAAGTCCATTGTTCCTGAAAACAGAAAATAAACAAACTCTTTCCTTAAAGCAGCCACTGAGCTTTTATTTTTATTCGCTTTCCTATGGGAGCATGATGAACCAGGCATTATTAAGTACGTTTTTGAGTTAAATATTTGAGCAGCAAAATATTATTTAACATAGATTTCATAATATTTTTTTGAGATGGTACATTAGAAGAGAAACATTATCCACATTTATCCTTTAACCAGAGTTCTGTAGCTCATGCTTCTTCTAAACAAATGCATATTTTGGTTGTAGCTTTCTATATTCTTACTTCTGTCTGGCACTGTGCTGTGGAGCAAATAGATTGAGAGACGCAGCAATATGTAAAACCTTTAGCTTAGCTGTTATCACAAGGAAAACAGTTACTGTTGCTATGGTTGTTTGGTCAAACTGTCATTGCATATCAACATTGTTAGCATTCACACTTGATAAAAAGATACCTTAAAAAAAAAAAAAAAAGAAAGGGGGGAGTAAAGCAAAATGCTCTATAGAAGGCAACTCAATTCTCATTTTATCTACTCTTAAAATCTGCTGTGCTAATGCTAGCCTATATGCTTATCATGAAAATTATATAAGATGTCAAATAAGGGTAATGATAAGTGGAAAATAATGAAATCTGTATCTGTGTGTGTACAGAAGTAATCTGTATCTGTATGCATTTTCTCTGATTACAGTGCTGTTTATATTTTTATTTGTGAGCCACCCATAAGGTATTTTCAAGGTCAGGAAAATACTGTCTGAAAAAAATAAAAATCAGGGATGATTTTCAAGTACATCTAAACTGCATTAAATCTCCATGCTCTACAATCTGAAACTGATCCCATATGAGACTATTATTTCTCAGCATCTTGTTAGTCCTGCTTTGCACATAACCTTGTGAACTATTCATCTTTCTGAATAAGTACCCTCAGCCCTAAAGGCATACCGTCAACTTTTATGATTAGACTTGGAAACTTAAATTAAACTTTGTTTCAGACACAGCTGTACCCAGCAAGTGTTTGAAAGTATTCCTGCAAGGTAAATTTTTAGACAGTTCAACAGGGAAATACACGAGCCAAAGAAAAAAAATTAAACAGATCTCACAACAAACCCATTCACCTGAGCTCAGACACAAGCACAAAGTTCTTTTTCTTTACAGATTTCATGGCAGTGGAGATGTCACCTCCCAGAGAGGACCAAAGAGGATTACATAAGGAACAAGGTTCCTGTTAAGCATAAACACACTACACACCACTAATACATACTGACAAGAAGCTTTTTGCTGCTCTCTTTCTTCCCTTACCCATTCTTATACTCAAAGCCATGAGGATGGTGAGGGCACCACACAGCACGGGGATCTGTCCTCTCCACAAACCCCTTCTGGTGCTCACCAGCTGCCTGTTTTCATTACATACTGTCTTCCCTTTCATGGTCCGAGGTCTCAAAAAATATCAGCAGTCCTGATCTTGTTTTCTTAGAAACTCCAGATCCTCCCAGGTGCCAGTTTGCACTTGTACCTATGGAGCTAATTGCAGTGAGTCACTGTGGTTATTTATCCTGCAGGTGTTACCTATCATCACTAAGGCTGATTGCTAAAAGCAGACACATGTGCTACGTTGGTAAATAAGACAAGAAACTTTTCTGTTTTGCAGATCTCTAAGAGCCCAGATGAGAAACTGGTACACTCTCATGTTCAGCACTAGCCTTGCTGAACACCCAGTTAAACACTGCTCAGAGAGGACCAGGAGCGTAATGACACCATGCCACCCAGAGACCTCTCTAATGAATGTCATCAGCTTCTCAGTCTTCATTATGGTCCAGGGCTCCCAAGCACTTCTCTGTACCCACAAGTAATATACTGATACACTCTGCTCATCCAGCTACATCTGCGACAAGACACAGAAGGTTGCTAACAGAGTCTATTTTCCAAAAAATTAATTTGCTCTGCTGTCTTCAGGAGATAGGATGCCTGTTTCTGCCCTCTCAGGTATAATGGAGCCAATACTTTATCTGTTGGCTTCATGTAAAGGGGTGAGAAAGGTTGTTTTATTCTATCCTGAGGATAAGGCACAGAAACTGCATGCAGACCACCAATTTGAGCCTATTGCTGCAGACAAACAAGTACATATGTAATTAAAAGTGGGTTTATTTAAAAATGGTGACAAACTATGTTCTTTCTGGTGTTTTAAGACAGAACCCTCTCATTTTACATAACTAAAACCAGTAGTCTCTTTTAACATTTTCCTAAAACTTAATCCCAAAACAGTGGCTTAAGTGCAGTTGTCTCCACCGTGAGAAGTGACAGGTATTACTTTGCCTCTGCACATTACTCCAATCCAGCTATCCAGCTCATAGTTGAATATAGATTAATATATACCCCAGCAGTATTGAAATACTAAAATGAAGCTATTATTAAAAGATGACGGTTGAAAGCTGCAGAGTACCATCTTGTCCTGGTAATGCATACAAGCTGCTCAAGTATTCAACATTTTGCTACAGTCCTTTTGGCTCCATCCAAAGGCTCCAGATTTAATCTTGGACAACTCCCAGTCTTGATTACTACAGTACATAAGTTGCCACTTGCATGTTTTGGAAACCTAGGAGAAAAGCAGGATACTAACAGTTGAAGAAGTAAGTGTATAGTTTTTGAGGAAGTGAAGAGTAGGCCATAATAGGTTCTCTGGAAGCAATAATGGCACAGTATATTTAAGTGTAAATAGGATAATCACTTATATCAGCAGGGTAGGCAAGACTGCCATTTACTCTGATATTAATGCATTTATTGAGTTAGTGTTCCTGAACTCGGTATGCTCATTTATTTTTTACAGTGATTAGACCCCACCAGAAGAGAAGAAGAGAGAAGGTGTGAGATTGACCACCTATCTGATGAGCAGCATTTCCGCCAATTCATTATAAAATAATTTGCAAAAACATTATTGTCTCTCTCACACAGTGTCAGTGGCACTTAACAACTCAGGAAAATCAAATGCAAAAGAGGAAATGCATCTGAGATGTGAAAGGAAGAAAGTCCAAGCAAATACCTATTTGTAGTGCTTTTGTAGATCTCACACAGACATATCCACCAGGCAAAAGGAAGTGAACAAGCATTTTGTTCTCAGTTCTCTCTCTTTCTCTCTGATACAAACTTAAAGCTCTACAGAAAAACAGAAAGCTACTTCAGCTCTCATCAAATCTCAGAACAATTTTCAGCTATACGAGAACTGTGTGTTGTGGAATACAACATAATAAAACTCAACTATGATACGTTGCACAGCATAAACTATACCTCTAAGTCTGCCTGAGCTTTCAGTAGCCATGCCAAACTGAGCTCTCTCAGTCTCCCTCCAAGCTTTTGCAAGCATAATAAACTCCCTTTGAAGGTAAATAGCTGTGTATGTCTGAGGTGAATCAGGGCTGGGGTAGATGTCTGAGCACACTAGTATCCTTTATGTGCTCTGAAATCAAAGTAATTATCTGTAATTTTCTAAGCTAGAAGCCAGTGAGGAATAACACTGCAGCAATAGTAGGGAAATAAATTAGGAAAAGACAACAATGTAAGAAATGGAAACATAAGAATAATTATCTTTCTGGGGTATTACATATTCAAACAAGGATGAGAAATAACAAAAGCTATTGTGTCAAGCTATTAATGTTACTTTACTTATCATGGAATGAAGAACAGAGACAGGCACAAAGTTGGAGGGAAAAGAAGTTGAAACGCAAGGGTAATTGTAGGGCCAGGAAGGATGGGGATGATCTGTGAGCTGCCTGAATAGTGCCGTACCATGCATGGGTACAGTTACTGAAGAATGGAATCTTGTTAATAAAAAATGGAGAACAGGGTGAATGGCCACCCCTGAACTTTCTCAGGATCTTCTTCCAAGTCTGTCTGAACATGTAGATTTTTTGAGGGGTTACATACTGTAACTAAACAATAAGCTTTTTCACAAGACAAAGACTAACTAAGTACAAGCTCCACTTTTTGCCAAGCTAGAAAACTAGTGCCATTGCTGTTTCAGGACTCTACAAATGGCTCTGCTCTCCCTGACTTGCCAGAGCAGGATGCAAGGAGCTCTACTCCTCCTTTAACTCAGCAGGACATGAACTCTCTCTGGTCCAAAGCCACGCAATTGCATTGTCACAGCGTGGCGTGCAGCCTTCTGCCAGCTCCTGGGTGGGCTGCATAGCTGCAGCGTGGTGCCATGCAGACCAGAGCACCGGCACGGGCTCAGGGCTGGCACAGCACACGCTGGAGGCTACAAGCGCTGTGCAGTACAGACCATCCTCAGCTCCTCTTGTTCATCATTTGCTTTGTTCTGGTTTTCACTGCTCAGCTAGGAACATGCTCCAACTTCAGGTAAAGAGACTACAAGGCATCTTGTGGCACCCCACCACTGCCTGCGCGGCAGCGGGTGAGGTAAGCAGTGGGTGGTGACTGGCACGGAGATCTTCAAGAGAGTTTTGGCAAGATTTTGTCCTAAAATGCAACATCTTATTCACTTCAACAACAGACACCTCTAGGCTACCCCCTAAAGCAAAGGACTTATTAAACCAACGGCCAAACCCTTAATCCTAGGGCTGCTAACTGGTGGTCACAGCACTGAGTTTTCTATTTCCCTCCCACACTATATTTTATTGTTACCACCCATAGTCTTTCTTTGTGCCATTTTTCACCTGGAAATGGCAGGCCCAATCCACACAGTGTTAAAATGCAATCATTTTCATCCAGGTTGAAAAATTAAACCATCCTAGACAGCAAGGAAAACTTTCACTCCCTTTGCAGTAACACACGTGGGCGCACCCCTCTCGAACCTCCTGCGCCTGTGACTAAGCCACGCAGAGGCCCTTATTCAACTGAGACTAAAGTGCCAAGGGCTTCAGCAAAACACAATGGCAAATGTTAGATTGCAAAGAATTATTCAAGTTGGAAAAGCTTATATCGATTCGTGTGAAACATTTAAAAGAAAAGTCCTACTTGACTTCACCTGGCAGAGGTTCAGTAGCATCCAGGGCACAGATGCCAACTAAGCCCACACACAGGAGAAGAATCTACCTGTCAATTACAACGACTTTAGGATTTAGCTAACGGACTATAAAAGCCATTGCAGACATATGCCTTTCTAAATTTAGGAAGACACATATCTTTTGCATCTTGTTTTACTCATAATGCAGAAGACAGAAAAATAGCAATGTAAATGGTAACACAGTCCATGTAATACAGAATTTAGCTCATGTTGTCTATAAAGGCAATTTTTTCTAGGTGCTTTTTACAGACGCTAGGTTTAAAGGGTGAAAATTGAAATTGTTAAAGCCAAAGCAGCACTAAAGAACTGTTAACTAAGAGGGAGTTAATCCACTGCATAACTTATAAAGCGATAGTGATATTGTAAATTTTCCATCACATGGAGTATTTAAATGAATACCAATGTTTTTGTAAAGGATATTTTTCCACTGAATTTTGCTTATTTTGGTGTGGCTTCAAGAACATTTGGTATGTATTTGGTATGACAACCCTAGATGAAACCATACCCCTCAGGCGAAACTGTACCCCTTCTATTGGGCAGTAGAATCAGACCAGATCACAAAGCAGAACTGCCACTTCACCCTTCAGTTTCTAAAGCGCAAGTCCCAAAAATGTAAAGTGAGAGAATTCTGGATGACACATAAACCCTTTTATCCAGAATAACTTTTCTGTCTAAATCTCTCATCTGACAGGACTACTAGAAGCTCTTTGATTTTATTAAATCAGGATAGTAAGGGCCAAGAGAGACTGAATGAATTCTTAAGACTGCTTCTGGTCGACACACAAAGCAGATTTCAAGGAGAGTTCAACCCTCCACAGTAGGAAGCTGAGATGTGAGGTAGATACGTGCACAGACAGAAAAAAAGTAGAAAGATTCCTATCACAGCCTTCCCCAGACTTCGACCTTCCTTCACACTTGAAAAAAAAAATATATATCCAACAAAACTGCCAACTAGACTTAAAGTCCTGTAAGCATAACTTGTGCACAAGAGATACAGAGCCTTGCCCAGCCCTGAGCCTCTGTTTCTCTTCTGGTTTCTCAGCCACAGTGATGTGCAGCTGCATCTGTCATGAGGCATTATGTTATGTCAGCGACATAATGCGATAAGAGATACAACTGGTTCTGGCACGTAAGAAAATGACAAATCAGTCTAGAGAATTTGAAGAGACAGTTTTCTGGAAGAACGCAGGTGCTGAAGCTGGGCTTTAACAAAAGTTCTTTCAAATGCAGGAAGCAAACAATAAAAAAGGCCATTTTACCCTAAGTAGATTTTAGAAAATAGGTTTTCTCACCAAATGTTTTGCTACAGCTGCAAGCCGTGGATTCGAAAACTGACAAACAAGATTTCTTTCAAACTCCAACATGAAGTGAATGGCAGAGAGTGAGAGAGACTGAGAATTTCATATCCATTAGGATCCACCACTTCATTTTAATCAGGAATCAAGAGCAAACTATAAGTAATTGTCTAGTCTGTATATCTCACTGAGTCTTTTGCTAGAAGTTCAACCATTTCACGTTTTAGATGTGCACCCTTACATAGGAGTAAGCGGTTAAGAAAGACCTTAGTGAGACTGCACACCTTTTAGTGCAGAGATCATCCTACCTTTATACAGTCCTGATAATAAAAAGTATTCCCTTTATTTTTAGTCTTACATTTTCTTATATTCTGTCTTGAGTGTCCTCTCTCACTGGTATGAAAGGTTCTGGGTGCAGCAGCAACAGCATTAAATGGTCCATATACTCCATTACCAAGGTTAAGAGATTTTCACGAGATCACACACCTTTTTACTTCATTTTCTGTCTACTGCCATCCAACACATTGCCTCTTCCGGTAAAACTGTTTAAAACCAAAGAGATTCTTGCCGTTCTGCCATCATTCCACAGGACTGAAAACTCTTCCTAACCTTCCTCACTGAAGAACCATCCAGCCTCCTACCTAAAGCCATTTAACGGTCTAGTCAAAGCTTCCTGGCCTGAAACTTGGGATCCAACTTCCTTCAAATGTAAGAGTGACAGGAGCAGCCCCTAAACTACAGCAGAGAAGAGGGAGAAGGTTCTTCTCCTTTCATGCGTGAGGTAGCCTTGGAGCATCTCCCTTCCATCTGCACATCTTCCACTGATGTGAGTGGGAGCTAAACATAAGGAGCAGGAAAAAACAGAAATGGCAATGCTACGATGAAAATTAAGAGGATAATACTATTTTTACATTAAAAAACAACAACAACATCATCAAAACCCAACAAACAAACAAAAACTGACATGAAAAGGCTGCTGACTTCGCCAAAACACTCCAGATACTTTTAATGTACGATTTTTGTACTTCAGTGCAGTATGGCTCACTGATGTTTTGCCAGTACTAGAGATAATCTTTTGAAATCAAATTATATGTGTGCAGCATCAATTATGCTTTTGGCTTAATTTGCAGCAAAACTGCACATTTTGCATTTTTTTTTAGAAGGAGGGGAAGAGAAAAGAAAAAAATATAATTACGTGTCAAAATCAACTTATCAGAGATGCAGATACAAACACGAGGGACATCTTAACTACAGGGAGAATGTGTATTATCAGATACATACATAACAGTTTTTACTCTTGAAAGCTACTACTGGCATGAAACTATTTTAATATTTTCACAGGATTGTAATGTTGCTTGGAAATAAACTACCACTACAGCACACTTACAGCTAACACTGACAACCCACACGTTTCTTCCAGTGACGCGTGGTTCAAATGTGCTGTTTCCCTGCATATAAAATACTCAGCCCAGAAAACACAAGGATTTTGAAGCAGCAAGTAGGGCCCTCTTTTCCAAGATGACTGAAATACGTTACTTTGCACACAAGACTGGGACTCAGTTTTCACCCAAATTTGAAACCAAACTCCAATTTTTGTTCTTTATTTCCCTCTGTAAAGCATCTGAAACAATACCTGAGAAGCCTCTCAGCAGTACTGGAGCCTCAGTCACTGTTTCTAACGTTTTCTGAACATGAAAATACTAAGACATACAGTAAGGAATCCACTGGCCTAACAAGGATTTACTTTTCCACTCACTGGCACACCAACTTAATCAAGACATCAAACCAATTAATAAGCCCTACTAATAAGACCTACTATCTATTAGCATACTAAAGCAATTTCTCCCTGTGACTTGGTAACCATTTACATAGTAACAACCCAAAAAAATACCATTGTTTGAGGACTAAGTGGATGGAAAATTAAAGCTGTGTGTTTTACATTACATCATTTAAAAATATATATATATATCCGGTGAGAATAAAAAGCACAGGAGAAATACCTGCAAATAAGAGCAAAAACTAAATATGTCTCCATGTTTGCCAAAGCCACTTGAGTCAGCCATGTCCACACATACTTGGTTATACTTTCCACCACTTTGGTGATCCTGTAGACCTTAACAGACCCATAAGACATCGGGGTCACAGAAGTAACAGGCACTATTAAAACTAAGGTCACATTTAAGCCTGTAGAGTTTTCTCACTGTGTTCACAAAATCCTAGTAAATTAAAGAGTTAATTAGCAAATCCCCTCCTTTAAGCAGAAGAGCAGAGAGCACCCATGACAGCTTCACCTGTCCAGGACACTTTCTGCAGCGATGAGCCAAGTAATGATCATCACCAAGCGTATTTCAAATCCACCTATGTGACATAATTTTGCAAACCTCCCTGAAGGAAGAGATCATAATTCAGGAAACATTCTCTCCCAAATGGTAGACAAAATTTCATTTATCATCTTCTGTTAATTGCTGTCTCCAACCATCTCCTTCCACTACAGCAAGCAAAAGGAAGTTTTCTGGGATGAGGCCCAACAGCATGATCATTTTTTGCTAAGGATGAAATATTCAGGCAATGTAATTTCCAAAGCTGGAGAGAAAAAGAAACGCAGCAAACAAACAAACAGCTACAAAATACATAGACAATATCATATCCTGTAAAAACTCACTAATGGATCTCTTTAATCCATGTCATCATTAAGCTAGTATTTTAATCATCAAGAACAGCTTCCTCACAGTGTCCTGAATTCCATAAAACAAAACTAGTTTTAGTTAGTTTCCCATAATCCTTTGTACATATAGCTGTGACTTCAACTAAAAAAATAGTCAGAATAAAAACATGCATCTAGCCCAGCAGCAGCACAAATAAAAGACATGTTTTGTGAAAAACTTCATTTTCCTCGTTTCTGTTGTTACTGTTTCTGTTATTTTTTTCATTAGAGACTCCACCACCACTGATCTCCCTAAGGCAACGCTTACATTAATGTGGTCCTTAGCTTGCAGCACTTGATGCAATCAGAAAAGAGTTCTTTCTAAAATAGCTCTGGCAGACAGTGAGAACCAGCAGCCTCAAGGAAAAAGCTGAGGAGAGCCCTTCTTGCTCTCTTCAATCACCTGAAAAGAGGGTGTAGCCAGGTGGGGGTCAGTCCCTTCTCCCAAGTAACAAACAATAGGTCAAGAGGAAACAGCCTCAAGTTGAGCCAGGGGAGGTTTAGGATGGATATTAGGAAAAACTTCTTCACCAAAAAGGTCATCAAGCATTGGAACAGGCTGTCCAGGGGAACGGTTGAGTCACCTTCCCTGGAGGTTTTCAAAGGACATGTAGTTTTGGTGCTTAAGGATATGGTTTAGTGGTAACTGGGCAATGTTAGGTTTACAGTTGGACTCAATGATCTTAAGGGTCTTTTCCAAACTAAATGATTCTATGTATTAGCAATAGCCAACTGCTAGGAACCTTGATAAATATCTGTCTCCTTCAAAAGAACTAACCAGGAAACTTCCAATTCTTGTTTCTCTGTTTTGAAGGATCATATTGGCAAACTCCTTCTAAAGGTGGGGGGTTACCAGGCTGGCTCTGCCAGACAAGGTGATCACTAGGCTTTCAGAATTCCTGCAGAGCCATCACCACTCCCACCACCTCTGCCAGTCCCACATTGCCACTTTGTGCCTCCCTACCCCAATCTTTTGGTGTGCTTCACCCAACAAGATGCCTCCGCTGCCACCTCCTGTTCCCCACAGAACAGCAGGATGGTAGTTACAGTATTAGGGATCCCTAAGTTAACAGTATGCATATTAAAAAAAAAAAAAAAAGACTCAATTGCTTTCTGTGAAACCTCCTATTTCTCTGGGACTTGAAAGTGTTAACCCTGTTTGTGTGAAGCTATACAACCACTGCTACATTTTTGGTTCTCCTTAATGCCAAAATCCCTGTTCCTAAGGTAAATGAAATTAAAGAGCTCAGTGGTGCAAGTATTAATCTTCTATACTCTAAATATTTTGCTACCAACTAAAATGCTGTCAGATTCCTAGAGCAGCTTAGAATACATAACCAAATCCTTAATTCCTCTCCTCATTCTTCTTGATCCCTCACAGTTTTCACCATGCCATTCACACTAAACTCCATCGTAACACTTAGAGGTTCCTACAAATACATTTGATTTCCAGAGTTATATGACTTCAGCTGTACTTACCCCCTTAACCCCCGGGGAAATGGCAGTGGACCATATCAACAAAACCTGTGTGGGGTTTTTTTTATTTTCCCTTAGGTAAAGCACACTCATTCCCAGCACATTTGCTGGCTTGCCTAAGCTGGGCCTCACACTGACTATAAAAATCTCCAGTCTAAAAGGAATACATGTAACAGGTAAACAAGTCAAGCAAGGTCACAAAGCCCAAAATGGATTAGAAATAAAAACCTCAGGTCAGTGCCTCAGGGGGCTGTTGAAATGAGGAATGCTTCATCTACTTATACCAACAGAAGACTTGTTGCAGAAATACTTATGATTTTACAGAAAAAAAAATATTTGTGTTGTTTCTTATCTGCATTGCAGTCACCCCCTACCAGACAAATGTGTCATTTTAAAATATATCGCATCACATAACTCAATCTCTGCTTTATTTCTCCTCTTGCCAGCATAATAATTGCCAGCATAATACTATTTGCTTGAAGGAAGTTACTCCCAATATATAACAGTGGAAGACAGAGGAAAATCACCCCAAATTATTTAGTTAGAAATGAAAAATAGGGGATCTGCAGCTTTTAGATCTGAAATCTGCATCTAGCATACAGAAAAATGAATGTATGGATGCATTTCATCTAGACCATTATTAGAATTCTGACATGACCCACGTTCCTATTAATGTAACTCAACAGATCCTTCTGCAGACAGAGTGAAAGCTGGGAAAGCTATGAATATGAGCCAAAGTATTATGAAATTGGTAAAATTGGGTTTTTTCCGCCCCTAGCATTCAAAAGTACTTTTTTTTTTTTTTTTTTGAAAGGGATCAATTCTCTAATAAAGTGAATTATGCACATCTCATTTACTGGAAGAAAACATGAGAAGACTGGTTTACGGGAAGGGAAACTTATAAGAAAGGCTAAATTGGATCTTGGATAGCTGTTGTAACTAAGTATTCTTTATTTGGTTTTGACATTTTTTTCACTTGTCTCTTGAAAAGTACATTACACAGGAGGAACTGCTGATGAATTTTTGACAGTATGTCTGGTTTCCGTTTTTTTTTAAAAGGCACCCTGTAACATAGTCTGCAAATTTTATATCATAATTGCATGATAGCTCAAATATTCCAGAAATCATGTGAAAAATTAGCCTTCTTTCATGTACAATCCGAAACATTCTCTGTTTGTCCATATGTAACTGGTTAACAAAGGTGTTGAGTTGGTTAACAGAGTTGTTGAGAATAAAACAGTAGGAGGCGTTTGTCAGCAGAGTTGTTGAGAATAAAACAGTAGGAGGCCTCACCAAATTGTATAAAATCTGGAAATCCAATCATGAAGGGTTAAGTCAGTCTGACATGGGCCCTACTCCAAGCATTTTTTGGTGGGACTTTGTAAACTATGCATAAAATCTTAGACACTCTATCAAGCCTCAACATCCATTTCCAGAGCTGTAAAGAGTGTAAAGACTCTACTGGAGCTGATCAAACGGGGGGCAAAATTTTTCAAATTTTTTATAAAATATTTGTCTTTTGGGAATGTTTTAAAAAATGAAAATCCAAACTAACGCAAAGATCATTCAGTTCTGCTCCACATGGACTGGGATGTAAACAAGAGGTACTGTCACTGGGCCAGGGAACAACCAAACAACGTGTGAACTGGGATCAGCATCTACAGACGGATGGGAACAGAGTTTGTAACAAAGCAGGTTTTGGCCTTAGGTTCAAACTCCCACCAATTTCTTCCCTAAGAGGGCCTGTGTGTTTCCACTCAAGGCAGAATAGAGGACTATCCATTATGAATGTGCTGGTAAGATCTGGAAGGGATAAAAACAACTGAGATATGGGGAATCATCTGGAGACAGCAACAAACTCAAACAAAGCCTGTAGCAATTTGTTTCATGTTGTACATCAACAGAATTTTAAGTTTAATAGTTCTCATGAAATTATGGCTCACAGAGATGCTGCGGAATAAGTTCTGGCACGAACAGATAAGAGTGACCTACACATCAACTCCAGGTGCATGGTGTCACCCCAACCCACCCTGGGGTACATGTGACATCGGTGACACACATTACAGTGCTCTTCCTTTACTTCGCACTCACAATGAGGTAAAAGCCTGCACACAAACAGCTGCCAGGAGTTCTCACAAATTCACACCCTACCTTCTCCTGCAGTAATGTAAGCATTTGCCCACGTCCCCGAAAGTAACACAGACACATGTTAAATTTTACTAACAGGATCATGGCAGGTGTCACTTCAATTTGGAATTATGGTACTGAGTTCTTCATCAGCATTTTGCTAATCATATTTGCAAAGTGTTAGCATTTGCAAGGCTTAAAGACAAGTATAGGAACACCCCCCTCAGGGAACATCTGCATGGCTGTGTGGTGAGCAGCATGCTGTGCTTTTGCATATGCCACTCTTGTGCCTTTTCCTGCACACACACTGTCAACATACACCTTACAAAAAGAGGCTAAAGCATTTATAAGTGCAAAGTTAAAGTGGTTTTCACCATCCAGGCATTGCGCTAGTGGTACGCAGAGGCTAGGAGCTGTCATAGAAAATATAAATATTTTCAAAAACCTTTTTTTTTTTTTCCCTTCCTAAGCCTGGAAGCCTGTGTTGCTTGTAAGTTTCTGAGAGGTTTTTTCTTCACAATAGCATGTCTCTTTAAAGTGGCTGGTAAAATGCTTCAGTGCAAAATGCATTAAGGGCATACATTAACATACATTGATTATTTGTATTTTTAGATGTAAATGTGGTTTGCTCAGCATCTGATAGAATTATGCCAGTAGGAGTTCGTAAATGTCATTGACATTCAATTCTCTGTTCTGAAGCTTTAGAGTATCTCTGATTCTGCAGTTTTCATTGGGATAATATTCATCATGTGAACAGGAAACTACTCCAATATACAGTAGGTTCTGTTTCTCAGGCTTGGGGATTTTGGACGTAATTTGCCCAGGCGCTAAAGTCTTTGACAGAGCCTGATGGGGTTCCCTGGTAGTTGCAGCCTGGCACTGATAGCCTGCGCACACGTGTGTGCATGTCTCCAGCCCCATCTTCTCCTGAAAGTGACAATTCAGATTCAGCTCAGCAGCACTCCCACCCCATCAACCACTCCTCCTCTCCTCTGAGAATGGGCCACAGTAAGTCTGCTGAAAATATCTTAAGTGAACTGCTGGTAGTAGATACACCACAGGCTGGAAATCCCACTCTTTACATACGTGTATCCAGTGCTCCTGCTCCCACCAGTTTCCTTTCCAGCCAGGAAATGGATGGTTTCATGCTACCTGACTTCTGGAGTCCTCTCGTGCTAACTTCTGTCCTGTGACAAGCACACAGTGCCTGGTTGCTGCTGTTGCCTCACAGCTGGGCAGCTGCAAGCCTTGTCCTCAACTGCCTGAGCCCTTATCACAGACCCCTGGAATAGAGATCTCCTGTCTGAAGTCAGAAGCAGAAAGACTTTACACTTATGGTTTTGGTCTAACTTAATCCATGCAATTGTACCTAACTCTGCAAACACCAAACATCCAGAAATAAACAGGAACTACTCCTACCTAACTCTAATTTCTCCCATCCTAAGAACAAGTCGGGTACGGGCAGAAGTTTGAACCACACTAACGGTGCCACCTTGCCTCACGCTACCTGGTGCAGTGCTCATTTCTAACCTATGCTCTTGACAACACAGGGGTACTAATACAGGCAATACATTATCTCTAATTGTTAAAAGCATCAATCAGAGCATCTCATAGTGATCAAGTGGTTAACAGCTCCATACCCAACCTGGCGTTGTCCAGATTCTCATGTAGAGTTGATAAATCTGTAAATTTTCCTTTGATCTGATAGGATACTGCCCTTTTCATCCCCCCAGGTAACGCACAAACACCATTCTCTATCAGTCAATAATCCAGTGCTCTTTTGACATTCTTTTGAATCCATATAGTTAATTAAGGTATGTATGTACATCCAAAATCTATACTAATTAAGCCTGGATTACGAAGCTCTTTCCTTGCTCAGTCTGAATAACCATGCAAAATATGAATAGCCAGGCAAAGAAAGCTGCTCCAGTTCCTGTGTATTTATTTGGCTTGAGATCTGCCATCAAAGAAAATAGTGTCATTACTTGAGCACCAGGCCTTAAGTGATAAATTCCAAGTGCATCATTTTTAGAGCCATTAAAGGTTATCAGGCCTATATGGTTGCTAAGACACCATGAATCATGAAGGAAAATATAAGATAATGGTAGGCAGACACTGTGATGTTTATCAGAGTATGTTCTCTGCATCTTTCTTAACAGCATCATGATTAGGATCATTTTCAAGAGTTTCCTTCTATTTTCCAGCTAAGTGCAAGAATGCAACTGCATTAAGTTGGCAAACATTGTTTATAATTCATATTTTGCCAAGAGTAAATGAATTTGTGGAAGTCGAGATTTGTAATTGCTACAGCAGAATTTATTAATAAGTAAGAGTGTGTGTGCAGGTTTCTTTCCTGGCTATTAAATAGTATCTTCAGACTTGGAATGAAATCATCCTTCATTGATTTCAAGTATATTCTGTGATAACACAGACTGTGCTTTCAAAGAGTTTTTAAATTAAATTTGTAGCTGAGGTAATTGCTGTTGCAAAATTATGCAACTAAAGTAAAGCTTTATGCTGCATCTTTCTTGATATTATAATTTAACTGCCTCTTTTCTAAATCATAAAAGTGTGAGATGCCAGATTAGGGCAAGCATTAGGTTATTACTGAATTATTTAATGTTTTATCTCTGGAAGTAACTTCTGAGAAGCAAAGGGATGAATCCATGCAGCAAGCAGTGCTTACGTCATACCCAGCAAAGTCCTCTCTGGTTTCACACTTCCACTGCTCTAAAATTGTGAAGTCCAAGATGGGAAAAACAGCTGCTCTCCCTGACTTGCTGTTCACACAAATAAGACCACTCATTAGGATGCAATTCCTGCACCAATGGACAGGAATAGTCAAATTATTAGAAAACTTAAAAGGGGCTTCTAATCTGCCATGCAGGAAACCCACAAACTTGTGGACATCTCTTGTAACCCACAATATTGAGCCACACATGGCAACCCTAAAGAAAGTCTTGGAGTCAGACACACCGGATTACAAAATACCGAAGAGAAGTTTTCTGGCTAGAAAGCAGTATTGCTCAAAAATAAATTTTTCCTAACTGAATTGATTTTACGCCACAGCCATTAAAACCTCATTTTGAATAATATAGGGTCTCCTGCGTTATAAATTAAAAATTTATTTAAAAAAAAAAAAAGGTAGGATGTGAAAATTTTAGATATTCCCACTTTCAAAGGGATGAAACTAGGCTGACTTCTTGGCAAAGCACATTGGTTGTTGTGATACCCATCAACTAAAAGCCATAGCTCATGTATAGACATGATAACCTCATGTATGTTCAGAAGAGGTCTTACTTTGGGAAGGAGCAGTAGAAGTTAAGCTATTGTAACATCATACTATTACAACATTATATCTATGTGGTATTCAAAGAAAGGCGTACAAGAGAAGCAAGACAAAAGCTAGATAGGTGCATTTCGATTATCAAAGCTTTCAAATAAATCATCTTCTCAATCTGCACTAGAGAAGCATTTCAATATTATTTGCGAACTACCTTTCTCAAGAAAAAACAAAATACAGCTAAGGTTAGAAGAGAGTGGAGACACACAGCAGAAGACACCAAGCAGCCCAGGAGATTAGAGTGACATTATGCTACAACAATGAACCTGCATCTTCTGCGAGATTTAAACTGGATCTCTTACCAACCAAGACTAGTGACACTTCCTGGAACTATCCCCTCTGTGTTAGTACATATTTGTTGTATTGCCTTGCAGTTCTGACTTAAAGCAGGTTTCCCTGTTCTTGACAAGAACCACAAACGACTGCCTTGCAATCTAACTTTTTCAAGAACACTGGACATTTAGACATTCATTTTAAAATGAATGTCTAAATTAGGGTAACAAAGATGATTAAGGGATTGGAGCACCTCCCTTACAAGAAAAGGCTCAAGGAGCTGGGACTCTTTAGCCTGGACAAGCAAAGACTGAGGGGAGACCTTATTTATGTTTATAAGTATCTAAAGAGTGGGTTGAAGGATGTTGGAGCCGGACAGCGATAGGACAAGGGGCAATGGGCTCAAGCTGGAACATAGGAAGTTCTATTCAAATATGACAAAAAGCTTCTTTATGGTGAGGGTGACAGAGCCCTGGAACAGGCTGCCCAGGGAGGTCATGGAGTCCCCTTCTCTGGAGATCTTCAAGACCCGCTGGGATGCAGTCCTGAGTGATGTGCTCTAGGTGTTCCTGCTTTAGCAGGGGAGTTGGACTAGATGATCTCTAGAGGTCCCTTCCAACCCTGACAATTCCGTGATTCCGTGAAAATCAGAACATTGGTAGAAGAGCTTAAGAGAGACCCACTCACAACAAAGAAAAAGGGCAGTAATATTTCTAATTTTCCTGGCACCTGCAAAGATGAATACATATTGACATCTGCGTATTGTAACTTTTTAAAAGTAAATGAGCCTTGAAGATTATCTGTCAGCTAAAATGTACCCAAGGGCTTGCTTTGCAATGTTTCTTTTTTAAAGAATGTTTGTTTTAACATTATTGTTGCAACCAGCCAAAGAAAAATGTAGAGCCATCATAAAAAATATGACTAGATACCCAGTTGTTAGAGCTGGTTTAGGAACAATCATAGAAGTGATGGACTGTGCGACCCAGGAGAGGTTTCTTCCAACCCTAATGATTCTCAGAATTGATTTTCTTTTGCAACTCACTTTCAGTTAGTACTTTAGAAAAAAATAAAAAGGGTTAGATCAATGCTAGCTTCAATGACACAGCCATTCCAGCTCCTGCAGCATTTTCTCACTGTGGCAATCTCTTTATTTTCTTACAAGTAAGAAGACCATTCTCTACTTCTCTATTCCTGGTTGTACATAAAAATAAGGGGTTGGGCTCCTAGTTTGCTGACTCCAGGGTTGAATGCAACATTAATACGAATCGTAGATAAAACTCTAAGTAAACCTATACGAGAGTGAGTGTATAGTTATTCCACCCACAGTTTGGGAGAAGTGATCTTTGCATTCATTACCATGCTTGCTAAATAGAGGTTTTTCTAGTCAGAAGCTAGAACAGAACTGCACATATATGAAATGTAAATTTCATACTGCAAGATATCAAGCCAGTTCCATACAAAGTGGTATTTCCACTGCCAAAATCTGGCAGACTCTTATGGAGAGATTTCCAGCACTTCCTCACTTTCAGTCAGCAGTCTAAAAGGAGGACAGCATTGTACCCTTGCTTCCTTACCTTTTCAGTTCACTGACTTAATAGTCTGGGCATAAACAAGGAAAGAAAACTAAGCCCAAACTATCCTCCCTATGCCTTTCTAATGAACTGTTACTTCTAGCTTGTTTTCTGCAGCTTCTGTCTTTCCATTTCCATATCTTGTCAGATATGGCTGACAAGAGGGAGTCAGAAATCATCAGCCTGCATCTATCCTATACAGTGTTTCATGTTGTAAATCAAACCCATGGTCTGAGCCTGCCATTGCCGAAATGTCCATAATTTGCTGAAATGTTCATAATTCTTATTCACCATACTCTGCAGTACCATCTACTGTGTATTGTCCAAACCCCTGCAGCAGGAAGACTCACTGACCTGACTGCTGCCCTGCGAGTCTTCATATCAACACTGTGGTGTGTGCCTACCACAAACCACACCCTGTCATCTGCCTCATACCAACATACCCCCTCTGAGCCTACTGTGTAAGAGTTTTACTCTAGAAGCTCTCTTAACTTGCTGCTTCACTCACCTTCTGAAATCAGCTACCACTACATCTGTGGCAACTGTGGGTTTTTTCCCCCTCCACACTGCTGAAGCATAGCTAGCTATATGGGCTGCTGTACTGTGGCTGGACAACAGTTAAGAGTAAATGCTGCCTGTAGATCAGAAAAAAAAAAAGAAAAAAGAATTGGTTGGATGCTGGGGATATCTCAGTGTCCTGAGTCAAGGAGGTTTGCGATAAGATGTAGAGACTAATACTAACTCATCAGGATTAGCATCTGGGAGGACCACAGTGAATATAGAGTAGTTTACAGGCATCCCAGTATCTCCCTTTCAAGGCAGCTGCCCCAAAATTAATTGCAGAGCAGGAGGCCCAGATATTTCTCAAGGAGCCAAACTGGTTGGAGGTGTAAAGAAGTCAGCTTAAAAACAATAATTAAAAAATCTGAACACCAATGGTTTTAATGTGCCACATAGCGGCCTTCTCCAACTTGCCTCTCAGAGCCACTGAGATTAAGCACAGAACAGCCTCCTTTTTGTCTCACCTTTGAAAAGAAGGAATTGCAAAATGGAAAAGGAAAGATAGTAAGGCATAACACCAAAATTCCCAACAAGGCTGAATGGCCAATATTGAAATGAATAATTTGCAAGATTTGTGACTTTCTACCATGCTGTTTCTCCTGAGGTTTGATGGCTTAAGGCCTAGAAGCAGTTGAAGGGCAGAGGAATGTGAACTACCCCAACCATTCTCATGGCCTGCCACAGCTGCCTTTGTAGGATGGTCTCATCTGAAGAGCAGGCAGTTTGCTGCTAGAGCTGCATGCTACGAAGCAAAGTCAAGACCTCATGTTGAAGCAGGAACCATAACAAAATGACAGCACAGATGCACCCACTTTGATATATTCATCCCTGGGAATGCTGTCCCACTGCTTCATTTGCACTACATACTTTGTACCTCATTGCAGGGAAGATTTAAATTTGAAAATCTGAGCAGCTGGAGGCAGACCTCTCCCTGGCAAGCCCTGTGGAAATCTCCCTCAGGCAGAGTTAGGAGCAGTCAGTCTCCTCCAGTATTTGTCATGTATCTTATTTTTGCATTTGTCACTTTAACAGTTCTCCATACCAATCAGAATGCAAAAGCAAGCTATACAGACAAGAACTGTACAGTAGCAAGGCTGGCTATGCTTTTTTAACTGGTTTATATAGCTGTTTATATTAAATGTTAGCCCTAACTTTCCTTTGGCTTTTCACATTTTAAGACAATCTCCTCAAGTCCAGACAGAAAACCCTAGCTATGATCTAACCTCCAGCAGGCGATGGCAGCGCTGACACCCTTTGGTGTCAGTAGTTCCAGCCCAGGACCTCCAGCCCTCTTGTATTATTGCTCTTTTGTGTTGTCCCCATTTAAGTGCTGATGCTGAGAACTAGCACAAGAAAGTTTTCCCATACTTGCCTGGTCTAACTCGCCTATCTCCATGGGGTGGCTCATGAATTCCCACAGTCAGCGTATCTTGTATTTGTCTGACACAATTTCATTCACCTTGTGCCAAAATAATCCAGTCAGTTTATATTGCAGAACTAAGACTTGCAGTATTTTGCTTTTGGCATGCCATCTTTCCATTCTGCCTTCCAGATTTGTCACCACCAATCATTTTAACTGGTCCAAAGTTACTTGCGCGTTATAGGACATTTACATAATTGATGGCTTTAAGCACTGTCCTAAATCCAAGAAAAGTCTCCACCTTGTGTAATTTTTTCCACTGTGCTGCCTTTCTTATCACACACATCTCCTGTATCTTTTAGCTTTGATTTTTTTCTTCTGCTTTTCTCTATTAATCCCCAGGAAGTTTCTCTCCCTCGTCCCCTTCCCCTCCCTCTCCCTCTTCCCCTCTCCCACTCTCCCATACCTCCTGCCACTTTTTGGATTTCCACCAACTTATCATGTGGAAATGTATGTAATACAATTCAAAGAGGTAGCCTACTCTGTTCTTGATTTATTTTATCGCTGTCATACTGTTTCTATTGCATTTGCTGTTTTCCAGACAGGCAATTCCTAGATGACACATGCATGGTAGCGGCACATATCCAAAAAGAATCTCTACTTCACAAAACACAGTACTTGGCACTGTCTCATAAATGTGTTGGTGGCCTTGTATGGGAATTGAGGATTAATGCCACCTGGTCCCAGAGATTGTTAATCCACACAAAACTTCAGCGAAGAGGAGTTTCTCGTGACTTGTCTAAATCTATTCAGAATGCTTGTCTGATAAATGATGGACCCTGGGGCATCCAAATATGAGCAGCAAATCAGAACTCTGAAATTCACTGTTCTAGTTTTGGGTGCAAACTCAGCCTCTAGAGCAGATTACCTCCCAAAGGGGAAAATTTTGTCCTTGTAAGATTTTTCACTGTTCTTGGCACAAGTTGATTGATGTACCGTTCGCATCTCATGCTCAAAATCAATGTTACAAGACAGAAGAGCTATATTCTGATGTTTCACATGCACAAACTCTCAAATTATAGAGGAGGAGGAGCTGATATTTGACCCTTTCACTTTCGGTATCTGACTGATGGTGATTTTACAAAATTATGTTCCCATTTTCCTGGTTTACAAGATCACTAACCCATAACAAATAGTTTTAAAATTATGAGCTACTGAATGCACAAACTAGGCTCCTCTCACATTCACAAAATATTTTGTTTTCATGTTCTGTTCCATTTAGTCTTTTTTTTTAATTGCAATCTTTAGATACTAAAAATAAATGTTAAATAGGTCTTTCTTTACTCGATCAGAGATAAGAAACACTATAACCTAGTCACTTTCAGTCCACAGCAGGAATATCACACACATTGTCAGTTTAATTGCATTCATTAGTCAGAACTAGCAAAACCTTAGTGAGAAAGTCAATGATACTAAATACTTTGCACTGATTTCTCTGACCATAACACACAAGTGTATAAGCCGATATGGGCATTTTAGTTACTTCTGTAATACACCTGAAGGTTCCAGTGAAAGTACATGAAGCTTAGTTTCAAATCAGCATCTTCACTAACGAGACTGGAATAGGCTGCCCAGAGAGGTGGTGGAGTCTCCTTCTCTGGAGACATTCAAAACCCAACTGGACACATTCCTTGCAACCTGCTCTAGGTGACCTGCTTTGGCAGGAGGGTTGGACTAGATGATCTCCAGAGGTCCCTTCCAACCCCATATGATTCTGTGATTCTGTGACATTGGATTGGCCACACACTAATAGCAACATTGGCCATGTTCCAAAAAGCCTTTTCAAACAAGTATGGCATGACAAATTTTGTGGACTCAAAGAAAAGCTTCTGTTCTCATTAAAAGCCTTTAGGAGTCAAACATTCCTGAGACAGGCTTAAAAAAACAAATGAAAGTACACAGGTTGGAGCAGAGCAGAGGTAGAATCACTGAGAACACCAATTTTGAAAAATATTTTCATTTCAGGGTTTTCATGTCATCAGAAGCTAAGAAGTAACATGAAAATTGGTAACCCGAGGAGAAAATATAATCTCTAGACTTTTATCAAATTGAAAACAGAAGTACAAATCTATATTTGAACTAATAAATTAATGAATTATCTAAAAGCACAATACTGTTTTTGCCAAGTGCAGTTAACATCAAATAGGGATGATCCAGTAAAATGGCTTAAATAATAAGACACCGTTCTCCTTAATAGGAAGCCCCAATAACACACACACATATATACAAAAAGCAGATTGAAAAGCCCTAATAATAGTCATTCTATTGCCTTTTACACATTATCATTAGTCATTGATTGCCATCATGCATGTTTAATTATGAGGACAATGATCTGACCAACGCATTTTAGCATCTATTAGCAATGTACTCAGGCAGTTCGTCATCTGGTCTGAAAAACCGTCAAATAACTAAAAGCCACCTTTAAAAAAACACCATCATTCCCGTTGACAAACACTCAGCACCTGTTGAAGTTCTTTCATAATGAGTGTCTCCAGCTCAGTGACACACTCCTCCGAAATATCTGCTTGCTGTAACAGTGAGAAATGTGGCTTTCATTCCCGCTGCTTCTTTCTGCTTGTCATTTTCATTGGCTGAAATTCAGATTAATATAGCTAATAGTGGACTCTTACCATAAGGTCTTTTTTGGTTGGTTTGTTTAAAAAGACTCTTAATTGGTTCAGCTAATTATGAATTATGCACTCCATACAAAACCCCTTGAATTTAAGTGGACAGGCTTTCCTTGCCTTACATAGATTAAGTCTTCCACTAGCAAGGGAATAAAACCAAGCCTTTTCTCATCAACTTCCATTTCAATTTCCATCCAGTTGTTTATCACAGCAGCCTTACCTAGAAACTCAATGAGTTTTGCAATCTTTGCTAAGGAACAGTAAAAACTGGCTTCCCTTTGATTTTCTCCTTGTTTGCCTTCAGACATTTCAGGACAGCTCTGGAATCAGATTAAGTGAAGGAACAAAACAAATGGTCCATATGCTTGTCACCAGTCACAGAACTGGTGCCTTAGCATTGCAAAACTTGTGAGGTCTCATGCTCACTTCTACTGCATTGCTCTGCTTAAATGTAACATAGAAACTTTATACTCAGCACCTGATGAAAACCATATTTCTGGGAATGCTGTAAGCACGGCAGAAAAGAATCAATTTGATTTTACAGAAAACTCAGCAAAACAAACAAATGAAACAGTTTGCGTCCCTGCAAACAGCTTTGCACGCAGAGCCGTGACTACAAGCAAGTTAGTCTACACTTCACAGGAGTGCTTAGTCTCATCTCATCTTTGGATGAGTGCCATCCCATCTTTGCCTGTCTTCCTTGTAAAAAGACAACTCTGGACACTCCTAATGGTTATCTCCAAAACAGAAAGAAGTCATGGGAAAAGATAAGGGAACATGGAGATCCTTAGCCTGGGCCTGTAAGGAGTAGAAGCAGCAATGAAATGTCAAACTCCAGAAAGCAGAGAGCTGTGGTATGGAAATGGGGGAAGAAGAGCCAAAAGAGGCCATGCTTTTCTGCTCCTATGGCAGATGTAACAGGAAATTTCAAAAATTCCCCAAAATAAGAAGGGAGGTTAAAGTTGCAAGGCCTATGTGTGGTGCTTGCAGCCAGTTCAGCCAAAAGAGTTACAAGGGAGGTGATATGCTACCTTAAATTTTTTTCAGACTTAAGTATTTCAGAGCAAGGATTCTTCTTTCTTCTTTACACTTTGCTCAGTGCAATGAAGATAAATCCCTTTGTGTCTCCGTGTGATGTAAAGAACAGGGGCAGTACCTAAAGAACAGTACCTAGGGCAAACAGGGTGGCTGAATACATTAGGAAAAAAAAATCCTATTGTCAATATATTTTTTCCTTCACAGTGCTAGATGTTTACTGTCCAGGGTATTTAAGGCTTGATTTTTGCATTGACTTCTTTAGGAGTGATGACAGGCTTGAAGTGAAACACACATTTAGATGCTTTGGCACAGCAGAGACAATAAGCCCAGAACCGAAACACACATTTAGGTGCTGAGGGAGCTGGCAGACGTTATCGCTGGACCACTCTCGACAGTAGAGGATTAAATCTCAGCTACAGTCACTGTTGGGATATCGAGCTACAGCCTTCACATTGCTTTATTGCAATTTTTTGCACATATGTCTGCGATCAGATACAGTGCTCTGACATATGGTGAGTGCACCTGCTAAGTTAGCCAGGGCTATTGCCTCAAACAACAATGGACACTTACGGCAGGACCTGCCAGGGTATAAATAAGGGATTATAATGTCCCTCACGCTGTAGTGCTTTGCATTCCCCAAATAAACACGGCACCACAACACTGTAATAATATCAGATAAACAGTCTAAAATGTTTTGTAAGTGTGCTACAGAATAGACTCACCACTCTCCCACAGTTAACCAATTATTAATTATCCAAGATTTAAATTGATAAAGTATCTCATCAGGTTTTTGGTGCTCGTTTGCATGACTTGGGGTGGAATACTAACAGACCGCTTATCCACCCACACTCACATTTTCATCTATAAAATTATATATATCCCACAAGAAATGCAACTGCATCTGCGAGAGGGAACCATAAAGTTCAACTACTCTTTATCACAGAGCTTGGCAATAGCATTCACACTGTTCCTTCAGCAACAAAATCCGCAAACTGTACTCTATGCATTTCCCATTTACATTCACCCACCACCCAATTAACGTCCCGTTAAGATGCTCACCTGCAGAGCCTTTTATTCCCAGGCCTCCGCAGCATAGCTTTAATCCCTCTGCTACATACACCTTATTGCAAGACCTACATTGTTGTAGTTCTTGATGCTTTTTCAACTCCAAACACATTCCCTCTCCAGCACATTTTCCAGCATCTTGAAAGAGGTTATTCGTTACCGGATCCTTTGGGACTTACCCATACACTAGATTCTCTAGATCACAACTGTAGTCAGGCTTTTATACCAACTCTTTATATACATCAGACAAAGCTATTCACCATGTTTATTCTTTTGTGTTTCAACAGACCTGTTTTGGCACCAGCCTCTCCTGACAGCTTGGAAATAGTGTGACAGCAGCACTGCAAATGCCCGTACAACGACTTTCTCTGTAACAGAGCTTCTTAGGACAAAGAATCTCAAGCTCAAATCTCAGAGACTTCAAGGGATTTCATATCCCATCTCTAAATCTGGTCCCCAAAAGTAAGTTCTGGATCGTATCCGCAACTACAAAATGGAGATTTTTTTAGGAATTCACATTCTTTTTATTTTTCAATTAGCAGAAAAATTGCAAATAAACTATCTCAGTCATAAACATCATGAAGACAGCCTCTAAGATCTGAATCCAATTAAAACCAAACCTCAAAATCTCATCTTCAGTTTAGACTTGAATCCCATTTCTTTTCTGTGTTCTGGTTATCCATATCATTTTATACTGTCACATGTAATATCATATCCTCAGTCACAAGAAAAAGAATTTAATGTTTTCATTTTATCCAGTTCTGTTTATTTTTGTAAGGGTACTGAATGTATGGCTAACACCACCGAAGTAATTAGCACAACATCATTTTTTCTTTAGTGTTATTTCCATAACCCTCTGTACACCCTGGGGGTCTTTTTACAAGTTGGGGTTTTTTTTAACTCCTCAAATAAATTACTCTCCATGCTTACACCTGAGTAAACAGAATATATAATTCTAGTGACATATTTCAAACTCATGCTTTTGAAGCTCCCCTGTCCTAGCGCTGCTAGCAATTTTTGTCTATGGAAGATTGGAAGACTCTCCAGAGCATATTACCATCAACATCTGCCAGGGACACTGCGATATTAGTCAAGGCATTTTTAATAATGCAAGAAAGGTCAGCAGCCCACAGAATATCAAGTTGGATATCGAAGAATTATGAATCTTTTTCTCTTTGTAGCTTTCATGGGTATTGTTTGGGATTTTTTTCTGAGTAAGTTTAGGACAACAATAGTTTATTTTCAGGGTATGCCAGAAAAAACAGGAAAGAAAAAAAAAAATACCTTTCTCATCAAATGAGAGTAAACATGTGTATATACACCACAGCTTATACGTCAGTGCACATAAAATAGTGTAGGGATCAGGCATATAACACACTCTTTAGCCGAAATGTAGTTGCTTCCCAGTAATTCAATTAGAAATTGCATTGTAACTCCAGGTGGGAAAGGTGGAAGCCAGGGCTAACAGCCACAAAAGCCGCCCCCTCTCCAGGCCGTTGAACACAAGGAGCTAAATTCCATATTTTGTTCTTTTCATACCACTAGAGTTAATGTTGCTTTACAACTAACAGGTTTTTCCTGGAACAACTCAGGATGTGATCACATAACAGGGCCTTGACCTTTTGGCTACATAATGCTTCTGTGATCAATAGCACAGAAATTAATGTGTTTATTGTATCAGAGCATTTTTAAAATTTCATACATACAGTCACTAATTACCTCAAATGCCCATGATACTGCATTTCGAAGTGCTGGTCCAGCGCTTTCAAAATTCTGCACAGGAATAAGTTGAATTAGGCAGTCTGAAAAATCAAACCCAGCTAATTTCTTCTGTTATCCCCAGGTCATTAATCTTCATGGGACAAATTACCACCGGCAGCTCAGCAGTGTGGCACTGATGGACTGGGGAGACAACAAAGCCACTCTGCCATAACTGAGAGGAGTATTTGCCTCACATGCTCTGCACCTTCTTCCCTGAAATTTCCCCTCATTTCCTGTGGCTTTTTGTTGTATATTATTAGAATTTATGATTTTTCATTGGTCTTTTCTTAGAATTATCTATTCAACCTCACATTGAACCATCCTCTACTGACAACAATACAGCCACTTTGTTTGCAATTTGACAAAGCAATTTTTCACACTTTAAACTGTATTTATTTGCATTCTTCTATTCTACACCATTCCATTCTATATTAGAATAGCAGAACTATTCTAATAATGTTTACAACCTTAGAAATTACATAGGAACCTGGTATGGTGTTAGTGGCAAAATATTAGTATTAAACTAACAGGTTGTTAGCTGAACTCAGGTGAGGTTGTCACAATGAAAATGTGAGCTCTCATCACAAATATAACAGTGATGCAGAAAGATGAGTTCCAACTTGATAAAAATAAAAATTTAATATCCAATGAGAAACACAATACTAAAAAGTCTATTTAATTTTCCCAGAAAAAAATTATGCTCTTTTCAGTCTGGTATGCTGTATGCACAAATTACCTTCAGGTCACATTTTCTTTTCTCTAAGCTTTTACAGAGAGAGGGGGGAAATACACAAGCCTTTTTCTTTAACCTATAGCAGTACAGCCAAAGGCACTGATGAGGTCACAACAGTACATAACAAACGATCAGTAACGAAAACGGTGCCATATGTTGCTTTTCCCTTGCTATACTTAGTTCTCTGGAAAATGATCAACAATAGCTGCAGCTAAATCGCATCATATTTTTCTGTTATCAAATGGGGTTAAAAAGTCATGTAAATAAATATACATGAACTAAATAGAAACAGCTGGAAAGTTCCCAGAAGGGACCTCTAACGACCTCCAAGTTGGACGGAGCTTGGTAGATCAAGGGATCATTATTAAGATTAAAGGCTTACACCAAACCTGCCGTAAAATTCAGTCTGCTTAATTTTAAATGTTTGTGGCATGAAATGGAAAGTACTAAATGGTGGCACTTATTAATTTTTAAAAAGAAGGGTGACAAGAGTGAGAGGTTACATTTTCTACATTCCCAGCGTGCATGGTGCTATTTGCTGAGATAAAGAACTCTGTAGGTATCTGCTATGAAAATCAAACATTTCAAGCAAACTCTTTCTTGTATTGATTTTCTGGGGAAAAAAAAAAAATTATCAGCATTGTTAGTGCTTTTGGTTTTTTTTTCAAAGGCTGTAGACCAACTTCATTTTAGAGCAACACACCACAGCAGTGATTGGAGCTAAATCTAAACTCCTAGAAGCAGGTGCTTTTTTTACCTTGGTAGTTTGACCTATGCTATTCCAATTGCATTTGATGGGATTACGCTGCTGTGCCTAACAAATAACTGAGATGACAGCTGTCTGAGTCTGCAGGTGTTACTCAGTGTCTCACCATCCTCGTGGGATACCTGCTCCCTGAATTGCATTTCTAAACTAAGTTAAAGAAATGTTCTACAAGTCCCCTGCAAAAGAGAGGCTCTGCGTCTCTCCCGCGGGATATGTTAACAGTGTGTTTACGCTGCAGCCCATTTCCCCACACAGATTGCCACCCTTTGAAACTCACTCAGCACTTCGAATCTAAGATCTGTTACCAGCCAAAGAGTCCAAATGCTTAAAATCTCAAAAATCTCTCTTGAATGTTCCGCAGTTCTCTTCTTTTGAAAGTCAATCTCTTATCCCCAAAGAAGACAGCATGACAGTAATTAGTTATACTTGTTGAGAGATTTACACGGGAAGACTTCCCTCCACAGACAGGCTGTGTGAAATTTATGTACGTTTGGAAAAATATTTAGACTTTTGTCATAGCTTTTCCATCTGTATTCATTGGCAATCAAACTCCTCAGGCAAAGATCTATGCTGACAATGTAAATTAGGTCATAGTGACACTGGTCCTCTGGGAATGCTGGAAAATCTTCAAAACTGCTGAAGAATAACTGCACCCTGTAACCTGGAAGGAGTACCTTATCACGCGGAGTTGTATTTTCAAATGATGACTGTATCCTGATCACTTGAGCCAGCACAGAGCCACACAGCATAATCCTACTAGCATAGCATGTATCTACTAGTATTTGGGTTGGTTTAGTCAGTCTTTTGTCCACTGGAGAAATGAAGGATTTGGCTTTACTCTTTCAAAAATATTTCACATGGCAAAACTCAACTGTTGAAACACTATGAACAATTTTGTCTCTGAGATGATGATTAGAAAATGTGACAAAACACTTGCTTTCTGCTTCAGCCAGTTCCTACATTGAGGCCCATTGACAATATTTTGGAAGCCAGTCAAAACAGACTTACATTTCTAAAAGCATGAGCCAAAGGGGTTACATTCTTATCTGGCATATGGTGTCATATTTAAATTGGCATTAAAGCTGCCATATCAACAGGTCCCTCTGAATGGCCTGATACCTGTGTGCCAAAACCCTGGGAGCTTCAGGAAAATCTGTCATAGGCCTGAAACAGGTACAAGCTGAGGGAGGGATCTATTTATAAATCAGGTAATGGGGGTTCAAGCTTTTAGCAAAGGCAGAAGTGTGGTGAAAGAGAGTACGGGGAAAGCGGGACTTAAGCCAGCTATGAAGAACAAGATTTTCTTTAGCTCTGCAGCTTTTAAAAATGCATCCATTTCTGCTCATGTTTTGTGAACTTTAGAGCTTTTCTATCTTACTTTAATCTCACAGCATTTATAAGCATGGCACGTGCTTAGGAAACTTGGAAGAAGCCTACTCGCCAGGTGGGTTTCTCCGCAGAGGTCCCTGAGTTGTACTAATCTGTGATACATTCTTGGAAGCTAAACTGTTATAAAGGGACAGCAAAGCACCTCTCTGAGCTGATTTGTGAAAATTGTTTCAGTGAGTAAACAAATGTGTTTCCTTACTCTTGATAGACAGCCTCATAAAGTTTTCATAAAAGATCTGCATTATTAAAATCCCTGTTGTCTCCTGAGGAATCCTGAGGTATAGACATCTCAGGTGATAATACGGTCCCCGTTCCATGTAACTTACAATATAGATGTTATTTTTAAAAAGAACACTTAGCAATGGAGCAGATGACCTGTTCTTGCAGGATTAAGTCCAATCTTACCAAGAGATGAGATAAAAACAACCATTTACCTATAGGTGGAAAGGAGCCTTAGTTACACTAGGAGTCCATTCTGCCTTGCTACCATGCCTTGCTTACAATGATATTTTCAGAAAACAAGAATAAAGTCCAGTAAGGGTGCTTCAATGAGTGTTTTAGGATTATAATTATCACAGTGTATTATGTGGAAATTAAAATATAAGAAATCAAATGTACAAAAAATATTCCTTACCAGTTGTTTGGACTGCATTTTTCACCCAGCCTCCTTCCTATAGAACATTAAACTGCTATTACCGTTCTGCCAGATAAATAGGCAAAGTAGTTAAAAGTGACCTGCCAAGGAAACTTTTAACTCCTGAGCACATCATCACAGCAGACACAAAATTTTCCCTGATGAATGTAAGTTATTCTAGGACTGGTGGGTCTTTGTGGCACACAAAGAGCAATACACTCTACCCTGCTCACAAGAGTGATTTTCACTTTATGTGATAACGAGCCTTTTGTATTTTGGAAGTATGTAACAAAGTAGCACTGTAGGAGACCCACTGTGTTAGTCTTTTTTAATGGAGCCAGATCTATAGATTGTCAAACAAAATGGTAGCGTTTCTGCCTTTCCCTGAAGCTCTCTCTTTGCACTCTGGAGCTTTATAGGAAGCACTGGAATTAAAAGAAAAGTTGCTACCATATCAAGAAATGAGATTTAGAAAAAAAGGAACTTAATTTTAAAAGTCAATGCTCAGGTGGAAATAAGCAGAGGGTCTAGAAATGGGTTTGCCATTAAGTAACATAGAACAAAATTTTGAAACCTCTGGAAGCCATTTAAGAGATGTGACATTGCAAGTGATACTATGATTATGGAAGAAGCTTTATTAACAGCTTATAGTAATTTCATAAAACTTCAGTTCCATTTAAAGATGTGAGGAAGATCCCCTACAACAGACTCCTATTGCAGAGTGCAAGGAAAGGAGGAGGCCTGAGAAAAAAGGAAAATACTTCTATAAATGAAGAGTTGGGACTGTCTGTAAAAACTGTAAAGCAAGGGAGCTCGGCACAGTAAAATCAGAGAATATTTCTGCTTTCAAAATGGGAAGTTATTACAGTCTGCAATCAGAAAGAAGATGAAAGCTGCACCAATGAAATCCCAAACTCACACTTGAGAAACTGTAGAACTAAGTGCCTATTAAAAAGCCAGAAATCAGACAGAGAAACATGCAAGGGACAAGGTTAAATATCATCAAAGAGAAGGATTGAAAGAAGGTCAATAACTGCTCGGACAGGAAAGGAAGATGAATAGAAAATTGTTCTGGACCACCTCAAACCCCTGCTTGGCAGAAAGGTATTGATGGGATTTGAAGTGACCAAGAAAAATGTGAAAGATGTGTCCTCCTTTCTCTCACAAAGTGAACAGGAAAAAAAAAAAAAAAAAAAAGAGGAAAAAAAAAAAAAAAAAAAAGCGGAAGGCGGGAAAACCCCTTCAAAAGC
>NW_015090995.1:11053141-11122914 GCF_001431845.1 Calidris pugnax
AAAAAAAAAAAAAAAAAAAAGAGAGAGAAACAAAAGAAAGAAAAGCTGAAGTCAGGGAAACCTCCTTGCAAGTCCCTGGGATTTGCTTAGGACAAAGGACAGGCTTTAGACAGGACACTGTAAAATAGTGCCTTTTTAAACCATCATTTCAGAAAAGTGCCCAACATATTTACATAATACAAGTCATTGTATAATAACTGGATAAGGAACATACCTTTATGTGTATTTTAACCATATAGAATCAGCTTTTACTTTTGGCAGAGACATAATTCATTTTAAACTCTGAAAAATCCCCAGTAGTTTATCCTGCTTGCCCAGAGCAGGTCCAGCCCAGCAGGGATCTTGAACATTGCAATAATCTCATCAAGAAAACCAAAACAAAGACTACACTTTAAAAACTGCTTATGAAAAGCATCATGAAGAAAGCTACTTTGGTAAGATAGGAAATAAATCTGGAGGATCTCGGACATGCCTTTCTTCTGGCACAGGCTTCTCATGGAAACTTTGGTAAGTCCTCTTATCCTCTCATGCTTCAAGTTCCTCACCCATATAACAGAGGTAACAAGGTCATTGAGGTTTTGGGTTTTTTGCTTAGGTGTAAATAATTTGTAGCTGTGATTATCTGGTAATACGGGTGAGCATGGCATTTACTGCAACAAGTCTCTGATGCAGCTTCTCAGCACCACTGTAATACAAATCAATTTTAATCCTTCATGGTTTCAGCTCATTTTTCCAGTGGGAGCAAATACCTTTCTAACAAGTGATAGATGGAGGGGACAGATCTACAAACTCTTCCCTATCCATTCTTTCAGACCTCATCACTTTTTGCTTCTATACCCTAACACTGATTTTCTCGTTGAGAAATGTCTTCAGCAAATGCAGGCAGTGACCAGCATAGGGGTGACCAAACCACGACAACCATCACAAAGGCTCAGTCCTGCTCTGCATCTCCTTGGGAGAGCCACATGACTAATAAAGTGTAAAAAAACCCAGACACATTTCTTGCACATCGATGCGACAAACCAGGACAGAACTGGTGGGCAAAGACGGGCTGGTGCAAGAAACAGCTTACTCAGCCCATGCCCCATCTGTTATCTGCAGACAACAGTGAGTTACATCCCTTAATTTTTCTATATAATGTCTCAATCTCTATATATTGAAAGAAGAGGGTTAGACAAGATCAAGGGCAGTGGTATTGAGCTGTCATGGTGATAAAAGCTTGAAAGATTAGCTAGCTGAGCACTTGATTCATGCAAGCATGAATAAAGCAGGAAGCCAGCAGGTGACATCATGGCCCCAACTCTGAACAAACTGAGCTCCTTCCAGGGTAACAGGTGTTAAACTGTGTTTAGACAAAGTTTTTGGAAGGACTGAACTGTAGGACCTGTGACAAAGTCTCATTTTCTCTGGGTTTCCTTTCCAACAGGTATGATAGTTTTCATAGAAGGTACAGCATATGGGAGAGACTTAACTTTTTTTAAAACCTGTCCTCCATTGCAGGAGTAGTTGTGATGAATTCTCAATCAAGGTAAATACAACCTGCGTGATTAATTTAAGAAGGTGAAATTAGAGGCTAGTAGGAAGACAACAACTGTTGGAAAGCACCATGAGCAAATGATGGATGAGACCAAGGAAACAAATGGATAGATTGTCAAACATTCAAACCGACAGCACAAGGGGAAATTGATGGCAGCTGTTTCAGCCAGAGCCCAGACCTACCATGCTGCCTTAAAGCATCATTAACTTTAGTATAAAAGCTATGTGCTACAGAGACTTTATTAGGCAGAATCACAGGTGTTTAAGAACTTGATGAAGTATTTTCTTGTTCAAGAGAATTTGAACTTCTTTCAAGTATTCTTGTTACACACACAGATGCTGTGAGGGCCTCACATGTACATCAAAGTGACCCAATGTGTTTGACATGCTGAAAGCATCTGGGGCTCTCTGGTAAATGGCCTGCCTGGCCAAAAACGAAAATTGTGTCTATTCAGGCAAAAATAAAGTTCATTTACGCAGGTGAAAAGGCCAATTAAGTGCCCATATCAGAAACAGTGCCATTTGGAAGGCGTAGCAAGGGAGGCAGAAGAAGTTCTACTGTGGTTCATGCTTGTGGCATAACATCAAAGTTGGTGATGTAGATAGTCTGCCACTAGCACCACTATCATCCCCAGCCCTCCCCAGCCGTACCTGACACACCTTTGTCTGAAGCACAAGGTGTGCAGGTGTGAAACACTATGCCACAGTGGTTTACACTCTTGCACTGGTGAATGGGCATTCCAAAGTACATGACAGCAGAAAGGCTACTTCGTTACACATTCAGGAATTCTTCCTTTAGCATTCATTCAACTTGAGTTTACTTAAAAATAAACAGTTGATTAATCCAGAGGGGAAAAAACAAGCAGAGTCAGTGAAGAAGACAAAACTTTCCACAGTAAAGATGTGAGCTGTACAGCAAAGCTTGAGAAGAAATGGAGTCCTGCTTGCTTTGTCAGTAATTCCTTTGACTATTTTTGATAATATCCTAGAAGCTTTTAAAAGACATTCAACAAAAAGGTCACCTGGAAGTGTTTGCAAAGATTAGGGGAGATCAGAATGCGTTTACTGTGCACTATCTGCCACATGCTCAATTCACTGTCATGGAGGAAGAAAACAGCAGAATTAATCCTCACAGAGGAAATTAGGATGATATTGTGCTGGGTCACGTTCCTGGATTATAAGATTTCAACTAGTCAATCCTGAATTATTGCTCTGCAAATACCCAACAACTTAATTTGATAGACACTCTGAAAAAAAAATTACAATAGGAAATTACTTTCCTTGTGTTTCAGAATAAACATTCCATAAAAAACAAGAGGCATTTAGCTTGACACGAGTGAATACCCATACCTTTATTAATCCAGGCTGTATTTCAAAGTAGGTCTCTATCGTGCCATTGCTATTAACCCTCCTAACAAGCATATTTTTTTGCACAGCTAGCATGAATTATTCTGGTCGGGAGGCTCAGCTAAATAGAGGACTGTTCAGAAACCTACCTGTATCTTCAAGGTGAAGCAAGATATGGATTAAGCTGCCCAAAGGTAGAAAAAACATTTCCTTTGGTGCTTTCCCCTAGACCCCCTGTTATCCCATGGAACAGTAAGCCTCAGTCAGGTGCTCTTCTACAACTTTCACCCTGAAATACATGTTTTTCCTTAACTACTTTGCACAGCTTCTTGAGAGAACAGATGTGCAAGTGACATAGCTGTAATAGTTACACAGCTCAAACAGAATATCAAAACCCATGGAAATTAAAGATAGAATTTGACTTTCTGCTCTCTGGGTGACCTCAGAACCTAATACAGGGTTTTGTAAGTCACCCACACAAGTAAGGGCATCTACACTGGCATGCTGTTCTTGGGAACGTAACCCCGCTAGGCATTTTCACGTTCCCTCACATAACTCTTAAAAGTGATTCTTCAGTAAGGTCAACAGAAAAGAAGCATTTCCAAAAGCACCTGTCTGGAACGTGGGAAACAGGCAAATCCTCCAAATCCTATTACCATGTCAGATACTGCAGATTAATGGAAACTCTCTCTCCTCTGGCAGAAGCATAGGGAGCCTTGCACACTTGATGGGAGGGTTCAAACCAAGCAAGATTTGTGACTTGTGCAAAGCCAGTGCCTTTATCACATCCAACTTAAGCCTCTTTTCTAAAATTTTTTTGTACTACTAACATAGCTCGTAATGAGGTCTTATTGTGCAAGGCACTGTGCAAACAGAAGAGAAAAATGGCATTTGCCCCAGGGACGTTAGGCTGTATTTAGAGAAGACAGATGGCAAATGCAAGAACAGAGGCTCAAAGGCAGACAATGGCTCACGGAGCAGCTATGCAGCTCAGAAGTCAAACCTCTCAAATATTTGCCTGGTGACCAGTGCTTCAGATTTCATTGCTTCCTCAAGTCCTTGTCCTGCCTGCAAAGTGACATGCAAATGCCTGCACTGGGATATACTTTCCCTTGCATAAATCTACAGAATTTCATCCATTCTGAAAATTCATCTAATTCGACCAAACATTCATGGTCTAAATAGAAAATGCAGATGAAGAATACATGCATGCCTAAATTCTTTTAAACAGTTAAAAAAACAGCACCAGCCAAACTCAAGCAAAAAGCCTATCCTACTTCAAAATACTTGAATTAGTCACATCCATTTAACTCTACATATTCGTGCAGTACAAAACAGTACTTATGTTTATGGCTCAGACTGCGAACTCCTCACTTTTCAAGATGCTCACAAAAGAAATCTGATTGCTTTTGATGGGGTTGTTTGCATCAGTAGGAGCTCAACAGTATAAGTGGTTCACTCATTCCTTTTGGCGGGGCTTTGTTCCGTCACCTGAGTTTCTTTTGGTCACTTGTACAATAACATTGCCTGTCCCACATCCAGGCACAGCGCTGTCAGTTCCAACGCAACCCATTCACTGCGGAAACGTGGACACTTCAGTTCATTGCTCCAGCACAGCGGAGCATGCATGCACTGGTTACAGTGGGGTTCCTCTGTGCTGAAGCGTCCAGCTTTGACTTTTTGAGGCCTGTGAAAGAGTTAAATGTTGATTTTAGAATCTCAGTGTCCTTCTCACCAGAGAATTATATTTCAGCATACTATTATGGCAAATTTTACTAATGTTTGCCTATGGGGATATCTGAGTAATGGCACCATCTGACTCTTATCATAATTTGATTCAAACTCATATTGCTTTTACATTTTATTTCTCTTTGCCATTCTGGCTTGTAACAGCCAACAGCAGGCTGAAATTTTACCTAAATGAGAGCATTTTTGCTCAGCGAAAGAACATTACTCTGTGCCATTTGCTTAATAGTTCACATTACTGTGTAGGGAGTGTTGCATCCTTAGGCCAACTTCCTGGCACCCAGTTTGTTAAAAGTTTCAAGGGCAACATAACAGTAGCTTCTGCATGGTAAAAACCGTATTGCCTGGGCAAAATTATGGTTTCTCAGCTAGTCTAGAAGTCAAGAAAAATCTCAGCTGTATTTATGCATGAGCAGAGATAAATGAATAAACGCAACAAAACTGTTGTCACAAAGAATCTGTGTTTCCTAATGAAAACAGCCTTTGTTAATACTGTGCTATGTGTTAATGCTGTACTGCTAGTATTACAGAAATTTAAAAGATGGGCTTTCCCATCCTTGTGTTGTGTTTTCTGCAAGAGCTTTCAACAAAATTAGTTGCCCAAAATAAAAATACATAAACAAATAAAAAAACCCCACCACATTAAATTGCAAGGAACAGAAGAAAACTACTGAACAGAGGAGCTGAGTCTAAAGTGGATCAATGCAGTGGTGACAAGTAAGACAAACTATCGGCTGACCGGAGTGCGATCCAAACCAAAGGGGAGCCGACTGCAGCAGGAGGTGGGCCTGACCCTTCATGCTTCCTAGCTGGAAAGAGAGCTCCAGAGAGAAGGGAAGCTGCACTGAGGGCCAAGACATGAAAGCGCAGCCCTGAGTATCTGCAATGACAGGAGGAAGGCCAAGGAAAACCCCGGTGACAGGCAGGTGCTTGTGCTCCCTGTACAGCACAGCGTGTATTTAAGCACAGAATGCTGAAATACTGCAGAATTTCTCATGTTTCCAGGACTCCACTGCAGTGGATAGAACCATCAGTAATGGCAACACTAGAGCTGTGGTCAATGAATGTTTATGCTTCCTTGGTGCTTGCCATGTTTGGAGACCGCTTAGATTGCTTAAATCACACTGAAACTGCTAGCATGTAATCTGTGAAAATAAGTGAATTTGCCTTGTTCATACAATATTGTGGGACACCAGAAAACACTTCACATAGCATGAAAAGTATCCTGACACAGTAAAAATACATTAGAGTGTAATTTCATCTTGGAAGGAAAGGAGCACCCTGCCTACCTCAGGCTCCTAACTCCTTCTCCACAGCCCAGGAGTCATATGTAACTCTGCCAAAAGCAAAAATTATGTGTCTTCTCTGGGTAGGGAAAGTGGCTTTGATCAGGCTGGAAAAAAGTGCAGATTCAGATGAAAAGACACAATATAAAAAGCAACAATCATGAAAAGGAGTATAAGCTGCACCACCAAGAACAGAAAGGTATTTCAGACAGATCTGATTTTATGTCCCACGTTCCATATCCTACATCTGTTTCCAGAAATAAAAGAGACAATAAATCTTCAATAACTATAGAACTATTTGCCCCAGTTCATAGTACTTTGAAAGCTTAAACCAATTGCTAACATGGTTCAATGCTGATCATAAAACATATTAGGACTAGTTTTTTCCTTCCAGATAAAACTATCGCTCGTGCAAAATGTGCGGGCCCTTTTGATACTTGCTAAAAGCCAGTCATGGTCACGTGTCCAGGGAAACTCTAAGCAACAGAATGTATCTTAAGTAATAAGTGTTGTACCTCACAAGTACCTCACCAAGTTTATATTTGCCATCTTGAAATCAGAGTTTCCCTGTAAGCTATGCTCACTTGTGTGAATTAGAGCATGTTCTGCAAAGCCCTTCACGGGCCAAGGAGAACATCACTGATCCACGCCCAGAAAACAGAGTCCTTGCAAGGAACAGCTAAAAGTACCTGCACTGCACTGAGCTCAAGTGTCTGCAAGGGGACTTCCAGTGTGACACGAATGCCTGTATGTTCAGACTGCCTTAATCACAGGAGTAGTGGTTGTGGACCATCTTTTCATCCCAAATTGTATTCTGCATTTAACCAGTGAAACACACTGGTTGGGAAGTTACTGCACAAAAGCTGTATGTGCTAATACTGCAAAGTATTTTAGCAAAAAAATGCCAAACTGGAGTCTGAATTTCAAAGCATAAAAAAGTACTAGCATGAGAAAGGACTAGAACTAAACTGGAGCTTAAAATGACACAACCAGACGCATACAAAAAATGAAAAATGGATTTTTATGAATTCCAACTTCCTTTCTCCCAATAGTTGATCATATTTTTCCCCTGAAAATGCTCAAAGTACATGTTTAACAGAATTTGATAAATAGCTTGAATAACATGAGAAAGATGTTAGTTATTGCCAGCCTGTGATTAGGGTTGATATTGATCTAGAAAGCTAGATATTATTATTTTTAGACTACTATAAAGTACTTCAGTGGCTTATGTTGAAATTATTTCAGAAACTTTTTTTTATTAATACACATCTCTCTGTACTTCTAAGCAGGTGATAGAAGTTTGATCTTCAGCTTTAAAATCCCGATACCTTAGTTGCTAGGAAACCAACACATCTAATTCCTGTGTCTCTTATAACACAAAAATATAATTATATAGTGATTCTCTCAGAGAAACTCATGCTATGTATTTTTCAACTCCCCCTTTTGTCAGTGATTTGAAGCTTTCTTTTGATTCATTTGGGCTAAAGAAAAGGCACATCAGTTATAAAGATATTGGTAAATATATTAACAGAAAAAGAGATGGAACAATCTTTTATCAGAATTTTTCATTTATCTCATTGCTGGAATAAGAAATGACTGAGCAGCAAGTTATAGGGTCTTGAAATTTACTTGTAATATGGATTCACAAATTTATCTTTAATATTTCATTACCATGATTGTTGATCCTTTCTGGTTCAGAAGCTGTCTTTGTAGACAATCAATCTAGTGTCTTTATGAGAAACATTATTCATAAACATATGTAAAAGGTCTGTGCTTTCATTACAGCATAGCCAGTTAACCATCTATCTATGTATGTCCATCTGACCTTGCAATTACTGGCTTATCTATATGATGCATTGCAACAGAGTTATTAATTCTACTTCCTTAGACTTTTATTCTTTGGCTTGGCAGGTCTACCAGGAAGAATAACACATATTCCATTAATAACAATTATCTGTGACACAAAAGGAGCCTGAATAACATTTTATTCAAAAAGTGGTATTTTATCTGTGGACATAAGCAAATATAAATACCCTGAATTCTGGTAAACTTATTTCTTAATTGTATCAAAGATATGTTGTCATATGAAAGAAACAGTGATCGTGTATGCTTTTATATGAGAAAGAAAAATGAAAAATATCTAAATATAAAAATCAATACCGTCTCCACTATCTATCTCACATTTTTTCAACAAGTGCCAATAAAAAACAGAGAGAGTGGTGAGAAAGAAGGTAGGACAGTCTGTTTGTTCCCTTCTTCTAGAGTTCTCAAAACTCCCAAAGTCACCATTTTCTGTCTGCTTTTCTTGGGACAGCACAGCCAACACGCCGGCAGACACCAGCTGAACATCCTACCCATCAGCCAAGTCAAACACCCAAATGCACTGCGTACCCTCACTACTTCTTCCTCAGCCACCAGCAGCACCACAGAGGGAGGAAATCTCCCTTCTTTACAAAAAATGAGAACCCTCAGCTTGCACAGACTACGTTTCTTCCACCATTTCAGAGTCTGCCAGCAGCCAGCCACATTAATGCTGCCAGCTGCTGCCACAGGTGACGTGACAGTGCTGAAGGGAAGGCTCTCACACCATGGTGATAAGCCATACAAGAGCTTCTGTAATTACTTATCACAGAATTGTTTTTCTCTTTGCCTTTAACAAAATAAATAGGAAATGACACACAATAAATTGTATTAAAATGTTTAGATTGCAAATCACACGCTTAAGCTTAGGGAATGGTAGACTTTCATGCTGTCACGCGGTCTTTATTCTGCCCTTTCAGGATTATAACATGTTTTTCAAATTCCATGATCTGAACTACTTTTCCAAACGCTGGGCTTTGAGCAAGATAAGAGCTCAGTGTTGGAAGATAAGTGTTGGAAAAAATCCAGCATGCATAGAATTAAGATTGCACAAAGAACTACAAATTCAGATTTTCCCAGTTCTTCAATTCTTGACCTTGCAAGTCCTGACCTGAGAGTCATACTTTTAATGTATAACTTCAATGAATACATCTGCTTATACACAAATGGTATTATACACATATCTCAAATACACAGACAAATCCATTTTCTCTATTGAAAATGTTTCTATTAGGAAATAATTTTCTTAATCCTTTGCCCACATAAGTAATCCTAACAGAAGGATCCTACTGGAAAGATGTAACTATGCCCTAAAAGCTCACTGTATACTTTTAAACAGAAAACCTCCATCACCAACAAAGTATCAGTTACTCACCAGAAAAACATCTTTCCTTCACACCCTGCAGTTGCCCACCATGGTTCTTACATACACCTTCAAGAAAGCTCTAGAGAGAGTAGCAGAGCAGAGCTCTCTCATAAATGGAGATGGAAAAAGACTAAGATTGTTTACCCTGAGAAAAAGACAACTAAGGGAGGAAATCATGAAAGGAATGTTAAAAAAATATGGATCTAGGGGCTTGCAATCTACCTAAAATGGCAAGAAAAAAAAAAGTCCAACTGTCAGAGACACCTTCATCGTTGCAAGAAGCACATTCTCCAGCACGTGCCTTGCTATAGTTGTCATTTGCATAGGGAACTGTATCAGTATTGTGATTTTCTATTCCAGCACTAATATCTGAGAGAATAATAAAATAAACAGATTCCTCCCCAAAACACAATAGATTACAGCCTCTATTCACTTCCTTTCTCTTATTCCATCAGCTCTAGGACTCCATCAGTCTCATCTGAATGTGCAGTACAAAGAAAGCCATATCTGAACTGAAAACAGGATAAACAAAAATGTCCAGAGGACAGAAGGCTCAGCCTGGTTCACTGCAGCTGTTAGACATATGACAACCTGCCTAAAGTGACAATACGACCAGGGCTCAGCAGAAGTGTACTGGACCTTAGTGACTGCTCTCTGTGCTATATCCCTGCAAGAGCAAATCAAGCCTGTGTTAGCATGGCTTTGATTATCTAGCCTAATCATTTGAGCTAGCTTTTCAAAGTCACTTAATACACAGCTGAAACAAGAGACTAGAAACAAAACCCTAGAAGTAGCACTAGGCTGTCAAAAGTAAAAAGAATTCAGAATATGCAAACAAGCATTGATTTGTAAAAGTATTACTATAATTGAAATACAGTGAAGGAATAAAACACAGAATTAAACTTTAACTACCTTCCATTAAGCCACCTCCATTCTCTACTGCTATTTACCAAAGAATTTAATTAAAAATAAGATGAAGAATATGGTTTGGAAGGATACACGTTTCTAAAGCAGCTGGAAGGATCTAAGTTAAAAATGCAACAAAGCATATGTGGATGCAACAAGAAAACCAGAAAAAGAGAAAGACAAGAGGCCACCGCTCTTAGAGTTAGCAGGAAAGTGGAGAGAACAGTGTGCAAGAGAATTACTGACAAGTCACTGGAGCAAATGCAGCTTATTAGATTCCACTGTGAATATAAGGCAGTTATACCATCTGCAGGTAGACTTCAGAAAAAAAATAAGATCTAGGAAAAAGAGTTGGGCTCATACACAATTTCTTTGCATTTTCTTATCATTATCAAAGTCCAGACTCTAAAGAAAAGGTGGAAAAATTGCTTATTTTATTGCCATATTACTGTAGGTTTCCTATCAATATTAGAAAGGAGAATATGAGGCTCCAGAATCATCAGTGTTCACTCTTTTTACTCTGCAAACTTCACAGGGCAGAAAGAAATTGTAACTACTCTATCAGTGCTCCTGTCTGTACTTCCCTAGGTCAGACCAGCATGCTCAGGCCTTAAGGAATAAACATCTCTTCATAGCATGAGCAGCAATTATCCTGACTACAGACTACATAAATAGTTTGTCTTGAAATAAGCCTAGCTGTAACTACACACCTAATTCAGGCTCTGAGCCTGAATTTAAGCTCTGAACATAAAGTAAAACTACTGCAGTTCCCTTCACAGCTGTTTTTTCCCCTCCACCCACATGTAACACTTGAAGGCTAAAATAGAAATGTGTAACAAATGAGGCTTAATAACCTATATTTCTGCATAAAGATATTGTAGCAAAACCATTCAAGGTCTCTGTGACATGCCAGTGCTGTAACTCAACATGCAAGTTGTCCTGTTTCCACAGAGCTGAAATTCTTACCTTAAAAAAAAGTCCAGCATAAAACACCAGTCACTGCTCAGCAGGAATTAGTAGCCAGATCTGCAGATCACACCGATGCAACAGGCAGAGGATCACTTGGTCCAAATGGACACAACTACCTTCATTACAAATCAGTTTTGCAGATTTATTCCAGCTAAGGACCTCTGCAAAATGCAAAATAAAATTTATAAGCTTAAAGAATATAATTTTATATCAGTGCACAATATCCTTACTGAGGAGAATGCCTTTCCAGCTCGCCCAGTCCTCTGTACCCTCATCAAAATGAATCAATTTTGTTCGTTTGAGATAATGAGTACTTACAGCATCACCTCTTTTGAGAGAGGACAGGAAGGGAAGAGAAAAATAAACAGAAGAGTAAAGTAAGATCCAGAATCTTGAGCTCAGAGCTTAAAAGGTAGTTTGATCTCCTTCTAAAATAATCGCTCCTTTGGCACTGTTTGAGGACACAGAGGACAAGAGAATTAATTTGGAAGCTCTCTTGTATATATGATACATGAATAAAAAGGCTTGCATGTGCCTTACAGAGGAGTATTGGAGTTTATCCACCTTGAGTAGAAATAACACTTTCTTGCCCCAATATTTTATTTTGTGCCAGTAGTTATTTTATTCACAAACCAGTGCTTTAGCTAAATTATGCAATATAGAGAAAAGCAGCCTAAGCTCATAGGTTTATTATAACAGAAACCACATAGATTTCACCTCACGGAGAATGACTGTCAGAAGTTCAAGATTAAATGCACATTATTTTTTTCATATTGTATAAAATAGAATATTATTTTTTATATTTTGTATTTTATATCTGTATCCATAAAGAAAAGGGTAGCTCAAACCAATGGGTTTAGAAAACACGTTTCATATCCCGAGCGCTGTCAATAATGGCAAACAACTAATCTTCCCTCAATAAATGTATCTGTTATAAGAGCACTTCCTTTTACAATTTCTAGCATAGAAACCGTAAGAAAGGAACGCATAAGATTAGATGAGAGCAACTTGACCTAATATTGAAAACCAGATTACTGCTCTCCTATATTTTAGAGGTTATAAAATCAGTTCTATGTGGAACAGCTCACAAATATTAGTAACGATTTCTTGCAGTAGAAATTAGGAAGACAATAAGACGTTCCCTTTAGTCTGAAATAATGCAAGAATGTTAGATTCTTTTCCCTCTTAAAATGCAAAGGTGACTTACAAATTATCTTCTGTGCCTCAGCAATAAATGGAGAAAAAAATAACTTGCTACCTGTGTACACATATACTTTTCTATTATAATTAATAATGATAGTTTTATTATGGCCCACGTAGCAGCTAATCAATAGGCTTTGATACTTGCGCAGTCAACAATAGTTCCCGTGCGCTTGCATAATGTCCAATATTAAAACTTGTAGCTGCTCAGGTTAATTCATTTACTACCTATAGCCCAAAGTCAGCAGAGAAGCATGTATTTACACTCCATACATCACTCTTAACATTTGTTCAGATTCAGGCTGAACACTCAAGAGCACAGAGAAGAAGAGCAGAAGAGGAAAAGAGGGGGAAAAATAAAAGGCCCAGGGAATAGGAGGTGAGATTACTAGAGACTTCAGGTGAGAACTTCAATTCTACTACTTCCGCACTATTTTTGTTCTGAGTTAGCTCAGAGGAGCGATTCCATACTTCCTCAGAAGAAACAAACCATAAAATAATCCTCCTCCTCTCATAATGAACAAGGTCACATGCAGGACTTGGGGATGTGACCCAAAGCCATCAGAAGACAAAAGCAAGATCCCCAGGAACCTTGGACACATCTCTGTTTTAGCTGTTGCAGACTCATAGGACCTAATTTCTCCCACTTTAGTTTCATGACATATTTCGTTCATTCACCAATCCCCATCTATTTCAGTAATAAGTCAATAAGAGCAATAGCTATTATCCTTTAAGTCCAGTGCTAAAAAAAATAAAAAATAAAAAAAAAGAAAAAGGAAAAAGGAAGTGAGGTTGAAGTTCTTCAGAAGAGATTGTGGTTGGACTTCTTGGTCAAACTACATACAAATGCTTGCCTTCTCTTTTTAGGTTCTTCAAATTTGGGATACTGCACCTAGGATATTTAGCATGTACTTCACAAATGTACTGAGGAACTGTAAGTGACCATGACTTTCATGTGCAAGAGTTGGTTTGGGTTTGAAGTCTTCAAAGACCAGACTCTATAAACCTTACAGAGCACTCCAAAATGAAAGCTTTCCAAGTGTCTATATTGAAGCCAATGGCTTCAGTATCTTTAGTCTTCACATTCCTTGGCTTTCATCTTCTTTCTCCAGGAGATGTGATGATGCTGAACTCATTATTATCAGAAAGGCAGTTAGATACAAAATAATAAAATGCACTGTGCAATGTAATATATGTATTTATATGCAGTGTTCCTGTTGTTTTGTGGCTTGTTACCTTGTGACTTACAGTCTTCTAGTACGATGGAGGCTACAAAAATGACAGCAGCAGTGACTTATGCTCAAGGTTGAAAACCAGATGCATAAGAAATTATGCTCTGGATGTTTTTGAAAAACATCTTTTGTCTTTTGCCTTACAGTTTGCATCTTAGGAAGAGTGATTCTTATAAGGCTCTTTCAAATTTTTTAAGGACCATGAAAGGAAGTTTGTTATCCTTCCCACTTACTGGACCCTTCAGCCCCTGTAAAACACAAAACCTTTTTCTTTTCTTTAGTTTAGTTTCTACAGGTGGGTACCATATTTTCTTTTGCCTTCTTCAGTCATCCACAAAAGCCTCCCACTTTAACTTTCTCTCCTAGTCTTCCTTAAATATTACAGTAGATATTAATTCTCAACTCCAATATGGTGCTTTCAATTTCTTGCATTTTTGATCTCTCTTGCCTACTCAGTCGAATCTTTTATTCTTAATTCTTTTATCCTGTATGCCATTTTATCTACTTTTATATTCTTTCTTATGAGATGCTCTTCACTGTACCCACAATTTAATCACTACTCTATGCTTTTGTGAGCTTTCTGCCTACAGAAACCTGACCATCTTACTACCTGACCTCTCCATTTTCCATTCTCACCCCTTCTAATTTATGGGCTTGTCTTACTCACTCCTTTGCAATTAGCCTTTGACTATTTTTTACACAGTCCCCAAAAGCACTTAGCTCTAATCTTGTTTACTCTTCCAGCCTGTTAATTCATAACCCCTTTTGCATTATCCAAAATGATTATTCAAGTGAGCACCTCTTGCAATTCCAGCATGTTTTGCATCTCTGGGTAGATATTTCCACAATATTGGTGTTGCTGAAGGAAACATTACATCAGACAACTCCAAGCAACTCATGAAATTCTTGTGTACTTCAGAAGTGGCCATGTGAGGAGAAGCCAGGGCAGCACAAACACCTACTACACCAGGCCACCTACTCCATCAGCCAGGACAAAATCAAACTCTTGTTTTTCCACCTGCATTTGCTCACCAACTATTTGTCCACAGTGTTTTTTTTTCTTCCTCCCCTGCACTACAGACATTAGACTTTTCCAGAGTGATGAAATCAGAGTTTTCCAGACCAGAAATATCCAAAGTTTCTTCCTTACTTAGCAAGGCATCTCCGGTTTTCAGTAGGGTGGGTATGGGAACTAGATCAATTGGGATATATTTTGCTTTAGTTTTACCACTAGATTAAGCACAAACTAGCCTTCATTTAAGTAATGGATGACACGGCATGGTTTTTACACACCAAGGAAATTTTCCATGTGCTAAAGACATTCAATCTTCTGCAGAGAAGCAGAACAAAACCAACATTCTGACTGAAAAGGAGGAGGTGCTGCTGCAGGAAATTTCACATGGGATGCACTGGAACCAGCACAGAAACATGGAGCCTTTACATTTTTGATTGCACCCTCCGGAAGCTACGCCACTGGGGATAGGTGGATACGCGTTTCTAGACTTTGTTTGAATCCACAGAGTAATAACATCAGGAATCTTATTTCTCCAAGTTTTTTTCAGCGGAATATACAAAACCCAGTATGTCAGATCTTTCCTGAAGAGTGTCCTTGCTGAATTACAATGGATCCTTACACACATATGCTATTGACTGTAAATCACCTCCGTTAAGTCAGGAAGCGCATAATCAATTGGAGGAAAAACAAATACTACACTTTAGTTGCCTTAGTATTGACTTCACTGGAATTCATGCTATGTCAGTCTGAGAGTTACTTTTACCTCGTTAGTGTGACTATTGCAATACAGGATTGGTGCCATTTTATTTAAAGCACCAGCTTAACAGCTACACAGGAGGTGCTGCACATAACCTATTGCACTGCTAAAAAACAATGATAAAGATAATGGAAAAAGTGACAACATCTGATCCTTTCCAGAGTGCAGTATTCAAAAAGGACCAGAGAGTTCAAAAAAGGTGATCTGTACTATGGAATGTGATAAGGACCTCCAGGACCACTCTTGGTTTTGGTAACACACAGGATGCGTAAGTCCTCCAGGGCTGGGATAAGGTCCCAGCCCTCCAATGGGGGATTCTGTGTGTTCAGTTTTACACAAGCTGGAAGAAAAAACATTGGTGTCAGATCTATTCTTGGATCCTGAGGACATCATGCATGTCCTCTCCATCACACTTTGCATAAGTGATGTGTCACATACGTATGAAGTCTCAGGCTATAAGCCGGGCTACGACAGGGATGATATACCACAGTTGTTACAGATGTACGGACAAGCCTAACATTCACCAAAAAGATCACATTTCCTTATTAAAGTAGAAGCATTCAAGGGGAAAAAAACCAAACCAACACTTGCTAAATAGTAACAGAGGTGGTTTCTTTTCTGCAACACAATACAGGGAGAAAACATGGAAATCAGGTACGTTTGTACTGCACTACCTCACTACCTTAAGTCCTGGACCAGCACCAAGAAGAAATATTAAATTTTATTATCTTTTTAATTTTACACTTACTGTTTAATCCATTTAATGGGATTTCACCCAGTGATTCCTACATCTCTGGAGGAGGTCAGACTAGATGATCACGGTGATGCCTTCTGGCCTACAAATCTAGGAAATCACTGGGCCATTATAGCCTCTCCAAAATATGCAATTAAGAAGTACTTATAACACCAGCAGCTGTCTGAGATTTAAAAAGCCTCACAGGCTTATCTGGTTCAGGGAACAGAGGAGCAGGAAAAAAACCCAAACTGTTAAAACTTCCATAGTTTCCCAAAACTCCTAACAATACAGGTACAAGCTTCATATTTGAGATGACAAGATGATACCCAAACCACCATCTCCTCTAACTCTTAGCATCATCAATCCTAAAAACAAAATGAATTATTGCATCATTTGAATAACTTCTAAGCTGAAAGGCTTGCCTAAAAGATATTTTTGAAGAGGAATCTTTATGCATGCTATAAACAGAAATTGGGTTGGATTAATTGGTGGTGGTGGGAGGTATAAAATTATATTTTTCAGGATCTGCTGAGGATGCTATATGGCTGAGAGGCTCAGGTGTTGCCTATTGCATGCCTATAGTACACAGGGAGATGGCTGGAGCACCTTGAGTAGTGTGCTGTATCCAGCCCTGGATTCAGTGGAGCAGAGGGCTGTATGTCCTGAGGAAAGAGAATGATGAAGAATAGAAATGAGTTCATTATTCTCAAAGAGGTTAAGAAAAATGCATACTTCACGCATCTTGGCCCTTTACCTGGTTGAAGCAGTTTTTACCGGTTTCAGAAGAGGAGAATATAGACAGATGCTGAATTAGACACACGCTGGGTGGTCTCTCTCAGGCCAGAACCATAAGAAAACTTTGCAGACATTTGGATATGACAAAGTTATCACCACTTTATCAAAAACACATAAACCCTATTCATCTTTGAGGTACTCTCTGACTTCCACTCTTCCCTGTCCCTCCTGAAGAGCACCTTATCTTTCCCCACATCAACTATTTTCTAACGAAGTAAGAAAACAGCTTTCTTACAGACCAATAAGTATAGTAGCCAAGTTGATTATAAAACTTCAATCACTTAAATTTACAAAGGAGGCTAAAGGAGTAAATGTTGAAGAACACCCAATCACTCAAGGCAGAGCCATCAGCAAGGTTGCCAGCAGAATGGTTTTCCACTGCAGAAATCCCAGGCAGCAATTCAGCAGCCTCCCAGCATTTGGTGATCCCATCGAAACATGTTGTTTGTGATACTGGATAACACTTTCACTGTGGTGCTGCACTTTTCTCAGGATATACAAATGTTTCTCTCTTTTTAAAGGGAAACACTGCTGTTGCCCAAAGTGTTTATTTTCCCACTGTTTTTTAGAGGTAACAGAGCTCTCCAGTATGACCCTCACGCACTGGCAGTAACTGCCTCTTGCTGACTCTGCAGAACACCTGAGTTAGATAATGATGACTCGGCTTACTTTGCAGGTGCAATTTTATGTTATATGCTATACGCAACCTTTAACACATGTTAGAAGGTCAAAGAAGAGGCTGCTCAGAGCAGGGAAGTCTGCAGCAAGCTCACAGCCCTTTAAAGCTTAAAGAGAGAGCTACATCCCAGGCAGCAGGGCAGGGTCAGCATGGCTTTAAGAGGAGTTATTGGGAGTTTTGCTACTGAATTCAGTAAGAAGGGGAAGACAAAAGCCTAAGGAATAGGAAGCTCTCTAAAAGGGAAGGAGCAGCAGAAGTGCAGGATAGAAAAAAACACAACAGGTAGAGAGGTCTGGAGGTGCAAATACTGAGGAAGGTTTCCAGTGGAAGTAAAAGTGCCAGGAGGAAATGGAAGAACTGTGTGGAAAAATTGAATGAACTTTTTAGCGAGTACTTTCTGCCCCCAGTAGAAAAAAAAAGTTGAAATAAATTAAAGCCATCTATATACAAAAGCAAATACCAGTTGAGAAGGGAGTTATGCTTTAATAAAAATGTACTGGGTAACTTCTGGTTTTGCAAAAAGAAACTGGGACTGAATACACTCAGCTCCTTTTCATTAGGATCTTACATTTCAAAGGTGACCAAATAAAACACCATCTCACTTATCAGAGCCAACATTTACCAGCAATCTGTTTCTATAGTCCAGGCACAAGTACCTTCACTTATTCTTGGTGGTGTCCATTGTTTTTAAAATAAAGTTTTTATACAGTTTGTTTTTACAAACAGTTTCCCAAATTTCTTTGTGCTCTAGAGGAGCTGAAACAGGTACACTAAGTACCACACTTTAAATAGCTCTCTTTATACCTCTCTATTATAGATGTTCAGTAGGTGTAAGCTTAAGAACACACACTGTTTAAAGATAGAGTAAAAATGCCTTACCAGAGGCAGCACTACTAAAAAGAACCTGCACTATTTACCGTATGTTAAGATCAGTAATACATTAAAGCCATCAAGAAGAAATTGCCTGCACCTCACATTGTTTTGAATGTGGTTTTTTATTTTCTCTTTTTTTTTTTTACCGTCTTGATCCATATAAATGATGGACCAACTATAGAGTGAAAATGGTTTCTTGGGAGACGCAGGTTTAATGCCCATTATATGCTGTTGATTCCCAGTGTGTAAGGGATAGCGTTATGCAGCAAATTGCTACGTTAAATTTCACTGCAATCCATTTGCTGTGAATTGATGCAGCCAAATAAAATGAAAAAGTTTGTTACAAGTCCTTTCATAAGAAAAACTAATCAGAAACCACCGTTCACTCAATTACACAATCTAGAGTTTAGGTTTTGTCTTAGTGAGTTAGTGAACTCACCAACTGGGAGCACAAATTTTGCTTCACGTCACCCCACCTAGGAGCCATTTTTTACACTCTTTGAATGATGTCTGTAAAAGAGAAAGGATTCCCATCCCCTGAAAAACTTAAATCTAGGCTTCCATACAAACAGGTTTTACTTGCTTCTCACAGATTACTAATCTTGCGCTTGAAGTGAACTGAGAAGGAAGAAATACCTTCTCCAGAACCGCATTTTGCCAGACATCTCTGTTCATGGTGGGTTCACTTAATGCTTTTAATACGAAGAGCCACAATCGAGCAAGCACTCAATACCAGTAAAAAAGCCAAACTAGCAATCTAACTGTAGCAACACAAAGCATAAATCAAAAAAAGGCACTGCAACAGTCACTTTTAAATTGTGCTTCAGTGTTTCAAACTTGACCCAAAGCCTACTGTGGCTAATGACTGGATTTCTGCTAGCTGTTCTCCTGGGTGTTTCAGTAATGTCTCTCACTGATTAGGATCTTAAGAACATGCTCAACAGCCTTGTTAATTTAGTCTTTTATTCTAATCCAAAAGGGCATTTCGTTTTCTGGTGAGAGAAAACAGCCAAGAGGATATTTGGAAATACCCAAGTACACAGAGAAGGCAAGATTTTCCTCTAAGCCTTCACTGTGTAAAACGTCCCTGCTCCCATCACAGTGGAACACCAGTGAGGTACCGGAATGTGCCTAATCCCCACAACCAGGAACATGTAGGTTTGGGATGTCTCTTCATTTGTCATACATTAATGAATCAACAACATATTTTGAAAGCACTGAGGCAACTTATCCTTCTTCAAGAACGCCTTAGGTTTTTTAGCCAAACTCGTTGAGCCCTGGAGCTTAACAGATGAAGGATTGCTCTATATTTCTGTTATACCAAGAAAAAGTATTTTTATGTACACTGCAAGTCAGTAGTACAGCCCACAGCCTAAGAGAGCTGTCGGCTGCTGTCCTGTGGGACTACCCTCAACCTTGCACAGTAACACCACCATGGCAAGAGCCATTCTGTGGCACCTAGTGCTGGCATTTCTAAAAACTTCTGAGATTTTTGGAACTTCCAGAATGAACTGGCTTCATGGACATCACATGCCATCCAGAAGCTGACTGAAAACAAGCTGCAGGAAAGTACCTAGGCTCACATTCTGAGGAGCAGGTCCATGGAAAGCATCCTTCACAACTGTACGAGGTCAGACACAGGAGCCATAAGGCTCTTCTTAAAGTCTATGTACTTGAGATCAGGACCTGCCTCTTCAGACTCAAATGCTTTGAAAAAGCCACATTGCCAGGCATTTAATCAAACACATTTGCTTCCCTCAATCACGGAGGAATGTTCCTGGGAAAATTGTACGTATTATGTATTTCATGTTTTTAAAATAAATCTAGTCATCATTTTAACAGGCTGGACCTAATTCTTAACTTGCTGTTTGTAGATTTTCTCCTTTAATACACCACTAAAAATGTACAATCAGGCCACTTAGTTATAATATGACCATTTGTTTACATGGCATGTTCTAATGCATCATTAATATATTTTGTGGGTACTTTAAGTAATCCGTCCTTTACTGTGATACTTCACGATACACCCCAGGCCTAATGGCCCATTAAAATATGCCCTGTTGAATCTTGTGGCTTAATTGATGTACTTTTGCTGTTTTCATATTATTTCCAGGAAATTTGTTTTTGTTTTCAGCAAGAAAGGACAGTACTAAATTGAAAATAAGCTCAAAAGGCCATCTATTACATGTATATGTGGGTGTTTTCCTTACAATTTTTTTTAATCCTCCCGGTGTTCAAGATTATGGCACATTTAGATTTAAATTACCGGATTGGTTCATCACAGCAGGAAATACAGTAAGCACATTATTTCTATTTTGACAGAACAATAGAAGATTTTTATACATTTCATTAAGCAGAACTACTTAAAGAAAAAAAAAAGGCTCACTGCATCTTTTACTCATGAACATCCTGTTGAAAATCCAATTAGCATTTTCAGAAGGAAGAGAAATCCTGCAGTTAAATTCCATTGCCACAGCAGACATCATAAGTATAAAATGAAATTCCAATATTTAAATTTTTCTGTGATCAACCTTTGCAGTGCCAAAAATTTATCATAAATTATACTTTAAATTAAGATCTTTTTCGTATCTGTTTTTTGCATTCATGCAGAGAAAATGGAAGTATATAAGTAAGCTTCATAACAACTCTGAAAGCATTATCCTATTTGTAAAGAGGAGCTGGTCGAAAAAATGCTGATGAGCGGACTTTTCCCTATGTAGCAATGTTTGATTCTTACTGATTACAATAATACACTGTGAGACTGCACTTGTTTTTTTCCATAAGGAGAAGATAACAGGGAGCCTATCAATTTCTGTTAATTTTAGCATTATAACCGATCAGTGTATAAATATAAATGCCAAGTGGATTGGTCACTCCATGACACTAGAAGCTGCACAGGTGAAAACGATACATTCTCTGCAAATTTGTCTTAGGGACTTCACATATTTTAAATCTGAAAGTTATGGGCAACGAGCAAACACACTGACTGGTCACATAAAACACATCCCATTCCATGAATGATAAAATCATCAAAGCAAGTGGCAAGTAATTTGGACGTGGTCAGCTTCACACCTATGGTATCCATACATAACAAAAGTTCCAGCGACTCTAATATGAAAGGCTTCTTTCCAAAATTCTGCTGCTGTTGTTTTGCTATACATTAAGGTAATGCTGTTTGTTACTGCTCAGATTTAAGAAACAGCAATGTGTTTCAGAAAATGTTTACTGCACAGAGAACTTTTCCTCTAGGGAAAACTGTCTCATAAGGAGGTACAGTGAGCAGACAGTTTGGGTTCCATGGCATTTTAATTTAGCCTAATATGGAGTAAAGGTTCTTAACATCACATAATAAATTACTATGCAAATTGCTAAGGCAGAGGCAAAGAAAGAAAACACAGGCAAACGCAGATACTTAAGTGCAGTGACATAAGGGCACAGCTGGTATTTTTTTTTATTTCCTCCCCATTGTTCTCCTCATTCATTCCCATTAAGAAAACAAGAAAAAGGAAACTACATTAAGGCACTACCTTAGGTTCAGACTTAATTCCTTGTGTTGATACAGACCACCTTTGTGATCCCCGACAAGTCATATGGTCCCACTGCACACTGTTCCCCATGCCATAAAATCAGTTATCCCAGTTTCTTCCTTACAGGTGTCCTATGCTCCAGTACTGCAATTATATGGACCGTAACTGTAGCACCCAGTGGGACTTACCACGGCAGGCAGTCTTTGTTCCTTATCTGCTTTCACCTTCTAATGCTTTCAAAGGTGATGCATTCTTCTGGCTGAAATCTAGCATGGAGTCTAAGCATAAACTATGAGACCACTTATAAAACAGTCAAATTGTGTTTCTGGCTGACTGTGTACTGACTATGTAGAGATGGGACAAACTACTGCCAGTAATACAAAACTAATAAAGGCAACTTGTCCCTAAGTAACACTGTGCAGGTAAGATAATTCTGCGTGAAGTCTGCATTCACCTAAAAAAAATTATAAAAAAAAAAAAAAGCCTAAAAAAGCAATTATTTTGGAAATGACACCCATCAAATCACACAAGTGTCACAGCATCCTGGTCACCTTGAGCTACATGTTCATTAGCAAGTAATGCAGCACAGCAGAGGGAATTGCTGAAGCAAACAGCTAGTTTTGACATAAACATCATGCTGTGAGCATTTGAGGATCAGAGGGGAAGTAGCCTGGACCATCTCTAGTCTGATCCAGGGGACAGGATACATGCAGCACCTAGAGTACACCTTACTCCAGCAGCATATCTCCCAGTCCAACTGTATTACAAAATAATGTAGCCTCTTTGCTCTCCAAGACTGTTCTGTGAAGCAATTCAAAGCGTGCAGTAACTAGGGGTTATTGGGAGACCCATTTCAGAAGCCAGCTCCTGATCTGAACTACAACTTTAATGTAGGTGCACCTTTGTAACACATGAAAATACTTTCACTGTGGCAAAAGCCAGCCTGGGAAGTTCAGTGTGCCCAGTGGCATCTCAGAAACATCCCAACATTCTGCAAGGCAATATGAACAGCTTCCAAGCAGTGCAATAATATGTTACAGTTTGAATGCCTCCAGCAGGATTGCAGGTGAGCTCTAACATGAAAAGTTAAGAAGCCCCAGATTCCAGTAGCCCAGCTGGCGTATAACAGAGAAATGAATTAACAGCATGGCCCTCCATATCTTTCCAGTATCCCAGAGAACAACAAAATACCGGTTTTGTGAGGCAACTAAAATGATAATCAAAATATAGTTCACGATCAACAGTGACTCCAATCTTAGGTAGCTTAGCAGCAGGCTAACTCCTATCAAAAAGGACAGCAAAGGATAAAGCGGGGCCAGAGTGCAGCAGGGACCAGTGACCAAATGTGGCTTTCTGACACTTGTGGTTCTGAAAGCTCAGAAAGCCTCGGCTCAGTGCCATTCAGGTAGTCCATCAAGCCAGAAAATGCCTCACCAAGGTCAGTCGTGATGAAAAGCTAAACTTATGACCTAACAAAGTTAATTAACGTCCCTTTAGCTTCACCCTTCCCCTTGTTTCCATGTCACTGCAAGCAGCCCCTTCCCTTGAGCTCACCTATGGCCCCGAGGAGCTCTGTGCCTGCTACGCTCCATCCTGGTACCTGCTTTGAAAATTTAACCTGCGTTCCCTGCTGAATGCCATGGCTGTAATCTGCTGCTGCACCAATGTGGGCTTGTATCCATCTTGTACAACCTAGGAGCGTTATTCCAGTGGAGGCAATAGGAATTTTTCAGCACAGAAGCCAGGACCACAAAAGAACAGCATGTATTTTACCTACTGGATGTATATTATGCACTTTCCAGAATTCAGACTGCATTAAAAAACAAAAAACCCACACTTTGTTAAACAGCTTCAGCTAATGGAGTGCACACAGAATACTGAATTGAAGGCACTAGACCTAAAATATTCTGGTTCCTTCTGCCCTCTTGTTTCTCATTAATATGCTGAAAAACAAAGAAAGGATAACAGTCTGAGTCTACGACACAAATTAAAATTACATATACAAAGGCAAAGAGGAAATAGCATACACATTGGGCTCAGCAATTATATTCAACAGGCAGATGAAAAATTGGTACAGTGAGAAAAATACACTGCCACATGAGCCTTCTCCTCTCCCCAAGGATAAAACAGGACTTTGAATTGCTTCTACAACCAGCATCTATATTCACTAAGGCAGCAACAGAGCAACTAACTACCCTTTGCAACTGCAAAAGCATGGAGATATTCACAGCTGCTCCAGAGTCATCATTCTCTATATTACCTGAGCCCCATAAAACCACCCCATACCTGGTGACCCGCCATGAACGATGTTGACTGTGGCATGTTTTCCAGCTCAATTTTCTGCTAGTGGATCCCAAATGCGTTCCCCTTTTCTTCTATGAGAGAGGAACTGTCAACTTTAGCTGTGCAGAGCTGATTTGAAAACATAAATTCAATGTATATTCTTATCCTAGCAACTCACAAAAGTATCTCTCTGCTCTGACATACCCTGTCTGAATTAAAACCTTTTCAGACATATCTAGTCATTAGTTTTAGCTTAACATAGCAAGACTTCTCAAATCTTTTTCCCTTCCTTTCTTTGGTCATTGCTGACAGTACAGTGCCACTCATTGAAGTCCATAACCTGGGATAACCTTCAACTCAGATCCTTCTCTTTGTCCCCAAATCCAGCTTACATGTAAATCCTGCAGATGTTCTTGACATAACAAATTCAGATACGGCTTTTCTTATCAGGTCACACTGGAAAAGCTCTCTCCAGGCTCCCAAACCCTTTTGTCTTTATTAAAACAACATCCTTTTTTTGTCAGGTTTGACAAATACAATTCTGGCCCTGCTCACATCCATTTGCAATACTTCTAAAACAATGATTTTCCTACCCTGCCACTTTGACCGTATCAGCCATCCTATCTGTCCTCTTTTGGCTCCTTTTATGTTGTATCAAACAAAAAGCATCTTCATTTTCTAAGCTCTTCCTTGCCTGTCCCTGCCTTGTCATCTCTCATTCTGCACTGTGAAACAGGCTGTCGCTTTTCTTCAGCCAGTGACTTCCACCTTCAGCATCGACTTGTTTCAAAAATACAAAAGTAGGTTCATCCTCTGTGCCGCTGTGTCCTTCATGCTATGAAACAACTCACTTTGAACATCTCCAAAGTTACTTATTACAGCTCCTCAGCTCTCTCCACAAAAGTTTCCTTGCTGTTAGAGCTAGGGAACGACTAACCTTGGACAGTTGTATGCTGATACCTGGCATGCTATCTACTGTCATCACACTGTTTCTTTGTCTTCCTCTGTCTTTAGTAACCACTTTTGTCTCATCTTACAGCAACATGTTGTCTGTTTGGTGTTAGTGCAGTGCACAGCACATTGCTATCCTTCATAGCCCAAGGCTGGGTTTCTGGGCACTGTGGGAATGCAAATAATAATGAACAAAACTGCTGTCTTTTCTCTGCACTTGGCTGTGCTGCTGCTCACTCAATAGCCTCGTTTGGAAGCTGGGCTCCAGCTCTGTGTTGGTTGCACAGATCACAGTGTATCCTTCAGAGCGTGCCATGGGTTTACTAGTGCAGTCCAGGTTCTTCTAATTTCCTTGGTGAGTGCTAAGGGCTCAAAGGATTTTCAGATCATCAAGTATTGACAAGTAAAAGCTTTTATATTGGAGAAATATGAAACAGCACAGGTCTTGGGCTTCTTTTAAGAAACACATAAGCCACAAGATTTCATTTCATGTCATGAGAGTTTTGCTTTTAAAGATCAGAAATCTGTGCCAAAAGGCATTTCTTTGCCCTAGCAACCATTTCCAGGGCAACAGACTTTCTTCTAAAGTTGAAGGTCTTTATGTCTTGCAGAATCAATTCTTCAGAGGTCTCAATTTCCCATCCTTTGCAAGTGATAGATGCTCAGGTAGTTCATTATACGTACACCGTACCATCCAGATGAAATTTTATCATTAGAAAACTATAGTAATGTTAATCATGGTTATCAGTTAGGACTGAACATGGGACATGAAGAACCAAAAAGCAGGTTTTGCATCTTGAAAGACAGACCCATGTCAGGGCAGTACTGAGGACACCATTACGATATTTAGCTTATAGAGTACTGGCACCCCAAGAGTAGATGCAAAAAGAAAAAAAAAAAAGAGTTTGGATAGACTAGAGAAAGCAGAAAGGGAAATATCACTAGAAAAGTGCAAGAAACTTCCAGATACTAAAAAGGAAAAGTCCTTGGAGTACTTCAATTTTTCTTTCCCAAGAGAACACAAAATGAACGAGAATCCTGGTTCATAAATCTATGTTAAAAATGCTTGACCTAATATACTGAGCTTTGATCTACTCACATCAACTTTCATCTTCAACTAATCATTGTGCTCTGGGCTGGGTGGCAGCAGGACAGGTATATCTTTCCAAAACCTATTGGACAGTAACTAATTTTAAAGATTGGTTTGCAGTTTGTAATGACACAGCTCTTGTATATGCTCTGTATAAATCAGTACCGTCTCACATGCTACACTGAACAAATCAATAAATCACTTACAAGTAACACTTGCAGACCTTTTATTATCAAGTGCCCTTTGAAACACTTCCTCCCCCTTTCACATATTATTTCCTATCTTCAGTAGTTACTAGAAAGGTATTTTATCATTTAACTGTCTGTCACATTGTAGACATTTTATGCTTAACTTAGCAACTACTAAAAGATTCTGAAGACTACTGTGAACCTTTTTTCCTTGGCCTTGATACCCTTGAAAATTCTGGTAAAATCAGGACAAACACTAGCATATGGAAATGTGACCCTATAACTAGTTCCAGTCCAAGAGTAGCAACAAAATATTATGGAATCTGTCCATTTACTCAAAACAAATAAAGCTTCTAGTTCCCAGTCAAAGTGAAAGTTTATAGCAAACTGCTCACAACCAATAAACACAAGAAGAATTCTTTATCTTACTAATTTGGTGAATAATTTTGGAAAGAAAAGCATTTGTTTATGGTGAACTGGTGAATGAAAGAGTGGGTTTGATCCAGTAAGTTATCAATTATGAACTCAGTTTTAATTAGAAAATTACCTCTGGGGAATTTATATATGTTAGAATCATTTCTAAATGCAAAAGAATTCACAGATACTCAATGCAATTGCTTGTCTTCATAAACACAAACAAAACTTTTGCCTTGCTTCTTATTTCCTATTTCTGAAGAAGTTCTTCTACCCTTCCCTTTTGGGTTTGCTTTTTTCTTTTAAACCTCCTCCCAACAGTGATAATGGAAAGCAACAGGTTCTACCACAAGAGTTATTTGGAATAAGAAAGAAATTTCCTTCTTTTTTTTTTTTTAAAAAAAAAAGATTTTTAGTATTGTAATTGCCATCAGTGCTAACAGCATGTAAATCATCATTCTTTTCAAAAGATTAACCAACACAAATTCAGGTTAGCTGTATACAAAAAGTGCCATGCATCTTTTTGCTAACAGCACTAAGATCAGAATTTTCAGTCATGTCTAGCTGAACCCCACGTACCCAAATCTCATTGGAAGTCAGTGGGCCACAGTGCTAATTCACTCAGAAGTACCAGAAATTATTGTTACTAAGCTCTCATCTAAGTGGTAAGGATTTGTGCTCTTAGTGTTCAAGAACTCACATTCTAGTCTTTGAGATTAGCCAACATAGCTCCAGTTAGATACCCCTGCTCAAGAAAGAGGCTAAACGTGTTTAGATATCTAAATAGGATAGAAATGACTGATTTTATTTAAATAGCCCAGCCATACTAGAAACTTTGCTTCAGACAACCCGTTTATACTGCAGCAACTGACTCCTACTGATTTCTGCTGGCGAAGGAGCAGAGTCGAACTGGGAAATACATGTCAGAGAAAATATATCTGCTTTCAACATCCTCCATTATCAGTTTTTCCACACACTCATTTTCACATAGTGATTCTGCTCAGCCCAAACTTGGGGTCACAAAGGTCAAGTGCAGCTCAGCACAGCTGGGACACCAGAACTAGTGCTGCCCAGGTCATTCACCTGGGCATATCTGGCACGGGTAATGGGAGGTATTTTTTCTGAAAATATGAGAAATAGAGATATCAAAACACAATAAGCAATATAATAAATCCATATTCTTCAGATCTGCACATAATTCTAGTCAAACACCTAAATTTCTAACCACCTATTTCAAAGGACAATGTGTTTGAAGAGCAACATTAGTGGATCTTTCCAGTCTGCTCTCTCCATGCAGCCAATAAAGAGCATCACATGCACCTGTGCCCTCCAAATTACACAGATCATTACAGAAGGGAAGGGATTTCCATCACACTCAGCAGCAAAGAGTGGATGATAGATTTTGTTATAAACTTCAAACTTTTTGCAGAACCTAGAGCAACAAATCTGAGCTAAGCCTTCTTTCAGGAGAAAGCATGCTGTATTCCCTGTTGTAGACATGCAAGACTGGATTTCACCAGTTAAGGTAAGACCTGATTTGGTCCTTGCACTAATTGGGAATTTGGCACAAAGCCATATGAAATTTAAAATACTAACATATTTGATCTAATGTTTTAGAGAAAAAGCCATACGTTCCAAAACAAAATAGATTATCCACCTTAAAATCTAGAAATTTTTTATGCATTTTTACCAATATAGTTAGAGGCTTCATTTTTTCTGGATGGCAAACATTAAGATATATGGATAAACGCAGAAGGCTTTTGTAGGAATCGTCTCTTCCCCAACACTTTTGTAAGCTGGCACACCAAACTTCTTTTCTGCAAGGTAATCAGTAACCTTTTGTAATAAGAAAGCTTTACAGAACCTATAGATGTCTCCTTAGGTTATGTAAGAGTGTATATATTTCTAATGTGGCGGTTGATGAACTAGAGTCTGCTGAGATGTGAAACAAGCATTAATGAGAATGAAGATGTAAGAAATAATGTTAACTAGGCCTTTTCATTACAACTGAAGAGAGCTGTGCATGTGTAAAATGGGTACATAAAGTTTTATAACATATTGCCTGCTCAGAACCTCTAACATTTATAATACATTTCCATTACTATTTGCTGTAAATTGCCTATGTCTTTTACATTAAAAATAAATGGTTCCAGCTAGACAGCTAAAAGGTTTGATTGCAAGCAATTGTAGTTGCCAGTATCAAACAGGAAAAGTCTATAACTTTGAGCTTAAAGCAGAAAAGAAAGATGCAACTTTGCAGAGCTGATCACTAGAGAATGAACCCTGAGCTGTTTTCCGTTCCATTAATGCTTTGTCCTGATTTTGGGGGTTATTCTTTCACATTACTTTTGGAAAGCAAGAAGAACACCACCCTTTGTCCTCTTCACTCACCGAAGAGCTGGAACAATCAGTAGCGGTTTTAATTTCATTCAGTTTGTCAATAGCAACAACTGTAATCCTCCATAATCAATGCCCACATACAGCACAAAAGACTGTTAAGAGTTTTACTGGCTTTTATTTTATTAGTAGGCAGAGGACAAGGACCTGACAATACTTACTGGAGCTCTTTTTACTCTGTGAGCAAGCAGCCTAGAAGCCAGCCTACCCCTGCTTTGCTGATGAACCCTGTTTTTTTTAAAAAGTGAAAAGAGAGAAAATGGAGCTAGTGGAGACATCAGTCCTTGCTTAATTAATTTTCTCCACGTTACATGCAGCCTGTGTAGGGCAGACAACAAGTGGACTAGCCAGCTCTGCGGGTCAGACCCATTATGAACAAGGAAAGAAAGTAACTGTCCCAACTATGCTGTTGAAAGAAAAATGTATTTGTGAAAACTAGAGCATACATTGTTCACTCATGCCCCCTTAGTTAAGCTGAGGAGTACTGGTGCATGGTGCACCATCATCTCTCATTATTTCACCACATCAATCACTTGAAAGCGGGTGGAAGAGTGGCATACTGCCAAAAGAAGATAAATAATTGATGTTAACAGCAAGAACATATAGCAGCACTCACATCAGCAGTGAACAACTAAGCAACAGCAAATATGCTCTTGTAATCTCCTTTTATCTTTTGTTCTCCTTTATGGGTGTGACCCAGTTTGTCAGGACTCCATGGACTGGCAGCGAGTTGAAAAACCTGCAGCAGAGCTGCCTGGGAAGACAGCACAAGTCTGGTGAAATTTTAGGTGATTTTATGCATTATAAGGTAAGAGAATCTTTCAAGTGGGGATGGAATAAATCTCGCTAAAATGCAACAAAGCCAGGTTTATGGGACAGTTATACATAGCAAACTGTTTTACTAGCCTTACCTCCAGGCTCTCTACCATGATATGCCGTTGCTGACCTCAATTGAGAGAGGAATTCGGAGAGGAAGTAGAGATGTCATGAGTAGTGGAAATAAATAATACAGCAATGTGCCAGTAGTGTTATACTAGCAGAACAGTTTCCAGATATCTGCAGACTAGTGAAAATGTCTGACTGCTGGAGATTAGGAGAGAAAAAAGAGCATATTTGCCCTGTAACTCTTGATACTTGGTCACTGCCACAGACAGGACAGAGAAGTGGACTTCCTTGTAGGATCCCATCTACCTATTCTAAAAACACTATTCCTCTTTAAAAGTACAATTAAGCAGTATTTCCAAACTTTCCCCCCCTCACTACTCAGTGGACTAGAAGCCAGTGAAGTAGTTTATTCAAACAGCCACATGACCCGAGAGCTCCTGCTCCAAGCAGAACTTTAGAATCTTTATCCTGCAGCAGCCCCACCATTCAGTAATGAGCATGAAATACACAAAGGAAAAAAGAATCATCTTTCCAAGTTACACAGAAATCATATGGGGTCTGTGAGTTTTTTTCTGCTGTTAGATGGTTAAATACTTATCATGTGACCCCAATTCTGCAAGCATCACCCTGGTGAAGTCTCCATGGAAATTGAAGTCATCTCATGTCACGTCATGCCTTTTACCTTGGTGCTGGCACACTTCCCTATTGAATAAAAGTAGGTGTTTCATGACTCTTACCATCTTCACTGTTTGACTGACAATTAAAAGAGGAGTCTGTAATTGACTTATATTGGATTACATTCTGCTGTGCAAAGACAAACAAAGCTTCAATAACTAACAGGTGAAAGAAATTAGTTTATTCAGCTGTCTACAAGTTTCAAGAATAAAAGCCCTTCACACTTCATGCAGGAGAACAGTGGAACTATTGCGTGTCTGCAGTAATTCAGTGTTCAGTGTCTGGAAAACTTCTAAGGCGTATATAAAAGATAAAATGGGAATGGCATAAACTTTGAGCCTAAGAGATGAGAGCAATTTATTGCCAAATAATATATTCTTGCTCAGAAGTGTTAGGTGGAGCAGTGAGGGGAACCTTCGATTCATATATCTTATTCCTTAAGGTACGGATTAAACTTGCATTAAGCAAGTAGTACAACCAAGAGTGCCCACGGGCTCCCAGGTATTTCCTGTGCTCAGCAGCAAGGACAGATTCTTCTACTTTGTTGCCTCCCAGTTCCCATAGCGCTTGGTCCTAGTCTCAGGGACCTGAATCCCCTGAATCAGGGACCCCACTCACTCCCTGCTGAGTGGCATAGAGCAGCACTGGTGTCCGTGGGACCATGCTGTTAATCTGAGGAGCACTCCTGCATCCTGACAGGTAAATACATTCTTTTACTTAACATGGAACTGCCATTCATATACCTTCACCCACTATAGGCACTGTCTGTCTCTAGCAGATGTCCTGTCATAAATACATATTACTTTGGCAGCAGCAATGCTGTTTCTAACAGTGTCTGAATTATTCTCCATAGAACATTCAAACCAGGAAACATTGAAACTGGGTAAGCAAATGCTAATATCACAGCAAAATCTCTTAGCCCATCAGCTGCGTGTGCACATGGTCCTTGACACTGGATTTGAATGTCAGGTGAGCTGTGACAGCAGATGCATACACAGCCCTGAAATAATGTTAAAAATATGCAAGTTCTTGCAGTGAGGCAGAAAGAGCATGTGCACATACGTACAACTGCCACCTTTGTGAATTTTATTCCTAGATGAGTAATACAAACAATGCAATCATAAAATATTCTTTTGGTGCCTCTTTTAGTATTCATAGTGTGCATGTGTGGTCTAAAAAACAATTTAGACCGAAGAAAAACTAGTACTGCTTTTACTGATTCTGATATTGAATTCTTTTTCTCTCTGCTATCCCCTCCACGAATACACAGTGAGTCAATCTGGTATGTCTTGATGGTTGAATAAGCTCTTTGATTTTTGAATTATTTTGAGATTAACTGAATTTGAAATGTGTGCTGCATGCAATGTCTTGCTGGCACAAAAAGATGAGCTTTGTTATGGACAGAGAAAAGTTGCAAAGCCACATTTTTCATTACTACTCTGTATTGCTGAACTTGTGTTCCTGTCAGACTGCTGCCTGCCGTGACAGCAGGGGCCACCAGGTTGAAAAGTTCAATTTCCAATATTCTCTCCTGACCTGCCTGAACTTCAGGCAGTAACAAAGAGGTCTTTTCCAGCACGATTAAAAAAAAAAAAAAAAAAAAAAAAAAAAAATCTTTTTTAAAAAAGGTTTGGACAGATGGTTTTTCCCTCTTTGTGAAAGGTTTGGGTTTTCAACACAAGCTGCCTCTCCAGTGGAGAGGAGGTGGGGTAATCGGCTCCTAATTAACGCTCGACTGGCTGAAAAGCACATTCTTTGAGTGGAAGATGTTAGACTTAGTTTTCTTACACAAAATTCAGACATAAAAAAAGAAATCATAAGCCCACAAAAAAAAAAAAAAAAAAAAAAAAGAAAATCTCTTTTATAAATAATAAAAGATAGTAGGCATTATATTAGGCTGCTTGAAAGCTGTATAATGTCAAGAATGCATCACGCTCCACCTGAAAAACATGTTTTTATCAGCATAATCTGTTATAGCACCACAAAAAGTTACTAGACTTTCTACAAGTTCTCCCCTGTTGGTGCTCTGAAGTGCTGTTGATCAGGAGCTCTGAAGAGCTGGCTGGCCACCTGAAAATTTCCAAGAATGTAAAATGACTTTAGACCATGCACAGAAGCACATATTCCTAATGTTACTGTCCATGCAAATGACTATTACTGCTATAATTGCCATTGAAAAACTACACATCAGCACTAAGAAGGAGAGTTGCCAAGCTGAGTGCAGGGAAAAACTGAAGGAAGAGTCTTATCAGATATTCCACCAAAATGCAGACGCAGAGTCCAAGAGGCTTTGCCCTTCAGAAGAGGAGAGGGAGAGGAGTCCTGGAGCAGTTAGTTCTCTGCAACATCCCCTAAGCCCATGTTAGAAACACCACATCTAGCAATGCCCCTCTTTTGTGCTTTGAAATTACCCTGATTTTCTTCTACTTTTCTTCCAAGAGTAGGCCCTAAAGAAGTCTCCTGCAGCCTCTGAGTGCTTGATATCTGACCTCTTCCCACAGTCACAGCTAACGAAGCTTGGATCCATAACTGCCACTTTTGATCCTGCCACAAGACCAAGTCAAAGGAAAGGAACTTAGCCTGTGATCCAGCAAAATCCAGGTACAGAATCCAGAGGACCCTAAATAGATCCAAAAGGCACCAGCAAGTGATTATTATTCAGCCTGAGCTTCACGAGCTCTGAGGTCTGATGAAAGGGAGAGAATGACTCAGAGACTATGGGCTGTGTTCTGAGGGTGTGAAGTAAAGCTGCATAAGGCTTGGGAGTGTTGCATTTCTTGAGAAGTGTAAATTAGGGGAAACGTTCAGTGAGTCCACAAACGTAGCAATCGGAGGAAAACCAGCTTTTTCTTCTCATCTGTTTATGATTGCCTTCCAGTCTTTTTGTCCAGGCAAAAGTGTTTTGTGCATACAAAAAGTATTTGCAGTTCTCCTCCTACTTCTGTAGCACTTCACACGCACTCTCTTTCTTTGCCTTCGCGCTCTTCATGACCTCTGAGAATCCTCTCACCTTTCTTCTTCTCTCCTGCCTGCTCTCTTTCAATTCTCCATTTCTCTGTCCTTCCTTCATCCTGCTGTTCTTTAGTTTAGCTCAAATTCCTGGCACTCAGGTTGAAAGTGTCCTAAACTATCCAGATTAATTTTCCTACCTGATCAGCAGATATACCAGGTGCTTTTTAAAGACAGGAAAAGAGTTCTTGTTCCATAGAGGATGGGCCTGTCCATTTACAGAAAATCTACATAAAAGCAGCACTGCTAATATCACATTTCACTAGTTTCTCTGATGACTGGTGTAATTGAAATAAATTATGAATCCCACATGTGCCATACTAACAGAAAGCAATAAAACACAATATTTATGAATAAAGATAGCAATTATCTTATTAAATCAGACAGTAATGTTATCCTACCAGAGGACTCTTCATCTAACATTATAATCAATACTTATTATGAGTGTAAAGGAAAGGCTCTTGCCATTTCTATAACATGGTCCCATAGATTTTAAAAGGCAATGAAAGATCTTCTGTAGAAAATAGAATTCAGCATAGTTATAACTGAGATTTTTAAACAAACTACTTGGCTTTTAAGGAAGAACGTCTTGGATATTAAACCAGATTTTGACATCATTGACACCAGTGTCAAGATGATGTAATCGTATCGACATCAGTATTGTTATCCAAGATTGATACCAGTATAACTGGGAGTAAAATCTCAACCTTTCAGAAGGTTTTTTTAAAGGCTGAAAGCACTTAATAAGACTCAAGGTATTTCTGTAGCTCTGTTTCAGTAGGTGGTAATTTTCTAGAGATCTAGCACACAAGCTTGATTAAAAGATAATGGTCAAAAACATATCACTATTTCTGGAACAATTATTTCAGTCATTAAAGGCAAAAATTATCCCCAAGAAACATATACTTTGTGCCCTCAGCTCCATGTTTATATTTGAGGACAGGTTTGACCAAGATTTTCAGAAACAATAAGTGATTCTCACACCTCAACTTTGTGCCTGTTTCCTTAAGATTTATCCTGGTTTCCCAATAGATGTACCTTTTTTAAAGGTGTTTTACACAGACTACTTAAAGCCACAATAGTGCTATTAAGGTAAGAAGTAAGTATATTTATTAAAATTGAGTAAGCTATAAAAATGACTTCCACCTTGACATAGAATATTAAACCTGTATTTAACACTGTTATTCTTGTTCTAAAGAAAAAAATAAGCTAAGACAAAATAACTCTTTCCAAAATTATTTTCTCTTTACTTTTCTGTGGAGGACCAAAAAAAATGCATTCATTGACCAAATCAAGTATTTTCGCACATGGTCCCAGTACATCCATGTTCAATAAAGAAACACCTATCTCAACTTTGAAATACTCCATAACCATAAATGAGCAAGTAGTTAGTAGAGACAACATTGACTGGGACTTTCCCAGTGCCTGCTGGTGACATGATCATCATCCCAGGAGCTTAATACTGGTTTTGTATATATTGTATATATTTCATTATTTTCTTATTAATATTATTATCTTTTCTTTTTATTATTTTATTAATAATATTTCATTAAAGTAGTTTAGTTTCTTTTCAACTGATAAATTCTCTCTTTCTCTTATTCTCTCGCTTGGGAGAGAAGTTAGAAAACATGTCTCATTCATTTTAATGCCCAGCCCAAACCACAACGCTACTGTTTTGAAGACTGAAAAGGGCTAGGGAGGAGGGGAAAGATAAGGGGAGCTTCTTAGAAGAAAATTTGTTTAACTCCAAGAAGGATGTAATCACCTAATGGAGCAGGGAGGGGGGAGTTGCCAGAGGCAAATACAGGGATTGTCATGGCTACCATGGAGCATGAGAAAAAGTTTCATTTAATCAGAATATGAGCTAAGCACGAGCACTACATTGCAGCCTTTTAAAAATATTTCACAGATAACATGATATAAACGGGGAAACAATTAGCTGTCACTGTATGGGCAGTCACAGAAAAAGACAGTTCAAGGAAATGTATCTAGGTAGTGACATTACAGCCTCCACCACAAACCAAGGATACTGACTCTTGGTAAACTTACTCCACTACTTTGTGTGCAAATACTCACTCCACTCCCCTCACTCTCTCCTCCTATTTTTCAGTTTACAACCACCATTATAAGAACAACTCAAAGCGTCGCATTTTTGCCTTGTCTTTATTCTCCTCTTTAAATTCAAGGGCACTTTTAGATAACGAGATTCATGAATTTCCCCTACTATTCAGCACAAGTATTTTGACCCCATGCAGGAACCTACAATGCAGCTGGCCACAGCCTTAATGGAAGCAGAGGTATGAAAAATTTTCCCAGCAACTTTGAAAATCCTGGAAAACTCCCCTGACCTCTTGTTCTGTTACTTTCAAGTAACAAGTGCAGCCAAAGTTCTCTGACATATTTTGGAGTTTGCAATTCTTTCAAATAACCTTTTACTAAGTTCTGTGTGAACCTACCCAGATTTACAGCTTTAGGATTAAATCACTCAAACCTCAATGGACTCTGTGTAAAAATGAGGTGAAACCACAATGGCTTTGAGTTCTGCTTGCAATTTCAGGCTTGCTTTGAACTCAATGCACAAAGAAAAATGCACTTTAAGCCCAAGCAAGCAGTCTTTTGAAATCCTGCTCTCTTGGAGGTACAGTAGACAAGCCACCTCTACACATTTCCGGGAGTTTTCTTGTGTGATACAGGGTCAAAAGGAGGGAAAACACATTCTTGCCCCTCTGACTAATAATTTCCATGTCCCAGTTTTAAATATGTGTCCATCTCCTTTGATCAGTTTTCTCAGACAAGCTCAAAGTTTTACCTTACAGAAAATTGCAGCATGATGCCAAAAATAACTTATTGTGAAGTCTTGAAAGCAGTACTCATTTCCTCTGCTCTTGAGATCTGTCTCCTCCTCCTTTTTTAACAGCCTACAACATATCGTGTATCTAAGGAATACACTGGTCATGTAATTCATATTCTACATGCCTCCTTCATTGCTCTTGAACACCTCTGTGTTGTAACGGGCTCTACCCTTTTCTAGTGTCTTCAGATTAGTTTTCCCATTAAATAGTCCAGCATTCAAAATTTCAATACTCCTCTCAGCAGATGCCTACAAGCAGGGTTTATTCTATAGGTTCTAAAACATCTTTTCTTCTACAGACACCAACAAAATAGAAATGTTTCTGCTGGTTATTTTCCACTCCCACTAAAACCCAAAATTCAGCATGTATTGATCTAACCTGTCATTGGTGACTTATTGACCTTGATATTTTAGCTTAATCATATCCTTTTCTTCCTCTCTCCCTCTCTCAAAAAAATCAACCCAGACCAAAATAAAAGGAAAAGGTAGAATCTTCTCTCACACACACTGTCTTTCTAGCCTGTAATGAGCTTTGTTATTATTCTCTGATTTTCACATCCTGAGGCATTCTCCAGGTCAGTTCACAGTCCAGAATGCATGGAGCCAAATGTAAAAATAACAAGAAATTGTTGATATATGTAGCTCATGATTGCAAACGATATCGTAAAACTAGCAAGTACTCCAGTAAGCCTGTTCTTTACACACACAGAAAGTAACAGGTGCCAGTCTGCAAGAATATCTTTAGAGACCGTGCTGATGTACATGAACGAATTAGGCATTTGATGCTTTATTTCAGAAACAAGTATGATAATTCAATACATTCTTGCATCAAATCTGCGTTCTCCAAACTAACTAAAACTACCTAAAACCCTTTCTTAAAAGGTACATTTCATGAGGTAGTATTGGAAGAATCTTTTCTTTTACTTCTATATAAAAGGTGTTCAGTTTCAAGTCTGTTTTGTTGTGGTTGTTTTACTTTTGGTTTAACTACCAACTATAAATGCAACCCGGGAACTGAAAATGAAGTGGTATTTCTACCCTATTTCACAAAAATCACTACCAAGGAGTATTGAGTAATCAATAATAAAGAATTAGTACTTACCTCATGGTTTCATTTGTACATGAAGCAGAACAGAATTCACCTCCCTCTCCCAAAGCTATATTGAGTTTGCAGTGTTAAGATTACCCAAGTGCAAAGTAATTTATTAACAAAGTCTACAGGTATGTCCTGAAGAGAAATATATAAGACCTGATCTAATACCCTTAAATCAGTTACACGATTCCTGCTGACGTTGATAGCTTAAGAGGGGGATCATAGAGCAAATATGTTTAGATACAAACAACTAAACTGCTCAAAACAGACTCTATGTAAAATTAAACTCTATCCAATCACTTTTTTAGACTTTAGAGATTGTTTAGAAGCAAATTAACTAAGAAGATTCAATAGTTCAACATCACATTAGACCAAGAGCAAGATTCTGCATTTGCTCATAAATAGAAGTACGCAGGATATGATCATATGTCTGCCAAGAATATTTCCTTGTTCCAACATAGCCTTGCTTTCTCTAGATACTCTAATTGTTTCATTTTGGCAAAGATAAGTTTTCCAAATTAACTTTTACTGACCCTCGCTCCCTCCACCAGCTTCAAAATTCTCATCATCACCTTCTGAATGAATGTTTGTTTATATCAGCTTCTTTCCAGCAAACACTTTCCATCAAACATCTGTCCCAAGATATGTACTAGCTGCAGGGTATAAACGATGTGTTCACCCTGTTTGCAATTTCTCACTGCCAGTCTTTTTAACAGTGAGACTGTCTTGCAGCCATGCAGACTATGTACTCCAGGGGCTTTCTGCAAACACAACTGCATTTTCCAAACCCTCTTTGCTGTTCAAGACCCAGCCTGATGTTTTTCTGTCCCCCTCAGCTCAAAGCTAAGCTTTGTCAGGCTGGAGGTTTCCAGCTACCAGTTTGAAGTCTGCTCAGCCATCAGCCAGGTCCCATCCAAACAACCATCATTATTTCCTGGAACAGACACACTATTACAGGCAACATGATCACTAATATTTTTGATGTGGAAGGCTTAGAGCAGTGAAGCAGCAAGAATTCAGAGCACAAGAGTGTAAAAGAGACATTATTAATTACTATGAAATGCTACAAATATTGTGTAACCACCTAGTACCGCATCTGCAGTTCTGGCGGTAGAGCACACTCTTCCATTAGCACAGTCTCCTTTTCTGATTTTTTAGTACCTAATAAGAAAAGAGGTGTTTACAGCCAGAAGCAAGCACTTGATGTCAATTTCCAGGACATTTTATAGACCATATTAGAGATGCTGACATTGGTCACAAGACCTTATCAAGATTCAAAAGCATTTGCTTACTGAGATTGTTATTTAATCCAGTACCACACCTTCATCTGGTGACAAAAAAGAAACCTTGGCTCCATTCCTCCTGCAGTGGAGCTCTGATGTGTCAGGGAAGACAAGAGGCTGATACAGCACCTGGTGAGCCTGCTAATATACCTGATCCTGGGGTGACTGCACGGTGGATGCAGATTTCGTATACTTTTGACATCTTAAAGTTGAAAGTTTATGAACTGAAGTAGACCAAGAAAGCCTGTAACATTTCTCTTTGAGAGCTTTTGGCTCCCAGTGGAACCTGTCATAGGACAGTCCAAAATATAAAGCTTAGTCAGATAGACATGTTTTAGCCTAGTCAGACAAGCATAACAAAAAATGTGTAGAAAGACCACTATGCATTAGTCAAGATAAATACTCCAATGTCTTTCTTATAGAATCAAGGCTATAACTGAAAGAAAAGAGTGCTATGCAAAAAGGGGTGGAAAGATCAGGGAAAGGATGGGAGAAGGCTCTCTCTTTACAATCCCAGCACAGGTGTACAATAGCAGCTGTTAATAGGAACTGTCAAGGTAAAGAAACTGTAACTGGACAGCATCAAAGCTGGGAAAAAAAAAGAACAGTGAATAACAGTAAGCACAGGTAAATAGTGGTACAAAAGTGCCATCTACACTTATAACCAAGGACAGCACTTAATGGTAATGAATGCATTAACATTCTCAGGCGATAAGCTCATATACTCATAGCATTAGAACATTTTAACATGCCTTGAGTAGCCTGTTAAAGGAGGAGGACAGGTAGTGCTTCATAAATTAAATCAAATACATTATGTGATCACATTTATTTTTATCTGAGCCTACACCTCTTGAATTTTTTATCGCTAAAAAAAAAAAAAAGGAATACAGATATGCCCTGCAAACCCATCAATTTGTCAAGTTTAGATTTTGAAACGCATATAAAATTCACACCCACTGAGCATATTTTTATACCCACATAAAAATTTATTCTGGCAGTGTTTTGCCAATATGTCATCTATAAAGTTTTGTTTAGACTTATATATATATATTATATAGGGGGCTAAGGTTGCTTTTCTGCTGAAGAGCTTTTTGTCTTAGTCATATGAGGCATGCTCTCAGCATCACTCTGCTTATATTTGATATATAGTGTCTTCCGGGTGAAGAGAAACAATGACCATATGGTCACTAAATTGGATTTTAATTCTCACTACAAACTCAGTAAAGACTGTAATTATGCTCTGCACGGTCCTCTCTGGGCAAGCAAAATTCAGGGTCTGCACACCTTACAGAGGACACAGCTACCTGCCTGTCTGTCTGCTCCACCTTGTGATGTAGGCACCCGGAGACTGGGTATTGATTTAACTGGCCAGATTACTTATTCCTAAAGAAGCAGATTGCAGCTGAAGTCTGTATGGCAGCCTTGGCATTACAGCTACGCGCTCCTTGTTCAGGCAGCCTTAAGAACTAGATGACTCCAGATCCCATGCTGTGCCTTCCCTGCAGAAGTCACCACTAGGGAAAGATGCAATCTGTCTCGTGGCTCCTTGGCACTACAGCTACACCTTATCCCATCACACTGCCTCCCTGAAAATCTCCCTGGAAGATTCTCCAACGCTGGGAGAAAGCAGGAAAGTGCCAGGCATTTTGGTAGAATGCTGTGTCTTCACCCAGAGAAAGCTATTGACACCTTTGCACATATCCCTGTGCATTTCTGGTCCAGAGTGATAATGCAGCCATAAATCTCAGTGTGCATAAAGTAAAATATCATGCCCACAGAACAAAAATCCACAAAAATATACCACAAGTTAATAGTCAGTAGGTACAAGATAAGAAGGCAGCTGCACCTCATGTAAACTTGGGGGAGAGAAGTGGAGCATGGAATGTCTTTAAATGGTAAACTATAGATTTCCCACTTGAATGTAGAGTACAGAAAAATCACTTGTAAGGGTATTCTGATTATTACTGTAGTAGAAAACAAGAACACAGATATACCAATTTTCTTCTTAAGCTAAGTACCTGTCATATCCTGCTCAGTTCTTTTTATTTCCTCACAGGTTCTATTTGATTAGTGAGAGATAACTTATTAAAAGCAATTTCAAAGGCTGTACAGTACCACACTCATTTTTCCAAATGTTGCTTTTAATGGGTTCTGCACACTCTATGGTGTCCTGGGTTTTGTATTAAATAACCATAGAAATTCACTGTGATACAGCTTCAATGATCAACTAACACAGATCTGACTATATGATCCAGGAAAAAAAGCTTTTATGCCTCCTCTGGGCCATGGCTGCATGGTCTGCTTTCCTTTGCTGTTATGTACTTTGTACTCCTGTCTGCTTACTACCACCAAGATAGCAATTTCAGAGAATCTACATGGTAGGTAACTTGGCAACGCTACCAGCCAATGAAAACTACCTTCATGTTACAATTTGCCTTAAGCTGAACAGATGCATGTGAATTTTGGGCTACAGTTAGAACTTTGTCTATGTGCCTCCATTGCCTATACACGCAGAGAGTCATTTATCAACTCCCACAGAGGCCACCTAATTCCCGTCGTGCTCCAGGAACTCATTGGCATCCTTAAGCACTCAAATCCCTGTTTTATTTCCTTCTTTTGTATTTAGGCTGACACTTCAAACATCAGGAAGGAAAACCTGTCTTTGTCCACAGAATGAGTACATGAGCCAATATGTGGAAATCTCACAAAGAGAATATAAAAAGTTTTTCGTTTCATTTTGTTGTGACTGGTCATTCTGTCATATTCTTCTTTGGCACAAGTAAAAGCAGGATCGTTCATTTTTGGTGTTCAGATTTTGATGTGCATGGTGGCACTTCGGACGCCCAGATGCTCACTCAGTTCTCTCTCCTTTTGAGAAGAGACAATGCACCAACCCAGGTGACAGAGCCCATGGCAGGCCCTGTGCTGTTGGACTGTGTCCTGCAGTTCTGTGTTACACAGAGACAGAGTAAACTAGCACAGGCTGGGCTGGAGAAAATGCCTTTCCCTAAAGGGGAGACGGGATGAGACAGGACATCAGTAGCTCAGCGGTTTGAGCCAAGCCTGAGCCCAGATCTGTGAAGTCTACCACAAGGCAGACCTTTCAAACTCTTAATTAGTGAGAAGACTGAAAATTATCTCATTAATCTATTAATATTTGAAACTGGCACAGCCAGCTTAAGAGCATGTGCCCCTATTAATTTAAAGCACACTGATAGCTTCCTGCTCTCCCTGTTCCTGTAGATTTTCTATATTGAACAGTGCCTTCCAGTTCCGTATCTCATCCCTAAACATTTTCAGATATGACTTTTACAACTGCAGTACCATTTCAGCTGGGCAGTTCTTGTGCTCTTTCCTACATGTGTACTGTGGAAGGGTATTTATGTATTAGGTAATTAAATATTCAATCACAATCAGATTTGTGTGCATTAAGTGACAAAAGAGTTTGAAGCCTAATTTTAACAAGCCCCTAAGAATGTCTTTAATTCTTGAAGAGGGCACTTCAAGCCTAAAGTTAGACAAATTTAATTGCCAGCTGCAAGAAGCATGAATCCTGTCCCCATTCCTGCGCTTCCCCAGCTCCCATACACTCACTGGTCCTGCAGAGGTTGTGTTCAGGAAGCTGAACTAACAGGAGACAACTCACTTTTTTTTTTTTTTCTCTCTCCTCCAAGATTCAGATTTTTTTCACCATTTAGTTCAAGATATCAGGCCAGCAGTAGTACTAGAGCAAGGAAGTAGCAGGCATGAGCAGACACGGAGAGACAACCGATCATTACAGTAATTTAGCTGCATTGCCAAGGTGAATGGCTAAAAGTCAAGGGCAAAACTACTTTAAATTAGAACAGAATCAGGCTCAACACAGACTTTTCAAGCATAGATTCAGCGTACTAATAACAACCTGAGAGACAAGAATCTTTGTAGCTCATTTCCACCAACATTGCTTTGCCTGCACCTCTTACCAGGGTGAAGTTCACCCATTTTACTTGCGGTAACTTTTGAGGGTGTTACAGAGGCTCCAGTGTATAAATAATAATTAACTTCTGCAAGCAGAGGCTTACAAATAGCATTGTTTGATTTGCAATACATTTCAGTCAATTCTTCTTCTGCATAGAGAATTCTTAAGGAGAATGCTGACAAACAAGCAGCATAAGGTCTGTGTATTATTAAAATTTAAAACACATGCTGCATACACAGAATGTCAAAAGAATATGTTAATCAAGTACGAGTAAGAGTAAGCCAGCTTGATCAGCTCTTAGCTGTGATGGTGCAAAGCTGAGGGAGTTGTCAGTATCAGAGTTACTCTGGCTCCTTGTAACCACAGAGGATTTATCTAAATACATTAAAGAAAGTATAGGCGTTTACTCTTCAAACTCATGCACTTCTCATGTTCCAGTGGATTCATGCTGATAATTCAGAAAGTAATGTAAACCTTTGAATTTTGTTTTACTGTATGATGTTGCCAGAACTAGGATATTCAAACTGTAATCCCAGGCTCTGAAAGAGCAAGGAGGAAATGAACTTGTTGACCATGAGCTACAGCTCCACACAGAGCTTACCAAAAGATGTCCAGAGCAGCCTTCAAAATATCCAGGCTTTGCATGCTCGCTTCCTCCCCCTCAGAAACTAAACCATACATAATATACAGTCTTTTGCACACAGGAAAACCTAGTTGCAGGTACTTCACTTGGCTTTCATTTTGTCAAAATGATTCTTTCGATCCCTCTCAGAGAATAAACCCCAAATCAGAAGACCAAAATCATTAAAAGTTAGAGAAACAATTCCACTTAACTAACTTAATAGACCGATCATTAATGTCAGTTCATATCTTATCCCTCTCCTCTGTTGCTTTGCCAGGAAACAACATGAATTAAAATACATATTGATTTCTAAGGACTGGATTTTTACTTGCAATAATTTAGGATAGATTCTTTCACCTACAGCAAGTGAGACTGTGGATTATTGCTTCCAACTTGAATTCAGTTTCTCCCACTTAAGACAGACGCAGGTTCTAGGTTTGCATCTCCTTTCCTGTATTTCACATACTCAGGTCATCACTTACCTGTGGTCAAAGGTTAAAGACAACTGGTAAAACTCTTAAAAAAAAAAAATAAAAAAAGAAAAAAAGAAACCACCCAGCTGACTATGAATGCTTTTCACAGCTATCTCTAGTTTCAGTGTACATTCATTCATTTGGTCTAGGGTTTTTTTGTTTGTTCACTTTTTCCAGTAAACCCAGAATGACAAAGAAATCTCAGATTAAAAAAAGCTTAGACCCAAATGAGAATTTGTTGATGTTCTTACACAGGCAGCAGCAGAGCTAAATGTCACAAATGTGATTCCCATTGATAATTGTTTATAGCAGAAAGTCACAGATGTGATGGCACGTGCAGCTCTTCAGCCACAAACAGACACATGTCCAAGGCAATTCCCTTTACTGCACATTCATTCTGGGAGTAAATGAAAATGGATGGAAGAGCTTTTTTGTATAAACACTATGGGGAAATCTTGCTCTGCTGAAGCTGGGTATGTTCTGTGCCGCCTTAACAGCAGAATCTGTTTAAATGCATAATTCACTGCAAAAATAGTATGTTTAGAGTTTTTTTTCTTTGGGTTTGTTTTAGTTTTTTACCTCCAAAGAAGGATGAATAATGAGCAGAAATGTACCATGCAGGCAGGTCACTGTCCTTTTGCATTCATTTACATTATATTTATAATGCACTTCTTACTCCTTTTAATCTAATTGTCCTATCACAAGTGCTAATTTTAACAGACTTTGTGGAATTTTTATTAATTTTTTTTTATTCCTGTTAGAATTATTTCCTATGCAGAAACTGTTATTTCTGATAGTTACTCCTTTCACAAGAGTTCCCTTAAGTGGACTCCATTGAGTTACTACTTATACCCCTGAGCTGTAGCATGGGTTGGGAAAAGATGCACAAAGAGACATAGAGAATACAGAAAAGATGTGATCAGCCAATTTTACTGCATAAATCCTTTTCAGACCTCAAACATGTTCCCCTGTTAACGTAAATTGTGCACAAAGGGAAGCATAAAAACTTCAGTGATTCAGGCCTTAAACGTTACTACTGCAGAGAATTTCAACAATTTACTGGCAATATATCAAGCAGGAGAACTAATGTAAAGCACAGAGCTCAGGGCAGGCACTCTTATAAGGGGATCTGCTGATGAACTGAATTTATGAGTCCAGCTATTTTTTTAAAGGTGAAGGAGGTGGTGCTTCAAGAATTACCACTGCATTTCTTTAAATAGTGTCACTTTCCTTATGACTGTAATTGCTTCTTCTATTTGAATAACTGCCAGCAAATTCTTTTTACCAATAAACTCTATTGTCAATGTCAGATTGATATTACTTTTAGTAACAGCTTTAAAAAATAAACACAATTCATTCATCAACAAGTTTTAATCAATATCTCCAAAATTTATATTCAGAGGGCATCTTCACTTTGCTTTTAAACAAATAATTTCATCATAACCTACTTCTCAGTAAAACTACAATAAGTTTTCACATTATATTACAGGAGCAATGGCTATTCAGTTCTAAATAATGGCTCCTTTGCTAGACAAGTCAATGGAAATTGATTTGTTTCAGCCTCCTGTGCTCGCACACATAAAGCCTGCGTACAACAACCCTATTGACTTCTGCAAACAGTATTCAACCTTGCTTCCTCAAGACTCATGGCAAAATTTTTAAATCATTCCCATCCTGTATTGTACCCTTTATGAACCAAGACTGTATTCAAATGTCAGTCTCCTGCAATAATACTATAAAGAGGAAATTCGTCACTGAACTGAAAATCTACATTATATTGAAACGTACAGCCCAGGATTGGATATAAGAAGGAAGAAAATTAAGATGTATTGAACTGCAAAATTAAAAGCATTGACTGTACATACAGGAAAAGGAAACGGGCTCCAGCACCCTGTCTACACAAGAGAGTTTTGGCACACAAGTCACCCTACGGGCTAGCCAGGCTGCCTGCCATAAAGCTCCCATCTGCACACAAAGTGTTCTGCATGGCAGACAAGCCTTTTCCAGTCCTGTGTGTACTGAATATTTTCTCTCTTATATAAACAAGAACATTTAAAAACAATTAAAATAAAAATTAGGGTTATTAGCATGGTAGAAGCATTAAGTGCACTATCAAAGAGACAAGAGACCATATGGTCCATCAAAATCTGTGTTTAAGCGCCCTGGAAATACAAATCAACCATTTCTCCCATCCTTTTAATCCTTCCTTTCCTATTTAAATCTGATTATCAATTTTACCCCAGCATATCCAAATGAAATACATGACTGTTGCCACAATTTACATATCAAGCACTGCTGTAAACAAAAACAACTGTGGAAAGTCCATATCTGAATGCCTTCAAGGCTGATGCTTGACCTCAGGTTTTTTAGTTAGATCCATCACACATAACTTACTGGTCCCAATTTGTTTCATTCCTTTTTTATTTTTATATACCATTTAAGAGAGCACCTCTGGCATCTGGCAGACCCCATGACAGCAGCTTTGTTCACACCCATCATGGCAATATTTTCACTAACATTTCACACAATGCCAACTGCCTAGTGATATTACCCTGTAGTTACCCTGTAGTATTAAGCTTCAGAGTTATTTATATGATTAAAACCTCAAAAGTGGGCACTTGAATGTGTTTTATGATTGCTAACCTTCCTCCAAAAGGGATGAACAGGTGACAGGTTGTTGTTCCTATTGTACCAGCGTATTTTTTACTAGCTCACTGAGTTAAGTGACCTAAAGAAATCTGAAGCATAACAGAAATCAGTCCTGTTCTATTCTTTAGGCTTCTTTGCTGTTTCCTTTAAGAACAAGGAAGGAGTTAGCATGCATGTGCAGCACACAGCATGCTGTGTAGGTGGCATTGGTCAGGTCTCGTATCAGAGGTAAGAAGGGGTAACAGTAGGAAACAAAAATCAACAACTGACAACAAAACTTGGTTTTGGTTGAAAACAAGATGTGCAAAGTGTTTAAATGCAATCTCATTAGCACATTATCTACATTCTTTATAACAAAAGATATATTTAAATTTCCATACATTAACATGTGTAATCCTGCAAGGGAGACGATACCTCCTGGGTCACCTCAGCTGGAGGCTGGGCCTTCAGAAACTCTGATGATGAGATATATAGATCATAAATCTTTTGACTGTACAGATAGATGTTTTCACTGATGCAGTGTGGACTGATACAAAACTGCTGTACCAGACAACAGCTTTCATAGATTATTCAGCAGTGCTCCAAGGATAGATGAAGAACTTATAAACGCCAACAGAGATCATTTTGATACATGACTAAACATCCCTCCTCCTTTCTTCCTTCCCTCCATTTGTTTTGTTTGTATATTTACACATGAATTGCCTGACCCTGAGCAAAGCAAACCTAACAGAGGGACTTTAACTAGACACTGGTCTTGTAACAGTCACTTTAAGACCTTAAATCTCAGCATGCAAGAGAATAGCCTTTGGATAAGAAACTAGGCCACAGATACAAACCACTTTGGAATATAGCTGTACATGTCATAGTGACTCCTCTTGATATTATCACTGAATGTTGTATTGAGATAGCCTTCTTTTGCTAATTTCCGAACGGTCCTGTTTCAGTTATTTCACACCAGAGCCTGTACTTAACTAAAATCATGATAATGAAGTCCAGCCCAGAGACAAAATAGCATCTTTTGATTCTTCCCTTCTGATAGATAGAACTTTAATAAACCAAATTAATGGCATTTGCAATAAATGTGAATGCTCATGTAATAAAATAAAATAAAATAAATAACATAAAATAAAGTGCTCCCACTCCAGCTGCTGCTTCTTTTCATCTCAGGGCTCTGCTGGACTTTTTACTTTCCATGGTAATATCACATATAGAAGGTACTGACCCCAGGTCAAATGGCTGTAACGTGATTTGAATGTTTCTTGCAGGTTCTTGAATGTCACTTGAGGTGCTTCTCCTCTTACAAACACACTTTTTATATCATCATATCATATACATTAACATTTTGTCTCTCTCTACCCATATTTACCTCAGTGTTCTAAAATTCATTTCTTTCTCCTGGTTACAGAATAATAAGCATCCATTTGCTTCTCATAAATGGCCTTACAACTATTTAAAATTACATTTTCCATTTTCTGATCTAACCTTACCTCTCTCTTCTGTCATTTACTTCTTGATTGTTTCATTAAAACGAGAAGTGTCCCCTTTTGACTGACATTCACTGAAGCAATATGATCATCAACTGGAAACAAGTTAGACAACAAAAGACCTGACCATAATGCACCAATGCAACAAAAGTATTTCACATTTCAGAAATGCTATCTCCAGGTCTGAGTCAAGCAAGTGAATGAAAGGATTTAAAGAGACCCGTCTACAGTTGGCTGGTTATGTTTAACAAGGAAAGAGGGGGACTTAACAGTAAAGGCTGGTTATTAAAGCAAAATTAAAGAATTTGGCTTGTTTACTTAACTAAGAAGATAAAAATTCTCCATGAGTATGTCACTAGTACAGAATATCAGAACAGAAGCAAAATCATATACACTAAAGACTAGAAGAGGGAAGCAAAAGCATTTACATAAAAAGTTACTAAATGGTTCTGGATCAACAGAGAAACATGGAAGCAGTAAGAATACAAACACTTTTTTGTCTTCCTTTTAAAATCGGGCTTGATCAGCTTAAGGAAAAAACTATATGGTGTACACTTGTAATACCAAGGAATTAGACATGGACATGGTGATCAAGAAGATCCTTAACAGACCAGTGTTTAGATGAAAGAACAATGTTCAGTGTAAACCTGGGGGTTATGCAGTCAGACAAAATTAGCCTGTTTGGTGTGGAGTATTTGCAAGAAAAAACAGACCAAAAAAGATAAAAGCCATACATGTGTAAGAAAGCAAGCCTTCAGCCTGGGGGAAATAGAGGAGGAGAGGGAGCACACCCACTAACTTCCAGGGGACCAGTCTCAACCCAGGAATCACAACAAGTCACAGCAGAAGAGAAGTAGCAAAAGACGGGCATGGCACAAGCTGAAGCTAAGTTTCTAGCCCACAAGATGATGTCCCTGTCATATATACAATATCAGGAGTTCTGTAAGTAAATAGAATTATTCATCACAATTTTCTTCTTTCTGGGTGTTGGGTTGGATTTGGGGTTTTTTTCCACTAAAAGTTTGGATGAATAAAATCTTGTTTACAATAGCTGCAAAAGAAGGAGCATTCAGACCAGAATCTTGTTTCTTTAACCCACCTCTCTAAGGACCAACTCAAAACTGTTTCACAGAATTTCTTGCCATTGCCTGTCATCTTTTAGAGCTTTCAGTCCTTGGAAGCTGCAGCAGAGGCTTTTCCTAAAGTCTCAACATTTATTATTTCATTATAACATCAGTTTTAATTTATAAAGTACATCTTCAGTCCTTGCATTGGCAGGAGAAAGACAGACACAACTGTAACTAAAAGGATCTCAATGTAGGAAATAAGTCTGAAAAAAATTCACTTTAAAAAAATAGGAAACTGTATGTTTGATTATGCAGAGCAGACCCTGCCTGAAAGCTTGGCCTGGGTAACACTGTGCCAGACGAGAGCACAGAGTGTAAGCACACATCACCGCTGATGGGGTGCAGCCAGAAACACACTGCATTCACACATATGAAACCAGGCAGAGCAGGTGAATAGAAACCGATTAATTAACAGCATGAATATTAACAAGTTCAGTGATGAAATCTAAAACTGCAACTGACAATAACCAGTGGGAAAATTATTAATACTCAGGTGCAGCTAACCTTAATTTTCTTTCCTTTTTCCCCCGCAGTGAAAAAGATAACGCATCAATTCTTTAAATAAATCTTAACCACAGTGTCACATACCAAGCAGCGTGTGAACCTCAGCAACAGGGAGGTAGCTCTTTGTGGCAGCAGCTGCTCTGTGCCATCATGCTGCTAATTATTTAAAACCTGGCATTAGAATTCACGGCACAGTACAGTTTATCAGTCCGAAGTAAGCAACAAGAGAAACATCTTGATTCTAGGAAGTGATGACCAATTTGTGGTCTTACTTCTCTCATTCTCTAGGGTATTTTGACACTGTGACATTAAAAGGTGCCTTACTATTTCATTCTGGTAATGGCCAGCTCTTCAGAGAGTGATACCTGGATGCTAATGTTCAAATACTCATGGAAAATACATTTATTTTGGCTGGTCAGAACCAAAACACTGCCATTCATGCTGCCTATAGTAGGTTGCAAATGTAAAATGCAACCCACTCCTCTAAAAGCATTAACCCTGCATGCCCAATATAACATTCCACCATCCTTTATTACTTCACACCTTAGATTTCTGGTGCAGGTGAATGAAGTACAAACTGCCCAGCTAGTGCTGGTCTAGTAATGGAGGAGTTAACAACTCAACCACTAAGAAAAAGAAACAAAATACTTTGTTTCCTCCGCTTTGTCATTGTTTTGTAATTTAACATTTGCCATCAATTAATTACTGGAAGTCTCCGTTAAAACTCTTAACATTTAGACTAAAAGTTCGGCATAAACTCAGGGTCACTGTTTACAGTGCTCCCTGAGCAAGCAGTCTTATTGCTTGGAAGTAACCATGAATGTTAAAAGGCACCAGGCAAGTATAATCAGGAAATGAAATACAAAACTCTAAAAATATCCCTGTGATCTATGCATGTAGCCATGGTGTCTGACAAATTCAATTAAATCTGTCATACATCATTCCTACAATATTATTGATAGAGACATAGCAGTATTGAATTTTAATTATTCAGCTAGTATTGATCCCACAATAATCTGGTGAAAATCATCTCAGGTTGTCAGTACTCCTAGGAGACAACGGCTATTATCTAATTATAAATCACACTGTGTCATTTGATAAAAGGTTAGGGCTTTCTTTTCACACATTTTTGCAGTCAGATTCTCATGTATAAATCAGCGTGACACGATTGTCTGCAATTGCTAATTATTTTCTTCCCATTGAGCATCTATTCCATTACCATGACGGACTCAAAAAATTGAGCTCTTAGTGCATATAGCAAATTCCCAGAGATGCAACAACAATTAAGGAATTGGGATTTCAGATCTTTATTCCATATTGACCTTGAGCAAGCAATTGTAACACTCACAGGGTTTGTATTTGCCTCAAGGAGAAGAGTGGATAATATTTGCAGTGCCCACTCTTGTTAAATGCTTTGAGATTCTCAGAGGAAAGCTGCTGAACAGCAGCACACTTTCCTTTTCAGCTCCTACGCAGCCAGAGGCTGGCTAGTAATCCTGCAGAGTGCTCTCCTTCTCTTCCAAAAATCTTAGTATCCCTCTGCACCCCCGATGAGAATTGGGGAGCTGACACTATCTATCCGTTTTCTTTTTCTCCCCTCAGATCCTGGTTTATCAATCTGCTCAGGACACTGGGAGGACACATCACCTTGGAGTGCATTGGTGCCAGTGGGAGGGATGGCACCGCAGGGGCACATTAACACCCCACAGCTATGCACAACACACACCCAGGATTCCTGTGGCAGCTCCTGCTTGCCCATGCTGCATCCCCTACCTCCACCCAGCTCATTTTGCTGTCTTCTCTGGTTTTTAGTTGGCAAATAGCCCTGTTTTCAAGTGACTTACAAGAAAGGGCACAAGACACCTTCTAGCCATCATTTCGCTGCCCATTATCATGCCTTGCAGTGCCAGGATGCTTATTCTTAGGGGTAAGTAGTGTTCCTGCAAGCAGCTCACCCCATGGCCTCTGGTGGGAAGGCACTGACAGATGAGAATAGATATGATACACTGCTGACATAGCAAAACCACACGGCAGTTTGAGAAAATCTGGCATTATTCAGCAGCCCTGAAATCACTGCTCAAGGAGGTCTCCAGCAGCCCCTTACAGAGCCCCATTTTTCATCCTTTTTTATTTGGAAAAGACATCCCACATCCAAAGAGACCTTTTATTAAATCTTGTAACTTGGACCCAGAGGAGAGAGCATGCATTCCCAAATTACGGAGATGGTCCTAGCAACCAGCCTTTGCCTTTTATGACAATTGTCTCATGGCTCAAGCAGCCTTCACTGACCAACAGCTGCAGCACTATAATGCGGGCAGAGAAGTGCCAGCCTATTTACTGCTTCAGAGATCATATCCAGCTCCTTGAGCTCCGCTGAGAGACCCAAGGGCAACCAGCACAGCTCCCCAAGTAAGGTAGTCAGAGGGAATCTTTACACACAATCCAATAGCATATGACAGACGGTATCCCTGCAGGGTACATTTATGTATAAGGAAAGAGGGTAATAAAAGTGCCTGATCATTGCTCCCTAAAATACAATGACTTAAACAACCGCAGTGATGGTCTGTAATAAACGCACCATTCAATGCCATTCTGGGATGCCCTTTTTTCCCCAACACATGCCTTGAACTTTATGATACAGAAATAAGGATAAAATAAATGATCAGCGACAAATGACCTAAACTGAGAACATGAAATCCGAAAGGGGAGGTTAAATATTTAGAAAACTGTAAATGTCCTCCTTTAGATTTGAATTTTAACTGATTTGAAAATGTCACTGTTGAGTCAAGGACAATCTAGAGACTAAGGAAATTTTTCAGCTGAAACAAGGGACATTTTGGAAAATCAGGTTCAAATGAGAAACATACACATGAAAGCTATCGCTTGGCACTCATTGCAGTCTGCAAGCCTTGAGTGGGCTGTGGGACTCACTTTATTTTGTCAGAGGACATTTTACCTCTAAAATTGTGACATTTTCTGCAGCTAATGGATTTCAGAGACTCCACAGGGAGACTGACTACAACCCTCCATTCCCTAACATTTCCCTGAACTGAAAGATCTTTCAGAAAAAACGAGATACAGTATTAGCAACAGCCTTAGATTATCACCTAACCTACGCACTTTTGCAGGGTGAGGGAATGCCAGGGTCCCCCTGTATATGCTACTACCGGAGACTTCCAGTCATATTATAGGTTTTAAGTCTTTAGGGGACTGAGTTCTAGTTTGAATGGAGAATTGCCATGGAATAACCCAAAAGCTTCCTTTCATTTCATTTCACAGAAAGCTAAAACGTGACGTAGCATTAAAAGCCCTTCTAGCTAACCTTTGCAAACCCACTCCTAGCAAGTCTCAGTGAAGTTCACCACTGTGTTCACTCCCCATAGCTTATTCACTCTTCATTTTCATTCTTCTAATTACCCTCAAAATCTCCCACACAATGCAGTACCACAAGCCACTACGAATAAGAGTAGAAAACCCCCAGTGAGAGTCGTTTAAGCTACCACACAATTCTCAGCCACTTTTCATACCTGAGCCAAATCCACCTCAGTCACCTAAAAAAGAAAGCCGTGTCCTAAGCCACTGCTGTCCTGAGCCACCTTGGTTCTTTTTAAATACTTCATTTTATGACTCCTTTCTATCTTCAGACCTTGCTTTCTATTTTCAGTCCTTGCTTTTTACCATGTCACTGTGACCAGTTCTTTTGCATAATTAACCTCATTTGTTTCTAACTACCAGTGCTTTTTCTTACTCTGAATGTAACTTCTCATTTTACTTCCTCTTTAGAGTATCCTATGTTGTGCCAAAAACTTCATGAACAAATAAATATACTGGAAAACACAGTCTCAGCAGGGTGCACAGTTGCGTGTTTTCACTCTATTAGCATGAATAACACAAAGCCAAAATGAACCTCCAGAAGGTACCGAAAGGAAAACAATGCCGAGAAATGCCAGGCTCACCATACACTGTTTCTTCCTGCAGAAATATTTGTCTTTCTCATGACAGCCCATTTCTACCTGTCCAAGCCCACGTATAGCTCTAGATTAGACTTGCATACATGTCACCACAGATTCATAGGTTGTGGGTGGTGATGCAGAAAAGCACTGTTTGCTTCTCCACACGGTGACGCAGATGCCTCATGTCTGACCTAAGATCTGTGCTTTCTCACAGTCTGCAACCCAAAACTGAGGTTATGCCTACTGACATGGGGAAAACTGTGTGACAAAACACAGAAGAAAAATCACCTGATGATTTTGAGGCACACGCATAGAAACCTATATTTTAAACAGTCCAACAGGTTTTGAAAACTTGAAGATCTGTGCAGTTTGAAAAGGCTACACGCTTAAAGGCTTGAATTATCCCAGACAAATGACTACATTTCACAGGCAATACAAAAGCTACAAACTGAGTAATGGCAGCTCACAGAAAACGTGTACAGAAAATTCGCATCTAGCCAAAAGGTAAAAATAATGCAAAAATTAAAGCACGACCATGAAATGTTTGGCTTGGAGAACTTTCTCAGAGAGGCCATCCATCAAATCCTGTACTAAACATGAACATGGTATCAGACCCATGCAGTATGTAACATTTTCTCATCGTGGAGATACTTGGCCTTGTTTCACATGTCTAATTTTGTGTGATTTTCTCCTTGAAATTTAAGCTGCTGTTCAGTCATGTGTATTTTAAACCTTTTTATTATAACAGCATATTTCTATATTCTGTAAAGTGCAGTGTCAATGATTTAGAGATTAACAGCACAAATAAGACAGATTTCCAAAAGGTACATGATAAAGTTTGGTAAATAACAAATGATATGCTATCAGGGCTTTTGGGTCCTACTGTATAACAGTAGCTTGTGAACTTGCCCTAAAAATGTTGCTGCTACATCTCAATACATCGTTAAATCCTCCTGTCTTCCTAGAACATGTGATATGATCACTTCAGCAGAACTTATTGGGTAAAACACTGGGTGTGGTAAAACAGAAAAGCAAAATGACCCATACTGGCCTTAAGCTGCAGGACTCTAAAACTTTCCATAAAAGCCTTTATCTCTTTTTTAAAAATATTTTCTCTTGAAGACTTCAGCATTTTTTTCAAAAAGCTAAACTGAATATTTTCCATTTGTTTCAACAAAACCATCTTAACATTATGGAGATATAAAGGAAATAACCAGATAGCTACTTTCTGCTGAAATAAAACTTTGATAGAAAAAGTGTAGCAATGTTCACAAACAGCTGCAAATTTTTAAACCAACACTGAACACATATCTGAATTCTAGTCAAATCTCATCTTTGTTGGTAGAATAAAAAAGTTTTTTTTATCTAATATCTCTACATTAAAATGATCTGATTTAGTGTAGTACATATTGAACAAGTAATCAGATCCACAATAAAAAGAGCCACTCAAGCAAACTAAGTGGCTTTCTGATGTCCTTGCTGACTGTTTCCTAAGAATTAACAAGTGATGAAAACTCACAATAATAGGCAGAAAGACAAAAGATGTGGCTGGACCACATAGCTGCTCCTCCTCCCTTTCTGCTGGACATACAGGGAACATTAGTAGCCAGAGCTGTGAACCCATCACATTTCAAATACGAATTAAAAAATACTTGTTTTCCGAGAAACACAACAGGCCCAAGAATTTATTCCTCTGCATAGGACATTGGCCAGCTCTCCCACACCACCATAGCCACACAGTCAAAGCTGCAGGAGAAAGATCCAACAGTATCAGGAATATGTGCAAGGTTTAAAATGAATGATCAGGGAATAGACGCAGGTCCTTGGTGTAACTCCCTGGATAATCCACCGCTTTGAACAAAAGTAAAAGCCTTACTGGATAGCCAATTTGTCCCCATCCACTGTGGGGCCTTGGGGAGGTGGAAATCTTTTACTACTTGTAACATTAACTATTTGTGCCAGCCTCATCATCCATGATGCAAGACTTCTCAGCTTGCCTCAGAAGTAAAATGGCTGTTCTCATCTTCAAATCATATGCATTATTACTAGTGAAAGGTGCCTAAATAGCACGCAGGTGCAGAAACATACTCAGGGGTGAATGCATTATTGGCTTCAGTGTCATAGAGGCTGAAAGAAAGAGCCAAGCAAATCAGACAAAGCTGATTTCTAAAAAATACTTTAAGTATGTCAGATTGCAGAGCAGGTTTTGAGGCACCACCACTTTTACTCAGGACATGGTCTTAAGCAAGGATTTTATGAATTTTCATAGAGCAAACCAGTATCCTATCTGTGCAGTAAGCAAACTTTTACCCCAAAATTCACCAAGCATAAAATTGTTTTCTGTATATGTGAGGCAGAGTGGACTAACCCATGTTGGAATCCAGGTTCCTCCCACACCCTCCTGCAAGTTCCTCAGGGCTCACATGATGATACCAGCTTCTTTCTCTGAAATACACTGTAATTTCCATTCTACATCTACTGCTAAAATCCAGTAGTTCCAAGCTAAAGTCCATAAAAAGGGACACCAAAATTAAAAATTCTCCACATATGAAACACAAGGGTTGCTGCCTGAATCACAGCAAACCACCATTCCTCAGCTTCTTATACTGGCCTTACTGGGTCAGTTCAGGGAAAGCCACATGCTCCAACTTTATTCATAGGTTGCTGCCTGAAATTTCTGTGAGAGTTCATACTTCCCTTATATTTTAGCCCACACCATCTGCCACGAGATTAGTACTAATCTATAACAGCCCAGGCAAGAAATGGAAATATAACAAATGAGCTAGACAAGTTGTTCACTCTAAGTTATTATGGGCAGTGATTTGTGGGCTTCAACAGATCTTCAGAGCCTCACCTGAGATTTCCTAACCCAAATTATTAAATTAACTATGGGGCTGCTTTTTACTCCTCCGATAACTGTAGCTGCTGCTGGGAGATTTTCCAGAACTATTCTGTGTACCACCAGGTGCCCCAGTCCTGCTACACTTGAGCATCCTTCTCCAGTGCTTCAACTGGATTTTTTCAGAACTTCTTGAGTCTTTTTTACTGCTAAAGCCTTGTGGGACCACACACATTGTTCAGTGGGTTGAGATGATCTTATTTACTGTGTTGTGCTCAAAGATCCTTCCACCACTGGACAGGATTAAAAAAAAACCAAACCACACACAAAAAGTAACAGCCTCAATCAGTCCAGGATGGACAAGGACAGGACAACCTTGACTGTACTCAAGTGATATTTTATGGCACAGGACAGGAAATGGAAAGGACTCCATTTCAGGCATAATGATAAGCTGCATGAATTGGCTGAGGTGTCTGCTATAAAATGACTTAGTCCTGTCTCAGTAAGTATTTATCTATAAATAACATCAATGCTATTTGTGGGTTTTTTCCCCTCCTGATGGCTTGTGCTGCTATCACACTCACTTGACCCATTCATCTACCACAGCTGACCTCTGCAGGAACTTCTGCAGTAACCCCATCTTCTCTATCTTTTCCTCATAGATCCACACCAAACTGCAACACAGTGAAACAGCTCTGTCACTCAACTTATAGCCAGAGATCCAGTTACTTCGAATCCTCCAGGATTACTTTGCTCAATCAGCTTCACTCCGAGGATGAAGAATGAATACTTTGCACTAACTTTCCTTTTTTTTTTTATTTCCTCCCTTTTCTACGTTGAAGGAAATGAAGCCACATCCATTCCAATTATTACTACTATCTAAAACCTTTCCAATAACAAGGCATATGGACAGCTAAACATGCACAAACTAATCAGCTTTTACTGCCTGATAAAGAGCCACACTCATCTTGTTCCCTGATCAGCCGAGCTTATTAGTTCGCTGCATAAGACGGTCACAAATTTGCATCTATTATCCACTGTCTGGAGATTTAAAAGCTTCCTGCTCTGCAAAGATTATCCATCAATGGAAGCAATTCTTAAGGGAGAGAAAAGAATATGTTAGTTCAGTGCTAGCTTTGCTAGGCAGGCCTTGTTGGATTTATCATCCTAATCTGTTACATTGATTGAACCCACTGCAGCTGTTTTTATCCAACTGTTTCAGAACTGATTGGCAATGTATTAGTAATAATTTCACTAAATGCTCTTTTGAATCCTTAAGAATGTAAGTCAAATGGGACTTCTTTTTCTTTGGTTTAACAATAGTTCATTATGTGCTCATAAAATCAAGTGGGTACCTGAGCATATGTGAAGTACCTTTGGGTAGTACAGTGTTTGGCAATTTAAGAAACTGCTTTATCCTGCCCTGCCTTTGCCATGTCATCTGAGGTCCATTGATGGAGGGAGGAAGCAGAGGCAGAAGGGCAGGGCAGGCTCTCACCCCTCTGCAGATCATGGGAAGCCAAGAAGCCCTGCCTTGTTTATTTACCTTTTAATAGAAGCAACTTTGGCTTTGATTATTCTTAATTTTACTCCTTAGAGTAATAGAATAAAGGTGTAAAATCCTCTTTAAAAAGTTGGCTGGATCTTCTTGTTTTCTATCTCCCCCTCTTGGAGTGAGGGTGCCTACACCATCTCTGCTGTTCCTACTGCCCACAGTTTTGGTGAAGCAATCTGTCCTCTTTCTTCAAATGAATTAACACAATTTTTGTATTTTTTTTTTTTTTTTTAATTAAAACCCCCTTGCCATTTCCTAATCTGCAAAGTGCTCCTGTGGGGGTCTTCCTCCTCCACTCATCACCTCCAAAATTTACTTGCCTCATATGTTTTGGAATCTTTGTGAAGGATTCACTCTTTCTCTAGAATACTGCATCCAACATCATCTTCTCTTCAGCAGTCTACAAGTGACTCTAAAACCTATATGCCTCTTCATCCCAAATGTACCATTTACCATACTTAATTTAATTTTCAAGGGATTCTGAGTACAACTCTACTCACCAGCACAGGCCTGTGTGGTGCCACACTCTACTCCTAGCAAGTAACCAACTCCTCATCTCAAGTACATACTTTTACATGCTAATGCATAGATACACAGTCAATCTCCAGAAATAAATTAAAGATAATTTTTATCTATTTACATATCCCAAGCAGGGGAAGAAACAACTGGAACTCAGAGCCAAATAGTTTATCTTGCAAGCGTCAGGGCTAACCCGCATGGGGTTCTATGCTGTTGATTCAATCTGGCTCCATTTTATTTTCTTGATAGCGCCAGTCTCCTTTCCTTCTCATTACTACCTTCAGCCAGAAGGAAAAAGGCTGATACTTATTCCAGCCATGAATCAGTAAACAGAAGATAGTACATGAGCATTCAGGCTGGCATCTTCCCTAAAGAGATTAATTGTGGCAAGCTTGCTTGGCCTTCTGCCACTTTACACTCCTGCATAACAATCTCTCCATGGCATTTCTGTTAGCCATCATGCCCCTCCAAATAAGCATAGATAGTTAGTGTAATTGTGCTCTCTAACAAGTCAAAAAAAGGGAATTAGCTGCCCTTTGCTTTCTGCTCAGGTCAGCTAATCCTCAGGGTGGTCAGGCAAGTTGCAGAGAGAATGTTGTATAGAAATCACATCAGGCAGACAGAGAGCTGAGTCCATTATCAGCACTTGTACAAACTGCCTCCAAATCCAGAGTGTGAGGCAGGAGTGGGGGGAGAGGGACAACGGGAGCAACAAGGCTGGTGGGTGTATGACCAACCCATCCATAGACCTGCAGCAATGGAAAGGAAAGCTGAACAATTAAATTCATTCTCATGTTGATCTGCTGAGAAAGAACAGGACTACAGTTTGAAAGCGTCAAAAAATTGTATGGTAACTGGCAATGCAATTCTCAATTGAACTGGAGAATTGGGCCAGCCATTTTATACTCTTTGCAAATACCTTTCCGTGTTTCCAATCAGAGTCATATTTGTGTGAAACAACACACAGATTGCAACGCTCAACATACTTAAGATGATGTCTTTCAATAAATAGGTTATATCATCTAGTGACATTTATTCAGGAACTGATAACATTGGTGCTGCCTATGAATAAACAGAATTGCTTGGGCTAGCGCTGCACCTCCCTTGCTTATTCCAGTCTTCACAAATACTGGTCTGATCATCATTGAACCAAATCAAAAGCTGCAGCAATCACAGAGCACCTCTATATGGCAGACAGTGAGCACCCAGATTTCTGACAAAAGCATGAATTCACCATAATGGATTTTTTGATAACCAGTAACAAAAAGTGAAACAGCAGAACCTTCCAGTTAACTCTCAGTGGTCATATACTTCAAGGTTGTGTGACAAATGAAAGAAGATGGAGAAAGCACAGATTCACAGATTCAACAGAGTTGGAAGGGACCTCTAGAGATCATCTAGTCCAACTCCCCTGCTAAGCAGGTTTGCCTAGAGCACATCACTCAGGACTGCATCAAGGCGGGTCCTGAAAATCTCCAGAGAAGGGGACTCCACAACCTCCCTGGGCAGCCTGTTCCAGGGCTGTCACCTTCACCATAAAGAACTTTGTTGTGATGAGCAGCACTTTCATGCTTTGTAAGATACCTCTTTGCCAAATATGCCTGTCATTAATAAATGCTGAGCCCTGTAACAGCCGTGTAACTCCATTACATAGGTATAGCTGATTGGTGCAATAAAAGTTTGTTACTGCTTATAACCCTGTTCAGATAACTGACCTTTGCAGTCCAAGCACTGCCATCCTTGACCACAAGGGATAGAGTCATGATAAAATTACAGTAATTTTTCTACTAAATCTCTTCTACTTCTAAAAACCACAAACAAACCAGGATGAAACAGAGCTGCCAGATACTACCATTTTATATGAAAACTATAAAAGACACCATATGAAGAAAGTATTCTCTATTTGTGGACCCCAGAAGAGAAAGATGGGAAAACACAATTCACTCCAACTTAGCAACTGGGAAGCTGAAGCAAAAAAGACTGCTTTGTGAGTGCTGCACAGATCCAAACAGCAGCCAATGGCCTGGTGTCTCACCTCTCTCTTCAGGCAGTTTATTCTTCACATTGTGCTGCCCCTTGAGACTAGGCAACTAAATATTTATAAGGGAAGTACAGAAGAAGTATTTAGAAGAGAAGAACACTAAGAAAGAAGAAAAAAAAAAAACCCAGACAAAATCTTTTACAAATTAGAAACAAACCACCCCTGCTGTTAAATAGCCTGTAACCAAGGGGACTGTGCTGCTGTCTCAGGTCTTTTTCACCCAAACTGCTTAATTCCAGCGAGGATTTAGCTTTACAGGTTTAATTCAGTCTGTGAAGGTAACGAGAGATAAGCTGTTCATTGAAACCATTTCCCTCTATGCTCATGAGACTTGAGCCAAATTCTGCCCTGGAGAAGAGGCACTCCAATCCGTATTGATAGCAAAAATATAGCAAGATGTAGGTCCCAATTTAATTGTGACTATTTAAATCACTGCAAAATAAACTGTTTTCCCAGGAGCTTCATGAAGTAAAATGGAAGTCAAAACTATTTTATATTCAAGTAAACAAACTGGAAGAGTAGACAATCTCGTTAATGAAAAACACTGAAAATAGCTGAAAGAATAATTCCAAGAGCTGCAAACACGACACATTGTAGAATAGGGAGCGGCAGCTGATTAGCAGTCCCATCCTTATTTTCTAATGGTGTATAATTAGTGTTTTTTTTAAAGAAGATGCACATGGCATTTCTTCAAACTGAGCACAGGCTCTGTTTGCTAAAGACATGGGGCTTCATTCTTATCTTAAACATGTTGCAATGCCAGGATGTGCCCTTCCTTAAGGCTGTGTTCTCAAATAACTACTGTACCACTTTTCAACACCACTAGGCTCATTCTCTGAAAAATCTTTTGGAATGTCACAAAAAGGAGTCTTTTTTAACATTTCAGTCATTATCTTTTAGTAAAAAGGAATGCATAATACCAAGAGTATATTTGCCAAGGAAGCTGCCTGATTTATTTGAATATTTGCACAGCTTTTGCAGCAAATCTCCTTCACTGTTTCTTCTGCATTTTCAGATCAGAATAAAAAACCCAAGTATTTCAGTAGCATACAAATGGAGCAAACAATACCAGCCCCAACAGACTGAGGGGTAAGAAAAAGTTTAAAAATACATACACAAAGGAAGAACAAAAATCAACTTTTTTATCTGAGTAAGGGAATAGTTTCATGCAATCGTGGATCATATTACAACTGACTTAGGACAAAACACACAATATTAGATGTCATACAGCTAAACATCAGCAAAAAAGTAGTAAGAGGCTGTATGTCTCTGGTGAAGAGAAGTACTAAAAGTTCAGAGAGTTACAACATAAAGGGAATTTAGGTCCATATCCCTAAAAGTCATCTTACTGTTCACATTACCAATTATCTCAATCAATAAGAAAATTTTTTTCCTCACCAATGTGAGCTTTTGCATCAATACTGGGAATGAAATGTGTTCGAGACCTTTTTTTTTTTTTCTCCATACCCATACCTCACAAGGCATACCCCTTACCTCACCCAAATATTTCTGAAAAGGAAGAGCATGAGGGCTGAAAAGCTTTTAGTTGTCCTGCCCTGTTTGCAATTGCTTTTTCATTTGGAAGTGTCAAACTACCCACTTCCAACTAATTCCAGGAAACTCCATGGGAAAGGAATCAAAGGTAAACTGCTTTGCTTCCCCTTGCAAGAAGCAACCAGCCCTCCTGGAGAAGCTTTAATAGGGGACAGCTGAGATTACACCTGTGGGCTGTTCCCTCCTCCAAAACTTCCCCTGCAAAGCACAGGCATATGGCTTTGCTTGTGACAGTGTTCTTGCCATCTCAGTGCAGGAATGACAGAGGCAAGCAGAGGTTCACAGGGACAGAAAACTGGGTTTCTCTTATATTCCTGCACAGCCATTTAGAGCCAGACCTTGATCCCGAAAGTTTCATACAGATAAACAAGGAAGTCAACAGTTGAAACTTAGGTACACATTAGAACAGAAGTGAAAATACCAAAGACAAGGGAGAACAGAGCTGAAAGACGAAAGACAGATGAATTTAATAGCTTAGAGTTACTTTTTACGCATTCCCTTTGCAATCTGTATTACGAACTTTTCTGTTGAGATGTATAGAATTTTGCATGTTGTCAGGTATTTAAGGAAGCAAAACATGTCGAAGTACATAACATCACACTTTATCTAGCAGAAGACTTTATTCTACTGGTAGAAATAAGCATTTTTTAACTTAAATTGCATGTGCAGCAGCTGGTTATACATCTAACAAAATTTTCACTTCAGGCAGTTGGAAAATGCTCTAGAAATCATCTATCAAAGTGATGAAGTGAAAGATAGACAAGCGCAGTAAGAGTTATCCACACATGCAACCACCAGTGTCTCACCTGATGGGAAAGGCCTTGCAGGTTTTTCTCTAGAAAGCCTCCAGTTATAACAGCTGGGCATACTGCAGAGACCTGGTCCCACAGCAGGAAGGGCTGCTGGGAAAAACACACACACCTGAAGTCCTGCTGGCTCACCATTTTTCCAACCCCTTCCTTAGAAGAGCACTTTCTTACACTTTTTCTCCACAGAGCAGAAGCAAAGTCAAAAGGAAAAGAGGCAGCTCTTAGTGACACGACAGCCAATAGCACCCAGTGCCTGATAGTGATATTTTTTCCATTTTATCTGGGAACTCGATGCAGATTAGGGCCTGTAGGTACTGCAAGAATAAAGTCATCTTTTGTGCCATATTGTGGAAGATACTACTACAGATAAGAAACCACTACCCTTTTTAAAGGTGGAACTTAAAAAAGATAAAGTCTCTCTTAAAACACTCCACACATGCCCCCCTATCTCCAGGGTTCTAGCAAGACTTCTGGAACCAGAATTCATGAGAAGCAAAGCACCAAAATGTAGAAGTAGAAAACAAATGGATCTACTGTATAACTCACCTCGTTGGTGACCCAGGAAGCTCATTACAATTCTAAAGACTTTCCTTTTGACTCCAGGTAGGTGCCTTACAAACACAGCCGCAAATGAATTTGTAGCTACAAATCAGATACTGCAACCTCATGTCTTGAGGTCTTAGTGTGGGACTCTGAATCCTGCCCTTTTTTCCACATTGCCTGTGCAATACCCAGGGAGCAAGGCTAGGCCAACATGAATTTTGCAACAGAAAGTTTTCGTTCAGTGTGTACTTCGCATGTGCCAAGAGTGCATGAGGAGTCACAGATAGGAGAACACCTACCTCAGAGAATCTCATTTCACTTAGAAGTAAGTGATCACACCATCTCAACTCTGTGAAGGCAAGGACAACCTGGGCCAAAGCAGAACTCCTAGTGCTGGAAAACAAAATTAAAATAAAGACATGAGTCAACTATAAGACTTTAAACATCTTCAGCAGTAGGTGAGAGCTAAACAGACTTTCAGGATCATCATATTGGATGGGGCACCCAAATCCTCATTAAGCACCAATCCCTAGCTTGAGCTCTGGTCTCAATTCTGTCTGTGAAAAAACATGAACAGAATTTGCCTGTTTTGTGGCAGGCTGTAGGGATAGTTCTAAGATATTGAAAGAGCATCAGTCATGTCATAAGTACCTGTGAAATCCCGGAATTCAGCAAATTGAATATTAGTGTAGAAAAAGGTTGTGGTGGCTTAGATATAGAGTATCCTGGTGGTTAAAATTATTTCTGTTTTACAGCGTTAAAATCTCTCTGTGCGGCAGTATATAAATTTTAAGACTGATTATTTTAAATGACTGTTTGCTTCAAGATGTAAGACAAGTACTATTACTCCAATTACCAATTATTACTGTAACAGTATTCAAAAGCCACAAACTACTCACTCAGCAAACAAAAATTCTTCTCTCGAAGGGCAGTGGCTTTCATTTTTCCACACTTCATACAATCACTTACTGCTACTGCCTCATTCTTCACTGGTGTCTTCTGGAAGATAAAAAAAACAGTGAGTTAATCAGGATTAAAATTCCTTTCTCTGAGTTCCTGCCATAGAGATCACTCTGTTACTACCCAGATCAGCCAGCTCTATCTGGCCTTCCAGGCTGTGCTCGTGGCATTATTCTGCTTATGCTGTACCTGAGTCAACAGGAGAGAACGTAAAGCAGGCTCCAAGGCACTGATTGAAGAGGCACCTCCTGCCTATGTAGCAAAAGCTACTGATGGAAAAGATCTCAACGCTCCCGTGTGCTGTTTGCAGCAGAGCCACAGGTGCTCTCAATCAACAGCAGGCAATGAGGCAGCACGAGACGCTCTGTTAGGACTTGGGGACTTGAATCCTGTTTTTATCATAGGATTAGATACTACAACCGCTGTGGGCCAGCTGTTTTTATAAAGAAAAAAGAGGCAGCACAGCACCCCTCTAGGAATACACTTAGCATGACAAGCTCATTTATTCCCAGCAGTTGTTTACTACTCTGCACCTTTCCTGCAGCAAGTGAGACAAAAGACAGGATTTGAATGTGAAATGGCTTAAGCATTACAGTGGAAATGGGGGGGGGGGGGGGGGTCCAATTTCCCTCCCCTCATCTACTGCGAGGCTTGTGGAGGCTTTCGGCAGCTTGTTTCTCTCCTGCACCTCAGCAGTCCTCTACAGAAACCAGAGATAATACATGCAGCATGATAGCCTACTAATGACAGGATTAATGCTAAATCTCAGCTGTGTGAGATCACAGGATGGGAAGGGCTACTGACCATCATTGTGCAATTTTATTTATTTTCAGCAAGGAATTTTTCAGTCTCCTTCTTCCCTGGTAGTATCAACCTCCTGGAACCAGTCCTCACCACTGGATGAACTGAAGTCACCAAAGCTGTGACCATGCACTTAGTGCCAAGGTTATAGAATGTAATGAGTCAGACTGAAAACTCAATGATCACAGTAGCTCCAGTCCCTCACCTCCAATGGCCAGATCCTGCCTCTTTCCTCTAACCCACTGCAAGGCCCTCACACCCACCACTGGCACACACCAATACTGAAGAAAGGAAATAGGGAAAAGAGGCAGGGGGGACAACAAAAGACACCTCCAAAACCAGGTAGCTTGGCCAAGTCAATCATTGGCTCCAAGAAAGTCACTGGGGCATGCTCCTGGGAGGGAGGTGATGTGGTGGCCTGGGACAGCCCCTGTCTTTAGGCACAGGGTACAGATAAAATACACACCTGAAATGGAGCTAGCAGAAACTCAGAAAAAAACCCATGTATTTAAAATCAGCAGCTGCAGCATATCTGATGCAGGCTGGCTGAACTCTTCCCTTCTTTGCTGGTGCTCTGGGTTTTTGAGAGATGAGTATATCAAGTAACAAAATCAATTGAAAATTCGTATACACATCTCCTTGTTGAATTTTTTATTATTATTCATTTAAACCCCACAAACTACATGGCCCTCGTTTTCAAAATCACATGCCCATGAGGCACCCTTATCTCCCTGCCTTTGGCTGGAAACACAACTCCATGCCTCATTCTGCCAGGACCAGGATCAGCACAGCAGTCCTAAGGCAGTAGGTATTTGACACCCCTGTCTCTAGAGCCCCCAAGTCCCTAGTTGTTGAGACATGAAACATGAAATTCATGTTTATCTGCAATTTAAGTTCTAAATCGTTTGCTTTCTAGTGTCAGAATACTACAAATGGCACCACCAGGCAAGGTCTAACTGCACTGGGAGCAGGAGCAGACATCTCTGACCCAGCAGAACAAATCACACTCAAGAAGTACTCCCTGTCGCAACCTCGGAGTTGCACGGCAGCCATGATTATAGACTATACATACTATTATTTTCAGTAAACTGGGGTTGATTATGCAGAGTGAAAGAAAAAGTGTTCAGTTGAAGATAAACTGCTCAGGAATCTGAGAGCAGCCCCCCCTACAACAGTTCAGCTGGGGCCGATGCCCAGGTGGGAGCCTGCAGGGGGAGGCACGGATCCCCAGGGACAGAGCTTCCAGCCTGAGACAGGGCCTGACACCTTTCTTCTTATGGCTGAAGGGCCCCTTAAGCCCATTTTCACCTGAAGAAATCTTCATTTTCTCTGGCATGCCCTTTGAACAGTACCTACAATCTCAGGGAGGAGAAAAGGGTAACATTTTCTGGAAGTGCAGAGAAGTATTATATTATATTTGTATATATTGTAGATATGCATAAATATATGTGTATGTATAGATTTGTCATACATATTTGAGTTATTGTGAAACTATTCCCCCTAAGAATAATGCTGAGAGGCACAGGGGTTTCATCAGTCACCTTGCAAGGGATCACATGGTTTGGATATCGAGGAGCTGGATTTATAGAGTTGTTTTATTTTCAGTAAGTTTTTCATGTGTTTCATAAAGCAGAACATGGTGTAATTTATTGCTTGTCTGGCATCTTTCATACCAAAAAGATTACAAAAATGTTTCACTGCCAATTACAGTTAACCAGCCTCACTCAAAGGCAGCAGAGCTAACGCTCTTCAGTTCATGGGCAGATGGAAGATCTCAAAGCTCAATTACTTTTCACGGACAAAATTCCCAGCATCGTCCTTCTAACCATATACTTCCCAGGAAGAGGGATCTGAAAGCTGAAGAGCTGAACAAAGATGGCTTGAAAGGAAACCAAGCTGGATCAGAAAAAAACACAAAATAGAGCATTACCAGGCAGGACACACGGGCAAAAAAAGCAGAAAGCTTCCCTCCTCCCTCAGTGTCCTCAAAATAGCAAATACAGACCAGAACAATGAGCACAGTTAAAGTCATAGGATAAGAGAAATTGGTTAGGGCAACACAGCAGGGAGATTTTTAAATGAGCAGGATCATTTATATTTGACTTCGAAAAGAAAGGATATGACTATCCTCAGCCTAGTGTGGAGATATTTTTATTGCTTGACTTTTACATGAACTTATCAAGCTAATATTTGGACAGTAAGAATACATTGCAGAGATATATCAGTATGTCTGTACTGTGTCTGGCAGGCACTTGCAGCTTCTCTATTCCAAGCCTCAGGCAGTAATGTCCTGGGTGACATGTTTCTGTGTTGAAGCACTGAACATCCATCGGATTTATGCAATTCACAAAGCCCATGTGCTGACTTCAAAATCCATGAAGTATAGATAGCACTGAGATCTTTTTCCCCTAAAGAAAGGGTTATTCTTCTTTTAGAAGATGGTTGGAGCTACAGACAATACATAATGTTTTGAAGTCCAAGCTTTAATTAGAGAGATAAAGAAATGTATCTTCTTTTGTTGAAAGGGAAGGTTGTATTGAATGTGTGACAATGAAACTGCTCTCAGGACAACCACCAGAGATGTTCCTGCAAGGAGCTCTGGAGAGGGAAGATAAAGAGCTCACTCTTCACAAACACTGGCTTTTTGCCATCTTTGCACTTTTGTGATTCATCTCCCACTGATTTCAGTAGAAAGCAGAAAACCTTAAATGCAATTAATACTTCTCATCCAGTTTTATCAAGGGCAATATCCAATGCTAAATCCAGAGTTAGTAAATTCTGAAATATTAACACTGAGGAAAGGAGGAGGTGTTCGTATGGAAGCTTATGGGTCTATTGTCATGTGAATAAAATCTTATAACCCATGAAAGGTAACAGGCCTTTAGAGTAGGGCTGGTTTGGTTCTCACAAGGGCTGCTACTAAGAGTTAAAGCAGATACTTCTTTGTTTAATAGAGTCCTCTGCAAAAATATGCCAATCAAAATACTGTGTCTTGCATTTGAGAGGTGCCCTTGTCTAGTATAGTCAGAGAAGAGTGTAAACAGCACAATTCAGTCTTCTTTCTTGGCACACAGGAAAGAGCAAGCAAACCCTGAAACAAGGGCAAACAATCCCAGCAAGGAGTGTGATTAGGTTTGTTCCAGAACACCTGTACGCAAATAAAGACAAAGAGAGTGTCAGGGTGTATCTGCCTCTCTGGGAAAAAGAAAACACAAGATCTGGCAAAGTCCATCTCTAGTGTGCTTATGACACACAAGGATGAAGTGACCCACACACTGCAAGAAAATGTAAACAAGCAAAAAGAGACAACAAAAATCCTATATTTAATACTATAGCCTGACTATAGAGTTCAGCCTAGAGTTTCAAAGACTGATGTCTAAAAGAACAAATAATGATATTGTCAGTGCAACCTAAAATACTGTATCTGAAAAATAACACAATGAGAGCTTGGCTAAGGACAAGCTTGGAAATGCAACCTCTGGGGGATCTGCTTTTTCATGAAATTTTAAAGACACGCATAAAACATGGGTTTAGGTTGTGTGCTTAGAATTGTGTGGAATCAAGTAAGAGTAAAAAAACCCACTTCCTTGGCATCCATTTACTACTTGAAAGAATGAGCACTGACAATCTGTATGCTTAAAAATAAGATTAACCTAAACCTGGGCAAAATTCCTTATCTTCCCCCTCTTCCAAGGTGTTTGAGGGTTCTCCATCTTCGTCCCAGGAGTCAGCCTTCTATAATTGAAGGCAGCCTGGGTTTTACAAAGATGTTCTTTTTCTTAAGTGAAATGCAAATATTTACTTAGTATAAGGATTCAAGTTTTCAGACTTAGGGACTTAACTTTAGAGCAAATAGTTTTGAATGCCATGGTTCAGATTGGCATTTGCTGTTTTATAACACAAATGGGAGTTTTTAACAGCTGCTGTGACAAGCTCTGGGCAGAGCTAGGTGTCCCAGGGTGCTACTGGGACCTGACAGTAAACCTGCATTACTATTCCCAAAGATGTAGCTTCTTACAGTGCCAGATCTTCTCATCCCCGTCTACTTAGCAGCTTCCTAACTCAGGAGTCCGTATATTAGGTAGTTCTTGAACCCAGGGAGACGGCCTGGATCAGAGGGTATTTCCAAAAGAGACTGGAAATCCTGGTGCATAGACTGGTGCATAGACTGAATCCTGATGCCAAAACAGCACATCACCGCCTTGTGGAGAGAAAATATCACCCTCTCAGTCTCAGCACCCTCAGGATTGTTTCATTCTCACATTTTAATTTCACTATTAATCACACTATTCCACCTAAACTTATAATTATTTACCACAAAAAAAAAAAAAAAAAAAAAAAAAAAAAAAAAATAAAAACCCCCAAAAAAATCTTCCTGTTAAGCCGGGAGATGGCTCTTCATGGCCCCGGGGCAGGGAGCCCTGGGGGGGGGG
>NW_015090995.1:11122931-11255060 GCF_001431845.1 Calidris pugnax
AAAATTTTTACCAAAAAAAAAAAAAAAAAAAAAAAAAAAAAAACACAACAATTAAGTCCCTCAAATACAAACAGAATATTTCAGCAGTTAGTCCATCACATGCAGCCTTGCTTTGATTCCCTGACTTAAGGATCATCCAATTTGCTGCAATGCTGCACAAAATACATCACTAATGTCTTAAAACAACAAAAGGAGGACATTTAATGAGTCAAAGACAATATTGCATTACAGAAGCAAAGATTAAAGGAACTAAATTGTTCCTTTAAAATAAAATTTGAAAGCTTTACAGAGCAGAAGAAAGCTAAAACACCATACATGAAGGAAATACAATTATTACAACCATAGAAATACAAATGTTATTGGTAGAAAACATAGCAGGGCTTTTTGAGAGAACACCACTGAATGAAAGCAAAAGAAGCAAAATCTGGATGAAAGGAAGAAAGGATGAAACACATGAAAGAAAAGATGAGAGCTGACTGAGAAAACAGGAGGGTCATTTCCTTTATCTAGACTTGCTAACTTCACTGTTCAGAAACAAAGGCAGTGACTGTTCTTCACAAAATTGTCTCCAAGGACTCTGTAGCCCATTTGGTGATATTTTTTAAAAATAGTTTGAAGAAAAAAAGAAAACTATATTCTTGTAATGTCACTCAGCAGTAGTTCTGCAGCTGGGGATTTCTGTTCATACAATGGTATGATTTTTTTTCTGCTCCAGTTATTTCATTACAACCATAGGATTTATTACATGGTAATTCCCTGGGCTCTTATAAATCAGTTGGGGGGGTGGAGGGGGGAAATGGGGAGAGGAGGGGTGTGTGTGTTTGTCTTATGATTCCAGTCTGGAAACAAATTTTCCATATAAAATTTAATCTATTGTATCTCACTTCCATATAATCAGATCATTAAAATGCATTGCTAATATGTAAATCTGAGCTAACTTCATTACCATAATTATGCTCCATAATTATTGAATAAACAAGCATTTTAGAGTTTCTGAAGTCTGCTGAGAATGCTTTTCCAGTTTGGGAGTGGCTTTAATTATGTGCTCCCTAATCATTACTATAAACCTTTGTGGCAATCCTGCTATGTGACTGTTTTAAAAGCTGCTCCTAATCTGAGTGGCAAGGACCAAAGGTTCATGTGCTGGGAGCACATCAGACAGCATCCTTCAATCACAGCCTGACTGCCACGCTCCACATGAATTAGTATTATTGTTTAATTTATAGACAGGGCTTTGCTCTCTAGCCTCCATCTATATTAAGGAATTATAAGCAATGAGTCAAATTCTGCCTTTCCCTCTGGAAGGAGAATTAGTGAGTGAACATCTCTGTGTGTGACATGAGTTTATTGAATGCAAAGTATTCTGAGAAAACACATTCACCATAGGTTTTACACCTGCACTGCACAGATGCCTGATGAAAGAGCTTTCAAATATGTTGCCTACTGAGTATTTCTTCTCTCTTGTTTTTTCCTTTTCTTTTTTTTTTTCTTTTTTGAGGTTTCTTTTGTTGTTGTGTGGGTTTTTTTAATATATCCCTAAATGAGGCATAGGGTAAACATCAGAGCCCCAGCCAATACAAGTAGCTCCACCGAACATAATGAACTTTTGTCAATGTATGGAAGATTCAGCCCATTACCTTTAGAAAGCATCATGAGCAGAACCCTGCTGACTTCTTCAATCCAGTTTCATCTTTAATAAGAAGCACGTCATCCTCAGACTATGATTGTCAGAACACGCTGTCACATCTTGACCTAAACAGATAATGGAAACTTACTGTCTTTGCAGGCCCCAGGAAAAGATACCCACAATCTGTGATGGATATGACCTTTGAACAAATGACTCGTAAATGATCAATAAGGTCTTGGCAACATTTGAGTGTCCTTGACCCAGAGTGATATAAACAAAAATAGCCATGATATTGACCTTTTCTTCTTTTACATGAGATTTTCTGTAGGAGACTTAATTAAAGTTTGTCAGAGTGTAAGAAGGTCAATAAGATTGATCCATACAAATTTTCAGAGTTAAAAATAAAAAATTTGATCTGTATATTAGAAAAATCAAGCCTAAACAGTGTAACAGGCATACTAATGAACCTGCTAGCATAGCAGCAACTGATTAACACCACCACTATACTTCTCCAGAAAGCAACAGAAAATACAACGCATATACATTGGCAAATGTCTTTCAACTAAAAAAAAAAAAAAATCCTCAAACAAAACCCCAAAACCCAAGCAATCCAAGAATGAGATTACTTTAGTACTTTTTATAGAGTCCCAAGGCTCATCTGATTGTCTCATAACAAACAGGAGAAAGAGACTAAAAATGCCCTATCTCTTGGGGGCTAGCTCTCTTTCTCCAGTTCTTTGTAATAACGACCCCTGACAGCCTATCCTCTATATAGTCAGTCTCTCAGGTCTCCTTCCCTGGAAAGTGAACTAGAAAGGAAGCTCAAATTAGATTCAGGCAGTGATGAACATTACCATTTTGGTGAGCTGAAGCTTGTCAAGCTCTCTTATGCTTTAGGTGAACATCACATTACCTGACCATGGGACAAAGATTTGATGTGAAATTACACTTCACTGTGCATTTATAGGACAGACAGACTGTTTTATCTTAGATGGGAGAAGAAAGATCGGGCCTTTATACCAAAAAAAAAAGGATTATTCACATTCACTGACAATAGCATCACCTTGTAGGCAAAGACCAGCACTTCTCTGTTCTATGTATGGATTTTGTGCCCTTCTGCACAACCTTTTTTTGAGAGCACTGGAAAGAAAACTGACAGGATTAGACATCAGTGAAATAAATCATTTGCTCTTAAGGAGTTCAAGATGTAGAATAAAAAGAAATTCAATTGATACAAGAAATGTATATTCAGAGAAACACGTTAACCTGGAAGTTAACCACAAAGAGTATACATGAAATAACTCTCAAGCTAAATTTAAATCTCAATTTATCCTATTAAATCCTGAGTCCATCCTTTCGCTACAGAGGAATTTCCAGAGCAGGGAAGACAGGAGAAGGAAAGATAAGATCAGTTCTTTGTTCAGTAGGAAAATCTCAGCACAATACCAAGCTTAGAGCCCACATGAAGAATGACACTGACTAATAAAAATAATGCTTTTCATTTCTGTAGGGCTTTTCAGCAGAGAAAACAGAAGTACATTCAAGTATCCATTTATTAAACTTACTAATGAAATTATATGTGTGTGCACATTTTCTGGATTAAAAAAAATGCACATAAAGATCTGGGGCTAGATCCCTTTTTTTGTTTGTTTTAGTGGTGAAAAAGGCAAAATACTATAGAGTTTCAGGTCTTTCTTGCAAGACCACTCTTCCTCCTATTCTCTTTTTCTGCAACCTGAATCTTAGATCTCCACCTGCGTTGCACCACAGCTTAAAGAGCCTGGATTGGTGCCCTTGTTTCCTAGGTGAGAGACAGGTTTGGCCCCAGCCTTCTTCAGGTGAGCCAAACTCACATCTCTTGCCACTTCACCGAGCCTGTGATCCCCTGAACAGCAAAGACGTATTCCGTGGTCATACACTTCTTAAAAAGAACGCAAAAGCTCCACAACGCAAGAGACCTGAGCCTGCCAGGGGACAGCAGAAAGCCAGTAGCAGCACAGGCATCTCAAAATGCTGCAGGGTTCTTTTGCCCACTCACCACTGCTCACCCAGAGCTGCACAGGGGTTCAACAGTGCCGTGCTGCACTCAGCTGAGAGGAGAGGGGCAAGGAAGAAGAGCTGATGGAGAGCAGGGCTTGCCCTCCTGTGGGAGTGGGGGCTTAGGTTCCTGCAAAGCTACCCCCTTGTCTTGGGAGGCTTTGCTGAAATTGGAGCTCAGAAAACATTCAGGTTTTAAAAAAAAAAACCACCCCACAACCAACATCAACAAAATCAAACCAAAACAACAACAAAAAAACCCACACAAAAAACCCCACCCCACTAACGTTATTTAGATGATGTTTGCTATCATCCCATATGCTTCGTTTTCTCAAGTGAAAACCAGTGTTGATTCATCAGTTGATAAACCCAGCCACTGAAGGAAGATGGGGCATTCTTTCACATTTTTTAGCCAATTCATACTGCCAGAAGAGCAAGAAAAGAGGATGATTCTTCCTCGGCAAGGGCACTGTACACAGTGTAAAGCCACCATAGCACCTCCTGTCACGTCTGTCTCGCAAACAGTCTTCGCTTGCAAACAACGGGACAGAGGGAGAAAGGAAAGGAGCTGTGTGACACACCACAGCATCAACTCACAGACTTTCTAACATCCCTCCTTTAGACTTCAATAAGCAGATTTCACAAACTCAGTGCATACCATGAATCACACAGCTGAGAATCACGAGCTAGCCTTGTCTATTCTTCTGTCTTCAACTCAGGATGAAATGTGTTCCTTATATTGGATGTTTACTGACTGACCCTAGGATGACACACACAGAGGGACATTCCCACTGTCCTGGAGATTATTGCAAGATGATGCTCAGAGCCTCAAATTCAGGTTCATATTTTCTGTCCGTTTCACTGGCAATTTCTTTCAGCTGACTACAGATTTCTTTTTTTGGTTGCTGGGGGTTTTTTTGAGGGGGAGAGGGGAGACATAAAAATTCAAAGATTGAAATGACCCTTCTGTCCCAGATTTCCCCACCTTCTTCCTCTGTGCATCTCTTAAGTAGTTTCTCAGTGCAGAAGAGCTGTTATTGCACTCTGCACATGCTTGCGACACTTGACTTCAAACTGCAAACCCCTCTTCCTGAAGCAGCACTAAAATAGTTAATTACACTAAGCTGGTTAATAGCCTTTCATCATCAAGGACCAGTTCTTCTACACACACAGGGACAGAATCCATTTATTTTTTATGTATATCCTTTTATTTATCTCACTCCTACCAGCTGTATGATAATTTATTCTCTGTCACTGTTCTTAACTCATGAGTTCATTTAAAGTGTGATAGCAGTGGAAATACATTAACAGTTTCAGAGAATAAAACCTTTCCGAAAATGGAATCCAGCACTTTACTTTTACAAATACAGAATTTATACATTGCATTTGGCTTAATTAATTAAATCCATACGGGAATTACCCGAGCCATACAGTATGGTGCAATATATATGCTGATACCTAATTATCATCAATTCAGGAGAACAAAGGAGCCAGAAAACTGCCTCAATATAAGAGGTGTGTTAGGATCAGTCAAGGAGGGAGCAGAGCAGTCCCAAGCTGAGAGTAGCTGCTTTGAGGTGTTCAGGATATGGTTTCTCAAGCCAAGACTCTGCTGTAGCCGGCAGGAATGGACCCTGTCTGCTTTCCATCTGTCCCTGCATGTACATCCCATTTCCCCCACTATGTCATATGTGGCCCATTTAGTTAATTGATCCAGCTGAAGACTGAACAAGTTTCGGTACGATTAGTTTAATGGTGCTGGAAATGGCTGGCAGTGGAAGGAGAGATGGGGCCGTTTTGGGAAAAGCCACATAGCAGTACCCTTGGAAAACCTCAGATTGCTTTAAGCCACAAATTTCTGAGATTGCAGAAAAATATCTAGGAGCCTTTTCTCCTCCAGAGCCATGCTACCTCATGTGCTATTGTGAGGTAAATGTGCAAGGCCCTGAAGAGCAACAGACTCTTATCAATGCACTGACCCCAGGAAGCCCTTTCCCTGGAGATGTTCAGCTCTGGAGAGTTTCTGTGAGCCATGCCTGTTACGTGGCTATCGCCAACCCACCTCAGCAATGCTTTTGCAGTGCAAGAGCAACAGCCACTTCTCTCTTGGGAAGCGAGTTTGCAAAAGAATTATCTTCTTTTAGCCACTAATCCTGTTTGCTAGCGCAGCAGGGACATTGATAGAGTGCTTTGCCCTGAGCAGCAGCTGTGTCACGGTGCCCTCGCCAGCCCCCCACATGGCTCTGGCACAGGGTGGCTCAGCCAAGGGACCGCAGCTGCTGCACTGACAGAGGATCAGCAGCTCCCTGCTTCAAGGAGATTAAAAAGCCTGAGAGAAATAGATTGAAGGGATGCTTTTTTCCCATTTTTTTTCTTCCAAACAAACTCTTCAACTCCCCCTTCTCCTTTTTACCTCAGTCTCTTCTGTGTAATTAAGAGCAGTTAAAAAAGAATTAACCAGGAAAAAGCCATCAGATTCTTGGGTAAAACAGCCACTTGGCAAAACTGCTTCCAGATCTTCGCATGTAATGTCAGCTGTTCTTTGTAAATGGCCTTTCAGAGAAAGGCAGCTCCAAGAAAACAGCTGTAGAGATGGCACAGAGCTCATGTGCAGCAATAAAGACTGGAAGGAGAATCTGATAGAACACTCTGCCAAACTGAAAATACATTGGGCCTCTCCCCAGAGTCAGTAGCCAGGCTGCAAGGAAACCTCCGGTACATGCAAATAAGCAAAGGAAAACGGGAAGGAGGAAAAGTTACGAAGAGGCATACACGCCCACAATCCATTGTAACAATCATTATTATTGATTTTGCTGCTGTCTTTAAGGTAGGCATCTATTACAGGAACCAATACTTAATGAAATTAGAAAGAAATACATATGCTTTCCCATAAACATGCTGGAGACAATTCCCCATCACTGTTCATTTGTTAACAACTCTCTAGATTCAACTACAGTCTGGAAATACCATTCCAATATCAACATTGCTCATAAGCCAACATGTAGTTAAAAAAAAAAAAAACAAAACACAGAATTCTACTTATTCCGTTCCTGGTCAAATCAGATTGGTTCTTACCATCTGCACTGCGTAGAAACAGTGTGTTCCCACCAAGAAGCATTACTTGCACAGCTACTAATATGCTCTAGACAATATCCCAGTGGAGAAATAGGAATCACGCAACATATGAAAAGTTATTTTGGTCTTCACGTTCACCTGTCATGCCCTTGCTCATACACTGTTAATTTGATAAAGCACTTAAAAGTCAAATGCTTCTCAGTTTTAAAATTATAATTTTACTAAACAGCCTCCATTAGCTAGAAATTTGTGTGTATATTTAAATGAAAGAGGTGCAAATCACAGAATTGATTATACAGGGCATAAAAGCTTATTTCTGAAGAATAAATTTTAAATTGTTTTCCTCACATCTTAAAAGTGGCTGTAAAAAAAATATTTCGCAAACTTGTGTCTTTTTCCCCTGTTGTTTTTGTATTCTGGTTAATGTTAAACAATGGGCAGAAGTTTTCCCTTTCCAGGTAATGTCAGTGGAGCACATTACTGGACCCTTAAACCTGGAAATAACAGCCATGACTCAACTCAGAAAGAAGCTATTGTGTACAACATGGACTCTTTCAAAAAAGGCTTTTAGCTACATCTTACTCAAAGTACCTGCACACTTTGGATGACACAAAATTTTCAGCTTCGGTTATCACACAGCTAAACAACTGAGCTGCCCTCAGAAACACCAGAGAGCTTTTTTAGATCAGCTCTGTGTACCAGGTAGAATACAAAAATGCAAAAGCATTTTATTTTATTTACTCCACGATCAAGCTCCAGGAGTTTTTCAGGTTAAGGAGGTGATTTCTGAAGTTCTGTTTGTATATAATAGAAAATTGCTGCACTTTAGTGTAATTCTCGCTTCTCCAAAACACAATGTCACTAACGCAGGGCTGGTACTAACACGAAAGTCAGGCTGTAGCAGAGGCCCATCAAGCACAACAGTATACACCAGTTTAAACACCATTATGGAAAACCTCTAAGGAATTTTATAAAACATAATAGGTTTTTTAAAACCAACGTTTTAGAGCAAGAGCTCTAGCTCTAGCAAGAATATTTTTCTATTAACTAGTACTATACAGTTCAAAAATTTCAAAGCGATCTCAAACTCAACTTTATCAGCTTTCAGAATCACTTCCATAAAACCCTTTTTAGACCCAGAGTCAGCTGAAAACTTACTCAACTACTGAAGTTTAAACATATGACTTATCCCATTCCAGTTCCATTGAGCACTTCAGCATGTGTTAGTTTTAACCACGCACTTAAGACTCCCTTGTGTCAATGCCAGTAAGAGTTGTGAGGTCTTTGGTAAATGGGTCCTTCTTTTCTTTCAAAGCACTTGGACTATATTTATACAAACACAGCAATACAGTCACACTGCTCCCCCTCAAAAGAAAATGAAAATCCTCATATGTGTTAAGTGGAAGAGACTGTGAACGCTACGGAGGCTGCTTTAGGTCCCAGTTCAGCCCCTGGTGAGAACTGCCAGACAGGGTGAATTTGTGCTAGAACCAAATGAGGAACTCTCAAATGAGGCTGCTCTCTCCTGCTGCCCAGCGCTGTCTCTGCGAGCCTCAGCCCTGCTGCGCTAGCCATTTCCCTTACCAAGCTACTCACACTGCAGCTGCCTCTTACTGCAGCTGCCCTTCTGCATCTTGCTGTGGTTGCCTTTCTGGATACAGAATAGATGACCTGCAGCAATAAAAAGTAATGTGGGTTGAGGAGCAAATAGTATAGCTCCTAACATTTGGAAGCATTAATATTTTAGATTTTACTTCATCTCTTCACAAAGGCAGTCTCTGCCTTGAATAGCTTCATAGTGCAAAGCCTTTTGTTTAAGCTGCCCCAAAATTAGTAGGCAATCCAGGATTGCAAAACTGGGCTCCTCTGCATATGCCATTTTATAATTTAGGAAAGGGGAAAGTAGGAAGTGTAGCTGAACGCATCCATATTGCGGCTCTGTGCTCAAGCAGAGCAAGCTTGAAACAAGGTTGCCAGTAGATCCTATGCAAAATTCTAATAATGTGTGCACTTCCACAAGTTTTAAATCATGACAGTCATGATGACATCTGTGCCAGTGAATACGCGGTGCTCTGTCACGCTGTTAGCTTTCTTCTCTCAACAGCTCAACTTATTCGTGTGCTTCTGTAAAGAACTCCAGCATGTCCTCCTGGGCGGCAGGACACAGCGTGAAGAAAACTGTTAGCAAATCAATCCTAAAGTGATTTATTTCCAAGTGGCAGATACCAAGCAGGCAGCATATATTTATCATTTGGACAAGGCCTTAATAAAGATAAATTCAGAGTATAAGTCTCTCTAAGAAACAGCTTCAGCTGCAGACACATGCCAAAGCTCACTTCGCTGTTTAATTAGACATGTATGCTTCAGCTGGGTTTTAATAGACATGATGCCTGCTTTCAGTTATGAATATTACAACTATTCTCTAAAACTAGAGGTTGTCCAGGTCAAATAGCATGAAATCCTTTTGAGATGTTTCTTCCAACACCAATAATCAATAAACATTATAAATCAAAACATACTCTCTGAGACAGTAATTATTGTATATTTATTACCTGAATAAAAGTACTTTAAAATCTTGTTAAAATACATGAGCAACACTGAATCCTGTGGAAGACTGAGTAAATGACCAATTTAGGACAATAAGAACATTACTTTTAAAGTACTTCTCTTCTTTAGAATCTGAGCACCATATAATGGGGGGGGGCAGGGAGAGCAGGGGAGAAGGAAGCAGAACAGAGTTTCTTTTTGTTCAAAAAATACACTAAGCTTCCTTTTGTCTATGCCTAGATAGCCATCCATCATAAAAAATCATCTATTATTTACTGTAATTTAAAATATTTTCTGTGCTGTACAGTATAGTTTCCCAGTTTCTTTGAGACTAACCTGGAGCAAACCCCATCTTCTTGCACAGATGATCTTTCTTTCAAGTCAGTAGGAGCTGCGGGAGCACATGGGTTGCAGAAATGAGGCTGAGCTGCTCAAAGGGATTTAGATACACTTGTTCCATCAAAATGAATGAAAGGTAAACCTCCTGCGTGCCTTGAAAATCTCAATTACTCCTCTGAACATAATTCAGTGATAAAAGCTCCCTTTATTCAGCTGCTCAGTAGAATTTTACCTATTCTTTTATGCACAGCTGCCATAGGATAGTTTGCTCCGTGGCTATGTCTATTAGCATTGTGAATACAACCACAACAAACCTAAGGCTAATGTCAAATTCCAACAATAAATAACTCTATACTACCAACTGACCGTCCACCACTCCTGCCCCACATATGTAATATGAACCAGGCTCTTTGCTTGAGTGGAATAAACCCAGTTCAAGTGCAAAGAGAAACGCTTCAAAAAAACTGGATTGAAATGTCTGGTCTGTGATTTCTCACCAAATCCTGAACCCACTGTTCAGCTGCAGACAAAAGTCTGCCTCAATATCTGTCCTCTCAAGAGTAAGGTTAGAAAAGCCTCCTAGAGATATAATCTGCAAAAACAAGGGTGCCAGCTCACTGGAAAGTAGCACAGAAATAACCTGAGTCACTCCCCCGTTCACTAACAGTTCCTTCAAGTGTCAGCATGATTGCCCAAACAAAAAAACAGAGCCACATTGCACCAGGTACTCACTATGTGGAGAGTGATCATCCTTTGCTATGGATGATAGATCCACCTTCTACGTAAACTGGAAGCCATATTGACATCAGATAAGACTTCTTAGAAATAGAGAGGGTTGAAAATGTATTTTTAAACAGCTTCTGAAGAAAAATAAGCTTCTTGCTGAAGTCTTCCGTTCCTGTGTGCTTCCTCCAATCCCTTTTCAACGGAGAAATCCAAGAAATCCACACAAGGGCTACGCATAAGTGTTCTTTGCACCAAGAGCCCCAAATGATTTTTAATATGATGTGTCTCAGGTTATGCAGATAAACAGCCCTTCTCTTAGGTGACTGCCTTGGGACTCCCCCCAGCCCCAAGAAATCCACATTTTTCTAAACATTTTAGTGCATCTTCAAGTATGACAAGTGATAATGGCTCTTATCAATCTCGTGTTGTAGCACACCTCTTTCCTTAACAAAGGAGACAGAAGAGACAAAGGAGACAGAAGAGACTGAGGAAACCTCAGAGGGAAGTGGCTCTGTATAAGGCTAAAATGCAAAGCTTAATACTTTCATTGGAAAGGGGAGACAAAGGAAAACACAAAGGATGAACTTCCATGCAAGGTAACAGAAAGAGAATCTAACAATCCTTCATATTTCTTATTATCACAAAGCTGACACAGATGCATAAAAACACTTACACTAAAATGAATATGAAGATCAACCCAGCCCATCCTATTACCTGTGTGTCACTCATTAGTTTCACCAAAGTTTCACACCAGAAAGGGCTGCTGGAGTGTAAAGGAGCTGCCTAAAGTCAGGATGGAATTTGACTGAGGACCTCCATCTGATTCTTCATGCGGGGAATACAGTTTAAAGTCTCTAACATGGTGGGTAATTTGCAATTTTGAATGATCAGATGTCATCTGACAGCTTTTTAGCTTCCCTTGATGCATCTGTTTTAGACAAGTGTGGTAACACACGTTGGCTAACTTCAGCCAAATGTCTCAAGGTAAAACACTAGCGAAGAGGAATTTTTACAAACTCCTTTTTATTTTCCTCTTTCTTTTTTTTAAACAAACATGTTAACAGGTCAACACAGAAACTCTGTGGCTTTTATCTAAATTTGGTATTTTTAGAAATTACCTTGCCCTCACTAGGCAAGAGTTGTACAATATCTGGGGTGAGACAGATCAAGAACTGTAATGCTTTATACAGACAAAGAGATTCTAAAGTCAGCTTTTGCTAAGTATTACAAAAGAATTCTCTTTCTTAGTAGGGCTGTATCTTAAAAATGGTAATTACCACCTGGCGTACTCCATCAACACTTAGAAAACCCACAAAATCAGTCTGCACTTTACATTTAGGCAGCAGATCAGTAGGAAAGGAATGCATCCATGTGCTAATGTAGGCAGACACATGGAAAGAGAAAGACATGAAGTAGTTTAAAGGGCATTATATAATAATTGTTGGCAAGAGTTGGCTTTTTAACAGCAATGGCTTTAGAAATTGGGCAGCAACCCATCAGCCTGCAGGTGCTAAGCAGAGAATAAATTGCTTATCTGTCCCTGCTGCTCATTCTCAGGAGAGATGCTGTATCATGTCATTCAACTTGCTGATCTCTTCAGACAGGTTTCTCCAATGACAGAATTTTAGCGCCAAAAGTATTGGTTTACTAATAAGGAAACATTGCTTCTCTGAATTGATATTTCTATATGCTGAACACATAGGGATACCCTTGGGTAGTCACAAGCAGCAACCATTTTCTAATTAATTAATCCACACATCTCCTCTTTCGGCTACATCTGTATACATCAGTACTGACATCAAATTGTCTGTTAACTTCATCAGAAGTATTTCCTTTCCCCGAATTTCCCAGGGGCTGTATCAATACCTGCTTCCCTAAATAAAAGTGGCAGGCGGATGTAAAGTGAGTATCAACTGACTCCCCTGTTCAGCATATCTCCAGTGCAGCCAACAGTTCAAAACGGTTATTAAAAGGTCAGAGATCCTTCCAATTGACAAGGCACCAAGTCCAGGTGACACTCATCCAAAAGTGCTAATGGAAATGGAGACAGAAATTGGAAAACCTGTAGGAGACATTTTGACAAGCTCAGCTGAGTAAAGATCCCTGAAAGCAAACAAAGGACTAAGATCAAGCAGTATTTTAAAAACACCTAAAAACAAACAGAGAAGCACATAGATACAAATATAGATACCTACATTTGCAAACTAGTATTAAGGAGTATTTTGAGGATTATTTGCATGGTTCAGGACTTTGAAAAGCCAGACTTCTTCAATTTGATACTGCAAGCAGGTGATACGGTTTCAAGAAAATGCAAGTTTCCCTTCCTTTGCCACCTCCATACCCTTTAAGACTATGCCTTTGCTTTCTTAGTGGAAGAAAAATCCTGTTAGAGGGATCACATTTAATGAAAAGGGGCTGAAAGGGAATTCTGACAGCATCAGATGTCAAGAGTTGATGCCATTCCTTATATATTATTGTATTCAGAAAATCCTACAAGTACTCCGCTGGAGAAAACTCCCTGACTTAAAATCAATACTAAACTAAAGTCCTTTATCCTGCCAGTAATTGGTGTTTGCATGCAAAGCTGCTGCATGTGTCTTCACTGGGAGAAAAACTAATAAGAGTTTCCTTATATCGGCAGAAAAACAAAGAACTCAGATGTCTGCTCTTAGCGTTTTTGTGCAGGGGTAGATTGAGAAGAGGTGGGAATGGCCACATATCGTCCATCTGAACCTGGAAAGCCATGCGAGTCATGCAAAACAGCACTTTCAGTTTCTTCAGTAAGCTGCAAATCTCTAGATCACAACTGCCTGCACAAATTGTGTCAACCCACTGACATGCAATTCCTCATGTATATGCCCAATATATGTAGTTCCTGTTAGCTTAGGGGACACACTGAGGTGTCAGAATTGGAGGTCAGGATGGAAATCATCACAAATACTTATTTAAAGACAAGTTCTTCCGACAAAAACTGATCCGACTGAAACAAAAGTGAAAATTTTACTGCTGCTCTGACCTGCCCAGGCCACATGAATTTGGAAAAACTGGTAAGGAAGTATAGTTATTTACTCAACTCTGTATCACTAAGGTCATATTAGTTTGAGGATAGGAGTCTCAATGTTTCAGGTTTTTTCTGCTACGATATGAGTCTCCATGCACTGAGCCTTTTGGCATGCCTGTGGGGGGCGCTGCACCCCCTGCGAAGGACAAATCCCATGCTGCTAAACCCACTGAGTTTCTAAGTGGCATCCTTGTGATGAGCTGGAAACATCAGCTGCAGAACTCCTATTCAGCTCCATGGTCTCTCTTCTCACTTGGGATTCAGCATCAGAGAGCTGGTCAGTGGGGCCCAAACCTGCTGAACTAGGAAAGTGGAGACCCAACAGAGGGGAATGGCCACACACCTCGCAGGTGGTGCAGTGAGATGTGGGCAAGCCTTGTTCTACAATCCGACACAGAGTTCTTTGCATCCCGCTTCCTCATTAGTCACTTTGAAATGGTAAAACAAGAGGAAAAACCGTTGCCTAATCAATGTCAAGATGCTTGTTTTGTGTCTGTTCTAATAAAGCAACCAAATTTTCAAGGAGCAGAATTGCAGTATTTTCTAGAGAGATTCATGGTTTACCACTTGCTAATGGACAGAAGATGAGCTGTGCTGTACTGAAAAGATCCTGGTGTGGAAAGGCCATGCTCATCAAGGTCAACGCATGAAAAAGACACTGACTCTTCATCCACCTCATATCTGCTTGCTCTCCTTGCAAGAATATTATTCCTGCTTTGAAGCATTCAGGCACCTGACACTTATTCCTTCCCCAACCCTACCATGCTCTCCCTTTGAAATCCACTGATTTTAGTTTAAAGGACAGACAGTAGAAATAAAAAGCACTGAATTCTACAGATCACATATGTATTCCAAAACTTCATGGGATGTGTGCACTCTGTTGAAATTGCCATCTATCCTCGACAACATTTTCACCTGAGCAGTGGAGCTGTTGGCTTTGCAGTTGGCCAGATAGTAGGGGGTATTTGATCACCTCTGAAAGATCAAATTCTACCTTTTGTTCCCCTGGGGCTGCAGGGCCATTTTAAGCTGTGTTTTCTAGCCAGCCTTTCCATAGATTCTGCAGAAGCCTGTAATTTCTACCAGCACCTTTAATGCTGATGTTATTTAATCCCTTCCTGAAATGCAGTGAAAGGGAATTTAGAAGCAAGTGAAAATACCTGGATGAATAAAGAAGGAGAATATCCCAATGTCAAAACCTGAATTAGTTAGTGTGCCTGCATGCGTGCTGTTTTATTATGGTCCTGACTATTAAAAATGGGCCAGTGTACCGCACTGGTAGAATCAGAGCTTGAGAACCTCATGAGCTCTCTCAGTGAATCAAAATCTCGCAATCCCCTGTGCTAAATAACTTTGTGCTGATGTGCTCTGAAAATGCAGAGACAGTCTCTGCTCCCCGCTCAGCCTGTTTATCACCTAAAGTGGGCCGGTATGGAAAGTACATTTTGCCTTTGAATCAAATTACAAAGGCAATGGAGCAATGGCTAAGAAAAAGCCAGGGCATCATGGGAAAGCAATTAGGTCTGTGGTCACTCATGCTCACTAACTGACTGATGGCATTAAGGTTTGAGGCATATCAGGTTTGTTTGGGTTTTCTCCCCTCTATATGGTAGAACATGATTGCCTGCTATAATGTTATGGTTTGATGCTTAAGTAAGGAACTTGTTTCCCATCTGCATGTGGCCCTTTCAGCCACCAGACACACTCAAGAACTTGAGAAGCCCCCAAAGGGAAACTGGGGTTTGAATCCAGCACCATCACATCTAACATTTTCCCCAGCAGTATGTCCTGGGACCCTATGGGGTTTGGAAAGTTCTCCTGTTCTTAATGTGATTTAGTACGAGCAGAAGTTAGAAATAGTTCTTTGGATGTCAGTAGTAATTCTTGTAGTCCTGTCTGTTATATAATAAACACCCTGTGTGCCAAACATTTCCCATGTTGTACTGCATTTTTATTACATTCATATTAAGGAATATGAGTCAACAAAGCTGAATAGAGGAAGAAGAAAAATCAAAGCAGTTGTCACCTGGCTAGGTGTTTCTTAGAGGAATGGGGAAGCTGCTCCAGACCTCTGTCTGATGGGGTGCTCTCTGACACCTCGGAGCTCTACCCTGGCCTTGCCCCATTAACTCTGCATCTTCTCATCCAAATCAGTCCTTTATGCACACATGTCAGTCTCAGTTCTGCCTCGGCACCAATTTTATCCCTTCCTCACATCTTTCCAGCTCAAACCCTGACTCCTCTCAGCCCTCCCTCTCCTGCTGTAGCAGGGTACCCTGCTCTGGACAGCAATGCCTGCCCCAGAAGAGCCGGGAAAAACCCATGGCCATTACCTGGCCAGATGCTTCCATGGCAGGAGATAGGCCACAGGGTAGGGTGGGTAGGCAGGCAGAGGAGGGGACATGGTGCCAGGAAACTCTCAGCTGGCATGCTGAGTAAATGCTAAACCTTCTTGACAAGTTCACATCCCCAGGTGGACATTTTCTTTTTTTTAATTACTCTTGAATTTCCCATGGCTTGAGAGGTAAGGCATTAATGGCAGTCGCTTAATTAATTAATACTCCAAGGAAGCAGAAGACCTGCCATGCTCTGAACTGCGTTTAGTTGTGTTGATCCCACTCCAGTCAGGCAGCAGAACTGAGCAAGAGCCCCAGTGGACTTCAAACCGATATACCCAGCCAAGCTCAGGAAAGTAGCAGTCATGTAGGGCTGCTTAGTGCACATTTCCTTGCATGTGCCAGTCAGATCAATATTCACAACTACACTTTTGACAATGCTGATTTAAACCCATGTTATGGATTTCAGGGACCTGTAAGACCTTTGTAAAGAAGAGAAATCCCAGTGGCCTCCCCAGAAATAATCTTTATCAAAGCTATGTAAGGGCAGGCACATACACCAACAAATCTATCTAGTAACTACTTCTGGACCATGCACTGTATTTGGAAAACTCTGAGGAATGCAAGTAGCAACAACATTGAATAACAAATATCAACAGTAGCTCTACAGCAGCTGCTCTTGTTACCTGTCAGGAAACTAGAGAGCAGCAGATGAGCAATGCCCCACAACAAAATATGGGGTAATACTGTCCAAAGGGAGCACTGCTCCATCCTGGTACTGCTGCATGGTTTTGAACTTTTCTTTACTGCAGTGACACAATACCACTATGAAGTGGTGCTTTACTTAATTAAGTCAAAACTGAGACTACCATGCATATTAATGAGCACCCTAATGAGCATTAATTTTTGATGTTCCTCGTTAACAAGCATTATAAACTATGACAAATTTCTGTTTGACTGAATGCCAAAATTTAGATGAACGGTGGTTTAAAATTGTAAATCTGAATGCTTCCCCAGGGGATTAGAACACCATGCATAAATACTCTGAGAGCTTGCAACGTCAAAGAGGAAATATAAATACCACGACAGACTATCTTCTACTGCCCTTCTACACATGTCAGTGGAAAAGCACTCACATCTTTCAAATAGAGGCAATTTAGATTCAAGGAATAAAAAAGGAAGTACCCAACTCCCAAATGGTAAAAATGAATTATTCTGCTCCCAATGAAAGCTTTAATATTGAGAGCTGTGCATGAGCAGAGGTGCACTCACCACTTTGAATTATGTTTGTGTAAATACTTGCACTCCTAGCGCAAGTCAAGTAAACATGCAAGTTTGTACCTGTTGCCGTGACACTGACATGAACAAATTAAACATCTTTAAAAGATTAACATCTCTAAAAAAAAAAGTCTGGCTCATGAACACAGTGATAAGATCTAGAGGAAAACAAATCCAAATGTATATTCCATGCAGATACTCCTGTGCTAATTGTTACAAGGGGCTTCCTCAGGCTTCAGTCACCTGACTCGAGCAATGAGGCATGTGGCTCCACCACCAAACAGGTGCTCTAAAACAGCATCTAAGACACTGTTGCATTTTGTTCATGTACAGATAATCAAAGTAGTTTTGTTTTTAAAAAAAATTTCTACCTTGCTTTTCTGTTCTAATTCTATCACAATCAAGCACCACTTTGAAGATGATAAACAGAACACACCAGGAGAGTCCCATCTGCACTTCTCACACCTCACCAGTTCAGATGGTACAAACTAGAGGTGTACTATCTGCATTCGTAAACAAATATAAAGAACATGGCAAGCGAGGAGAAGGAAAGCTGCAAAGTCAAGGGACCCTGCCCTGCTGAGTTTTCACCAAAGGCCTCCAATGATTTTCTGCTACACTTTAACTTATCCATCTAACCATCCTCTAAGCATGAGATCCTCATCAAAAATAGAACAAAAATGAGGACCAGACTGGTACTCAAGTCATAATTCATGTAACTAAATTTGAGGTTTCAAAAAAAATGAGTTTTCAAAGTTGTTTCTTTTTCAGAGAATTTACATTTAGCCTCTTTTTGTGAGGTTTTCCCCTCAATATTTTCCTCTAAGCATGACTAAGATCAGTAGTGACGTTGTGCTTTGTCAAACTCTGGTGTTCAGTACGGAAATACACCTATTTTAATAAAGTTTGAAAATCACAAATTTCTGCAAAAGAGGTAAGAAATGCAGTGTTGATATACTCATCCTCCTCCCAAACCCCACATGACTTTCAAAAAACTGCTTTCCATGAAAAAGCAGCTGATCAGTCCATCATAGACTGACCTCACAGCAGTTACAGTGCTAAGGGTGGGATTCATTTTGTCTTAAAGCAGAGATCTGAAAGGGCCAGACAAATGGCACCCCAGAAGGGCCTGTTCCTCTCCATGGAATCCAGAGAGACTGGGGGCATCTGTCTGTGCGTTAAAGAGGTAAAAATGGATAAAATTAATCCCAGCACTACCACAGACCTGATTTCTTTTACCCCTGTTCTTCAAAAAGGAGACGTGGCCAGATTTTAAGTGTCACCTGACACACACTTGCAGATCTGTGGAGCTGACCACACAAAGCAGGTCAATACAGGCTCGAGCCAAACCAATGACAATTACAGGGCATGTTGACTGAAAATGGAGAACACTAGGGAAGTGCAATGAGGTACCTTCTGGGCATATCACACTGAGCTTGTGTAACAACCATTACACTTGTTTATTCAAGTAAATTGAGGTGTACCTACCTGTCTGCATTGGGTGCCCAGCCGCTGGCAGGGGCTGCAGGGTCCACTCTGAGGAGCCCTGAGGGGCTGCCCCACGCCAGAAACACCTGGTTCCAGCAGCCCCAGAGCCGGGCAGAGCTGAGCCTCTCAGCTGGGCAAAATTGGTTTAAGAAAAAGCAAAACGCTGCCAGGCAGTGAGGGGAAAAATGTGAAAAACATCCCTGGACACTGAGGGCTGGGGAGGGGGAGAGAGGCAGCACTCCAGGCCCTGAGCAGAGACTGCCCTGCGGCCACAGAGGACCCCAGGGAGCTGGTTTTCCTGACAGGAACAGCAGCCACGGAGGCCTGAGGGACCCTGGGGGAGCTGGTTTTCCTGACAGGAATGGCAGCCATAGAGGCCTGAGGGATCCCCGGGGTTGCTGGTTTTCCTGATGGGAAGGGGAGCCATAGAGGGCTGCACTGGAGCCGGGGAATGTGTGAGGAGGAAGGGGTGACAGCGAGGAACCGTTATGGAGCGACTACAACCCCCTGTTCCCCACCTTCTGCACCGCTCAGGGCTGAGGGAGATAGAGGGGTGGGGAGAGAAGGAATGAAGTCGAGCTTGGGAAGAAGTGTGGGGTGGGAGGAAGCTGAACAGTTTTCATATGCTTTTCTCTCCATCCAACTCTGGTTTTAATTGGCAATTAATTAATTTGCCCCAAGTCAAGTCTGGTTTGCCCGTGACAGTAATTGATAAGCAATCTCCATGTCTTTATCATCTTATTTTCTCCCCCTCTCCTGTTGAGGAGGTAGAGTGAGCGAGCGGCTGGGTGGGCATCTGGCAGCCAGAAAGGATCAACCCACTACCCCATAACACACACACTGCAAAACCCTGCATTCCCTGCTCTTCTGTGTTACAATTGCTATTATCTGACACCCCACAAAAGCTCTCGTCTGTCTGATTACTTAATTTAATTGATATTCCTCTGTCTGTACTTACTTGAATAGGGTTCACTCCCTTCATTGCTCTCACCACTGTTAATAAATTAGAAGATGGATTTAAAAAAAAAAATCCCACACTACTATGCCTGAATTGCCAGCTGATTTTCTGTGTTTGCTTATACTTTAGACAGCAGAAATATTTCTGATGCTCACATTAAACCAACCTGGATGCTTTATACCTGCCGAGCTTCTTAGAGTCCTGTCCCTCCAGCTAGGGAGGTGAAAACAATGTTGGCCTTTTCAAGTGATCCATCACAAATTCTCATTTCTATTTCCACTTTACTTTCCTATTGGTGTGCCTTTGATTTCTACTTTGATGTTGTTTCCAATAATCAAACTAAGAAATCCAGCTTTTTTACTGACATCTTTCAAAATTGTCTTCAAATTATGACAGTTTCAGCATCCCAACAGGACAATTCAGAAAAATCTTCCATTAATCCTTACACTGTAGGATCTCAGTGCAAAAAAAAAAATGGATTAACTTACAGCCATTGTTTAGGTCAGGAAGGTAATCTGTAATTGGAAAATAATAACATCCTTATTCTTCTGTCAAAGTGAATGATAACTGACAGCAGGATTTTCTAAATATCTTCCATCAGAGTGTTAGGAGGAAGGCTAGGTTGTAGGGTGTTTTTCTTTTCTCTGGATCTGTGGAAAAATTGGGGATGACTAGATTAAATGGTAAATCAACAAACACTGAGATAAAAGAAATCAGTTGTCCCAAGCCATTATTCAATGACACTTTTTCAGTCACTTTACTCCACCCTGAAATCTGTCATAACAAAGCTCACACAGTTGTTATTAATTTAAGCCTCTTGGATAACATTAAGGAAAACTCCTTTCAGTAAATCTCCCTCATGCATTTCTGAAAAGGATGGAAAAAGAGAGTAGGAATTACAAAAATCATATCTTTTACTGACTGACCTGGAAATATGCTTTTTAAGAAATAACAGATAACGGGTGTTTTTCCAAAATTTTTGTGTCTTTTACTCAGTAACTGGACAGAAGTACGGAGGGCTCTTAGAAAAGGCACTTTGTGCTGCCCAAAAAGGGTCTCTCATTTTCAGATACATAAAATCAGAATTGGCGTATCTGGCAACAGATGGCTTTTTTATCTGATCAGAGAGTTTGTGGAAGGGGAATGAGGGTTCTCTGCCAAAAACAGTCTCCCTTCAAGATCCCAGGAAATTCCCAAAACCACCATGAAATCATCAAAATACCACTTGTGCATATTGCTTGAAAGTGCCATTAGATGTCACAAACAAAAACAAAAGAAAAGGTAAAGTTTTAGTTAAGTTAATGGACTTGTGCTGTTCAGGACAGCTCAGATGACCTTCAGCTCTGTCAACACATGTAGCAATACAACAGCATTCATTGATTCACACATGCCAGGAACCAGGGGCAGCTTGGGGAAAAAAAAAAAAAAAAATCCATAAACAAGACCTCCACTTGCATAGGCTCACATCCATAGGCATGACCAGACATGAAAGCAGACCAGCTGCTAGACCGGGTCGCTACTTCCCACTCCCACCCTCCATGAAAGCGAAATACTGAGGGCACCAGGACAGATGATATCCCCTGTCACTCCACACTTCAAAATAAATTGTCTGTCACAGCATGCCAGAGCAGGAGGCATACATCCTGCCCGTTGCTGCAGAGACAAAGGGGGACGAGCTGACCTGCTGAGTGTCCATGAGCCCTTTCCCCAGGGGAATGGCTCTGCAGTATGTTGCTGGGAAAGGCAATGCAGGAGCTGCAGAGAAACACAGGGAAATGACAGGAATCACTTACTGCCTGGAGAGAGGAAGGCAGCCTGTTCCCCTCTGCAAGTGGCTTCCTGCAGGGGTTAGCAGCAAGAGCATATCTGCAAAATCATCATAAGCCTGAAGCACAAGATGCCCTGCTGCCCTTTTCCTCAACACAGGCAAAAAGAGTGGTCCTGTTCCTCCCCAGCCTTCCCAAAGAGGTCTCAGGTTCAGCATAGCCCAATGACAATGAGCAATACAGTTATATATAACTGTGTTGGCACTGTCAGCCAGAAATGAAAGGTTCAGTGGTGCATTGCTCACTCCAAGTGCATTCATTCCCATTGAAAGCTGCCACCAGGCTGCCAGGGCAAGGAGAATGGCATCAGTATCAAAAGCCACTGTCATTCTCACCTCACCCCACTTAAACACATGTTTATGGGCAACAGCAGAGGTTTGCTCTCACTGTAGTCACTGAGAGGACAGAAATAAACTTTAATGAATATTGACACAGCCCAGGTCAATAAACAATTCTGTTATTTAACATAGCTCTCAGAGTGACTTCTAAAAGTAGAAACCCACATTTTATACCTCCTTATTCCCTAACACAAGTTACAGTGACATTTGGCTTGGCATTGGCTGGGTTTTGTGAGTTAAATGGATAAACTCCATTAATTTTCTGCTGATAAAATGTTATTTGAACTCATTTTAGTGTCTATTTTTCCCTTGCCAAGATCTCCAATCCCTTTTTTCCCTTGCTACTCCCTATCTGCACTATAGGTTACATAAAATCAAAGCTAGGCAGTAGACTATTTCCTCTATTGAAAAGTTTCCTTTATTGTCCGTTGATAAACTGGCAGTCTGCAGGGAGTGCTCCACACAGCCTGTTCCACACAAGTTACTGCTGCTACGCTACCGTGAATTTGCACAAGAGGATTGCAAGAAATGCCCCCAAACTTGCCATCTATCCCATAGTTTCCAAACAGTACTACTGCCCTAACCTAAAGAAACACTACTAGACTTTCTAGTCACAGTAATACACGGTTTTACATGAAAGTTTCTTCCAAGCTAAAAAAGATCATTTTAAAGATTATAATATTCTGCATTAATGTTTCTGGCCAAACAGTTGGGCTAGTACATAAGATCACTGGGAATCAACCCAAAATTGATTTATCCAGTTTCACTTGCCAAGCTGAATGACAAGCTTCAAATTGAAGCAACCAATTGTGTTTTGAAAATAGTTGCCTCACATACTTGCCTTTCGAAAATAGTTCCCTCATCCCATGACGCAGAACAGCATTGAGAGCAGCACACCCCTTCATCTTGGCAGACAATGCAGATGAAGCCACCTCTCTTACAGAAATCTCCAAAAAAGAATATAAATTCTGTCTTCCCCCTAGGGAGCAGGACTCTGTGCTAGCAGAGGAGAATGCAGTTTGCGCCTCTGTCAACTTGATGCTATACGAAAAATATTAGTTAAGAGTGACAAACTAATGTAAGAAAAGAAGCTAGGACAGTTAAGGTGAAGAGAAGGAACTAGAACAATTTTGCAAGAATATCCCTCAGTCTTTTTCCTTATTTAATATATTTATTCATGAGTCAGGCTACCAGTAAGAGTGTACTAATGAAAAATCATTAGCTGATGATATCAGGTTAGGAGACCTGATCAATACACAAAGGAGGAATGGAGTATCACACAAGAAGAACTACAAGATCAAAGCTGAACATGAAGCATTTAAGAACTACAAGGATTTTGCTGTAAAGTGGAAACTCTAGAGAGAACTGAGGAAGAGAAAGACTTGGGTGCGTGGCTACAGAAACAGCAAATGCAGTGCTAGCGTGCATTAGCCAGATCCAGCAGGGACCTAAATGTACTAATGCAAGTCTCCAAGCACGGGAGAAAATTCAATGCTGAGAATGGCAATGGTTATTGTCTTTAAATTTGTCTCAAATTAAAGAAAAATCTCTTGAAGATAAATGCTATTTTTGCCCCCCAAAATGAATGGGTACATATTAACCGAAAACTGATTAAAGACAAAAACGAAAGGGGGGAAAAAAGTATAAAAGGAAGATATTCTCAACAGTCTTCAAAAAATGGAAACAGCAGAAGAGGAAGTAGTCTGAGTTCAATATTTTGGTGAATGGGAATATTTCATATGACATGGACAGAATTATAATTTCCTGCACTGGTAGCCTGCTGGACAATGCTCTGGGAAGCCCTCTCCAGCTCCTGTGCTCCAGTGGCAGGAGTCACCTTGAGCTGGATGATGCTGCAGGATTAAGGCCTAAGGGAATTCATCATATTTAATATTAAAGACTTTACTTTGACACAATTTCAATTGACTACAACAAATCAAAGCAAACTGCAATAAATGTCTTCATAATGCCTTGTGCTGTAGCTGTACTTTGAAAGTCCAAAATCAATAAAAACAAAATGGTGACATATGTTTGTATTATTTGGAAAGCTAAATGCACGCAAGAGATCTGTCACTGCAGGATTAATAGAGTACAAGATGTTCTGTTTGTTGGGCATCTGACTGTCTGTCTCATAATATGAATTTTGAAATAGCTAGGGATTTCTGCTAGTGCATTTGCAGGTTTATGCTGAATTTCACATTAACAATAAATCATCCTGTATGTATAGTTCTCTTTTTCAATTTACTGCAACATAACTTCATCAATCCACATAGGGAATAGGGCCATACGCATAATAAGTAGAAATCCGATAATAAAATATTAAGTAAGACAACGAAACAAAAACATTTGAAATATTAATACCAAGGCTCTAAAATACCCCTCATTGCCATTCAGCCTACATTTGGTGTGCACATACCTCTTACGTGTGGGTGGAGTGACAGCAGGAGAGTACCAGGTAGCTTATTCTAATGACTGCAAAATAATCTACTTGGAATTAAGAAATCCATTTAATAAGGATGTAAATTAAGATAACTTGCATTCTGTTGTGAGTTAAAAGACATTATTTTTACTCTACTTGCTAAAATTACCTTTCGCCAAGTAATTATTCACTACCTTAGGACCCTTTTCACATCCCTAGTGCTTCACAAAATGAACTTGAATGTATTTGTCAAGACTGATCCTTGGCCGTCTCCATGGCTGTCCTAATGAGGCAGAGAAGAATTCCTGGCACAGCACGGCCCCCGTGGTGCTGGACGGCAGCAGAGCCAGCACTAAGCCTGTGCTTAAGCATTCCCTTGACTTCAAGCACTCCTTTCCAGCAGACATTGAAGTGCATGCTTAAATTTAAGCATATGCTGACACATGCTTGACAGCAATGGGAACTCTGCATATGTACTTGCCTGAAATCAGGGCTCATACTTTTGCCCTCGCATTTTTGGTATCTTCTGCAGATTCAGATACTGAGGCCCCTGGAATTAATCCAGTCTTGGATTCTTTTTTAAAATACCTCTATATTCAAAACCCATAGGCAAGACTTTTTCAAGATCAAATGCTTTTCGTATTCCACAAAATACAGCTCTGACATCCCATGTGTCATGCAAATAGGCTCATGAATTGAGTAATTCTCTCCATCTAACCAGGATCATATTTACTTAACTGATGTGAACAGACAAAGGAAAATATACCACTTGCTCAATGTGTGCAAAATTTATGGTATGTAGCTAACATAATGTGTTTAACAATTTTATCCAAGTTTCCATCTAGGACAAAACAAATATGTTCACATAATCCCAAGCCATATTATAGCAGTTGCATGCAGTAAGTGATTTAAAGTTTTAATTCATCATTAAATACACTGTACACATACAGGTTTCTCTTTTTAAATAATAATATGCAAAACTTCCAGAGTCATTAACAATTTAATAAGCTGTTTAAACAAGAGAACTCTTTGAAGTGCTTGATCTGTGACTATGCCTTCTAAGCATTATGCAATAATTTATCGTTTTCACAAATTGCTTGTCAGCTGGACCAAAAAAAAAACCTGTTCTGCAATTATCTCCATTCTGAAAAGTCTCTATATAAACCTTGTATCAATGAGTACAGGAAGTATATGGAATCAGATCAAATATATTTTTCATTGAGAAAAAGTTAATTGGCCTAACCTATGTCATTAAGACTTGTGGAGAACCCAAAGAAAAGCTATGCTACAGCCAGATAAGGCTGCAGTATCTACATTATATTTTCAGTAATATAAACAGTCAACAGCAATAATGACCAAGTAGAATACACCAGACTTGACAGCGTAAAGTCAACTGCAGGACACTGGTCATGCTACTTTATGTTTTCAAAAGGTCATTCATATACCTCCACCTGCAACTGGGGGTTCTTTCCCCAGACATCCACCAGTTTCGCCTCCAATTTAGGCTCAATTTTTGCCGAAGGAGGGTGAATTAGTAATGAGGTTGACCTTCAGCATTGCAGAGCCATTTTAGTTCTCCTCTATTTGAGCTGCAGTTGGGTTAGCATGGCACAAATCTGCTATACATGAGGACACATGGGCAGAACTAGTAAAACAACACATTTCCCTCCAGCACACCAAGGGGAAACAGTGCACGGGAAGCGCAGGGCTCCACTTTCCTTGCCTGGGCATTATGCAAGGAACAGAGGCAGGGAAAATTCTCTCTAAACCCTGCCTAAATTGTCACAATTTGTCCCATAATATTAAATTCATGATGAATACAGCTGATGGCACTCCATCAAATGAACTATCACAAATACATGAGGGAGGATCCACCAATGACCTGCTGTAAAACGTTCTGGGTAACAGCTTTCTCCTTGCTGCTTTCCCACGGTGACCTACAGCCACGTAACGCTGTCTGTGGCCTGTACTCAGTAAAAAACTCCTACTGAGAATAAAAGCAGCTTGAGGGAATATTGTGACTAAAGACATGTGCAGGGCTATAATTTGACACTGGGCTATAGCTGGTATCGGGGTATAGCTGCTACGTAAAACCAAACCACTGAAAACTCCAGCTGCAGCTTTGAGATTCTGAGCTTGGGAGAAGAGCAGCACTGTGAAATTTCATCAACACCATAACTAGCTCCATCTGCCTTTATTACCTAAGTATAGCTATGCAAGACGTTTGCCCTGTAGCTCTCCCTCACTTTTATAGGTAACCCTTTTATAGCTTTCTATTACGCCACATAGTATTTAGTCAATAGAGGGAAAGTCTTACTGCATTTGAAAGTATAATACCAATCTTTAAGTGGTTCTTACAAAGCCAGCTGGCAAGTAACCATTCCTGTTTTACATCAAGACTTGCATTCTGGTTTTATTGCATTTTTAATTATTTAATTAATATTGTTAAGGAGAAGCAGAACTGATTTAATGGATTTCAATATCCAACTCCCACCTTGGCAGGTGAAACATCCTACGGAAATTTCTGAAAAGAGTGCAGTGACTAACCTCATCCAAATTCATGGACTTTGATACAGTGACTCTCAACTTAATAATTCTGTCCAAGATCTATTTTCTGCAATAGTTTATAAAACATTGTTTTATAAGCTTAAAGTTTAGCGATTTTTACCTGCAGGGGCAGTAACAGTGCTTGTCAGGACTTGCTGGTCTCTAAATACCCATACTGGCACCTCACACTGCTGAAGCATTACATCTTGTTCCCAGAGTCACATTGCTTTGTTTTATGTTACTGAAGTATAAGAATGCAACACAATTGACTTGTCACTGCAAAGAAATTGGAAAACAACTTGATTTTTGAAAATGCAGGTTAAGGAAGAATGTAGACATGTCTCCATGCCTGTACCTTTGAAAATGTGCTTCCTGCAGTTTGGGGTGGATTTGTAAGGTGGCTCTGACATTTTGTGAACACCTCCAACCAAGCATTATGAATTATTTTGTTCATTTCACATCCAAGACCCTACGGCTTTTCAAACATTAAAAGCATGTACTACTGCATATAAACTTGAAATAATAGGGCTCTGAACTCTCATTGACTGCCCTTTAAATTGCAGAATTACTACAGAACTGAAAAGCTTCAGAGATCAAAAATGTTCAGTGTTAACTAGGACAGCCATCCAAAACAGAGTGACGTCTGCTAGCAAAGTTAGTCAAACAAGAGAAAGAAAACTAATTCTTATAATAGAGACAGAAGTAATATGATTAAATCCGTTGCCAGCAATGAACAATGGTGGTAACAGGACTTGTAAGACTGGCATGATAACTAAACAGCTGGGGAGAGAAACTTTGACTAGATGGCAACAAAAGGACTTCCAGAAATGGATGAAGCAACCTTGCAGTGTGCAGGTTTCCAGAGCAATACATCAAGATAAGCATAAGAAATGCTATTGGGGCCACAGAAACCTCTTAATCCTATTCTCTAAGTTTTTGGTCCTGGAAAAAAGGAGAGCAGGAATCCACCACTGAATTCAGCCAATGCTAATATTTCTAATTATATGATCCAATCATATAACTGGACACATGGAATCATATAGACACATTCTCTCTAACCTAAATCCTGAAGGTCTCAATAGCATATTCTGGACCCAGTAGTAAATTACCATAATGTCAGTGGGTGAACTGCACAGAGACCAGGTGGAGAATCTATAGCAGATGAAAATAAAGTGGAACAGACTGCCAGTCATTAGAGACTCCGACCTATACTCACAAGGATCAACTTGATTCAAAGCACTGCTGAAAAAAAGGTTGCCTTAATGAAGATAAAGCCTTACTCAAGTTATAAGAAATTATATTTTCTGTGTTTCAGATGCTTTGGAAAGATCTCTGAAGACAATGCGGTGCTTAATAGCGATGTCTGTGCTTAGTTACTACATATATTTTTGTTCTAATTTCAGTTTAGTTGATTCACAGTATCTCTGGGTATTATGAACCAGTTTTTCACTATACAGTGTGCCTCAATCCCTCATTAATATCAAGGAGATATAGGTAAGCTTCAAAAACCACCCAGCATTTGGCAGGATTAGGACAACTTGACAAAATGAGCATTGAAATAACCTTTCAAAAAAAGACCTGTAGCACTTAGCGCTGCAGTTGCACGTTATGCGTTGTTTGTATGCCTTGCTGAATTTTAACCACAAACTTCATTAAATATGATTTCCCACAGAGGAGAATAAGTATGCATCTTACCTGCATACATTATAATTTTGAGGCCAGCTGAGGATGTACATTTCCTGAAGAAGCAACCCCAGCTGGGTTGGGAAAGTAAAGCAAAATTGAGAGAGACAAAAGCAAAGTACTGCATCGCTAAGGCAGTGACATCCACTGAACAGGCTGAAATGGGCTAGAAAAACAAATGGAGTCTGAAAGCACAGTATGGACCGATGGATCCAGAACCTTAGATAAAAGCTACGTCAAACAAAGGAAATAAAATATCATCTTGACCTACATTGCTCACCACGCCATCCATTACAGTGGTGTTCCCAGGCAAGAGTTAGGACAGATTTAGCCCCACACAAGTCATCTTCCAAACTGAGTACATCAATTATAATATTCTGTCCCCATTTGAACACTCATGTGGCACTGAAGTGGATATTTTTGCCTCAGTCTCACTTTTCTACCAATAAGCAGAAATGGTAATCCTCAGGCACCCACATTTACAAATTAAGCAAACGTTATTCTGTAACAAATGACTACATACTTGGAAATTATTTTAAAGCAATCTGAAAAAAAAAAAGCCTACAGGGGCTCTACAGATTTATTGAAAAGCAAAACCAACATTAAACCACAAAAACAATGAGAAAAAAAATAACATCATTTCCCATATGGTCAATGTGCAAAATGGATATACAGCCCTTTAGGTAGCAATAGTAATAAAGAAAAGTCATCTGGGTCAAATGGCGTATTTCTATTTATTATTAGCATTATTTAAACTAGACTTCAGGTGTACGCGGTGCTCTAAAAGCAAATAAAAAACTGTCAGATCCCTTCCCTGAAAAACATACAATCTGAAGTAGGAGAATCAATGGATAATAACTTTCAAGTTTCTGCAGTGAGGAAAAATGTCACAACAAAAAATGTATTTCAAAGTTCTCGGCCATGAAGTGAAAGGCTAATTTAAATTTTTTTCATTTTATTACAGATCAAGCAGCAGTCTGGGTTCAGGTGGGCTCCTCCACTAACATAGCTGAAGCTACAAATAGGAATATCTTTAATTCTACCAAGCAAACATAAACCAAAAAGAAGCCCCATAAAACAAAAGAAACCTCAGATCTTATTTGTTGAGTGCCAACAGTGCACTATATATATTTCAGAGGAGCTCACGTGGAGTGAGACAGAGTTTCAAAGATAAGGGAAGTCTCAGATGATCCCCTACTGTTAAACTAACACAGAGTATTTTATTAACTACATGTCAGTTATCGCTACAAAAAGTGTCAAATCCCGCCTGGGTTTTTCTCAGGGTATTGGCTGGCTCATACCTGTGAAGGTGACCTCTCTCCCCTTGTCCTTGGCCCTGCGCCCTCAGGCTAGTGCTTTCAGGGAGTTTCTAAACAAACTTTGATCCTGCTCCTCATCACAAGCCCAGTGAGACTGACCCCAAGGGGGGTGGCCCCCTTGCCCGGGGCACCCCCGAATGAGCCTGTGTGCTCAAGGGGATGACAGCAGGGCACGGATGACAGAACCAGATGACAGCAGTTGGGGTTTGGGGGCTGGAGACCTCTGCAAGTGTCATGTGTTGAAACTAGAAAAGTATATGCAAGGGCACTTAACTGCTCAAGTATCAGGTAAGACTGTTGCTGAGCCTGGCACAATAAAGCCAGTTTTCACGCCTGTCTGTGTTGCAAGCAGATAAACCATAAATTCTTTACAAAACCTAACTAATTAAGTTTTTAAAAAACATGCAAAAAGCCAAGACCATCTGTCTAGGGAAATGTATTATGACCTTCCAAATATACAAAAACTAATTTCTGATGCCCAGGGCATAGCAAGATATAAAGGAAATCCAGAATAGACAGAAGTGTTGCAGTTTTACTGTAACAAACAAACGACATGGACTGCTAGGGAGAAAGTCTGATGGAATTACAAACACAGTATACCTTTCTAGATCTGTGTGACACATACATATATTATAAAAGTGCTCAACAAATATTACATACTAAAACATTCCTCTTCTGTATGCATCCGTGGGGGTTTTTTTTCAATATTTTTCCAACCTTCTAGGTGAAATAAGATATTCTAATCATCAAATATACAAGACCAAATAAACTAGAAAATAAACTTAATAGCGTACAACAATGGCATTTAATGGCTTTTCTTTGATGACAAAGAGAGGCCGATACAGATGTAGTGACAGCATTTAATTGAGCATCATAGTTCATAGAAACATCTACAAAATAGCTGAATGCAAGAACCTAATATTAAATTCCATGTCAAATAAAAATCACTCCTCCTCCCTCCCCCCCAATTTTTGTTATGGGGTATTCCTACTATGATTCAGAAAACTCACTTCTCTCTTTCACTGGCTCTGCTAAAGCTGAATGAAACAACACCAAGGTAGGAATTTGCCTCAGGTTATTTTATGCAGGTATTTTTTTTGAATGCTAAGGGCAAAAATACAAGCAGACCTGCAAAGAATTCACAATAAAGCTCACTTCCAGAGTTAAGGAAATGTGGAAGCATTCACCTAATGAGCACTATGCGCAATCGCTAAAAGTTGGACCATCAGCTCAAAATGTGCATGTACACTTGGCAGGTAAATGGGTAAGAGTAACATCTCTGTTGGGATCCCTCCTCTTCTGATCATGGCGACTCTGAAGTGCTCAGATCAAAGTCTACCTTCCTCAGCGATTTTTATATATAGTTACTTTACTAAAAGACTCCTTCCACCAGTGGCAGCCACCATATCAGTTTTCACTTAGGTCCACAGACACAGAAGCCAAAGTGAGTTTTGATCTTCCTGTCAAGCTGGGCAGCCCCAGATGTAAAATGGACTCTTTGGGCAGATGCTGTAAATCAGCATGGTTCCCTTCATGTCCTGCTCCACAGGCTTCCACCAGCAAGGGAATTCATGCCATGTACCTATTTTTCCTACCACCTTAGTTTTAAAACAAAATGCACAAAGAAATAATTTACATTTACAGAAGTGTGGTACATAAAAAATAATTAAAACATTAAATCTTTCCAAATTAATGTGATGTACACAATTAAACTCAGCATTTAATGTAAGGGGAAAAAATCCCCTCAGACTAAGCTTATTGATACGGAGAAGACTGGCTTTCAGGTCTTCTAACTGGTTTTTATGATATTATCATACACCTCGTTATGACCCTCCCCCTCCAGCAGTCTGCATTAACTGGTCCGTGCTACTGGAAACATTACCTCCAGCCCTGCTTATGGGTGCTGATTTTATTTCTCTCAGTAGTTTCTTTAATGTTGTGTGTGAGTACGGTATCCAGTATTTCAGCTCAGATTTACACAACACCTCTCTATTTCCTACACGCAAGTGTATTTCTCTGAATTGGATTTCTGAGTATAATGCAAGAACATTTTGCTTACAAAAAACTTGTTTATTAGCAGCATAAAACTGTCAGTTGTTTATGCCCCACTTGTAAATACCAGGCCACATTAACATAAACTTGCCAAATGGAGGGCAGGGGGGAGAGCGGGCTATTTTCTTTGCAATCCTTCAACAGGAGACCAAAAGAATAAATAAAAATCAAGCATGATGGGAAGAGTTACTATTCATTCTTGTAATTCTCCCCTGGCTCCAAAGAGGAGACACATGGCCTGGAGGACACTAGCGTGCACAGCTATGGCCAGAGTCCTCTTATTGACTGCCTCGAGTCCCAGCCATGTTTGCCAGCTTGACTTTATAGGAGAATGTGCTGGCTCATCTTGTGAAAATATATTGTCAGGCTATATATTTTAAATGCTGTCTACCCTCCTTATAAGATTCAAGACCTAATCAATCCTCTATGTTATAACCAGGTGTAAGTCATAAAGGGGTTGTTATTACAAAATTTTATGGAGTGAGGCTCTTAGATACTCATGCAGGAAAGAGGTATATAAACAGCCCACTATGCCCTCCTGTTTTCAGGTACCAGTGTCACGATTTCTACTTACTGGTCCATTTTAAATATTTTCAGCTACTCTCAACTCACTGGTTTCAAATTCTAGAGTTCCGTCTCCTGATGGTTTATAAAAGCAAAATTTTCCAGCCACAGAAAGATCCAATTAAGACTCACTGGGATATTTCAGTTTGGGGACCAAAGCTCACTGTTGGCATGCCATAGTACTGAATTTGACTTCGCATTCCTGTTTTGGAGAAACAGGGGTAGAAATTAGAGTAGAATGGCAACAAAACCTTTACAGACAGTGCAATGTGTAAAAGGTCAGATTATAAAGACAGTAATCTACTTTCAAAATTAAAACTTGAAACAACAAAATACAGCAGTTAAAAATATAGGTTACCAAAGTGTCAAGGCAACAACAAATGAATCCTAACTAAATTTGTGTGAGTGCTTGTGAATTTATACTTATTTCAGGTTAAGACCACTCTTTTCAGTTTAGCTTAAATCACTGGAGTATAATTCAAAACGAGAAGGCCCATATAGATTTAACTAAACTCATTTCACTACCAAGAAAAGTTAAACAAATGCAAAGAGTTAAACACCTATTTTGTTCAACAAGGATAATATAATTTTTATTTAGTTTAACCCATGATTTGTCTTCCCATCCACTCCCTGCACTGCAGAATCCCACCTAAGCACACTTCAGCTTTGGTCAGAAATCGGGGACTTCTTTTGGAAGTCCTGTCTTATCAAATTGCTGAACAGGTCCATGACCTCTGCCTAACAGGGAGGAGACTCAAGCCCACGGTGGCATCCCAAAGTAATGATGCTTGCAGAGCGCAGCACCGCTCATCTAACCCGCCCTGCACACCCACTGAGCCCCACAGCTCAAGGACTGACCCCAACTACTTCACTTGCTAACCAGCAATTTCAGAAGTCCCAGGGTTTAAAACCTGAACAGATTCCTTAAGAAACAGGATTCTGCACATTTTGCATCTGCAGTTAGTGCTCAAGCTGCCTGCTCACGAATTCCCTGCTCCTCTCACCAAACTGCAGCAAGTCACCACATTAAATCCTGTGCAGCAAGCCCAACATTTGGTGGTGCTTCACTCTGCTATTTTTGTCCTAGGTGATTCTGTCTCCTATGTAGTTTGTCACAGTAGTTGTAACTCAAAGGATCCAGTTCCCACCCACACATATTGAAAAAAATTTAGGGCAAGACAAGATACCAGGTATCTACTGTGCTATTACTATTATCTTGATAAAATAGCAGGGACACACATTCTGCCTGTCACAATTAAGGTGATAAATGCCTGTTTCTTTGAGACTTGTTTGAAAGTCAATTATGCAGATTATCTCTAGAATACAGACAGATGGTCTTTTCCCCCGTATGAGACAATCAAGTTGAACTTTGATATGTGCATAAAAATACTGTGATTTGTCAAGCTCCAATGGGGCCATTTTATCACAGATAACCAAAAGACTATATGGATTTTTGTATTTGCCTCTTTTCGATTAACACAGCCTATGTTCCTTTTTATTCAGAATTATTTTTTTTTTAACGGAAGCTTTGCTATGTTTCATCTTGAAGTCAAATATTGATCTTTCAGTCTAGTCTTCAGGTTTTGATTAACGTAGAAGGTTGCCAAGTGAGCGGCTTTTTGTTTGTTTTCTGTTAATTCTTTTTTTATTATTCACTTGCTGCAGTAAATCTTGCTTTTATTGTCCAAGTACTGAAAAGAAAAAAATGGATTGATTTGAGCACCTAAATAATTTACAGTGCAGAGCTTTTTTGGAAAGACTGATGCAATGTTGACCTTCATTTTTCCCCCTTCTCTTGTTGACAATAGAACATTTTTGATTGACTTGAAAGGAAAAAAAAGGAAGAAGATTGATTTTGACATGTTAATGATGGTTTAATGCAACAAAAGCTTTAGAAAATGAGTGTTTAGTAAGACATGTTTTTTAACAAAAGAAAAATAAGCTGTTGTAAGTAAAAGAATTATTATAAATATTTTTCTTGTCATTTTCGTTCTCTATCAGGCCAAATTTCATGCTCCTCTTTAAAAAATGAATTATATTTATTCACAAATGCTCTGACTGCCTGAATTCCTCTTCATCAACTCCATAATAGGTTTGCTAAGCAATAAGAATAAATGGAAAAAGCTCTGACAAATGTAGGAAAGGATAGTCTGAAACAGACTGTGGGAGACAAAGATTCTGTTTCTTGTAGAGATTTTTTATATCATAGTGGGCAAATGACTTGGGTTCCCAGACAAAGACATAGCTCCAATCCAATGCAGGGATGCCTTAAGACTGCCTCCAAAGCAATACAAGGGTATAAATATTAACTAACATTGTAAGTTCACACCATCTAGAGTCAATAATAGATGATGTCTTACCTCTCTGAGGCTGGGTGTTCAAAGTAAGGCAAATAGCACCTGCCTAATCAAGGAATATTTTGAGGTCTCCAGCTGAAAACCGCAATGGAAAGATAAGTTATTATTAAAGTAACTTTTTAGATGCTGGAAGTCTTCCTTGGCAGCACTACCTAAAGTATGTAGCACAAATCACTGATAAACAAATCATACAGGGTTAGATCCAGCCAGTTGTTAAGCCAGCGTGTATTTAGGTGGAACATTTTACCTACTTTAGCTGTAAGAAGTGCAAGGGTGATTATCAAGGTCCACAAGGAGGCGTGGATATCAGAATCACCAAACCCCACAACCTTTTTGCTGAACAGATAAACACACACTTGAAATAACTCCTCTCCTTAATCTAGTTGCCAAAGTACTTGCATTATCTAGAAGTTTCTCTTCAGCACTTCTCAATAAGCACACCCCGACTTTTGAAACAGTGCTTTAAACATCAGTTTTGTCAAGTCAGAAGGTGGCTCTCATGATATTAATGTTACCAGCTCTGACCCCCTCCACTCTCCAAACAGCAAAGCTGCACCGTAAACTACCAGCTGTGCTGGGCTGGAGCAATTACCACTGACTGTCAATATTTTTGCCATCTTCTCTGTTATGGTGATTGTTTAATATCTCTGGACATGTAGTACCTTCATTGAAGACAATGCAATTGCACCAGATTTTCAATGGCATCTCTGAGAAAAAAAAAATTGGCTCCGTATCAGTAAAATGCAATGGAAAGCTGGTAATAAATATTCAGCTTTTCTCCTGGGAATGTATTACCTCATTTTCACTCCAATGGTATATAATAGCAGCAGGTACTCATGGGTCCAGAAATTCACGTGTTACTATACGCCTGCCAGATACACATGTGTACCAGCTCCATATGCTAAAGATTATTTTTATATTCTCTTAGAATACAAATTAAATTAAGCCATTATCTCACTAAGGTTCTGATCCACCAAATAGTCAATATCACCACAGAAGAAGTGAAAACTGAAGATACGCTTAACTGTTCTGGACTGGAGCCTAAATTAGGTTTCCAAATAGAATAACATATGTCTTAAATGTCAAGCTACACCCAAAGTCAACACTGTCCTTATGGACCACTTCGTTTGTTTCAGGCAGTTGTACTTTTTAAATTAAATGATAATTTTAACACGACACAATCTCTCTTCTAGTCATCACTTACAATCAGAAAAAAAAAAAAAGCCCTAAAAAATAAACAAGCCTTGTGTCTTTCCATTATCAACTCCTATTATCTCCATTCTATCCAGATGTTACTGAGACTAATAATCTCCCTTGTATGAATAATGTTATGTGTGCATGATAAGCACAAATGTATTCTAAGACTGCTTATTCCCACGATTTTTACTGCTCACAAAAAAAAAAAAATTGCCCATGTGATGAGGTCTCTGTAAAAATCACAAAGGTTAAATAACAAGTTATACCAAATTTGGACAGTTTATATGCAGAAAAAACGTGAAGCCTGAAAAACTTACATGGTCTGTAAATCTATAAAAGGGAACACACCTCATTTTAATGAAAGTCATAGCAAGTATTTGCAAGTAATTCATAGCAAGCAACTGCAAGTCCAAGGTTGTAAACAGGACATCTCAGTGGCTCAGTGGTCTCAGTCATTCACAGTGTGGAACATATTATATAAGATTAGACCAAGTGCAATTTGTATAAATCAATAAGTCTCTGTAAAGGCAATGAACTTAGTAGGTCAACCGAAGACCTCAGCATGTGCATAAACTCTAACTTTTCTACCACCTTCATTCATGAATGTGGTTGTGTTATCGTGTATAAGTGTAGTTTAATGTCACCCCCTTGTATCCACTGTTTGCCACAGCAGCATACCATGCCACTGTGTGGAAAATGGTAGGAAAGTGAATGCACAAACAACATTGAACCCGTACTTGGAAAAGTACATTGTAGTGCCTTAGTATTTTCAGGAGAAAAAGCACAGAACATGAAAGGATGAGCATACACTAACTGAGAAAGAATATGTAAGACAACAAATTGAAGTTTTTCAACTTATTTTTAAAAGAACAATATGGGCAGGAGAACATGCTAGCAACAAACGTTTTCAATAAGCCAAATTCATTACCATCAAGTAAAGGAATCAAAAAATCGTTGAACCTTGCACATCCTTAAAGCTACTTGCTGTGCTATTTTCAATTGTGTTTAAGTTTACAAGGACAAATCAGACCTTTGAAACTAACAATTTCATTTTTAAAGGTGTCCTTGAAAGAGTGCAGCCATATACAAATAAGTTACAAGATACAAAAGAAAGCCACATAAATAACAAAAAACTTACAGTGAATGTCAGCAATTGAAAACACACATGCAACAGCTGCAAAATAAATTACGATAGTCAAAGCTGCTCCTCAGACTCAAGAGCTCATATGGCAGTCTTTTAAAGGTCAACACTGAAGTCAGTCACATTGGAAAAGAAGTCCAAGAATATGAAATCCAGCGTTCAAATGATTTCTTTGCCCAGGGGTCCTTATTAGAAAGGTAATCTCTTTTCTATCACTGTTTAATAACATATCATTACTTTGTGAAGTGCTTTAAAATACCTGGAGTACAAAAGATGATATTTAAAACCAATTCATTCTATTCCATCCCAAACAATACATAAAAAACCCGGAAAGAACAGGATAAAGACGTTAATTTTACTGACAATTTTGAAACACTCATTGAGAGAGAGCAAACAGCCATAACTCCAAAATTACATTGTAACCACAGGCCATTTTATCACGAGAAAAGTACCAAGTGATGATAATTTCTCCACTGACTTTAATTAAGCTTCTTGGAGACTCTCTCACACTCTCTCCTTTCTGCTCTCTTTATTATTAAAAAAAAAAAAAGTGTGAAGTTACCCCCCAGGTGAATTTTGCCAAGCGCTCGTAGTTCCAGTGTCAGAACCATGCCTTGCATAACGGAAAGTTTACATGAAAAGTCAAGGTTTTGATGAATGTCACACTTGAAAGCCAATTAAGTGGGCTGAAAGGAAGACACAATTTCCCATTGTCTAATTGCCTCACAGCACCTTCAAGGTAATAAATTTGTCACATTGAATTATTAATGAGAAACGAATATTTGACTTGCAGCCTTGAATAGAAAGTAGTTCATTATCAGTTGGCATTGTTCCTTCCAAATAAAGAGAGGGGCACGATGGGAGCTGAGGAAAAGGTGTCAGAGAAAGCTTTCCTTGCATCACTGTCACACACACTGAATGCACCTTTTGGGTATAAAAATTCCAATAAGGGGGAAAAAATGATGGTGCATTTAATTTCTAATTCTGTTTAGCCTTTGTAGCCTGACAAATAAGTTTCCATCTGGATTCCCCAAAACACACTCTTTCACTGTATCACTTCAAACACAAAGGTTGTAAAAATTTTTAAATTGGCTACATAAAAGTACAAGGAGCACAATAAAGCAGAGGCCAGTTTTAGGTTTATGTGGCTCTTAAAGGTTTTCTGCCTTATCTCCTCTGCAAAGCATTGTTCATACGCATGTGGGGAGACAGGTAGATCAGTATATTTATTCTTAATCCCCAGTTGCTGAAGTAAAGGTATTGCATTTGAAAAGCATTCCTTTCAGCCCAGGAGACCCTTGTAACGGTGAAGGACTCTCTTTGCTACACATCCTATGCACAGTGAAAGAAGTTGAAATAAAATGAAACCTAGGTCCTTGGTTTGGTGTTAGATCTGCATCTGAAAAGGGAATTATGAAATAGAGTTCATGTGCCCATAGCTCAGACTTCTTGACAGTCTAGACTCTGACTATGTATGACCTGGGACCCCCGTGAGCTGGGGATGGGCAACCCTAGAGGTGAGGAAACACAAGCACATTTTAGATTGCATCACTACCAGTCAGCAAGGCTGTCCTCCCTCTCCCACACTGGGTTACAGTGCCCTTGACACGGCTACACCAGAGAAGCATCTGTGCAAATAGCTTGTAAGCACCATGACTCACACTGCACCCTGCAGGTAACACAACAGGGCTGTTCTCTTGGATTTTCTAAACAGAGAAAGAAAAATACAAAAAAGGAAAGGGGGAAAGTCATGGGCCACCAAAAGTGACTTTAAAAAGAAAATTAGAACACTGTAAGATGATGCTTACTTATGAAAACAAGTCTGGGTCCTGTTTTCTTTTTTCTGCTCTTAAGATTGAAAGTTTTAGAGAATAGCCAGAACAACCTAACACCTAATAACCTAAAATGCTGATATTGGTTCTTCATGAACAGTTTGAATCCTGTTTACTCCCTGGATTCTACCCTTCGATAAAGTGCGCTACAGGTTAGTGCACCCCACGTTTACTGCTTTGTCTTTTTGAAAGACATCATTGACTGGGAGGAAAATTCCTTGCACTCAGAAGGTACTTGGGGGAAAGAAGAGAGAAGAAAGAAGCAATTGTTCTTTATTGTGAAAAACCAGAAGAAAACACAAAGCCTGCTAACGCACTTGATGGCTGTATATTCAGCCATCACTTGAACAAACTTTTTCTGGAATAGTTTTCATTTCCACAGAAAGAACCTGAAATCAGTAATTTGAACCACAGGGCTCCAGTTCACAAATTCAGGAGGATTTTTTCATAACTCCAAGATAGCAAGCCCTTTCCTTTTGGATCTCGAGATGAATAAAATCAACTTCTTTGGTGCCTGACCATTGCAGAACTCAAATGGTTCACCAAAAGTGTTTTTAAAACATCCTCATCCTCACTTTATACTAGGATTCCTCCTGCTGTTATTTAAAAGCGACATTAATACATGCTTAACAGCTGTTTCCATAAACAGGTAATCACAGCTAATGATTGTAAACTGAGTGCAGAGGGTCAACAGGCTGCTTCTCACCTAAATTAAAACCGTTCACTCCCAAAAGAAATCCTAATAACAGTTCAGAGCTCATATCACTCCAGGCTGAATGCAGCCACAGTGATTTGGGAAACAGAAGAGGAGGGAGGACAGACCACTCAGCAAGACCCCAGGGGCTCAAGAATGCTGGGTGGCCATCAGCTGCTGGGAGGAAGCTCCTGACACCCATTACCCAGCTTTGCTGCTATAATATCACAGCATCATTCACCACCTCCGTGGTACTCCGGTGCATTCATCCTGGTGCACAGAAGAGCAATGGAGAAACCAAATGCTAATTACAGAGCTTGCAATGAAGCAGCTTTGGACAATAATACTTGTGTTTGTGTGGAGCTTGGCTGCAGTCATGTGTAGAGACCAAATCTTGTTCTCCTTGGGCAGAAGCTAAAGTGCTTTTGAGATGCAACATTTGCCAGAGAGGTTTGTTGATCTAAAGAGGTGCTTGAAGGGCCTTATTCCAAATACTAGTGTGAGCCCTTAGCAAGAAATCTCTCAGATGCCGGCATTTCTGGCACTTTATCAGAACTCTGTAGAGATGAGAATGCCTTGGGGCTTCAGCAGCTTTAATTTTGCAATGAATTTGATTTTGTGCCTTTCATGTGTGTACCAATAAGACCTGTAGTAGAAACCTTAGAAGTTAATGAATAAGACAGGGAGATTTCAAGATTTGGGCATATAATTACTATAGCAACATGTGCTCTTTCTTGCACTACACCATGAGACCTTCTATTAGGCATGCTGCAGTAAACCAAATAAATCACAGGTCACAAAACACAGCAATAAATCCTGCCCATATTAAATTGCAAAGTAATTAAAACTGGTATGGTACTTACATTTCAAATTCACTAATATCATCAGAAAAAGAGTCTGATTACAAGTGCATCCAAAGCAGCCTCAGAAGTGTTTCTTCACGAAAACCTAACATGAAGCTCTGCTTTTTCCAGCAGGGCCAGGCATACAAAGGTATTTAGATACCTAAACGTGCAGCACACTTTTCTTAAGACTTTATAAAAAGTTTCCTTACTTGGGTAGATCCCTAATTCCACTGATATCTGTTAGTGAAACAATCATACACTTGAAGTCCACCCTACAAAAACCCATCAAAATGAGCACATTCATCTAATTAAGTTTTTGCAGAGCACCAAACAGCGCTATTTAAACTGCTTATTTGATTTTTCATCTCTCAGTACCACCACCATCCAGGGTCAATCCAACAAACAACAGAAGGAGAACCACCTGTAGCCCCTTTGTGCTACTGTGCATGTATTTTTCAGGGGCCTGAGTGGTGCCAGACCTCAAACATCCACTGTTCCATGCAAATAGAAAATCTCAACCCCCCAAATCTTCAAGGCCAGAATCTTTCATTAGTGTTGAAACAGCAAGCAAGAAAATTAATTCAGCCCTATAAAGCCTGACAAGACAATAGTAAAACAGTCATTATTATCCCTGACTTATAGAGCAAGTCAAGCCTTTAGTCATCCTTTTCTTAATGTACTCTTACTACAGATAGTGAACAGTTTTAATCCTATTTCAGAGTAAAGCATCTACTACAGCTGATACACTGAAATTAAACTCAAGCTTTCATTACACATGTAGTAGATTTTTTATTCCATTGCTTTTCATGTTGGTCACCTGTCAGTGGTTATGTATCCTCAGAAACTGGGATGCAGCAATTAGATACTCTATGTTAGACAATGATATTGCTTCAATCCTGTGCTTGCACTCAGTGCAGTGACTCCCACTACATCACCAAGCTACTTTTAAAGAGCAGCCGACATCTCCTGGCAACCTATGAAAAATGTCCTATTTTGAAACCATTTTGCCTCTGCGTGATGTATGTTCTGTTTTTCCTTTCCCCTCACTCTTCGTTACTAACAACATTTGCATGAAAAATAGCATCTTCCTTCTTCAAAAAGTTCATCCACTCCTGCTGCTGCTATTTTTTTTCTCTGCACTTGAACTCATAATCCTCTCTTTGTGTAGTTATAGCAGGATGCTGTGAAAATGACTGTGGTATCGGCAAAGAGAAGAAAATGTGGCTCCTGATGAGTTCTCAGGAGGAAGGCTGGGTGCCAGCGTTGCCCCGGTAATCAACACAGAAACCAAATGGGCAGCTGCTAAAATCTAAAGTTTTGCCACCCTCAGTAGTGGTTCCCTGACTGTCAGTGCTCATGGCTGTAAGTCAGGCTGGAATTTCTGCAGGCGTGCAGCACATCCATCTTCACAGTGTCCCCCACAACCCCAAGTAAGATAATCTCTGCCCCTTCTCCCTGGTGTTTCACTGATGGGGACAGCACAGATCACCAGAGTCTCTGGAGATACTACTCCTGAGTCAGACACAAGCAGACACTATCATTGGTGTGAGAGACAACCGACACAACACCTTTTCCAGCATCTCCGCTCTGTTCAAATCCATATGGGAGACTGGTGCAGAAAGCATGATTTTTCATCTGTTGCTTTTTATTCTGCAGAAGTGGCCAATTATGGCCTCTTGCCTCTTAACCCTCTGTGCCATGGGCCACCTGGTACCTCTGCAGACACCTTTCTCCCATGCCAACCCTTGACCTCTGAAGGCAACACCTGTACAACTATCCCAGAGCCACATCCACTTATCCCAGCCCCTTTTCTAATTCTTCAGAGGCAACAAAATGTCTCACAACAAGCAGGTCCCAACTACTGGCTGACATCTCCCTGGTTTTCCCCATGCCTTTAGGACTGTATCTGTCAGTTGTTTCACTGCCCTGGATGGTGTCTTCTTTTGGGCACTCGCCATCATTTTGCTCACTGGGATTCCGGTGCATGAATAACGCTCCAGCTTGCTCTGGCACCAGAAACAGCGCACATAAATAATAAGCAGGGGTGAAATATGAAAAGCACAGGCATATGCTCATTTCACTCATCTCCCACTGTTTTTGCTGGCCTTTAATCCCTGAACATCAAGCCAAACAATGAAATTATGTTTATGGTGAAATAAGATCTATGGGACTCAGTCCAGTCATTTTTCCTTGTATAAAACTAATACACAGAAACATTTCTAGTGTAGAGCTGGAGCATTCAGCTTCCCAGGGAGAATGTTATTTCTGCAAGAACGCAGCCAAGGAAATTTACCCCAGCATAGAGGGGGCAAGAACCACCTACGTGCGGGAAAAAATTAGCCTTGAGCAATGGAAGTGGTGCACAGACCTTGTGCTGGCCCTCAGCAGGGGCTGAATTTCTCCCAGCGTGGCCATTCCCACGCAAAGATACGAAGCATGCTGCTATCAAAGTGCCTGCCCCAGAGCATCACCGCAGCCATCAAATTGCCATTCTCTACTTACCTTTTCCAGGATGCAATTACTCAGATTGCATTATAGCTCCAGAACAAAGTGGGGGAAAAAGTCAACAGGAGCTACCGCATGCTGTAAATCCTCAAAAGACGCCCTTGTCAGTCACGCTGTGCCTTTTCCTTTCTTAGGAGGAGCTAGCTGCCGACTACCATGTTTTCCGTCCCTCCCACCTTCTTATCAGGATTACTATAATCGTTTGATTATTCCTTTCTATGCATTGGACAAAAACATCAATCATTTAAACCAAATGTTTTCGGAAGTTAAGTTTAGCTTTCAAAAGGTGGCTATTTCCATGAAATATGTTATTATTCATAATGGCTTTAAACAAAATCTGTTTTCCCCAAATGCCTGAACACAAGTTGAGAGCTCTTTCGTCTTCTGGTGTTCACCCATTTTATTTTTTACACACATGGTGGGCTGTATTCAGCCAAGCAGCTCTCTAAAATACGAGGGATCCATATACAATAACCTGATTTACTGAGCAAGCGTAGTCTTCTCAAATACAGTAATATACAAACGGCAAAAGGTGGAGGAGAGTGAGAGCTGAATGCCAGCAACCAGAAAAAGGTAAAATAATGCAAATGGAGAGAGAACAAATGGGGGAAAGCCATAGGTCTGAACATCTCTGTGGGAAGTAATTATGCCTGTGAATTAACAAAGCAATAAAGCAATCGTGTGCCTAAGAGATGAACTGTGTCTTTGTCTCTTAAGGTGAGGCGTAATTTCTGTAGCCATAAACTTGCAGTGACACAGCACTGGTGGATGCTCTGGTTAGGCCAGGCCAATGCACTTTGCGACCATTGTGCAGTTGAAAAGACTGAGGCCGTGACCCGGGACAGGTCCCTGAGCACTCTGGAGGTGGGTGTGAAGGTCGGCACAAGCCACAGACAGGAGTGTGCCAGCAGGCAAAGAACCAGCACACTCATCACAGCCTAGAGACAGCAGTCACCTCCTGGGAATTTATAAAATCCACTTGCTTTAAAAAAAACCTTGGGTGGTGGGAGATGAGACTCCAGCTCTGTCCATGCTTTCCCCCGAAAGTTTTACTCTCACTGGTTATTAATGCGATAAACAAAGAAGCAGAAAAGATACTTTAAGGAAAATCAATGTTTTTAAGATAAAACATCAATGTAATTCAAACAGCCTGAGTCAACTGCCTATAGTAAATTAAGTTTAAAATTTTAACAAACTGTCATGTAAAACTGGTGGTGTCTGACAAATTGAATTACAATAGTAATATATCACTCACAAAAGTATTATTGATAGTGACAGGAAGATATTGAATTTAAATTATTCATTTTTATTGATTAAACTGTATGTCTTCACCAAGAATGGGGCAAAACATCTGACAAACATTTGAGATTCATATTTTAGCTCCTGGAATAAATATCTGTCAAAACACCCATGCTGGGCTTTTGTGTATGCCCCTGCAGTGGATCGAGTCAGCTTTGAAACTTCACACATGAAGAACTATTCACCCACATTTCTTGCAGCAAAGACCGAGCTGCAAAACTCACTTTCACTTTCCAGAGACCATTTCAGAAGCTGTTTCTGTGAAGATGCATGGGCAAGCAGCTGCCTTCCCCGGCCCTGCAATCCAGGGCAGGCATCCCACCCAGGTGGGGCACCTTGGCTCAGCATCAGCTACAAGATGCCATCCTCTACCGCTAATTCCCTCATGCCAGTACTAGTAAGGAGATTTCAGTTGAAAACTGGACCTTCAAGTCATTTGACAAAGCCAGTCTGAACTTCGTTCCCTGCCAGCAGCAGTGAGATCCCAACCAAAATGAAAGGAGTAATTGCTTTCTGAGCTGGAAGACTGATCCAAGCCACACAGAGAATACTGACCCTAAGCAGCTCTAACACGTGTACACTGAAAAGAAAAATAATCAGAAAACAGAAAGTCAGGTCGGCTTCAATAACCAACATGCACTTCCTCCCCTCAAACTATTACCTGTGAAAAGTCCTGGGGATTGTTATTTCATTTCAGCCCCTTAGTTTCCTTGGCCAGCTTCTGTCTTCTGAGATTTTTCACTACAATGGCACTCAACATCATACATATAGTGGGAAAAGAAATCTATGGCAGCAAAAAAGGTGGGAGCAACAGAAGAAATTTTAAGATTTCACCCAGCCGAAAACCAAGCAACAATCTCATATGGGAAACAGACCTTTGACATCCAAACATGTGGCTTTTATATGTTTTAGACTTTCAGCCATGGCGGCTTCCACATGCCCACAAAATCCCAAGCTTTCCCCTACTGTAACAGAGGGAATGTCAGGCTGAGAGCTTGGATACGTTTGTGCTGTTAATACTTTTGCTTATCTGCACAGTCTTAAGGGCTGAAGGAAAGTAACATACATATACATCTGGGATGATTTTCATGCATGATGAAGGATTGCAGAACTGGTGGGTGCAGAGTCTTCAGCTTCCTGCAGGAACTCACATCAGAGCACAGGGAATGAACCCATCTTTTCACATCTATGTACTGTGTAACCTACATGTGGGCTGTGCACGTCAGTAACACGTAGATGAATAAAAGTCAAAAAAAAAAACTTTCATCATTGCAATGTACTTTCAGTGAATTTGTAGGAGAATTTGAAGTTTTATTGCCTTTGTCTATGTCCCAACGTAATCACAAAGTGCTACTAAGCCACACTTTGGGCTGAATAATCTTACTTGGCTATATGTGACTAGTCTTCTCCTTAAAACATTAGATGTGAGTCCTCATAGTTTGAGCACACATTGCTACCAACAATACTATCATAAGATTAGCCAGCCTTTGAAAAAGAAATTCTATTATTATTCCAGACTGGCAACATGTGCGTGCAAGTGCCAGGGAAGAGTTTACACTTTCACACATTTTGGATCTCAAGCCTTGATCAGTATTAGCTTTTTGATAAGCCAATACAGCAGACTGCTCTCTGTGTGCTGCACATGGTGGAGCCCAAGGCACAAGCAATTCATTAGCTAGTCCCAGGACACACAGCCCAACATGGCCAAAGCAAGTTTGGGAGACCAGTTTTACCATTAGCCAGTGGTTCTTCCCATGTTTAATGTTAATGTTTAATTGTGTCTTCCAAAGGAAGGTATTCACTCCTGTTCTGAATTGTCAAGAGGGACCAGAAAAGTAGTGCAACAGCCATGTGCCCATGAAATGTTTCACTGGAACATTCACACAGGAGCAGCACACTTCACTCTCTTCCCTGGTCTGCAGCACAAGATAGAAGTAAATAAGATTATATTAAAGAAAAGCTCTAAAAAGTTAACAATCAAACTTGTTTAGATACTAGTCTGATGTATAGGTATTTTTTCAGAAAAAACCCCAAACACCTCTTCACCTGCCTCCAGTTGACATTTTTATTTCTTTTACATGAAGAAAAAGTGTCTTTTGGTACAAGAAAGTTCAGACTACTACCCAGATTATTTCTGTCTACTTGAAATAAAAAGGAATTTGTTTTATATACTTGACCTTTGATAAACTACTACACAATAAATCCTTTTCATTTCTAACTCCCTGCTGAATGTGTATTTGGGACAGTGTAAATACAGCACCTTTCAGCAGCTCTGAGAAACTTCAACAAGAAACCATGAAAATTAGTTTGTTCCTAGCATTATTATGCCCTTGTTTAAAAGCCCTCTGTGATCCATCAGAAAAATACATCGAATAAAGAACCTCAATGTTTAAATGATTCATAGCCACTCTTAACAAAAAGCAATGACTCCAAGATGTTTCAATACCTCTTAACACCTTAACAACCAGTTTAAATGTCCACTTCTTAAAAGTCCTAGATTTAACACATTTCAGCTATTCAACAGAAAGATTCTGAACAATGAAATCAAGTGAAACTTCTCAGACCTAATCTAGCAGTATTTCACAACTCATTCCCTTCAAACCAAAGACACAGTGGAAATCTACAGGAGAGGCTTTGGGTCAATCCCCAAAGTCTACAACATCAAAATAAACACTGGGATTTTTCTGGATACCTATGTAAATCCAGAGGCTTGAGTCGCTATTTTGTGGGGAACGCTGAAAGAGGTCTGGTCCCTCTGACTTCCAGTCACTGCAGACTCCCATTAGTGAGGCTCTCCTATTAGCAAGAACTCACCACATGCACTACTAAGTTGCACCATCACATTGGTCATGGCAGAAAAATTAGCTCAGGACACCCAAGAATGAACAAGTAAGACATTTTTCTGCTAACAGGTGAGTAAGTCTGTAACTGCCAAGAGGGCTGAGCAAGAAAGACAAGATTTGGGGTGAAAACAAAGAAGCTGCATCCCTTTCCTCCAAATGAGAAAAATCTGTTTATTTCCACAGTGAAAGATTTCCAGGCAATTCTGAATGTCTGATTTTCAGCAAACAAATATGAAAAAGAATCTAATCATGTTGATAACTCCCATTATCTTCTACCTAATCCAGAACTGCCTTGTGCCAAGTCTCCTGCACTTCATAAGAGAACAAAGCCAGCACGCCCTTTCTCTGCAAGATTGTTTTGCTGTTAGTTAGTATTTCCTGAATCTTTATGTTTCAATGAAAACCAATGAATTTCAGGAAAGAGGTTATAGGATTTTTCAAACAATTTTAGATCATTTTCTTAATTATTCAACAAACTGCTTCTGTTGTTTAGCTTATTGTTTTGCACATCTGTCTTATTATTGAGCGATCAATGCTAAAAATAAAAGCAGCTCTCCAGATCCTCAGGAAGTCCTATGCAGACAGCCGCAATTAAAAAGCTATAAACCTGCTGGGTGCAGCTCTCAGATGCAGAAATGTCCAGCTGAAAACATCCACATAGCCCAGCTGTATCAGTGCGCCTCTAACTACATCATCACACACAAGATTTCTAAAAAGACCCACTTTTTTCTTGAGTTCAGGCAAGCGAGTAAGGCAACAACCTGTCGTTGACCATGATTATTTCTGTGCTGCTCCTCTTATGTGCTATATGCTGTCCAGCCTCTGCAATAAGTGAGTCACATAGTTTGGGCAGTTTGTATACTAATAACTGTTCTAAATCAAGGCAAGAAAAAAAAAATGCAGTCTATGCCTTTGGAATGAAAACACCTAGAAGGACCAACACTATGTAGTCCTAACACCAACTTTCTGTTTCGCTTTAATCACTGTACCTTGGCACCTCAAATTTCCTTAGTGTCATCTGTTACTTCTAGAGGTTTTATTTTTTCCCAGTGATAAAAGACTCTCCATTGCACAGAGCTATTTCCTAGACAGCAGCAGATGCTCTGTCTTGCACTATGAGCTCTCTGCAAAGTCACCAAGAGCTGCGGGTTTCTGCATCAATTGGGGCTTTACCTTCACTGCCAAAACCCAGCGCTGCTTTCATGCAGTATAACTCCCCTCTGGGGGAGACCCGGCACTGTCGTTTTATCACGAGGAAAACTGCAGGGAGATGAATGCAGCACTGACCTCTCCCACTGAAGACCAGCCACGCCGTATCTCCATGAGGACTTCACAGCAGAACAGCTGATGCACACACAGCTCACCTAGGGCACCGGGGAAGGAGGCAGCTGTCAGAATGCTGTCTGTAGGAAAGGGCAGCCTGTTTGCTTTAACATTTGCCAGCAGAGACCAAGATGGACTATTTCAAACATGCACAGCCTCCTGCTCTGTGAGGAGAGGGAGACGTGCAGGGTTGGTACAGGGGACAGCACTGCCCTGCTACAGCCACCGCACCCTACCCCCAGCCCTTGGGACCCTTCTCACTAGGGTCTGACTCCACTTTTCTGTGCCAGCCCTACACCACTTGTTTTCCCTCCCTCCACCTCCATTCTTTTGAAGCTGTGGTCCCTTCCCCAGGAAGCTGGAAACACAAGAGGGGAATAGGGGAAGACGCTACTTCTGCTGAAGATGGAGGACCAGAGACAGGGGAACAGCAAAGCTGGATTTCTGCAAGTCCACAAATGAAACAGTGAAGAAAGGGAAGCCCCAATGTTGGAAGACAGGAAGAGAGACTCCCTACTCCAGCCCTGCAAAAACCCAAAATCCCCATAGCACCCTGTTCTCATATAGAACCTACTCTATTGCCACTGCAAAGATAGTCCCTATGGCCAGGAAGCCACAGGACAGCTGTGCTTGCACTGCACTGACAGCAAGCACAAACCACACAAACACCTTTTCTCATGGTGAAAACAGAGCTAACGCTATTCTTATTTAGAAGCATAAACGTAAGTATCGTGACTGGAAAGCACCAGCAGCAAACGACTTGCCAGCCTCCACCGCGTGTGCCAGCGGCAGCGCTGAACGTGATCTCAGGAGCCCCAAGCCCCGGCTGCAGGCTTTGGGAAGTGCCAGCCCCGTGCCTGCAGCAGGGCTAGCAATAGCCATGTTCACCCACGGGGAGGCTGGGTTTACCAATGCACAAAAATGGGGAATGAGGTTTGCTTTATTTATCTTTCATCCTTGACACTTGTGCTACAAACTATATACTTCACCTCTAAGGTAAAAGCAGCATGAAATGCAAATCGCCATAGGCAGCCCAAGCTGATGAAGTTGCAAGGCCCATGGTGCCAAGCTGAGGATGAGAGGCAGTAACCCGCAGTCCCACCCCACACCTTTGAAACAGCTGCAACGCTCTGTTCTGAGCAATTGCAGGGTTGAGTTCTGAGGCTGGCACAGAAGAGCAGAGCAGATCAAACCACTCCCCCGCTGAGGCTGCAACAGCAGCACTTTAGTCCCACCAGCGCTACCTTAGGGCTTCAGACTCAACTTTGCACAAAAACAAGAAAATCTCGTACAGGTAAATAGAAAAGTGTCTTGGATTGAGTGCAAACAAAACTCAATATTCTCTAGTGTTCTAGCTGCAGACTGGCTTTTGGCAATTATTAGCTGGGAAATTGTAGTAGATGGTTTTAGAAGACAGTTTCTGAAGATTTCTCCTGTTCCTTCAAAAGGATCACATGAAATTGCTCTTGATTCCACACAACACTAAAGACAATGGAATAGCAAGTGCTGCTAAGAAAACTAAATAACAGCTTATCCACTTAAAACAAATTCTCATTGCTGATGAAGATACTCATGAATTTAGCCGAAAGTTATTTGCAGATAATGTCTATTTCTGAGGTTGCAGTGTTCACCATCATTTCTCTTAATTATTTCTGACACATTCCATATCATTTATGGCCCCTAATGACACTGGGAAATTAACTCTGAGTCGTCTTTAAAGAAAACGTGCCAAGCAACAGAATTAAATGCTGCATGTTTGCATTACAGACATCTGAAGTAATCAACCAGTGCACACAATGACATGGTGGGAATAATACTGATATAACCGCCTACAGGGGACAAGGGCATCCTCAGGCAGATTTTGCTCTCTCTTGTCTAAACACCCAAGGGAACTCCGAAGAAGTTCAACAAGTTCAATCAGCCCATGCTGATAGAAAGCCAGTCCAGCATGACTTGTGTGAGGGACTTACAGAAAGGAGCACAAACAAACCTCTCTTTTCAAGGAACTCGCCCCCCAAATATTACAGCATCCAGACATCTGAAGTAATCAACCAGTGCACACAATGACATGGTGGGAATAATACTGATATAACCGCCTACAGGGGACAAGGGCATCCTCAGGCAGATTTTGCTCTCTCTTGTCTAAACACCCAAGGGAACTCCGAAGAAGTTCAACAAGTTCAATCAGCCCATGCTGATAGAAAGCCAGTCCAGCATGACTTGTGTGAGGGACTTACAGAAAGGAGCACAAACAAACCTCTCTTTTCAAGGAACTCGCCCCCCAAAATATCTGTCAGACTGGAGGTGTATGAAGGGTCCAGCTTGCCCAGAGTAAGAACAAAATCCCAACCCTCATTCGTACTTTCCCCCTATATTTGCTCACACTCCCTACAACATAATGGCTACACAGGGTGTTTTTTGACCCATGCAAGAATTCTCTCATTACGATCAGCAGCTTCAGATAACAGCATCCATGATGTACTTGGGAAAGTTAATGAAATCTGCCCACCAGAAAGGCTGAGAAATTGTTGTCCTTCAGCTGTGTCATATTTACTCTCCAAGGCTATTTCCTTTTCAAAGCAGTGTGTGGGCAGGAATAGCTTTTCTTCTTGTGGAGGGTGCAGGTACTAACTTACAATGCACGGGCAAATTTATAACAGGGATTTGGTACCAAAAGACAGGAACTGGAAATTAACTCTTGCTGGCTTCAAATCCACTAAGTTCCTGCCTGCTCCTTTAGGTCTCTAAATCTTCTAACAATCTGGCCCTGTGGGCCAGCCTGGGTGGGACACCAAGGTCTCTGCTGGGAAAAAAAGGCTGCTTCTTAAGCAGGCTTTCTTCAAAGACACAGTTATTCTCCTGAACAAGTCTCACTTTTCACTAGGGCTTAACACCAGCTGGGAAGCTTCTTTTAAAGTCCATCTTTTCCCACAGAGAACAGTAGAAAGATGACCGGACAGAGGGCAAGACCCTAAAATATACTATCTCTTCACGCTCACTTGAATTCAGACTGCTCAGTCTGACTGTCTTATCTCCCTGTTTTATCTGCAACCTGCAAACATTTCCACAAGCAGATTTGTATGCACATAGATGTCTGGGGAATAGTTGTTCTTCAGACACATTTGAATGAAAACAAGGCAATATTATGCACAGATCAGAGACTCTGCAGCTCATCAGCACCTATTATCACTAAGTGGGAAACTGCAGACAGACAGAGAGATGCAGCTAGTCCATCCGGACAAGGGTGCTGCGGTGCCAGGGCTATGCAACCATGACAGCAAGGGAACCCACACCAGGTACCGTGCACCCTGCACTGCATGGGGAGACACGATGAGTGGTTGGAGCAGATCAAAGAGGGGTACAATGTAAATGCAACCATTATATACATAGTGACAGACAGCTGCCACAGAGGAAGAGCTGTTTCGTAAGCATCATGGCACAGTCTCATTAAAATTCATTAAAATTAATATTTTTTCTTTAAAAGTCTTTTTTTTTTTTTTAAACGCCAATCTTGCTGAAGAAGTGAATCCCATGATGCCAGGCAGAGGAGTCTAGAGGTCTGCTAGCAGGATTGCAGTACCAGTACTAACGTGTTATGAATAGTCTAAAGAAATCCTTTATTCATCAACTCACAGCGTTAAATAGGTTTCTACAAATAATCTCATCAACTAACAAATGATTTGTAAAGAGGCTATAACTAATGAAAATGTAAAGGGCTAAATTCACAGAATGTTACGAATTGGTCTGATAGCACTTGATGACACTCAACACACAAATTGGCCACATTAAAAATGGATGAAGTCACTGTCGAAGCAGAAGATCTGGCAAAAGCATGAATGTTGAGAACCCTTCCCCTTTTCATGATTAACTTGATCATTTGATGGCCAGATCAAATCAAACTCATAAATGGGAGCCCTGACATGATTAAACCAGCCATGAAAAGGTTAAGGGCTGCTAAATTGTCTTACAATTTAGCATAAGATTTAAGAGAAAAAGTATCACATATGAAAGATGAGCATTAAGAAGTATATAGAGTAAGGGTTAGGTTGGCCTTTTAATCAATAGATCAGGCCCTAAAGACAAGGACTTGGCACACTAGCTCTCCGAGAAGACAAGATCGGTGAGGACCCCCCATACCCACATTTCTATTAAAGTTTATCTTTTTGATCTGGTTCTACATGTGCAATATTAAGGAGGCAATTACTTACCTACCTTTCCAATGCATTAGGAAGGTTTTCAAATGCAAACCACCAAGCAACCTTCAGGTAGGAGACAGCAATAAACATCTCCAAAGTACAGGCATCAGGCAAAAGAAAAGCAGAGATTTTAGCATTTTTAATTTATTGACTAGCAGGGAATGATATCATGGGTGTCTGACTGCAGATGGAATAGCTGCTTCGATTCATTGGTATAACTGTCAGCACTGAATCCAAGCAAAGCAAAAAATGTGACACCTTTCAGCCAAACTTAATAGGAATATAAATGGGTTGAAACAGAATTGCAATCAGGTCTCCAATTGAAACATCTAGGTGCTGAGAAAAAATTACTTATTATGATAACACAATGAGTGTGATGTGAACCAACAAGTCACCAAAGTCATCACTGTTTAGGAGATATTTAAAAATATATAGCTTGGCACTGTTTGGAATTTTGTCGTGAATTTTTTTAAATATACCTGACAGCCAGTACTTTTTGTAGGCTCAGAGAAATTTCACATTTATTTCAGACTCATTACCCTAAATAAATCATAAACTGTCACGCTGCTTGGTTATCTAATGAGCAAGAGAATGCATATAAAATAAAAGGCCAGATTGGTCCTTCAACACACCAGCAACTGTTTTCTCTCTCATTTTGACTAAAAGTTTACATCTGAATTAGAAATCATTAGAAAACATGCCTCAAAATCAAAGCAATACTTTTTTCCTTCAGCAGAAGATATTAGCACAAAGAAGTTTGTTTATATCAGGAGGGACACAAGAGGCAGTACAGGCTGGAAGAATACACAGAAATCAGTCTTGTTTAACCCCCCATCCTTAACGCAGAACCAATGTAATAATTCCTGACTCACCTTTGCCTAAATTATTATCCTTTAAAAAATCCTTCAGCATGTAGACTCTCTACCCAGGTAACCTGTTCCAACGCTGTGCCAACAACTGCACCTCAGCTTGACAAACTGAAACATGTAAGAGTCTTGTATCAGGCTCCAAAATCACTAGATTTAAAAAAAAGAAAAAAAAAAAGTCTTTCACTTTCCACCTCCACCTTAGTTTTTGAACCCTGAAATTTTATATTTACCAGTCTTTCTGAAATATGGTTTATTTTTTAACAGAAATTGACAGCTCTGAGTCTAGGTGCTGAAACTTGTGAAGCAAAAAAATATGTTTCTTTCAAGCACTGGCATTATTCATTTAATTTCTTGAAGCCAGGGTAGCGGGGAGTAATAGCCCACTGCTCTTTAACCTCCCAGTGCCCAAAAAGACATACAAATGCTGTCCTTTGCACAGGGTTTGACTGGACTTTGCTGGGGCAGGTGAAGAAAAGGTGCCCTTGGGAGACAGGCCCCCAAGCACCCTGCAGCACCCCTCAGCCCCCTGTCCCTCCGTGGAGCCCAGCTCGTTTGCATTGTTCCCTTTGCTACAAGGGACCAGGCAGCAGCAGTTTTACTTCCCTCTTTCCCTCCTGTCCTTCCACCTCCTTTTTTCTGTATTTATCTGGTCCTTTGCTCCATCTGCTGCTCAAATATTAAACAAGAAAGGAGCCAGAGCCCCTGGGCTAAAGAAAAAATGCTATTTAGGGTATGGTGCTGCTACAAGGTTCACTTGCGTTACCAATCTGAAATAAAAGCAGGATGTTTTGTCAAGGATTTCAGGTATTCAAGATTTAGCTTCACTTTCATTTGGACAAAAATACCCCAACAACCTAACCGAAAAACAAACAAACAAAAAAATAATCACAATCCCTATGAGAAAGGGGGAATCTTTTCTGCTTGGGGGGGGAACTTCTTCCACATCCAGACAGGCAGGATAGTCACCATCTCTGGGGACGAGCAGAGCAGGGGCTCAGCCCCACTGGCCCCACCTCCAGACAGCCCAACTGGGAGCCCACCACCCTCCCACACCACAACAGCTGGTGAGATGGATGTCCACTCATCTGGGCCTAGGGCTGGCTGAGTGGTGTCAGCCGGTTCCTCCTCAGACCCTGCAGTTTAGGAGCTGCCCAGACCCAACTCTTGTTACGTCTATAGCAGCAAACAGCCAACAACCACCCCACAAACGTAAGCTTATGCTTGGCACAACTAAAGACTTCACAAAAAGCTCCCAGACTGCCATGCTGGGATCTCAGGCGATGATGTCCCACATCAATGTCTGTCCTGGGATGGTTTCTGTCAAGGATGGACCTCGTGGTTTTAGCTAAACTGTTTATCCCTGACCTATCCTGCAAAACTCAGTTCTGTGTTAAAATTAGTAAGACACCAACCTGCGCAGCAGCAAGAAAGGAGTGAACTTTCCTCAAAATAAGTTTGTTTGGTTTTTTTGGTCTTTTTTCCCCATCCCTGGAGGTGTTCAAGGCTAGGCTGGATGTGCCTTTGAGCATCCTGGTCTAGTGGGAGGTGTCCCTGCCCATGGCAGGGGGATGGAACTAGGTGATCTTTAAGGTCACCTCCAACCCAAACCATTCTATGATTCTCTGATTTTTTTAGATTTAAGGCATCTGCTGGTGGTGGCAGAAGCAGGAGGGACTTGCTGCTCTGAGCAGGGAAGTGAGCTTCCAGGAAAAGGGGCAATGGAATGGCCCAAGAGCTGTTGCTCAAAGCTGTATCTCCTGAAAAGTAAATTTTCCACAATACTGATATTTTGCTAATATTTTTTCATTTTCTGACAGGCAGTCTGACATATATTTTGGTTTCACATTTGTTCGACCCAAATAGAAGTACACCTGCTTGCTGAAACAGCCAACAGTGCTTCACCCTGGGTCAGCACAGGATCAGCCCCCGGCTCCCACTGGTGCTCAGTGACACCATCCATGGCCCAGCGGGATGGACACGCAGCATCCACAGGTTTGCACAGCAGTCTCACAGGGACTCAGCCCATGAAAGAGAGTGAAGATTTCAGGCACCCAAATCACGCAGCACCAGGTCATCTAATGGAAATGCAGTTTAGGTAGAGTGAAATATTTGAGGTCAGTTCAGCAAGTTAAAAATTTACTTAGAAACCTGTGAATATTTCCTTTCACCATCTCCCAGTTTTCCAGAACTTCTTTGATTCTATGCCAGGTTACATTTTAGAGGGATTATTTTTTTTCTCCAGTTTGGACATATGTATTTTCTTTCTTGATTCAGGAAATGAAACAGGGGAGCAGAGCAGGACAGAAAAGATTTGCCTTTTCCTTTTCAGAACATGGCTATAGCACCCCCTGACTCCCAGACTTTGGGTTCACAGTGGTTTGTGCAAATGAAGAAAACCTTGGAGATGTTGCTTTGGTCTTCAGAGGAAGAAGCAACTCCGTACATTTACCACTTTTCCGTTTAACAGGAGCATACAACATAGATGAATTTTAGCCACATTTTTTGTGCACATATACTTCTTCTGCATGAAATGCTGTAAAAATTTAGTCATAGCCTCATGCATCACTGGCCTGATCCATCTTACACTGAAATCAGTGGGCATATCTCAGCAAAACTGGACCCATGCACCCAACAATTTTCCTCTAACCAGGCTCTTGTATGAAACTAGACATAAACGGATAACAGACAATAAATCACTGTAATAAATAATAGCAAGAGAAGAAAATGGGGATTCAAGTCAAGCTCCAGATTTATAATCTATAGAGGTAAAATATCTAGCAGCTGTGCAGAAACAAATGGGTATGATTGACTGCTTTGTTCCATTTGCAGATAAACTTTGCAATTGCAGCTCCAGCTAAATAATAATGCAGGAATACTTAGCTGTAAGCACAAAGGGAACAATAAAACAGCATAACACCAAAGTTACAATGCACAATAGAAGATCAGAGTTGATGCAGCTTGCTCCTTCATTTGGCAGTACTGTCCAAGTGGCATAATGATTTAGAAAGTAATGAATACATAACTAAAACTATGTCAGAATAAGCAGAAAGGGAAAAACCATGGGTTTGCTACCAGTCTCTCTCGCTACTAATTGTTGATTTTGATGTCTTTGCATTTCTTATCAGGCAAGACAGGGGATGGGAAGGAAAAAATGTTTTATTCAGAGCTCAATAAATGCTCTGCACCTTTGTGCTGACATGGCTCTCAGGACAGCAGCACTCCACTCTGCCATCAAGCAACTGAACTAGTCCTGCCTTGTCGAAAAAAAAACAAGTGAGATGCCCTTTCTCCCAATGAAATGACACATTAGTGGCTGTCACTGTTGTCAAGTTTGAGTTATAATGATAGCATTACAGCTCGTACAGTCTGCAGTCAAACCAAACAGCATCAGAGGGGGAAGGCTGCCAGAAAGGTACAGTTACAACCTGATCTGCCTAGTGAGAGGAATAATGGGTTTTGCAAGAGATATTTCCCAATGAGCCTAGAAAACTGTCCTGAGAAACACTCATCCCTTTCTGACCAGTCTCCTTTTTATTCTATGGATACAAAAAAATCGACCTCCACATCCACAGCTGAAAACAGTGTTTTTCCTCATCAAACTGAGACCATGCCAGGCTTTTTCTGTCATAGCCAGCCCATAACAGGCAATTCTCATTGTGCTGTGTTTTGACACCCTCTCTTGTGGGAGTTTTCCAGCCGCCTCATGCTGCAATCCAGCTTTGACCATATGGCTGAAAGGTGCAAGGAGTGCAACACAGAAATTAGTACACGGCACCGAACATTGGCCTTCACAGTTCTTCATTTTGGCCCAAATAAAGTCACAGTTATTCCCAACAGGATTATTGTCCTGCCATGCAATTATTGTTATCAAGTTTCATTTAAAGAGAAACCATTTTAATTTTACATCTGCTTCCCTGCACTTTCTCCCAGTGTTTCCAATTCCACCAGACTGTTTGAACTCGCATTAATAGCCCTCAATTTCTTTCCACTCTGACAGGCGATGCACTTGCATTATGTTTGTTGGCTGACAAACAGGAGCTTCCACTTGGGTTTCCGTGCCCCCGGCAAACAGCTGCCCAAGTGCTGTCCCACCACTAACGAGCCTGTAGGTATATTGAACAGGCAGGGACCAGCCTCATCTCTCAGCATCACAACGAGCTGCAGCAGTGACAGCACCACATCAGAGAATCTGTCCCACTAAAGCTCATTAAGGGAAAATAAGCAACGAGTGCTGAGGAAGGATCTTGTCATTGTTAATAATGTCAGACCTGTTTCTGCCTTGTCTTTTCATGTTAAAATTTTCAGAAGAACATGGAGGAGTCACACTTGACAGGTCCTAGAGTACCTTTGATATCCTGATCAAACTCGGCACCTACTACTTTATCTCTGGATCTTTGGAGCTCACATATACATCACATATTAGCATATGTAGCTTTTTTATATCTATTTGATATGTATGATTCTGTTTAGTTGTATATGGATATGCAGCTACCTATTCCTCAGCCTATTTTTATATCCAAGGGGATTCTCAGACAAATTCATACTAGGTTGGCCTAGAGGACAGTCCTTTTCTGCACTATATAGAGCCACAGCAGTTACTCTGAACAGCTCATCAGTCTATCGAAGCATTAGGTGACTCCAGCTAGCCAGTTACACAGACTGGCTATTTTACTTTCTACCTTTTGACAGATAAATTAACAAAGATATAGAACATGAAAGTTTTTCTTTAAAACTCATTGGCAAAACATCCACACACCATGACATTTGATAACTTTCTCTCGTGACCTCAAAGCAGCCTTCTCTCTCTTAAAAATGAGGTTCCTGGTGGATACCAACATGATTAGAGTCATGCACAATCCACTTCTAAACACAACTCCCCACATTATTTCCCCAGATAACATCTTCTGGGCAGCATTAAAAATGAGACTCCGGAAAGGCCTATCTGGTCCTACAATCTCTGCTGTATCAACTGAATGCAACAGTGTGGTGCCATGAAGTCTGTGCCCCACCAGCTGCAAACACTCGACTGAATGGCTGGCTGGGAACCCACCTGCAGCACGTTTCTGACAGAATACAAGTGAGTTCTTCAGTGAAAATACTGACACAGTGGTATTAGCACTTCTAGCCTCAGGTGTATCAGCCTTCTTCCCTCACTAGGATGCCTGAACTCATCCTGACACGCTACTGTGCATCCCACAGCATCCTATAAACAGTCTTCAACTATTGGAGCACCTGTTGGAGCAAGTCCAGAGGAGGCCATGAAGACGATCAGAAGGCTGGAGCACCTCTGCTGGAAGAGAGCTGGAAAAGAGAAGACTCTGTAGAGACCTTAGAGCCCCTTCCAGTACCTAAAGGGCCTACAGGAGAGGTGGGGAGGGACTCTTTATCAGGGAGTGGAGCGATAGGACAAGGGGTAACGGTTTTAAACTGAAAGAGGGGAGATTTAGATTAGATATTAGGGACAAATTCTTTACTGTGAGAGTAGTGAGACCCTGGAACAGATTGTCCAGGGAGGTGTTCAATGCCAGGTTGGATAGGGCTTTGAGCAACCTAGTCTAGTGGAAGGTGTTCTTACCCATAGCAGGGGGTTTGGAACTAGGTGATCTTTGAGGTCCCTTCCAACCTAAACCATCCTACTATTCTATTGTGCAGACTACAAAAGAAAAATTTTGTAGTCAGTCTCCCATTATTTTTGCTGCAGATGTACAGGAAGGTAGAATGCACAGCTCAAGTATTTGCAACATGCCTTTCCCACCCCACTGCAGCCATCAGCTCCAGCAGGTGGGTCACAGGAGAAGGTGACTGCTCCCCCACACTAAAAGAGCTGTAGCTAATGATTTTCTGGTGTGTTCAGTGACCCAACTTAGACAAAGTTTCACCAAGTTACTCCAGGCCATGCATTTCTTCAACTTTGTCACTATCAAAAGGTGCTACATAAGGTGATGTTTTCCCTTGATGCAGTGATTTGCCCACAGGGAACTCATCCAAAATCTCCTCCCAGACCCAAAACAGCACCAAGCACACTGACTAGATTTAATCCAAACCTCAAGGACTGCTGGTATTCCTTGGCAGGCTGGCAGCTGCAGCTGCCCCACACACCCCCTCCTCCAACCATCTCATCTCTGTTGTTCTTTAACTACCAAGAAGCCCTTATTTCTGATACTAGCTGTCCAGAAGTCTCACATATAGCAGAATCATCTCCCCATCTTGCGTATATTACAAAACAAATTAGAGATATTGAAGTGAAGTGTGTTAATCCTGTCATTATCATGGTAATAATGAGGTAGTTTAATGATCTTGCTAATTGTCTGTTCAGCGAGACTGGATTGGAAAACATTCCTTATCCCATCCACCGTTTTAATTCTGCTTAAATCAGATGTTCCCGGTAAGTGTAGAGTTGTAACTATGTGTATCACCATCCCATCACCAAACTAATGTTTAAAAATTGCTGCAGGTCTACCCAAAGGCCAAGTATTATATTGTAAGCAATGTCTATGTGGCCACAGTCAGTAGCTATTCAGCTCTATATTAATTCAGACAAGGTTGCCAGAGGAAGTAAAAAGAGAAATAAGACATATCCGCGAGGACTAAAATTTTGCTTATGGATTGCCTGTTAAGGTTCTTAAAATTATCAGCTGAAAGAAGCTGCCTGAGACTGTTGTCTGCTTAATCAACTCCCTCTCCTGTTTACTCTGCTGCAAAGCACCGTCCTCAGCGTGTCAGTGTGCAGCTAAATACAGGTGCTGCCCCAGAAACCGCCTGCAATGCCCCAGGAAACTTCCAGCTCCAACTATGCTATCTTGGGAGTATGTCAGAAACCCCTACCTAGGCCGTCAGAGACTCATTGAAAGTGATGTTTAAAAATGAAAATAATCAAGAATAGGTACACAAATAAGTTATTGTTAGCTACTGCAAAGCACATACTTTCAGCACATCAGCTTCTCTGCAGGAGTCATCCTGCATATGCTGATCCTGGAGTAAACAGAAAGTAATTTAAAGCACTGAAGTAGTCATTTACCCCATGTTTACTGTAATGCAGCTGATGCAGCCATGCTTTCCCTGCCATTGCTTGTTCAAAAACCCTCACCTCATCTTTCCAGCACACTCAGTTATAAAAAAGGTGAACTAAGTGTAACTCTAATAGGTAAAATTTAGTAAGAGTCTCAATGTGGAATTCCCATTTTGAGGCTGGCACCTGTGTTTCCCAAGCAATGATTGCATGAAAAGTGAAAAAGAATGAAGCATGGTCTGTCCATTTATCCAAACATATCTCTCTGATCTACTGAGGCAACCAGTAGAACTTCCTCCTCCTACCAGCTATCTCTCTAAGCAGAGTGAATCTCTACTTAGCCTGTTGCTCCACAGTAAAGATGACTTCTTAGCAACAATACAGTGATAACAGTGCTGTGAGCAGCCATCCAAAACCCAGAGGTCAGATTCAAATTGGGCTGAAACCAGTGAAGCTTCACCAGTCAGAAGATACAGTGATTTACAAGCAGTTGAAGACCTCAGCACCCAGCAACCTTTGCATCATGTTGCTAAAGCAAATCGCCCAACACATCAGCTAAAATACCCATCCCTGCACAGAACAAACACCAGTAGTTATCTCTCACTGTAACCATATCTTAATGCTTAGTACCTAACAGGCATTGTTTCTAGCACATTTGACACGCTACAGAAATAATGAACAGCAATTAGAATTAATCATTGCAAGTTCCAGTGCAATTAACTGCACTGTTTAGCATGCTGATTATTTATGAACACAGAAGTGACGTACTGGATCAGCCCAAAGATTTAGTTAACCCCCTGCCCCCTTTCCAATTACGGTCACAGCAAATGCCTGTATGTATGCAAGAGCAAGGCAAGCATCAAGCAATGCTTTCCCCAAGCACTCTTCCAGCCTCCAGCAACTCACAGCTCAGGAATTTCCCGAGCCAGATACATTTTTCAGGCATTCAATAAGCCAGAGTAGATTGCTCACCAGAACAGGTCTTTGAACCTGCATAAGCTGTGACTCCTGGGGGAAGGTACCCCAGGGCTTAGCACAGTGCTGGGCAAGGAACCACCTCACCACAGGGTCCTGCCACGGCTGCACCTCTGAGCAGCTGTCACCCAGCAGCACCCACAAACCCTCCTTTAGCTCCGAAGAACATCACTGCCTCTCACTCAAAGACCAAGCCCCAGAGGATACAGGCACACGTAGCACTGTTTCGTTACTTATCCTTCCCTCAGCATCACTGCATGATCACAAAACAGTACAGAGCTGGAACATCCCTTTAGTCAAGTGCTGAGTGGGAATATTTTGTTGGAAAAAAGGGCTCACAAGTGAAACAGCTTTCACAATAGCCAGGTAATAAATACACCATACTCTCATATTAGCTTTAAAAAAAAATTCTGTCACTGGAGCATTTTGCCATGGTAGCCAAAGGATGCAATCAAGACAAGGCTTGTAGATAAGCATTGGATTTTGTTAAATTAACCAAAAGAGATTAAAAATAAAGAAAAGATAAGCTTATCAGGACACAAGCCCTCTTCCCAGTTCTATTAGCTCTTCTATTAAACTGTATCCAGAGGAGAGCCACCAAGCTGGTGAGGGGTCTAGAGAACAAGTCATATGAGGAGAGGCTGAGGGAACTGGGCATGTTTAGTTTGGAGAAGAGGAGGCTGAAGGGAGACCTCATTGCCCTCTACAACTACCTGAAAGGAGGTTGTAGAGAGGTGGGCATTTGCCTGTTCTCTCAAGTGAATAATGACAGAACCAGAGGAAATGGTCTGAAGTTGTGGCAGGGGAGGTTTAGATTAGCTATTAGGAAGAATTTCTTTACTGGGTGGTCAGGCACTGGAACAGCCTGCCTGGGGAGGTGGTGGAGTTACCAACCCTGGAGGTGTTTAAGAAATGTGTAGATGTGGCACTTTGGGGCATGCTCTAATGCCTGAGATCGTTGATTTTTGTCTGTGGGTGGGTGTGGTGTGTGGGTGTGTTAGTTTGGGGTGTGGGATGTTTGGGGTTTTTGTTTTGGTTTTTTTGTGATTGGACTCTGTGATCAAAAAGGTCCCTTCCAACCACGAGTATTCTGTGATTCTGTATCATTTCTCCTCACAGACCTCCCTTCACTGAGCAGTGCCTGGAGCAAGGACAGCAGGGAGTGGGGTGGTTAAGTGCCCCTTGAAAGGCCATCCCCCCTGCTCCCTGCATCACAGCGGTCAGAGAAAGGATGGGGCTCATGTGTCAAGCAATACCCAGGAATGAAAGTGCATTTATGAGCAATGGGAAAAATGTCCCCTTGGCGGGAAGAGGAGGGGTCAAGTTATAGTGCAATCTATTAAATGAGTCTGTGTGTCCTACCACGTTTCAGACAACAGAGAAGAAAGAGCAGAGAGAGGACAGTAGGTGGAATCATTGGTGAGATGAGAATTGACCACAGGTAAACTGTAGGGAGATGGTAAAAAACCCAAGGGGATAAGGCTGAACTCATTTCCCTCACACCTACAACAGATATTTTTATTCCGTACAGCACACCCTTGATAGCAGAGGCGCAGCCATTCGCAGCAGGTCGAACTGCAGCGCACTCAAGTCAAAGGAAAGTTATTCAATAACTTCAGACAGGTTTTGGCTTGAACTCCAAAAGCCCTTCCTACTCAGCTGTGCAGTAGCAGCTTGCAAATCAGCTATTGTACCTGAAGAGGGTAGCCTAGTGTGAAATTTTAAATAAAATACATATTGATTTCCAGACATATTTTACAGCAAGAAATCCACTGGAGATGATGGAGAGCCTTGTTTTGTTGTTTGGTTTTTTTGTTTTGTTTTTTAAACAATTTAGCCACCACTCCAAAACAAGCTGCCACACATCGTGGCAAATTCAGTACTACATTTTAAATAAAACAATTATTTGTTTCTCATTGTGCCTTCAAAATTATAAGCTTCTTGATTACAAAGCCTCAGTCTCAGAAAACCTCAAATTAAGAGGTATTTTGCTGCCAGCCAGAGAGGAGCAGCAGCTGTACTGTTATCAGCATCATATGATCCTCATCAATATATCAGCACTGCAATTGAATTTTTATACCTTAGATATTTGGGGCCAAAGACAGCAGAAACTCCTCGCCATTCCTGGGCTGCAACATTGCTCAAACTGTACCTCTATCCAACACTTACTGGTCCAACTTCAATATGAGCAACTGGTGGAATGTTTGGGGTAAAAACTTTGCAAAGATGAATTTAAATCAGGACCAACATTTACCCTGAGATTTTTCTGCAGTCCCCCCAATCTACTCCCTGCCTCTCCACAATAAATCACTTGAGTTCCCCATATACTGCACCATGTCAGTTCTCAACAGCATAGATCAGAATACACAGCTGTGTTTATGTGAAAGAGAAACTAATAAATGAAAAATTATGAGTGGAAATTGAATCTGCTAGACAAATGCTCAGCAATAGATTAACATATGCTGCATTTGCAAAAAAAATAAAATACTTTAACTCCAGCTTATATTAAATATTGAAATTGCTGAGTTTTCCTCAATATTCTGCATGTCTTGATATATTGTAAGCGAGCATATTTCATTAACTGCATATATCCATATCTCTCTAATAACTTTCAAACTCCTGGACTCCTGTCATTTGGACTTATATTTGAAGAGACACTTGAGACCTATAAAAGAAGGAAAAAAACCCCAAAACTAATACTGAAAGCAATGTGCTTTCACTGCTTTTGTCAGTGGAAACTTTCCTTTGAGTTGTATAATTGAAAAGAAATGCAGTAGCACAAAATATTACATGAGATGAGGAACATTTCAGTGACAGACTCACAGCCTGCAAACCAAAACATAATGCATTGTTTATCACAGATAATTGCAGGCTTTCCATCCCATTTTAATTCTTTTGTTACCTTTTAAACAAACTCTCGGTCCCAATTTTAGAGACAGGAAATAAGAAAAAACATTTGCATTCTCTTCTGAAGAACATTCATTATCCAGGCTAACAGAGAGAATAAACTGGATCTTCTGCAGAATATACTACCCTGCTCGTGGTAGCTACCCTTTGCAAGATAAGATACAAGCCAATGAACCATTACAATACATTTTCTTTATTTAACTTCTAGGAAGCTGAAACTAAGCATTAAGCTTCTCTGTTTATATCCCTTTCCTTTGAATTCATTTTCTTCCTTATTTTTATATTTTCCAAATTAGAAAAAAAAACCAAAACCAACAACGTCAAACCTTTTTCATGCAGATCAGGATGCTAGGATATAATTCAGTTGCAGATTTATCCTTTAGAACAAGGACCAGTTTAAAAAGGCATACCTTTTTTTTTTTTTTTTTTAAACAAACTAACAATGAGCATTTTCTGACGAGATATTTTTCCTCCTGCCTGGACTACTCTGAAAAGCAGTCACAGTCTATATAACATCTGAACTGCTGTAAAACCCACGAGAAGGTCACAAATGTAATCCTGACACCAGTCTTAAAGCCTAATTCAGCCAAAGCCACTCAAGGAAGAAGAAAAACCAAAGAACAACTCAGTGTTCAGTAGCCAGAGAGAACTTCAGGTGCACCCCTTCGGGTTACTTATTTCATGGACATCAATATTGATGACTATTCTTATTTTCATTTGTATCATAGCAATAGGTATTAGTCCTTTGTAATTTTTATGAGTAAGGTAGCATCTGAGTGCAGTAATGGAGACAAACAGAACAGGTGAAGGGAAGCAGGGTGGTACAGGGCAGCACTGACAGCGTGGTCCCATTAGTCACCTGATGGTCACTGAGGGGATTGCTGGTGTCACAGCCATGACAAGGCAACTGCCAAAAAATAAGTATTAGAAACTACTAATAAGGAGCTGTCAGAACGGGTAATTGAGACCTTAGTTTTGGCAAGCAGACAAATGACCAACCCCCCAGTGACATGGAGAATAGCCAGGTCTTGCAGGGGCGGCGTTCATGGAGGTGTCCCAAGGGGTGCTCAGTCCCAGGGGCATCCCCCGAGGCAAAGCTGCAGGACCCATCTCCAGGGGCTATGACAGCTGTCACCAACTTCCCCGCTCCATACACTTCCTCCGCTCATCCAGGAGCAAGAAGGATTGCCTATTAGTAAGCAGCCATCCCTATGAATGATTCCTAGTTACAGTTTTCAGTCAGGATAAAAGCTCAAAGTTCTAGGTCCCTCATGACAGAATTAATCACAAAAACAAAGGTACTTTAATGTAGCCATCACAAGTCCATGGTCTAATACCAATCTGTGGATTGTGTTTACCTTACAGTCATACACAAGCTTTGGCTCCTGTGGTATCTTCCCAACAGGCATCAGAAGTAATCCACAGAATCTCTTAAAAAGATGGAAGTTAATGTCTGAGACCTTATTCCTTATACATATATCCGTACCCTGAGTAGTCTTTGTATGACTCATACAACTCATTTCATGAAGGTCAGTGGGATTATTAATACTCACTCGCTACCTCTGAATTAAAGCTGTTTACCACCATTTGATATCAGCTGCTTTCTCAGGGTGACTCAGTTTGAAATTCATACACATATTTAACAAAAAAAAACCAAAAAACCCCAACCAACCAAACTTACCTTTCCTCCAATAAGGTACTATTGTGCTGGTTTAGTTACATTCTGCAAATACAAGGGCTAGCTAACACAGAAACACTTGCACAGTCAGCTCAATTTGCTGACACCAGTCAGATTTCGTTCCTGCGAGGCACCTGCTATGACAAGATCTGCAATGCATTTTTTAGAAGAACATTTGGTTAAATTGGTATCTGCTAACTACAATGCAACACATGCATAATACAGTGTAGCAGCTCTGAAGATTTAGTAACAACACAAATAAGCATCCATAGTGCTAAGTGAAAAATACAGGTTTTCAAAATACAAACTGTATGTCTCAAGACATTTGTTATGTACTCTCAGAACTACCAGAAATAAGAATAGGCATTCTTATCAGGCTGCTTTTAATGTTTTACTCGGTTTTGCAACCTTGGCAAAGCAGATCACTCTGGCAGTGCTAGGACTGATGCTGTCCCAAATTCAGGCAGGGGGAGAAAGCCACGCAGTACAGCAAAACCTGGATCCAATCTTAACTTGCCCAAGGTGTAGGGATGTTTGAAGAACAGCTCAGAAGAAGAAAAAGGACATTAAGTGTCTCAGTCACTGATGTGGTACTAAGTAGGACAGTGCAAAGTCTAAAGCAGTAAGTTGTAACACAGTCCTGGTCTCCAAAGAAACTAGAGAAGTTGGAAGATAAAACTCAAACCCTCAAACCCTTCAAAGGCATGAAACTCCTGCTGCTGAAATTAAGAAGGGACAGTTTTGGAGTTCTTAGTAATACTTCATCTGGCAAATTTTTCAAAAGACAGAAATAGCAACGCAGAAACACAACAGGGTTTGAAGTCACAGCTTTATAGAATTCCATATTAATCAAGTTAAGGTAGAGCTTGCTATTAGAGACTATTGCTTTCAAATCGCTTTTGTTTGTGTATTTATTAATTTGGGGCTTTTTAGACATCTTCTGTACAAAACAAGAGATTGATTTTAGACTTTTGGATAATATTCTGTCCTACCCCATTCACTATTTCCACTGAGCTGCACATGGGCTAAACTTGTGAGTGCTCCAGACTGAAGCTGCCTGTTCAAAATGCCACGTATGCTTTTGGCAATCAAGACCCATAATAATGCACAAACAAGGACTCTCCATTTGTAACTAAGAGACTTTATGTATTTCAAACTGGCATCCTCCTGCCCAGGAGGAACAGCCCTACCGCCGCTAACACCCCAACACAGAGCAGCCCTGTCCATACCCAGGGCTTCCCCAGGGCTCACTCTCTGCATCACACCAACAGTCTCATACAGTTGACAATTCCAGAAGAGGAGCCTTTGAACTCTCAACCAGGCATTTGTACAGCTGAAATACCAAGAAGCCAAGTCCAGGGTATTGAACCGGCCATTCCAGCTTCCTCCTCATTATAAATTGGTTGCAAACATTTCTACTTGCTCTGTCAGTATGAAGTCGAAGTCATGAGCGAGCAGAGCAATTCCCACTGCAGCTGGATAAACCCTCCCTTCCCAATCTGTTACAGCTGTAACAAGATATATGTGGAGAAATAATGTTGATCAAGGTGGAATAATATTTAGAGCAGAATGTCAGGTTCAGCCACAAATAGATTTGCTTGTGGAAGCAGCTGCTCCATGCATTAGAATTTTCTAATAAACTGTTATGAAGATTGACACCTTGGAAGTAATTAAGTATTAGGTATTTTTAGGTAATTACTGCAGCAATAACATAAGACGTGCTCATTTTCAGAATGAGGAATTATCTGTAGCTCCCATTGCTGTTCTCCTTTTAATAATTCATAATAGTTTTGACACCAATGATTATTTTTGATTACTCCAGCTTTTCAACTTTCCAAACAATCTAATAGGAATAAAAAAAACTGTTTACAGTCTGGGGGAAATCCCATCAGCCTAACTTCAGGAGGTTATATGGGACTTCTTGGGGAAAGGAGCACAGAGACGGCAGGATGACAATGCACTGATGCACAGCAAGAGCTCCATATGAAGAGCAAATACCTTTAAGTCAAGATTCAGGATAGAAGGGCAGGCAAAATAGTACAGCAACAAAAGTAGCCATCAGAAAATGATTTCTTGTTAACAAGCATGCTCCCACATTTCTTAGGATACTCAAGATAGGGCTTTGGGCAACCTGGTCTAGTGGGATGTGTCCCTGCCCATGTGGGGGGGTTGGAACTAGATGATCTTTAAGGTCCCTTTCAACCCAAACCATTCTATGATTCTATGAAGACATTGACTCTAAAGAGAAAGGCGTGTTTTCATACAACTAGTGCTAACTGCTCTTGGACCATCACTCAAACCAAGCTCCCCACCTTCTCCCTTCCACTGCCACCTCAACTCAAAGCTCAGGATTGTTCCCTGAGCCTCCTGAAGGGCACCAAGTTCATCCTGGATGTCCGCTCACCAGGCTGCATTTGTAAGGTGAGCCATTAGGCAAGCCAGCCTTGACCCACACTCATTCACAGACAGAAATCAGCAGCAATCTCATGTAGAGCCACATGATTAAAACCCCTCACAGAGCCAAACTCAGGCTCATGCTACGTCCAAACAGCATTTTTGGGGGGAATTAAAAAAAAAAAAAATACAAACCCAACTTGAGACAGATACCACTGAAGAGCTGCTGAGGGGAGAGGCCTCAACCTTTCTCCTGTGACAGGAAGAGGTGCCACAACTGCCTGCAAAAGACGTGCCCAGGTGGAGGACCTCCTCCAGCAGGTAGCTGAGCTGCAGGAGGCACTGACAAGAAACTGCTCTGCCATTCTGAAAGAAATTTCAAGATTTGAAAGGTAAAAGTCAATACTCATCAACTAGACAAGAAGCTCAAAGTCTAAAAATGCTACTGAATGAAAAAAGTCTATGGAAAAAATGAAATAATCTTACTGAAAAAATTTTTCAGTAAGATTTGCTTCAATGGTTTTAAAACTACCTTAGAGTGGCTTTGGCCTTATTATTTTCAGTTAAATCTGGAGGTTTATTTTTTTAGTAACTTAAATGTCAAGTTATAAACGCATTTTGAACTGAAAATACATTTAAAAAAAAACTTTTCAAAATGGGAAATTCACTAAACTAACCATTTTCCCTCTAAACAGGCTTGGTTTTGACAGGAAAATGTCAGCATAAGAAATATCCATCAACTCCATTCTGAACTGTGGAGTCTCCAAATGGCAGGATATTCCTGATTTGGCCTTCTCAAAATATTTCTGTAGTGCCTACCTACTCCAAGGACAACCAGACATCCTTTTTCAGCAGCACAGTCAGTTCACTGGTGTTCCTCACAGTCAGGATTTACAGCCACTGCCCAACTCTGCCCTGCTGGCAGAGCTGCTCATCAGGAAAGCTCAGACTTCTCTGCAGAGATGGAGTATTTGTGCTTGGGATGGATAGCTATAGTTAGATTAATCTCCACTTTGTCTTCATTTGCTCCCATCACACCAAAGAGAGAATTGCCTAGTCTGTACGCAGCCTCTGCCCAACCCCATTAACATTTGGTTACAATAGGCACCACAGGAGAAGATAACGGCCCCTCATTCATTTGAAAGCGTTTCCTGGTTTGTTTTTAAAATGCACCATCTGTGCTTCCACCGTGATGCGTTAATGAAACACAGCTCTTGCTTTTTTTAAGGCACAAAAGTGATTTTAAGCACACCCATAGCCAGGATGCTGCACCCAGCAGTTGCAGCTGTGACTGTAGGTACGCTCACGGGAAGCTGGAGTAGTGCGAGGTGACGGCGGACCCGACTGCCACCCTTCCACTGGGGACAGCTCATCTCCACGGCTGCCAGGGGCTTCCTGGAGAAGGTTGTGCAAAATGCACCAGCCACATCCAGCCTCTTTTACAATGTAGATGTAACGAGGCCAAGGAGATTTTAGTATCCATCGATTTCAAGTAATGGTTGGATTCAAACAGCTGGAATTGAGTCACACTCTCATAGATGGTTCTGTTGTTTGTTTTAACCAGCAGACTTTGGGACAAATGTTTCTTCAGGATCCCAAGGCTCTAATAAAGCTGCATTTCCCCTCAGCTCTATTTTTATTTGCATTGCTACATGAGGTACCTTGGCACCTGCAAAACAAGACAGAAAAGCTTACAAAGTGGATCAAAGTGTTGGATTAGGGCAGAAGTTGACTCTTCAGATAAATATACAAAACCTGCACCTAAACTGTGCTTTGGAGAGGAATTTGAAATTTTATTAAAGCTCTGTTTGGTGCTCTCTGCCAATGTGTACTCTAGTCAGAAACCCAAGATTTTTATCCAGCTTAAGCAAGCAGCAGAGGTAGTCAAATTCCTGACAAATTCTCTCAGACCAAAGTCTCACAAGCCCATCTCCACAGGAGATAACCCAGATTATGCTAAAAAAGCAGTGGATTAACTTCTTTCTCCTGAAATGGCAATGCTGCACTTAAAAAAAAAAACTAAGTCAAAAGACACTGTCTTGGCTAGCAAAAGCCCATCAATGTTGTGCAAAGATTACTCTTATTAAATAGTAATATCTCCATCTGCTCAGAAATTACTTTCTTCTGGGGGAGCCAGAGAAGGAAGGGAAGGAGGAGGAGGAGGAAGAGAGATTGGGACAGAGGCTTTAACATCTGCCTTTAAAGGCATTGTTCTATTTGGTTTAAGTGACATAATTACCTCTCTAAGGAGATGAAAATCTGAGCCTAATGGCTTAAACCTGCCTTTTCCTGAGGAACAGTGCCATTTCTTACTCATAAAGTAAAGGGGTACTGGTTATCATGGGAAAAAGGTAAATTATAGTGTTTCAAGTCCAAATCAAAAATTAAATAAACTCTGAAAAAGCAAGATGTCGGACGCAGCATGCAAAGTTTTATTTCACATTAAACATGAAACAAACCTTCTATAAATGGGGAAGGAAAAAAAAACCTTGAATTATTCCTGAAGAGGCTTTGGCCATATGTGGTGCAGTATTCAGAAATTTCTTATTAGGCTGCTACAGCACTGTTCCATTTGTTAAATTATTTTATGTTAGTGAGAATGATTAGGTTTCTTGTGCAGTTATTGGGACCCGAAAGGCACCTTTATTTAGCTCATTTATCATGTACAGCGGCATTCAGCTGAAGCGTAGAGGTAAACAATTTTAAATAGCAATACTCTTGCTATAACGCAGTCATCTTGACCACAGGAGCTTTGGAAAAATGCAGATTTAAACTGTTCACATCACTGTTTTATCTGCATTTCAGTCTGAATTACTAACTTATCACCAAGCTCAGCAATAAAGAAACATGGAGGGAAGATATTAAATATTTATGCCTACAGTACCTTACAAGTTTTCATCAAACTATTAATTGTAAAACAAAAGCACAACTGTTCCAGCTACCAGGAGTAGGAAAGGCAATACTTAAAGCCGACCTGACAGTGCCACAGCCAATTTAGTTTGGAGCATTTAAAGAATTATTAGATCAAATTAAATTTGGGTGAGAAAATACTTTGAAAATATATGCTGTATATACTTGTCAGTTGCTCTGAAATCAGAATCTGCTAGGATGGTTAAATTGTTGGTATGCTACATGAAGAAAATAAACTAGGGACATATCTCCTTACCTTGACTCCCCAGTGTTACTCTGAATTACTGTCAGTTTGTCTCAAAATTCAACCAGTGACAGCCACTTGGTGCAGGTTGCACTCACAGGGCTGGGGGCACCTCGAATACCTGGGTGCACAAAATACAGGTCGATGCAGCTGGTGTGGTGTCCAGCAGTGCCCCAGGCAAGACAAGGAGCATCGGGTGTAGAACTCTGCTCACTCTCTTGGTGGATGCTGCTGGAGGTGGCAGTGAGGTCTGCAGGGCTGACACACCTGCAGAGCTCAGCAGCAGCACAGCCAGCAGCCCCTGTGGATGGTCATCCCCGTGGATCAATCAACAATCAGTAAAGATGACAAGAACCCAACCTCCCCTTGCATTTCATCTCTCTAACCATCACAGTTACTCCTCACACTGCAGTCAGGCAGATCCTCACTTTCTTCTCCTTCCTCTCCTGCTGATTTATGTGGTAACTCCTGTTTACTTCCCAGGCTCCTTTTGGTTTTGCACCTTTCAACGTCTTAGGCCTGAAAAAGAGAATTACTGGAGAACTGCTCACTCCTGTGCTAGGGACTGACTAAAAGCACCCTTAAAGGGCCTGGGAAGGGGAAAAGTTCTATCACCACTTTTAGAAATATGTGTTGGGGTCTGCAACCCCTGTAATTCATGGTGTTACAGCTCACAGCTCTCATACCTTCCCTCACTGGCACCTGCAATACTTCACCAGCGTTACTATATTTACCTTCAGTTTATCCAGTAGAGTAAAACTGTGTTGAAACCTCAGTTTACTCAGGCACCAACAAGGGATCTGACTCACCAGAGGTCACCTGGGCACCTCAGCATCCCCAAACCCCAATCCACATCCATGGTAGCTACTCCTTCACAGTGCCCAGCTCCAACCCCTGCGCTGCAATCACCACCTAACTCTTTGGAAAAAACAGCTCATTGCCCAGCCTTATGGCTCTCTGGCAACTTACAATTCACCACAGCTGAAACAAGGCACCCATGTAGCTCTCAAGCTCTGTATCATCTATGGAGAAAGTGCTTCCCTGCATACACACTAACAGCCTCACACCAGTCTGGGGAAAGACTGAGGGGGGTCACTCTCACCCTGCTGAGGACTCCACTGAGCCAGCACCAGCACACATCAGCCCTGTTATCCAGCCAAAGAGACATCATAAACTCTTGTCCATAGGAGATATACCTGGGGAAAATGACTGTGTGGATGTAAACATGTCTGGCTCTGAAGAAAAACTCCTGGGGAAACACAAACCTTCCAGGAGATATCTTTTTCCCCAGCTGCTGCAGCAAGCTCAGCTAAAGGACACACAACAAGCCATCAGCAAAACATCACTTAGATCCTTTTAAATGTCAACCACACTCAGCATTGAAAATAGATTTCTTGGTTACTAACAAGTAAACATTACAGAAAATGTTAAAAAAAAATTTAAATAATCTTTAGCATTATATTAGTTTGGAGATACATATATTAAAACATATTTGGGGCATATATTAGGGAATTTATTCTGTGACAAAGAATGTTTATTACCTCTGAGGTGCTGGGTCATTCTTTGGAAATTATTTCATACAGATTTAGGCATCTGAAACAATGGTAGCGCTCCAGAGAGAAACCAAAGAAGTCACACACAAAGCCCATGTAGGTGGAGAGATTTTTGACTGCTTTACAATGACTTGTGTGCCCCAAGAAAGAGAGGCAGCAGAGACCAGGGTACTGGGAAGAAAGCAAAAGGAAACCTAAATGGATCCTGGATGAACACCAACAGCTACTCAGAGGCTTTTTTGGATTTGCTAAAAGATGTAAAAAATGCAAAGGCAAGAGAGAAAATATCTGTCTCCCACTGTGCAGCTCCTGCCATGCTTAATAAAATGGAGCCTTGTGTGTTCTTTTTTAAATAAGAAAGTGCATCAAAAATAAATGAGTCCTTTCATCAAATTCTACTAATGGAAACAACCCACATAACTCCATATTTGACCAACTGCTCACATCAGAAAAGGTAGCAGTAGACTGCCAGGCAGTACGTTCCATGTGAGCCTCTGCTTTTGGCCCCTGACTTTTACAAACCTTTGTCAGCTGTAAAATCTTCATGCTTCACCCCAGTTTTGCACCTGGAACAGCACCCAAAGTCATTGGTGCAATTTTGGAGTCATTGTCCATTAGCCAGCTTGTCTCTCCCACAGTAAGATGCTGAAAGGTTAAAAAAGCAGGGTTGTACTTGTAATAACGAGATTTTCATAAACCCCATCCTCTACTGACAAAAAAAAAAAAAACAGCAGTGGAAATCCAGAGAAAGGATTCCCTAAAACCAGTGATCCATTATCTGCGATTGCTCCTGTTAAGGAATGCATGCAGAAGGGAAGAAGCGACGTTCCTTCTAGACACAGTTTTCCAGTACTTTGGAATGAGATTTCTCTATGATTATTTTATAATCATATGATTATTGTGACAAATTAGTCCCATTTAATCATTCTGTAAGTCTTCCTGTTTATCCTTCATTAACAGTTTTGATTCCTATTGTCCCATTTCACCAAGTAACACAAATGGTTTGAACCCAAGTGGCTGTGAAGTAAGAGCTGCTGATAGCTTCATCAAGGGAAAGGGGGCACCACAGACTTTTCCTCTCAGACACCGGAAAATCCATTAGAGATCTCCAAAATTCAGGAAAAGGTCTTCAAATTTACATATACACAGGAGGAAATCAAGCACAAAATACAAATTTTCAGAAAACAAGTCCTCGTGAATAATGCTGTTTATGGAAAATACTAGTTATAGTAGTGAAAACCCCATTTTATACTCCATTAAGAAAAAAAGTGCTTTTCTGATTTGGTTTGTCTTGGTTTGGGGCAGATCTAGACAACCTACACCACCAAAGACACTTTGCCCTGCATAAAGACATTAGATAGGTGTACTGCAAAAACATCAGCACTCATAGGGGTACAGGCAAGTGTCTTCTGGTGTCAGCCAGGTCCAAGGCTTTGTGGCAGGTTTGAAAGCAGGGAGCAGAAGCAAACAGCAAATTAATTGTCTGTGATCCTTGGCAGCTTCGTGCACATACACAGATATACAGACACTTAGCCCAAGTCTCCACAGCCTGGCCCAGGAATGATGGTTAAAGCAAAGTGGGTACAATTTCGTGCAAGGCACAGCAGGAACTGCAGCTCTTCATCATGCCATTTTCTTAAAGGTGGTCTGTTCAATCAGAGAATGTCTTTTACAGTAAGTCACAATTATTTTTTACAAGAAAGAAAAGCTTAGTGCAATCTGAAAGAAATAAAGCTGGCCTTTGCTGAAAGAGCTTATTATAAAGGCAACCTGCGTGGGTGAAGAGGGGAGAAAAGGAGAGATGCCAGCTAAAATGGGCTGAAGAGAAAAATCAAAGAATAGTTGGGATAAATGAAGTGCAACCTCTACTTCACAGAGATTAAATTATTAATTACTCCTGAAGAAAGCCCTGTGTTTACCTCACATATGTTCAATGCCTTAACAACGGCCACCATCAGCGCTGCATTATAACAGCACAGTGCACGCTTAGCTGGAGCTCAGGCTTATTGCATTACAGTGGATTTTAAATACTGCTGCTCCTCAAAGGCAATGATATGGGGTCAAGAACATAATACCCTTTGCAGAGAAATCTAATTCCAAAGCTAGGAAAGTCTCTTCCCACCCCAAAATGGCTTTAGGTATTGAAATGAATCCCATATTACAGCTCAGCTTTGGTCAAAGTAGAAATTCTGACAGATTTATTACTACCTTATCAAGTGACTTCATGGTTTCAAAAAATACATATATTCTTCTAAAATCCATTTATCCAGACAGAATTCAATAGTTACATGAAGCATGCTCATTTAATTGAAATTTGCTCCTGGCATGTGACTCGGGGGCTCTCTCCATCTGCAGCACCCCACTGACGCGTGCGGCCTTTTATTCCCGCCGCCTATCTTCCACATTCACAGGCCCACTTAAAATCATGCTCAGGCACTTTCCTTTATGCCTTTGCATTCTCAGAAAATTGCTTTTTAACTTGGGTCAGCTTCAATTTTAACTTTATTTTTTAGGAAATGTTTTTAATCTGTAGCAGCCCAGCATTTATATACCTCATTTCACAGTGCTACTCGTGAAGAAATGAAGGAAGTGGCCGAGGCCTCGTCACCCCAAAGCAGCCAGCTCTGTTCATCCAACGCGATGTGAGGCTCTGGGGGACACAGGGCAAATAGCTTGTAATTTCAGCTCAGGCCCTCCTCAGCCTCCAGCGCAAGGCAAAAATACTGCTTGTTAATGCTGGATTTTACGCCGTGCTCTCCAGCACGCACATGTCCATAGGTCCTTTGGAGCAGTTGCTATCTCAAAGCATTTTACTTACACAAACCTGCCAATCAATGAAGAAAGCTAAAAGCCCTTCCAAGAGATAAGGAATGAGAGTCCTGGAGAAGGGTGAGCAGAAATCATCACTCAGCTAAAAGCTTTCAGTTGCACTAGTACACATCTGAAGTAACTTTCAATTCAGGTCACCTCAAAACAAGCTGATGAGATGCCACGGGAGTCTCAGGTGAGCAGGAAGTCCCCAAGGACAGCTTTACATGATCCCCCTCCAGCCGCAGGTGAGGTGACATCGGGGCTCTGGGAGCACTCCCAGGCAGCACAGGGCAAAAAGGCGGCTCTGGCAGAAGGGAAACCAGAAAGGAAAACTTAAGAAATCTGGACTGAAGTTTCAAGTCACTGTAACTACTGCACACCTCAGCCTGTTATCTTACTTTAAAGGTTTGGTTTAAAGATGCATTAGTATTTACAATAGACTTCTTGGCAAGAGGTACAGCAGGACCATTACAGAAAGAATAATGCTTGATTTGGAGTACCTCCCTGCTGTCCCCACTCCTCTGAGCACAACATACCAGCAGAGACCACAACCATCTTTTTACAGAGTGTATGTAACATGGCGTGCTCTGTGCTAAACACAAAGAAAAGAGTCCAGAAGTGAGAACAGGAGAGCAGCTGTGGTTCCCAGTCACCTATTCTAACTATAATATACCTCCAATAAACAGTTAATATCAGGATCCAGCAGACAGTGCTCCTCTTTGTTTCTGATTCATAACAAGTAGGTATTTATTGCAAAGAAATAATGCAGAATAAGCAGAGATGCTAGGAAACCAGTGTTGCATATAAATGAAGGAAGACTCCAAACATAAAACAAAGCTTTGACTAAAAGCACATTACAAAATAAAAACTTGACAGTTGTACAAATGATTGAACATAACCAATTAAAGGATGTAGGCTACAGACCGAACTTCTAAAAGTTAACTAAGAAGCTTTTTAAATGCATATTGTACTGTTTCCAGTTCCCATAATATATTATTAATGTAGAGGAGCTGATGCTTCATATTTCTTTTTGTCCACTTCCAATCACAGTGCCAAGTGCACTTATCTGAAGGACATTATTTTAATGAAGTCATTTATGCCCTTAAAAATTAATATGTCAGAGCAGTTAAAGTCTAGTGACTGTAACCAAACCAAATAATGTATAATGGAGAAATGTAATGAGAAAAAAATACAGCCTGAAGTCAAGGTTAAGTAGTTAACCTTAGGAAAAAACTGAGAGGGAAAAGAAAAGCCAACACCAATTATATGTCCCCTTGACATGCCATAAACGATACCATTACATTGTCATCACCCCGCTGTATACAGTTGTGAATTGAGATTTTTAACTATCACCGTACTGTACACTGGAGGCACCAGGAGTTTTATCTTCATTTAAGGAGATAAAAATGATGTTCCTGTGGTCTAGAAACAGTTGACCTAGGAGAAGGCCCTTTAGCAGCGCAGTACCAGACCTTCTCAAAGAGTCAGGACTAAAACTGTCCTTTTTGCCTTTTTGTAGTAAGGAGTTTCGTGCAAGCTCAATGCACTGCAAAAATATGATGAAACATTCACTCTTCCTGTTGTTTAAGCCAAGTCATACAGAGACTGCTCTTTAATTCCATCAGCGCATGAAAATATTTCAGTCATCATTTGCATAAAGCCATAACAGACTGTTATTGCAGCAGCTCCTTAAATTAGAACAGCTCCAAGTCAGGGCTTCCTGTCTTTAAATAATTCAGCTTTTCCCCATATACAGGTAAAACTGAACCAGGTACGTCCCTCCAGCCCTAAAATGCCAACAACATGAGTAGCAAGAATACAAAGTGCATATGTTGATATGTTACTCCTTCATGTCTTTTCTTGTCATGAAGTTTTCTTCATTGAATGCCATTATTTGGGTGATTATTAAGAGAAGTGAAGTTGGCCCCCCTGCAAGAGGACAGGAAGTGTTTTCATCCAGAGCTGAGGTTCCTCCCTGCAAGCTCCAGCAGATGTGCTATCCATGAATTCACTGCCCTGCTTGGGTGGTGGAAGAGGATTCCTAGCTAAACACACAGGGGGTCTGAATACATAAAGAATTACTCCTCTGTCCAGATTTCCCGATATCCAACACCCCCATCCCACTCACAACAACCCGAGAATATTTTTCTGTCTTGCGGAGAACCCATGTCCACTGGGACCCACGCATCAATCAGTAATCTAACAACACGGCAGTTCACTTAAGCTACTGCTCACGTCAGGGTTGATTTCCTCATTATTAGCTGCAAACTTTTTGAGACAAGAAAAGTACAGTCACATTTGCAGAATATGTCACAGATATTTATGTGTTCATCTTCTTGGTCCATGGAATTTACTGGTTTGATCAACTCCCTTCCCCTTTCAGAGCAGCTTAGCAGTCTCAGAGGTGCATCTCCAAACTGGGTTAATGTACCTCCAGAACATTCATAAGGTAAAGAAATGTAATTTAATTTGTGATTGCATAAAGCAGTCACGGAAGCCTCCCAAGAAGCCTGAGTTTTCATTTCTTTCATAGTAGACATTTAATTACATGATAATTACTTACAGCTTGCAGCTCAGCTTCTACTTTTATGAAATATAAATTGCACTTCACTCAAAAGTGCAGGATGAGCATTTAAAAGGCTTCATTAAGTAGGCTTTAAGATTTTCCTGACGACTTTCTTTAAGCCGTGGAAGGAAAGCAGATGTACCTGTAAACTGAAACTTGCTTCACAGAAGAACAAAGTAGAATTGTTAATGTAATACCAGGATAGATGACCCCTTACAAGAAAAAATACTAACTTTTAACAAATACATTTTTTTAAATAACAAACAACGTATTCCTGTCAAGCTGCATGATAAAAGGGACCATGAGGAAAGAAGCAATATTGCCAGCTCTCAGATATGAACACAAGGCTCTTTATTCCAAATTTCCAGTGCTTGGAAATCTGAGGTCATGTCAGACCCACACTGTCATTGCAGGAGAGAAGACCCCAAAAATTAAACTCATTTGTAGCTTCCCCAAAGCCTAGAAAACAGGAATTATGAAAGCAGAAAGACGAAGACAAGAAAAATAACTTCACCTGAATTTATTTGTTGTAATTTTGTGATGGTTTTGACCTCCCTCTCGGTTTTAGACCATTAGGAGATGCTGGTACTTCTGCTCCTGTCATATCTTCACAGATAGGACAAGCACAGACCTAGAAAAAAGGTATGAGGACATGAAATCACCAAAGGCAGAGGTCCTGGCTGCTCCAAAACATTGTGCAGGTGCTACTGTTATCTGGTGGCCATACCAAAGCCACACAGAGATGGTAGGAAGGTGCTGTTTGCTGCAAGTCTCAAGGAAACCATTACTCAGGCAGGCAGAGCAGTCTTCTGCTGCAGGGCTGTGGCTCTTTCCATCCCAGGAGGAGTGGTGAGCTAAGAAAGTTGCTAAGATGTTAACTCTGCCTTTTGAACTTCCAACAGAGAAGTTTTTTCTTATTTTAGTTTAGCAGTTGGGTATGACCATAGTATTAACTACATCTGGATTCATTTAACATGAACATTCAAAGTGAGATAATAAAACTAACATACACAACCTGTCTGTAAACTCTGGGAAGAATTTATTCCTGGAGAAAAGAGAATGCACAGAACAGCACAAGTCTCTGCAATTTCATCAGGGTGCCATAGGAAAAGCAACCAAGTAGAGTCATTAATTTTTTTCTGTCATTTACAAAGATTGAAAAAAAAATAAAATAACAGGATTAGAAAACCCACAGAAGTCTAAGCCATCTTTTGAAGGAAAGGCAATAAAACATTTATTAGGCACAGCAGTTATTCCAAAGCAAAACCCAAAGAATTTTTGCAATTCACTAACAAAGCCCTGCCCACCAACAGAATTTTAGTCTTCCACAGTAACATAACCCACAGTTGACCTGCATCCACACCAGCGCACCATGAATCAGAACCTGGCCCATACCTTCTCCCAACTCAAGACAAGGACAGAGTGAGAAGTCCCTTCTAGCAGCTTACAATTGTTTCCACCAGCTAGAACAATTAAACCCAAATGAATGCAGACAGAGCATCCTGCTTAACTGAAATGAATCATATTATGACATTAAATGTCACTAGTAGCTGTTAATGGCATTAGGCACAGGAATAGGAATTTGCATAGGAATTTTACGGTGCATCCCCCTCCCTGTAATGATGATGGTCTCCCAGTGACTTTTGTAGCAGCTTTTAATTGATTTGTTGGAAGTAGATCTAGATAGCGCAATCTTTCAACTGAGAGTTGGCTTCAGCTGACTTAGGAGATCTTTAAATAAGCATGCTATTTCATAGTAGCTAAGTGTGTTAAGTAGTTCTGGTATGTTAAACTTGATATTTCATGCACCGTCAAAGCAGTTCTGTGCTTTTGTGTATTCTACATTTAAGACTGAACAATTGCTTAAAACATGTTTTCCAGCATCTTACTCTCCCCAGCAAACCTAAAGCTTGAGCTCAAGCGTGAGTCTATTGCAGAATAGTATGGCACAGCCACTGTCTGCCGCCCTCCAAGTCAGCACCACAGTAGAGAAGAAAAAATCCCTCTGAACCAGAGGAAAGCAAAACTAGGGACTTGCTTAGACCAGAGCACTCTTAAGAGAAGCTAATTAGATCTAAAAACATAAATTGAGAGGCTCAGTTAAACTGCATTAAATCCTCTCACTCAGAATTAAAGCACCCTTAATTCAATTGAGGTTTATTAATTTCCAAGAGAAAATCAGGCTTACCAAAATTCTAGTCACTAAAATTCCAAAGAAACAAGTCTACCCAGAATTTGATCACTTTGTTTAAAAGCTACTTTGGAATAATTTTCTTAAGGGCTCCCATCTAGAGAAGCATTTGCAGACTGCCTTGCAGTACTGAGCACTCCCATTACTCCAAAGTCATCTCTGTGCAGTAAGTTAATTCAGTTTACTATGTTTTTCCTTCCTCTGGAGATGATAAACCCCAAAAAAACACTTTTAAGGTCGACTGTGGGCAAGCTGATCTCTGCAGACAGACTGTGAACAGTGCTCCCAACTCGCTGCTGTCTGGAGTCAGTCCTGATTCAGTGGAAAATACGAGCACTAACACCCCACAACAAGGTGTGCTTTGCCTGGAACAAGCAGAGACGTTCATCTTTATTTTATATAGTTTACAAAAGGGCATAAAATGCCACGCCATTTCATTCTGAACAGCTTCTTCCATTATCTACTGCAGCACGTAGCACTTAGAAGCTAAATAAGAGCAAAGGAAGGAAATTAAGAAGTATAGAGGAGAGAAAGGAGTTGCATTTCCAGCTGAGACATGAAGTGAATTGAGAGACAGTGCAAGGCTGCTTTACGTAGGATTGAACATATATTCTGTACCCTTAATCACACCAACGCAGTCTACTGGGGTCAGGCTCTCATATACCCTCATACTGATCAGTAACATCTCAACCTGTGGAAATCAACTTCACGCTGAAACAAAAGCTACCTGCTGGGCTGCAGCATATAAAAGTTTAAAAACATTATGTGACCACAAAAGCTGCATTGAAGGGCAGTGGCCCTGTGAGCTGCCTGGAAGGGCCCTTCACACAGAGAAAAGGCCACCAAGAGCAGTTGGCCACACACATTGTCCTGAAAGGGGACAATGACTTGGAAAGGCACCTGCGTGGATCCCTGCATCTCTGGAAACTCCCTGGATATGGCAACAACACTGATCGTTGCTGCCTGAGGAGGGACCACGCAGCTGCAGCCACCCCAGGGCCAGAGCTAAAGCTTAAGAGAATAAACACATCATGGGCAATTGCCTCTCCAAAACTACATCTTACTTCTCAGGTGAAGCAAATGCCCATACAAGTACTTCATCCTCTATACCATATTGTCCTCCACCCAGTTTCACATCTCCCCTTCACTTACATCTTCTACAGCTGCTTTTCTGGAACATGTCTCATGTCCAGAGAGGGAAGAGGTGGGTCGAGGTGGGTCAAGGGACAGAGGGACATCACTGTCTTCTCTGTCCTGGCCTCTCAGTACTGCTCCTGTTTACTTCATAGCCCATAAGTATACAACAAAACTGATCCTTCCCCAGAAGGATCATTCGGTGAAACATTTTGAAGATAGTGGGTAGGTAAGGAGAAGGCCTGATCATGCAGCCCATAAAAATAAAAGGTTTCTTTTGATCTCAGCTGCTGCAGTTCCATTAAATCTGACTGAAATTTTGCATCTGCAACAACTGCACAATTAAGACTATAGGAGATAAAGTTGTAATTTAAATCTATAATTAAAACAAAACTTCTAGAGAGTAATCTTTTATTCTTCCCAATCTGTGCTTCTTACTTTTTAAACAGTTTGAGGCATTTTTAAAGCCCATTGCAAGGCATAGTGCCACACTATTCCCAGGAAGTTAAGTGGCAGGGCCTCAGACAACATCTGCGATCAGGCAGGTGCACTTTGTGCTCCACTGAAGAATGTCCCATTTTTCATAGTTGGATACTGCTGAGGAACCTCATTAGAAACCAAATTACTACCTGCATCAGGTTTACACTAATGTATTGACATCTACAGCACTTGTTAAATGAACCGTAAATCCAATACACTAAAGTCATTTTCAACTGAATCAAATCAGGTTTCAGTCAAAAGAATTACAATTGTTATATACTTAATGCTTGGCACTTTCCTGGTGTCTCCAGCTAGATCATTTCAGACACAGAGAGAAAATCGTAAACCTATGAAACAGTGCAAGCTAAATTGGACACACTGCAAGCATACTAAACACGGTGCTAGCAGTTTAAGGATGCTAATTGGCTCTAATTGACTAGTTGGTAAAGCTATCCAGGCATCCATGGGCACCCTCCTTACTAATCTTTTTTCAACATGCTATTTTCTTCTCCTTAGTTAATTTATACATTCATATTATAAACCACATTGTTTGCATTTCCTAGAATCTTTGCTTTTTAAATCTTTAACTCGTTGTTCCCCTCAGTAGTAATGGCTTTATGGGAACAGGGTCCCAGCTGCAGTACATAAGGGACAGGCAGAGCAGCGGCACCATGCACAGCCTTCCTCACACCACTTCAGCCTTCACAGGAATCAAAATGCCTTCCAGGCCTCAGGAAGCAAATTCCCACTCTTGCGCTGTCTCCTCCCCTCACAGCCAGCACTGGTCATCTTTTAATACCGATTTAGAAAACCTTGACCCATGTGTGAGGGCAGCATTAACTCCTTATTTCCTTTTCACTCAGGGACAGATGATTTCCCAGTAAATTCAGCAGTGCCTGGTTGTAGCCACATGCACAGTACAAAAGGGGATGCCAGCAGACAAGACCAAGCCAGTTCCCCTCCGCCCCATTCCTCCAGCCTACTCCCACAGCTTGTTTAAACAAAAGACATTTGAAAAACCCAATTCAAATTTAGTAGAGTTATCAATTTGAACTAGCTGATTTGTCCAGCTAGATTTTCCTCCAGTCTCATACAGACACTTTCCGTAAGTGGCCCTTCAGTTCTGCTTAATTCATTTCCCAGAAATAGAAAACAGCAAAATGGAAATTAAAAAGGAAATACATATGAGCCAGCTCCTCTATCAGCATAAGTCCATCCTGATACCTGTGAATTACATTGACACTTGGTGTCTGAGGAACCAGCTGCTGATCAAGAGTTTATAGAGATTAAATTTATTTACTAGGCCAAACACAAACAACCTTCTCTGGTCTCTTACTACCTAAATCCCAGGCAGATTATCTGTGCACGTCCTCCTCCCCTTTGCTTGGAGCAGAGCTGTCTCCATGGTATTCTCCAGCAGTAGAGGTGTCCCTTGGAAGAAGTAGCCACACAAATGAATAAAAGGCCACGTTAAATTTATGCAGCCTGGAAGCAGTTCTGCTGATCAGAGAGAAATCAAGTGGTAGCCTTCTATTATGTGAAAAAATAACCTCAGTAGAAAGGGTGGAAACTACTTGCTTCTATTCGTGTGCAGAGCTGGATCATCTAGAGAGCTAAGGCCATCCAGCTGAATAGTGCGATCACACCTCTGGCCACATTCCATCCCCATTTACTGTTTTCCACAGTGCCTGTGTTGCTCTGGCAGCCCACTGTGCTGTTCCCAGAAGACCCTAGCAGAAAGTCATCCTGCCAGTGTCTTCAAAGGCACTTTTTCAATACGCTGTAACTCATCTGACACATTTATAGGCTGCTGGTGAAAGTGCAGCTAATCCACACAGTGCATCCCATTCCACAGTCGTTGCTTGAATGCTGGATCTTAGAGCGGGGCTCCTGAAAGCCCCAACTCAGCAGATAGTTGTCCTGTCCCCAGAACTCACCAAAACCAGAGCACAGGGGCAGGTCTTCAAACAGCACGAGCTGACACAGCTCAGCAGAAGGTGGTGGGCTCAGTATATTTACTATCAAACACAGAGTCAGCAACTCACTGTGGAAAACCATAGAAAATGTTGGTAAACTGCAGTAAAAACACAACCCCAAGCAGAATGAAGATCATTAGAGTGGAAGATCACACACACCTTGGAACAGATTTGTTTCCCTGTGTTTCCCACTCTGTTTTCCAGCATACTGTTAGTTCCTTCCTCCCCGGTGAACATGCACCACACACACAAATTTCACATAGGTGTAACTCCTTTATGTTGCTTCCCTGGACTGCTCAGTTTGCAGCAGGGCCCATCAGGAGGAGGATGAGAACAACACGATGCTGTGCAAGTGGCATCAATTCACCACAGCTGTCCCTTCAGAGAGGTGGTACATGGGAAGGCTGCACCCTCCTTGCTGCATCGGAGCTCCTGGTAAACAAAGGGCATCAGTCCACAGTCAACACTCCTACACTTTAACTGTGGTGATTTTCTCCCTGCCCTGCAAAAGAAGAGTAGGTGCTGATTTACCAGCTGTAAGGTTGCTTGGCACCCCACAGAGCCAGCTACAGCGGGGTACCTGCACTGGGACGCTCAGCAGACAAGCAAAACGTTAGTGGCATAACCAGTCACTGTGGGTAATGCAGAAGTTATGAACTGGAGATCTCTGCAACTAAATACATAAGCTGCCATAGCATGAGAAAGAATAAAGTCTGGGATTTCACTGTAGCTGAGTCTGTAACACACATCACCTGTGAACCTGGCCCACATGTTCTCTAGGGGATTAGGGGAACCCATGCCTACATTAGGCTTCACTTTACAGATGATAAACAAGCTGCAGGGCAAGCGGGGAACAGAGTTCAAAGAAAGCCTGGTCCATTGGGTAAAGGGAAAGCATTTCAAACTATGTACCAATGAAAGGGCAATACCAAGAAATTGAGGTTAGTTCTGAGCCAGTTACAAAAGCTCAGGACAAGGAGACTTTAAAAACTAGTAGAAAATCCAAACAAACCAAAGCCAATCTTAAAGTGAGTTGTAAAGGAAACATATGAAATCCCTGACATAGTAACAGGTGAGGAAGGTTGTTTCAGCACAGAGCTCTCCAAATATAACACAACAAACAGGCTGGTTAATGCTGTCCTGAAAGAGTCAGGATAGTTTTCTTGTAGCACAATGTCTGTAGCCAAACCTGGTGCAAACCAGCCACAGCCAATGCATCAAGTCACATGATCAATGCAGCAGGAAGATCAAAACACCTTCCTCAAACATCTCTGATGGAGGCTTCTGCCTGTTGAATTAGCTGCCATCCTTCAATTTATTATTTTTAATGACAGTCTTTTGTCTTCATTCAAACTAATTATGTTTAAATCAATGGTTATGGTAGATTCGGCATTGATTATCCCTGTAGACACTCTCAACTTAAATTGTCCTCTTGCATACAGATAATTCCCTTGGCTATCTCCTGCCAGAACATCAACACCTGAGTATTTATTTAACTAATTATTTTTATGCCCATGTCATCACTGGCATTTGATATAAGTAACAGGAATACAAACAGCTTCTCTATACTGCCCAGAGACATCAGAAAATGGGCTCCCTTAGCGGTGAGCCACTAATATTCCACTCAGAAATGTGCATTGAAACTGGGCTGTGTTCACAAGATCAGGTTCCTCAGCCACAAACCTTGTACAAAACAAGATGTCCAAGCAGATCATCTGTGGAGTCTTCCCAGTGTAAGACCAAATCTACTTATGTAACGAACAAGTCTGTCTACATTCTGTCTGCAGTAAGGACTGTAGTGCCAACAGTTCAAAAAAGCTGGAAACAGGCATAATAACAAGATTTTGGCAGTTTCGCAGCTGCCTCTAATTGTCTGCCTCTCCAAGTCTTCCCTGGCCTGAAAGGGGATACTAGATTCTAAAAGAGAAGCAAAGCCCACAGCAATCGAGATGACAGTTGGGTCCACCTGCTGGCATAACTACCAGAAACTTCAAAAATGCAAAGAGGTGTGGGGCATTTATGGGCATAAGTGTTTTCTGTCTGTTTCAACTCTAAATTAGAGAAGAAAAAAAAAAAGTTGCCTGTTGGAAAGGAAAGGCTCCTACATTATCAGAGGAAATTACTGTTGTCCACTTTTTTACTCAAATGAAAGTCAACTGGGTCAAAAGCACCTGGTTGACACTTCATAGAGAAAAGCATAACCAAATAGATGCATTTTTCTTTTTCCCTGACATTTGAAACTCAGAATGTAAAAATAGTTGCAAATAGCCCCTCTACATTTGAAAAATTGTGCTTACTTCTGAGACAAACAGGATTAGTCTCAGTGACAGATTAATTTGCTTTTTTTGATACAGAAAGATTGCTCTGCAGAATGAACACAAACACTCTGCAGGCTCCAGAGGATTGCAGCAGCGCATTTCACCTCCAGGTCACTGGTTCAAATTCCGTCTGGGGGTAGGGACTGAAAATTTTTAATGTCTAATGGCTGTTCAATGGTCCATGTGAAATGAGTTTTGTGGTTGTGTCTTCACTTCAAGTAACGCTACTGAGTGTCAGTGGTGAGGCCAAGGACTGGGCAGCTGTAGTGAGCAGCGAACCCTCACGCTTCCTGAGAGCTTCCCTTCCATAAAGGAAAGTCTGCTCTTGAGCTGGCTGTAATGCGCTTTTGCAGTAACAAAACAGAAGATTTCATGGCATCGGGAATTACCAGCTCATTACTTGTCACCAGAATTAAATGTGTGTTAAGTGAATGTTCAAGGCAGCATTCATAACCCAACAGCACCTGTTAAAAACTAAGATCTGATTCAGTGGTGAACAGGCTACTCCTCTCTAAGAGTTTCTTCTTTTTTCCTATTTGCCTAGGAGACCGCAGTTCTGGAACACTTCCAGATGCACCAGATGAAACACATTGCACCTGGAAAGGTCAGCTGTGGGCAGATGGAAATAAGCAATAAGCCATTTTTCCTTTAAGTAGTCCCACATCGCCAATAACACTGTCCAGAGGTCTCATTCTGTACCTGATATGCATATTAAGTTACTTTTACTCCTGCGAGATAACACACTTAACTATAGTTTAAAGGCAGAAGGCTACTTGAGATTTTCCAAATTGGAAAACTCATTTTAAGGCCAGAACTTGAGACAGTTTGTCTTAGGGAGAAGACTACTGCTCTCGCAAAGGCTGATCTGAGGACCTTCACAAAATCACAGTACGAATAAAAGCACTGCAGCCAGACACAGAGAACAGCTGTGCTGAACGCAGTGCTCTGCATGGAAGGGAGAACACTGGAGGGGGAAGGCAGAGAGGTTGCTGCATGACCCCAGCTTTGGGGCCTCCTAAAGCCGAGCGGTAGATACCAACGTGATCCTCAAAGAACTAAGAGCTGCTCTGAGGTTATTCTGATCATTTTCTCCTACAAAATGCATCCTTTCAGGATAGCTCCAGCCGTACCTCTTCCCATCTCCCGTGTGGTGTGCATAGACTGGGGGAAGAGAAAGGCAATATTGCACTTTGCCTGCAATGAGTATAGGAAGCAAAAAATGAACTCACATGTTTGCCAGATCTAGCCCTAATGCTATATAAAATAAACAGCAGATGGGGAAGTGGTTCTTGCCCCAGCTACACATCCATAACAATTTATAGCACCTGATTTGGGGGCATTAACCTGTACACGCAAAATGTGTCAGTTCCTATTATTCTCTGTAAACATGTCATAAGCATGGACATATGCTCAGCAAGGCTCCCGAGGCTGGGACTGAAATTGTAAACAGCCCATTAAACAGAAGCAGTAAATTCTCCAAAGTGCTGTAGATCTTGGTCAGTTAAAAGCCATTGGATAGGCTTTAAACCTGTAAAAATACTTGGCTCCATCTAAATGCCCTTATTGCAATCTGACCTAACTCTGCACTGCAAAAAAATAAAATTGAGGGGAAAACCAACCAGGTAAAATCCACACAAGGGCAGCAAATTCACTAGTACTTCAATAACTACTGGGTTCCAGAGCAAACAGCAACAGTCAGCATGCAAAATGAGCTCCACTAAAAGGCAAGAGAGGGACTAAACACAGACAGTGGATACCTATGAGCACACATCCTTTTTCAGAACAAAGGTGTATCTAAATCAGTTCAAGGAGTATAAACACTACACAGACTGCTCCACTGGTGGTAACTGGTGATTTCACACTGGAACACAAGACTATACAGTAGGCAGAAACAAAGGCAAGCCAGCAAAATAATGGGGAAAGAGGAAGAAAGCCTAACATAGATTTAGAAATTATCGTTAGATAATCCCAAGTAAAGAGCTAGAAAGAGAACAACAGCTTTTGGAGAGGTTCTGGGCTGCCAGGACAAGGCTCAGTGCAGCACTACATAACTCTGCATTCCTTGTCCCACCACCCATTTCCTATTTGAATGGATATTAACCCATGAAATGTCAATTTGTTTGGCTATCAAAAGGAGTAAGAACATTGCTCATGTCTCAGAGGTACAGTGCACAGAATAGGTGCAAAACAGAACTGTAAACCTGCTGTGAATGTGAACAGCTCAGCTGATCCCTCCCATAGATATCCGCAGTGCTAACAAGGACACCAGACTGCCAGTTCTATTTCTGGGAACTGATGGACCTCCAGTCATAGCAGCCACACAGCCCCACAAAAAACAGAGATAGAAATATTCTTAGCTCATGTCTGTGCATCACGTTGTGCCTCAGACTGATGTTTAGCTTTAAGTGACTTCCTTTAAGGGCAGATACACTCAGGCTCTTTCCCTCTTCATTAACTGCACATATTTTCCAGTCACAGAAGAGCTACACTGCCTTACAATTTCTTTCTTTAGAATAACTATTTTACTGTCACAGAAGTAACAATGAAGAGAATCCACAAGTCCTAACAGCACATCTAATCAAACCCAGTAGATGAGGAAGAGACCTGTGCTGGGGATGTTCAGAGGAGGCTAAGCTTCACCACCACCCAGCGTTCTGTATCAGTGCACAGCTGGCTCTGCCATCGTGGCCCTGGGGCACTGATGCTGGTGCAAATACCAGCGTTGACAGACCAAAAGCAACTCTCCTCATCAATCCCAGATTCACATTAATAGAGACACTACAGAATCTAAGACTTTATAGAGGTATGCACTGCTTTTAATTCCTGTATAACTAGTGAAAACTTAGCTTACTTGGATTTTAAGTTGAGTAATAGGCTCAAGTTCCAGCCTATGAGAGTGACCTCAAGCTGAGTAACCAAGAGATAATACTCTCTGTGCTGTTTTAGCCTGACTTAAGCACACCTTTGCTTTTGTGAGGTTGAGATGTATGGTGAACCTGCTGCATGTAACTGAGAAGTAAATTTTTCATTTCAAGGCTACCCATCCGATATAAATAGGTTCTCTAAGGATGTGGTATCTAGTTCATAGGAAGATTTTTGCTAATAGGAAGGCACAAACACGCAACGTGGCTGCCTCTGTGTAATCCAGCCATAGACTAGTGCTGACACTGGGACAGGATGGGGACCCGTGTCTTGCCACCAGCCAGCGAGAGCGCACGGAATGGATCGTTGTAAGGCTGGAACTCGGCTGTACCTCACGGTAATTTACACTGCTATCAGGGATAGAAACCACATGCTTCGCTCTCTACCAAAAACCACAAACCTCATTTACTCCCCTGATTGCATTAGCCAATATGAAACAAAGTAACTTTTAATAAAGAGTGCTATGGCAGAGAAAAATTGATACAATCACAGAGCCGGTATAATAGGATTTAATTCTGCTTCAGATGTGCTAGTTTTAATAAAAAAGGATTGAGCAAATCTAAAATAAATTACACTGAAAGGTCAGGCTTATTGCTTGTACAGTTATGTTAACTCTTCCACAGACATTTTTACAGACTGTATTTATGAGACCTTTTGATTTTCAGAAGAGGTATAAAACACATCCACAATTTTCCCATTATTTGCAGCAGTGTTTCTTCTACAAGTGTCATTTCCTAGTACTTCAATAGAGATTTCTTTAACCAACATTTATAAAAAATGATGAGTTATTTATGGGGCAGTTTGTTAAATTAGTGGAAGTATAATTCCCAAAGGAAAGTTAAACTCAACTAGAAAAAAAAATTAAGGGAATGATGATTCCCATGCATGCCAGTGACACTCATGATCTCTTATTCATTAATCATTCCACTAGCATGTCATTTATTCTATAGGAAGCAAATCAATTACTTATTTTTATATGTAGCTAAGGCCTCAATACTGTGAACTACTCAGAACAGACATGAATTGGGAAGAACTGTAAACAATGAATCTTATTACAAGGTTCTTATTATTACAGCAACATCTAGAGACCCTAGCCAAGATCAGAGCCCAGTTTGCTCAGCGCTGCTGTGACATGGAGATAAATATCCATCCTAACCCTAAAGGAAACACACAGCACACACAGACCTTAGCAGCGGAGAGAAAGAGCAGAGAGGCTCAGAGGAAGGAGTTTGTTGCAGTCACAGAGGAGAGCCAGAAACACATGGCAGCATCCCAGTTCATGGTCCTGCCCTGCTATTCACTGCTCTCCAGCCTGGCCTGGGCACAAAGACCATGCAAATCCTGCAGGCACAACCAGGCCCTTACAAGCAATCCAACAAGTTGCAATTACAATGATTGCAGTCTTTGAGTTTCTTGCCATTGTCATGACTTCACAAGCCTATCTCATGTGAACACAGGTGTTTTCTGTTGTTTCTATGTAATTTTACCCAACTCCGGTGTACATAAGACCTCACACTTGGAAAAGCAACTAAAAGTTCTACATCAATCTTGAGATATATCTAGACACAACAAACTCCACAGCTACCACCAGAGAAATTCTGCTGAATTTGATTGAAGGAACTATTGGAAAGAACAGAAAACCCAATCCACTGCTGGTATCCATCTGTATCCACAATTTCAGGGAACCTAGGTACAAGTCCATCAGCACTGAGCATAAGCAAAATAGGCTAGACTGTGACATCAGATTTAAAAGTAAAATTAAATCTTGGGTTCATTGTGGAGCTCTGTCAATACTCTCAAGTCAGTCAAGAGCAGCTCCAGTGGCAGGAGACTGCAACCACCACTGGCAGCAGTAGGATAATAAAGACAGTGGCCAAGGACTACCCCAGGGGGTCCTGGGTTTTAAGAATCACTTTCATTCCAAAACACTGATTTTTATTTTATTCTGATAAAATCAACAATAAATGATTGCCAGAAGTTACTATTGAGGAGCAGAGGTGACACCTGCTTTTTGTGCAGCACAGAGAATTCAACCAGAAATCTGCCTGCCCCATAACCGGGAACATAAGCAGCTATTGTTCGAAATTAGAAAGTTACAGGTTTGTGTTGTGGGCTACAATATTTCTGTGGGTTGGTAGAAGAGATTCTGCACAACAGATCAAAGAGCTACACAGGCATAAACATTAGCTCCTTTGCATAGTCCAAGTGATCTGAATATGCAAAACAAAGGCATCCTGGGAACACGTGTGAAGCCCCTTGACAAAAATCCACTTAATTTTATCAACATTTCTGCTTTTGACAGCAAAAAAAAAAAAAATATGTTTGAGGTAGAGCAGTACCCAGAGGACAAAATGCTTTCTCCAAATAAAAACAACAGACAGAACACATCCACTAGAAGAGCAGTGCTTGCAATACAGAATTACTGTTTAGGGTACAGGAGCTAGACATGGTTGGAAAACCAGTCTTGATTCTGGTGAGGAGCACTAGATGTTGCACAAAAAGAACAAAAGACAGTCTTAGCCACAAAACAGTACAGTGAAAGAGAGAAAGAATGTTAAATAGTATCAAAGGCCTTCTAGAACAAAGAATGTTAACTATGGTTGTTTAGATGACTATTTAGTGACTAGTAAACTGGCAGAGAATGTTGTCTTCAGTTTTCTATTTTGAAAATGTAACAAACCTTAGATATACCTCCACAAATTTGCTTCAACAGGTAAAACACCTACCAAGCTTTTACAGATCTGCTCACATACACTTTTTCTTCTGATGCCACTGACTCTTTGCCAAGATACCTGTATCTATTTCTATGTAAGACAGAAACACAAACTAGTCTTCACACAGACCCTAGTACGTACAACCTGCAGTTACTACTGCTGTGATGGATGTGAATCCTCTGATCTACAACATAAATACCACATTCACTCAAAACTCTTAGAGTGCAATGTTTTAATTCCAATCCAGCAAAAAAATAAGACTAATTTCTATGTGGGTTAATAGGTGTTTCAGCTCCATATTACTTTAGTTTCCTCAACTGATGAAGGCTTTCTGACCAAGTGAAGGCAAACTACATTCAACACTCCTCTTTGAGCTCTTTCTGCAGAAAAGATGTTGATTTCTGAAAAGTGATGCAGTCAGCCTATGTACAATATTCCAAAGGCAGATACACGGACACAGCTAAAGGTAAATATTAAAATAGATCAGGTGGACTTCAGGCCACTTGAATACCACCATACGCAGTTTTCCAAAGAGTTTTGTATCTCAGAAAACAGCCATGTAGAAGATGCTATTTACTGATTCATTTTTTTCCATCTACTACAACTCAGTAGCATTGTGCTCCTGTTTACAGTGAATTATTGCCCATAATCCCCATTTTCTGCCTCTGCACTTAAGATTAAGGTATGCCTCAAACAGTCCTTACTTTGTGTACAAAGTGCAAATGCTTATGGGTCTCTGCAAATGGTAACAGTGAAATGGTGGACAACATGCAGCAAAACATCTGATGCAGAACTACGGGGATCAGTATGAAAATAGCAACACCCTGCTTTAGGTAACATCGGACTCTAAAGAGTTCTCAGTAGACACATTTAGTACACATCAGAAAAGGAGAATCAACATTGTTAGCTTTAAAGACAAAGCGACTGGTCAATATAGAAAGACCATTAGGGTTGGAGGTAGCTCTGCAGTAGGAAAATAATGAAATTAGCAATGCAGAGAATGCCATAAACCACCTTACCGCAATCAAATTGATGTCTGTGTTCCACCTCTTGCCAGAAATGCAGCCTCCTCATAAAACCATTACACCTGTCTTTCCAATTCAAATCCTATTATTTAAATAAAACACTATCACTGGGTACAGGACTTAGTGCTTTTAATATCAGAAAAAAATGATTATGCAACTGTGTTGTTTTTGAGCTGGTTTTGGCTGATTTCTTTCTCAATCTTCAAGCCGCTATTTGTAAGAATCCATGGAAAGAAATAGCCATGCTCACCTGTTGGCACATAAGGGTCATTGTCTCCACCTGGCAGGAGCCCCAGGTGGTGCTAAGGATACCCTCATTCTAGTGATGGGCTCTCCAACACCATCAGCAGAAAGAGTACCTGCACTTCAAAGTGAGGTCAATAGCTTACCTTAAATAGTCTCCATCACTACCTGACTTTCCCAGTTTCACAGCTACAGCATTTTAAGGGTTTGTGGAAATAGTCGTATCCTTCAGCCCATATCAAGTCAAGATACCATTGTCTGTAAGGTGAACAAGAGCCTGAAACCAGCCCTGAACTACTGAATCAGCACAGCATGGTCATGGCTCTACCAGCACCTGTAACTGAGCAAATTTACACAAAAGGCACAAAACCACAATTAAAAGGATTGTACACAAGATAACTTCCCACTTTTTAACCAGTCCCACAGAAGATCAGATGGACATCAGGATATGTGATTAGAGAGCAAACCCTTACACCCCAGGTTTCTAAATAAACTACTAAAATTGGATGCCTGTCAGTCAGCATTTTAAGAAAATCCTATCAGCATCTAAAAAATAAACAGACTAACATTATTCTTGCATTTCTGATTCCGCCTCAGGTTCACTACAAAGTAACTTGCAGCTCAATAAGCTTGACATGTTTTCATGTTATAAAAACAAAGACAAAAACTTACTTATGCACTTTTTAGCTCATACATCCCAAATCAATAATTGCACCTATTGATCGATGACATAAATTCAAAACATTAATTTACATTGAGTACTGTAACCTAATAAGAAGGCAACAACTGAATTTGTTGAAATTGATTTTCATTTTGTTTCCAGCAGAAAATCTTCAGGCCCGTAGAATACAATGCGGTATATGGAGCACTTAATTTTCAATGAGTACCACAAAAAGCTAAAATTAAATTTCTTCTTGAATATGGAAAGAAAATGATGAGTCTCTAGGGCTGATGTTTAGGCAAAAGAAATTTTTTGTACCTCTTCCACATGTGCATTCAAGCAATGTGAATCATGGAAAGGTGAATTTCAGCATGTACTAAAATCTTTATAACATAAATAAGTAAAATTATTTCAGAGATATGTACCTACATAAGTTATAAAGTAATGCTGAAACATTTTGTTTTGAAAGGGCAGTATTATTTAAAATTCCAGCAACGTAATTTTAATAGCAAGTCACTGAAGCAAAATCCTGTAGCACACAGTAATGCTGCTTTTTGTGACGCAGAGGGGCCTGCCTTCAAGCAGCGTCTGCATGTGAGTATGGAGTCAGCACAGTTCTTGCTCAGAAGTGCCACATCAGCTAATAACTCAGTTTAAACTTTGATAGAGGTCTTTCAAGTTGAACATAATGCAATTTTTGGGCAGGAATACCTACCCAAATCACCTCTCGTGTGGTAACTATCCCACCAGCCAAAAACTTTGCAGGAATGTTTGATAAGGACTGGCCAACTCAAAAGGGACACCTGGACTATAGCCCTGTCAAGACAAAAATGTAAGGAGTTGCAGAGAGCACCTCAGCATTGCCACACCAGTGGTCTCATCCACATGCAAAGGGAGCAGCTCCATCCTCAGATTTCCTCCTTTTAAATCCACCACTGACATCCGGGGTCTAAACAGGTAAAGAAAAAGCACGGAAGTGCTGCAAACAGGGAAAGCAAGAGAGGAGAAAAGCTTAACGCCGCCTTCACAAGCTCCGCTCTGTCCCGGGACACACGCACAGCTCCGCTGCCTTCAGTGGTAGCTCCACTCACTCAGCAGCCAATTAGTGGATTTACTTTAAATTTTGGTTTACTACCAATAAAAATAGATAGATTTAGCCATCCATCTCCACACACAAGAGTTTCCCACCCCAGCTCTCACCCCAGCCTGGCAGGAATGATTGTTTGTAAGATTCAACCTTTTCCCTCTGCGTTTCAAATGTCAGAAGAGGAGCCTGCTGTGAGAGCAGCGTTTGCACAATAACTGGGAATTGGGCCAAGACACCCAATCTGTTAATTTGGACGAGTTTCCAAGGAGTCTCCTCATGAAAATATCCACGATGTCAACTGACCCAGCAAGATTTGAAATAAGGCCTAGAAGCAAACTCTTCCTTCTCAAGCAAGAGGGTCGCCGCTCTTTTATTAAGTGCATCACACATATCTGTGCATCTTTCTTCTCCTTACAGGAACTTCAGCACCCTACTATTCAAATACCAACTGGTATTTCCAACAGGTTACAGTAATAACTTGAAAATCCTCCTCTCTTCTCCATTTTCCAGCCCTTGTCAGCACAGTTCCTTATGCAGTGGCACAGCCTGGTATCAAGCTCCAGGACTGGCCCAACTTGATGTCTGGAGAGGTCCCACAGACTCCCCACGGGAGAACGACAAGTGTCTCCAAGAAGGCATCACCTGAATCAGGTAATCAGTGCTCTACTTTGATAGTGCTGAATCAAAGGTATTAATACATTTACTGACACAGTGAATTAGGCCCACAATTAGCTGATACTAAAGTACTCCACTAGGAAAGTGTTTGTCTACAAAAGGGGTCTCAAAATCTCTAATGAGCAGCTATTTTTTCTCAGAAGAGGGGAAAAGCACTTCTCTCACAATACGTATTCAGATATTTTGAATAAATAAAAGCTAAGACTCAATATCAGTGAAGAGCTGAAAAGTAACTTCTATTTTTCTATGCTGTTATCCTACTACCATGAAATATGCATTCATTTAACAAAGCATTAGTCGATGAAAATATATTTCAGGCAGAAAAAAAAGGAGTAATTAGCAAAGTTGTCAACATTTTATCCATCCATATAAAAAGAATTATTTACACAGATAAATATGAAACAAAAGTTTATGGTTTACCAATAACGCTATTTACTGTATTGTTGACTTTACTGTAAGATTATAATATTTTATAGCCAGTTCCTCAAGGTGAATGATGATTAAAAAAAAATTATAATAGCCAATTTCTTCAAGAACCCTAAACTGTAATGAGTTACTACTTGGACAAAATGTTTTATTATATTTATTTAGAAGTGAGGACTGACTGCTAACAGCATGGCTATATCCTTGGAATTGAGTAAAGGTTCCATGAAATTCATATATTCAAATTCCAGAAATTCATTCTGCAACACAGTTAGGACTATCTTCACAAAATCTCAACTACAATTTTATGAGCCCAAGGACTATTGCTGTTAAGCTTATTTTAATAATTTGAAATACTCAGTAGCCAATACACTGTTCTCTTTTCCTAAGCGCAAGTAACAAAATAAAATTTAAAAAACCCAAACAAACAAATGAAAAAACCCAACCAAAACCTACAAAAAAAACCCCCAAAGCAATAAAGACATGAGAATCAATCTATCTAGGAAATCAGAAGGCCATTTTAAGAAAACGTGAAAGCAACAGTTCTAAGGAAAGAGAAATAACAGAAGCCTAAACCCTCACTGTGGTCTCCTGAAGAATATCCACCTGTTAAGCTAGAAAAAGACAACACATAATGAATGCTATTTACCAAACTGCTGAGTAGAATTTAAGATACTGCGGCCTTTGGCACTGTCTACCTAATTAATAAATGAGAAGATAAATGAAGATGACTTTTCAGCCTGTTTTCTTATGACAAGAAACTGCCATGTAGAAATTAAAAGGTCTGTTCCCTGAAAAAGGTGCCTATAGCCTGACCTTTCCCAAACCACTGAATGCATACAGCAAGAACAAGCATCACCTGAAAATACCAAACACCAAACTCCACAGCTACCGAGTAGCTCCGCAGACAGGATCACTGCTCCCATTAAAAGTTCTGCTGCTTGAACAAAACACCTACTCCAGAAAAGTTGGCATGTACTGTTTTCAACAAAATCTTGAAAACAATAGACTTTTAGTGCTGGTAGACCACCACAGAGAATATGTAAGAAGTAGAAACCAGCTATAGAATCATGCTTAGCCTGGTACTAGGCAAAAATATCTGGAAAAAATATAGTGAACCCAACACCTGTTTTGGCCTGCTACTGAGTACAAGGTTAGGCTACCCACATCTCTATTGCCAGCTCTTTCTTCCTGGTCTAGGTGCCTCACCTGAAAAAGAGTCAAGTCAATCAAAAGCCAGAGTGAAGCATAATTGCTACCAGCCAATGCCAGGACAAACTGGCCTTCCAGAGCTCTTTACAATCTCTCCTTTATTTCTAGGGGGTTTTCCTGAGAAAAAAAAGTGGAAAACTGAGCATTCGTGTAGAGCATGCACCTCTCCGAGCAGAATATCTAGCACGTCTACTAGTGATCAACAACCGCAATGACAAAATTCCAGGTCTCTACCATTCTATGTCTCCTAGACTTAAGTTCTGGAGTCTTTCATTTTAGTAACACACCAGAGGTATGGAATAACAGAAAAAGAGTAATACACTTTAATACATGACCAACATACATCATATCATACTGTATGCATTAAGTGACAACACAGGCAAGGCTGTCACAAAAATACAGACACTACTAGTATTTTATTTTAGATTACAGGAAATTAAGAAGTTTGAAAGTACATGTGGAATGGCCACACATCCCCCCCTTAACTGTCAGGCTATAGTAGCTGAATGTACGAGAGGTACAAGAGCAACAAAGACAAATCAAACTATTCTGAGCAGTATCCAAGTGCATGGGTCGATCTGCAGCAGAAGTATAATTACCAAAAGACATCAGGTTCATATTAATTTTTATTTTCATATATGTACAACTTAAGAAACAAATCTCAATTTGAAAAAGATCAGAAGTTATCTTTCAACAACACAATGTAGACATACCTTTGAGGCAGCAAATATTACTCCTATTAAGGCGCTTATGAAAGGATGAATATCATGCAAATGCAATTAAAGAGTACATTACATTTCAAAATATGCAAAACAAGCTCAACTTTAACTCTTTCAGAAAAAAAACGTATCAAACATTAAAACTGTGACCCACCAAAGCATTTACATACATGCTTGAAGAAGTACATGGACTACATAAACTTAAGTAAAATGTAACAGCTGTCAAGCTATCTTAACCAGATCAGAATGACAGTCACTGATCAATCCCTTCCAACTTTGCCCATGTCGGTGTATGCACCAACCACGTCATTTTACATTCACACAAACCGCTGCTGACTGAAAAATTACATATTCTTTTTGAACCAGCAAGGCCCACATTTTTTGCTTTGGAATTACTTTCACTGGAAGTACTTAATTCCTCCACTGAACCCAGCAAAGAGGCACACACAGAGAGTGCCTGTATCCCAGCAGTGCACAGCAGGAACTGCAGGCGCTGCATAGCAGAAGTTACTTCCATCAGGCATTTAGAAAGATTCCAATTAATTTCCGTATACTGTACCCCTTGCTTATGATCTCTAAGACTGAAAGCTGGGTCTTTTTTAAACCATAAGCAGCATTAGCACTACATCAAACAAGCAATGCTAATCGACAAGAAGAAAATCCTTCTCAATATTTCAGTATAGTAATGCTACTTACGCAAACAGTATCTAAAGATGATCTAATATTACCATCAGGGAGAAACCTTCATTCTTTTTCTATGTTATTATAATAAATTGAAACTAAATACAATGAAGATCATCAGTTGTGTGACTTATTTTCATAAAAGTCAAAACTCAATAATAAAAGGACTGATAAATTTGAAAGCAATAAATATGTGAAAAGAAAAAGAACAAAACAACTGTTGTGACCTCTCCCATGATTTCATATGCACTGCCTGATGCGTGAAAGGTGTTAGATGACTACTTTTTCTTTCTTCAAGCCTACTCAAATGGAAACAATAAATCATTTTCAAAACTTTATATCGTATAATTTTTCGCCAACTATCAAATTGCCTAAAGGCCCAGACTTTTTCAGAAGTTTTGTATCACATTACATTTAGAGCTTACAAATTTGTTACAATCAGTATTCCTCACCTAAGAAAATAATAGTTAAAAGTAGAAAGATTCCTTTATTTCAGCCCATCCAATTCTGAGTCACAGCAGCATATCATTTAGATACTGGTAGGCACATACTGTGTGTATATCTGCAACTAGAAGAACGAGAAAGGAAGAGAAAGACCCATTTTACTTTAATCCTGACCAGCAGCTGTTAGCAATTTTCTTTAGTTATCACTGTGGGACATGATGGATGGGAAGACTCAATATGCTGAGGAACTAGTATATAGTGTACAAGTGCTCTCAAGGACTGTTGTTCAACAGCACATTCAGTTTAACTAGGAACTACAGACTGTAAGAGATAACAGGTAGTTCCTGGGAGCATTTATCATTCTTCAGAGAAGCTGTCTGATCAAGAGGATAATATCTGGAAGAACAATTGCATGATCTTTTGCTATATAGCTAGTATATCATGTCATTGAAGGAGGAGAAAAGCGAACATTAACTCACATGTTAACTCAAACCAAGAAATCTGCATAAAAGAACAAGTTGAGATATTACCATTTTAAGACTTTCCATACACTTTGCAACACAGAGGAACTGGATACACAAAAAACATGCAAGACAAACAAAGCTAATCTACAATAACAAAACAAGAATACACTTCTTTCAAGACTTAAAAAATTAAAATATTCACCCAATGCTAAATAGGAACAATGGAATAAGGTCTAGACCTAACCATGTAATACAATAAAATATCAATTTGCTCTTCCAGCCTTTATTTCCCTCTATTTTTTGTTGTTGTTGTTATTTTTACAATTTCAGGCCATAATCTTACTGAGTGACACTGGAGCCAAAAAGCAAGTGTAAATAAGGCATCTTCCTCTCTCTATTAATAGCAGTACTCCAGGGATTTGTGATTATATATGTATGTAGCTGTGCAGCCTTTTTCCAGCCCATAATTACATGAGATGTCCTTCTCCCAAGGATAAAGCAGGATGTCAACAACTCCAATACCAAAATAGCATTTGGAAAGACAACCTTCTTTTCTGAGCACACCTATCCATCTGGACTGCATACTCATTTAAAAGCATGCATTGACACCCATCACTAGCCTTCTGTCTGAAAGTTGTGCCCCATCATTATTAGATGTAGCTCTCAACAGATTAATACTTTTTTTTAAAAAAACAAAAGCCCAGTGAAAAAATTAATAACTTGTTCCCCAAACAAAAGCTCCATTCCAAAATACAAAATCAAATTATTAACCTTTTAAAATGCTCAACCAAGTCACCACACACATTTTTCCCCAAACCTTAAACAGACTATCAAGAAAGGCTGGAAATTACTCTTCAAGCTTACAGAGATTAATCCAGAAAACTTCAAAGACATTCCAATATATTTTAAGTGACATAAAAGAATATGGGCAGAACTCTGTCCTAAGATTCAAGAAGTTTTTAGGAAGTCTTGAATTTTACAAATACAGAACATAGCCAATGCAAAGCATGAAACACAAAGAGTTTAAAGGGTTTTTTTCACCTCAAAACACCTCAAACCACAGAAGGAAGCAAACTGCACTAGAAGAAATTTACAAGTAGTGTTCAAGGGAAGCGCCATGTAAAGCACACTGCATTAATCTAGACTTGACATTATGAGGGCATGCCTCACTGTAGCAAGGTCCATACTAAACACCAGATCAGAGACAGAAGATTAAAGTAAAACATTAGATGTCATAGTCACTGTTCTACTGATCCAGGGAAGGCAAAGACTCCAAGGTGAGCACAAACTATGAACCTGCTTAATAAAGGCCATTCTTGCAAAGTCAAAAAATCATACATCCAAGACTTTCATCCCTTCATTAAAACAGAAATACTAAAAAGGAGCACTCCATAACATATCCCCATTGCTTCTGACTGACATGATGAATCAAAGGTAAAAGTAGAAAGTTAGCAGAGATAATTAGAGCAACAAAGATCTTTTAGCACAAGGCAGCATAGCTGAGCAGCCTACCAATCGAAAGATGAATTATTTTGTTTGTTACTTGAAAAAAGAAGCAGTTAGTTGACTACTTCAGTTTATTAAGCATAGAAAAGTTTTCATCTAGAGGTCATTCTGAAAAACACCTCACCCTGTGTTTAAGCATGTACAAAGCCCAGCAGAAACCAGTGATAAAGAAGAAAAAAGAAAAAGAGTATAAGTATTTGCTGGCTTTCCTTCTGAACACTTCAGAGAAAAATGTCAATTTAATGCTGACAGCAAACAAGGATGTCAGTCTAATTAGATTTTTTTTGTTCTGTCATGCTCCTGATCCTAAGTACTCCTCTGAAAAAAAAAAGATCTGATCAATGATGAAGGCACAATTATACAAACCTTAACATTCACTCTAAATGTAGCTATGCAAAAGAGGGAAAGAGGGTAGGGAAAATGAAGGTGAAGTATATTTCTCTTCAAATAATTAAGTTTATTTTCCAACAGCCATATAAATTTAAAATATGAAACAACAATAATACAGCTATAGAATCTAGGTTTTCTTTCAAAGCAGCAGCATATAAAACATATAAAAGCTAAAACCTCAGCACAAGCTTCAAAAAAATAAACAGGGACTGAGTGAATTTTGCCGAAGACGTGAAACTCACAAAATACAGTACACAAAAATACTGGAATGCGTAAGATATAAAGCTACACATTTTAGGTAAGGAAAGACATTGTAAAGTATACAAAATTTGCAAAATTAAACCACGGGATTTGGGGAGAGTACCATGAATACAAAGAAGTTGGCAATTAATACTTGTAGATGGAGAGAAGAAAGTGGCAGTTTTACATTCAGCATTCAGTTTTCACATTCACGACTTCACTTTCTTAGCATCTTTTTTTCCAGAGTTCTCAGCAGCCAAATCTGCTTTTCTCTTCTGTGACTAAAAAAGGAAAAAATTATTTTATGAATTCAACGAAATGATGGCATTATAAAAAAAATATATTTAAAAAAAAAGTAGAGAACTAATTATTCAAAAAGAAGATAAGTGACCCTAATGTATTATCTATTTCAATTTGGCTTTGTAAGATATAATGGAAGGACAAACAAAAATCCCATATTTGGACACTTAATTCTCCTACCCTATTAATCCTTTTGAAATCATTGCATGGTCTCAGCGGTACAGGTACCATACATATCATGAACTGGGCAAAAAGATCAAGACCTTGACTCATACACAACTTATTCTAAACTCCTCAAAACAAAAAAAGCAGTTCTTATCATCTCTTCTTTCCGGAACTACTATGTAAGGGAGGAATTACAATCTGAGATTAAATTAAGTAAACACATGACTTAAATATGTAGGTGGGAAAGAGAGCAGTGTTTTCTTAAAAAGTTTTCCTGTGCTACTTAAACAATAGACTCTTCTCAAAAAAAACCCACCAAACCCCAAAATACTATGAGTTGGGAATATCTCAATCAAATCTAGGAGAGCTGTGAATAAACAAATATTTCAGTTCAATCTCTCAACTAATGGTTTATACTAAACCAATCAGTGGCTACACTTCTTTTTCATTTTCTAACAGAATATAATTGAATTCTGCCCCACTTGAAGTAAATTAAGTGCTGCTAAACATACTGCTGTAACTTTTGCTCCTCGTTTCTTCTTTTCAGCTCTTTCTTTTTCCTCAATTTCCATATTTTCTTTTTCTATTAGCGATATGAGAGTATTGCAGCGTCTCTGAAACTCCTAAGGAAACAGAAAACATCAAATTCTCCAAATAATAAATGATACAAATTCTGCCTTTTACATTACATTATATTCTCTCATTACATAAATGCTCAAAATTATTGAATATTTAAGTTTTCCAAAAACTTTCAATATTCATGTACTAATAAGGTTAGTTTAGTTATTGTTCATCTGTCTTTACCTTAGTGTAATCTTCTTTATAAACAGAGTGATTTACTGAAATATTCAGCTTCCTGACACGGTTTTCAGGATTGTCTGCATTTTCCAAAGTAACACCCCAAAAGACTGATCTGATCTTTCACCTTGTTTAAATGAAACAAATTATAACCTGCCAGCATATTATGCCAGATTTTAAGAAAATAAGTCTTCAAGTATATCTTTAAAGCAGAGAGAAAAGGAATCAAAGCTATACTTTTCTGTGGCACACAGACTAGTATTTTGTGGTAAGACACTGTAGAGCTCCAAACTGACAAAAATCTATCCAGTCTTAAATCATGAACTCACTGTTGTATTTTTAGTCAAACAGCTGCCAAAAGGTAGCAGGCCCTAAATGCTTTTAGCATCAAGACTTCCAAGCCATTTGCTTTCAAATGGATCAAGATGAAATGCCATAAGGTCATTTATACATTAAAAAGTAAGTTCCAATACAACTCTGATAGTTTCTGCATTGCAGTTAATAATAGTTGGCTTGTCTAACAGAACTCATTTGACTTGGGCATTTGCTTGTATTCCATCTCAAAAAAACCTCCTCAGTTTTACCAAATACATAATAGTACTTGACTTATAATTATTTAGTATGTTCTATGTACATTGAGAACAGTGATTCCATAGGCTTTTCTTGCCAACTCAAAGCAGGAAGCTTTCTTCTGAGGAAAAAAGCTGGAAAAAACATGTCTTATCTCTATTAAATTCCATGAAGCAATTTTTGAACCACAAGCTACCCTAGAATTACCGAGTAGCATAAATCTTAACCTATAACTGGTCTATTTGCAATGAAGGGAACAGGTGACCTTTTTGCCCAGGAATTAGTCTCTATTTTCTCAGCATCTGTAACCTGTATATTGCCTCAGTCATCATGTTACATGATGGAAAATGATGCAGCCTGCACGCTTTCTTGATCCTGAACTTTCTGAAACACTCAAGCATATGACTCATCTTTGAGCCATTAATACCCTCAAGCTCAACCACATTCCTTTTACATTTTCCTCAGACTCCTCTACATAGGGTGCTCCATGGCCTTGGGTGAAAGCTGTATAATTCAAAATGGACAGAGAGAATCCTGACACCACATGAATTTTTTTTACTGCAAAAAAAATTTCTTCACTACATTTTTCTTTACAAATCCCTCCTGGCGATGTTCCAGCCTCATGGATATAGTTTTGCAAACAGGGAATTACAATGAGTCATTTCTACTACATCCATGTAGAAGTAACCCCAAACACACCAGTACAGCTTCAACCGGGAATCAGGATGCCGTGCTTGTGCCCTGGAATGCAACAGTCCTGGCTGGAGCTAAAATACTCTCACTTCACCAACAAAAACCCTCAAATTCTACCCACACAACAGGTTTTAGATAAAAAGGCAACAAGTCTGAGTAAACCTAAATACAAGCCATTCCAACATACACTGCATTCCCAAAGACAGTCTCTGTCCTAAAAACCTACACTCTATAGATTAACAGAGATGATAACAAGACAGAAGTAGAAAGATGATTGCCAATATGTCAGAAGCATTTTATATTGTTTAATTTTGTGTATATTGCACTCAATATAGGAGTGGAGGTACAGAGTGATGACAAACTGCTCCTTAGAAACAATCAGGTAGATCTTTTCTTGTATACGAAAAACTGGTTTGTGTTAAATTCAAGACAAGCAATTAATCAGAAAGTACCAAGAAGTAACCTTGATCTATTTGCCTAAGGCATGAAGAAAAATCCTTCTCTTTCCTGAAGAAAATTGCTTGGATAAATACATACATTTATAAAAGAATACATGTTCATGGTTAGGCTTTCTAGATGGACTACTACTCCAGAACATGCTGTGCACTGAGGATGGATTCAAAACCAATTTCCTCTGGAGAATCAAAGAAGCAGTTGACAGTAAAATGTGACATACTCACAGGTTTCTCTTACACCTACCAGCAGAAGAATCTGCATGATAAATCCTGCACTGAGCTACTGAAATTTCAATATGGACTGATCCATTCTATTTATTATTACAAAAGTACACTTAAGAGTTTAAAATGCCTTACACCTTCAGAGATGAGATTTTATTCAGTGTGACCTGATACTTTTCTCTTTAGGATGGAAAGAGATAAGATGTACTTTGCTCACCCCTTCACAGCTATAAAGACTAGTATTGCAATAAATAAGATGGGAGCACTGAACCATCACCTTCTGCATGACTGAAGGCAGAGATGCTGACTTGGGAATTAAAGTAGCCCTAAGCTCTGTCAACAGGCCCGGATATTCCTGTATTTACAAAGGAGTCATTTGTCTTATACTGTGTAGGGTTTGCAGGAAGGTAATAGAGAATATGCATAATTTATGACTTCAGAAAACAGATACATGATTCACTGCTGCCATGATATTTTGCATTCTTCCTGCATGGACAGAAATAAAAGAACAAACAACTCAACTTAAAAATGTAAACCTCTGTGGCCAGTCAAAAAGAAAATAAAAAAATTACAGATTGTTAAGCACCCTCGACCTTGACAAAAACTTACAATTTGTGTAAACAATCTGGTTTTGGAATAAATAAATGAAGCAGAATTTTTGTTTTCCAAAGAGAAATCTTTAGAAGGAGAAGAAACAGAACTTAGATGATGGAAGATAAATTAGCTGTTTATATGGAATTCAAGAGACACCTAGTGGTTAGTAGAATACAAATTTTTCTCAAAAAACCTGTTTTCAGAATTACACTGCTCTTTCTGTCTTGTTTCATATCAGTCTTATTGTAATAAAGGGGGATTTTGAGATCACATGTGTATTTCTGTATTCTAAGAATACTGAAGAATTTTTATCCACTTTCACTAAATTTACTATTTACCCCTTTATAAAGATTTGTCTGTATACATGGTTCATTATGCTTGGTATCAAACGACATTCCAGCACATTTCTTCATAAGAATTACCTAGTAAAAAATGGACCCATCAAAAACAATACTTCCACAAATATCAGGTTATTTGAATACATAAAACAGATCAGTGATTGGCAGTTTTAAACTACTAAATATGGTAACACATATAGTGAGAATTTAAAACATTTAAGAAAATTAAATGCACATTGAAAGTGAAAGATTACTTTAGCTTTGTATTTTTATATTATTCTTTTTCAATTGTGTAATAGCAGCAAAACTGAAAATAAAAATATTAATGGATAGAATTTTAAGAGAAAACAGAAGCCAAAAGATTCACTATACTCCCAGTGCCTCAATTTCAGCATAAGACACTACAGAACATATTTCTGCACTTCAGCAAATGATTCCTATCCCCTTTAAGAAGAATATTATACTGAACATAAGGATCTGTGAGAAGATTTAAATGAAGTATTTAACTCTACCCCGACTTAACTATACATCAATGAATATTAAATGTTGGGCTACCTTTTTAATTTCTAGTATCCATTTATATGATGTACTTGAATGCATTCCTCCATAGACAACTTAAAAGAAACTTCATAATAGACTAAATATTGGATGTTTCTCTCTCTTCATGGGCATAATTTCAAAATACAGTATTTCTTCAACAGAGATTTTGGACAGTAAAGCTTGTAATTCTTTTTAATTAAGGGGTAACTGCTGCGCTATCCAGAAACACTTTAATTGCTGAAATATCAAGTAGAAATCTTATTGCATAATTATAAGTAGCACTAGGAAAAGCAAATATTCCCACCTGTTCAAATACACATTTTAAGTATTTTACTTTATGTTTTATTTATTCTTAGCTCAGTACCCATAACTCTGAAAGAACATTTTTATAAACAAATCCTGAGGCCAGGAAATTAAGACAGTAAACAATAACACACAGTAGTTCCGCAGTTGTTAAACTACTAAAACTACTAAAAAAATTCAGATTTGTATATGAAACAACATTTAAGTTACATGGCTGCAGCACACCATTTAGTTAGAAATTTGCTTACAAGACAACAGGGAGCACCTACGATGGCTGTAAAAGGGCCAGGGTGCTCCATCTTTTTTATTAGCCATGACCAGTAGGGTTTTGTATTCAAGCACACAAAGAAGCGGTTCAGCTCTCACAGCAAGTGAGTAAGATGAAGTTACTTCTGGTGTTAAAAGACATTTGCAAGTACATTCTTCCCCATATAAATACGTTCACATGAAAATGCACATGTATGTTTCTTACATAAGGTGCACATACTTAAATTTTACTCATGAGGAAAAGGAACTGAACCACAGGAGATCTGAGCAAAAATTCCAGGGCAAAGCTAACAGCTTTCTATCATTAAGAGTCCTAAATTCTGAGGTTGGTACCTACAAGGTTATTATTTGCAATCACCAAACCTTCTGTTAGTGTTATCACTTCCCACTTAATAACTAAATTAGAGAATGGCTCTGCTCTTCAGACAGAAAAAGGAAAGGAAAAATACAGCTAAAATTCAGAGTACCAGTCTACTTGCTATCAAACCTCTATTATTATATTCTCTAAGTATGAACAGAGTCTTCAAAAAAGTATAACTAAAAAAATTTAAGCCCTTGCACATGATAATCGTTATTCACAACTACAAAGTGCATTTTAAACTAATTGCTTCAAAGATTAACTCTTACATGAATCTCTAAATTTCCTTATGCTTTTAGAAATTAAGTACCAATACTACAAAAGGCGTTCTTTCCTACCAGTATATAATACAGATGTTTTCAGTCTTTACTATTGTGCAATCCTGAAAAGCAGTCATATTTTTAAGATACATTGTTTGGTGAAACTTTTAATTTGCAATAAGAAAAACAAGGATATTTGTCAGGACAGTCTACCGCTGTATTAATCCCTTTGGGTAACATGAGACTTCAGTGAGGCAGGTTTTCTAATCTGTTTGTTTCAACTGTATTGTGTTTTTTGCTGTACTAAGGAAAAAAAAAAGGTTTTTTTATTAAAAACTAGAAATGAGAATAAGATCCAAAGTTACTTTTTCAGCACGTGTTTCCTAGACTCCAATATTCTGGTACAAATCCCAAATGTTATGTGATGGTGCTTAAAAAAAAAAAAGAGGAACAAGATACTTCATATTATGACTTAGTCCATGTAACCAATACCTACCATTGCAGTTCTAGATTTGATAAACCAATCAAATCTGAACTGAGGAGCATTGCGCACACACTGCCTGAGTTCCTCATACACGTTTTCTTTGTCAAAGCCCATCTTGTGTAACATGCATATCAAAAATCTGTCTTCCTCTTCTGTGTAATTTTTCCCCTTGTTTGTTCCATACTGAATACGCAACTGATGAAAAGGTGCTTTATATCTTGCAATCTGAATGCAAAACAAAAATAAGGACTATTAAACATACAATATTACATAAAGAATCTATTAAGTATTAGTGCAGATTGCTGATACATGGTATAATATATATACTATATAAAAAGACAGAATTCCCAACTCCAGCTATTCTTTTTCTGAAGGAGTTTGGAAAAAGTCAGCTGCAGAAAACCAAAAACTTGCAACAATTACTTTGGCATCAAGGGCTTTCTTGATACTGATCCTCCGTTGAATTCTTGCCTCTCCTCGTTCAATTTGAGCCATAATCCTCTCAATGTCCTGTAGTTCATTACAACGCTCCCAGAAAACAGCTAAAAATGCAAAACATAATTTGTAAAATAATCTTTTCCTCTGCCCTTACTACTTTACTTAGTTGAGGCACTCCAGCAAAAAAAAAGAAATGCAGTTTGTGGGTCCATTAGATCTTTAATGTTTACTACTACTCTCATTTCTACTACGCTAGCCAAGAAATAAACTCACATAAATGTTTTATCCAATATCTTTAGAATTTAACTATAAGCAAAGGTTTAGTAACAACTGTAACAAAGTTTACATTCAACGTACTTACTTAACTGTAGCAATGTAAAACTGAAAAAAAGAAAATCTATCCTTTTAAAGAGAGCTTTTCGTAACAATGGTGAAACAAGTTAGAACCGCTAGTCCAGCAGTGAAACATTCATATTTCAGTTGTCACTAACTACTCTAAGGTCAACAGAGACTATTTGGTTTGTCTGTTACAAAAGCTAGTAATTTGTGGCCTCTCTAGATCTTTTAGCAAACCCAAAATAAATTCAACACTTTGAAGGGAACTCTTGTGGAGCTCTTCCTCTTTAAGCTATAGAAAAAACATTACAAAGTTCAATTTTATGAAGATGTTGGGTAAAATTAAATACAAGGATGGAATGGGAAGAATACAAAGTAAGCAGTGTTGTATAAGTACAAAAGACAAAGATACAGTGTACTAGATAAAATTGCATATACACTCACAACATAACAAATCATGTTTCCACTCTTAGGCAACTTCATGATTCCACAAGACCATGTTGTCAGCAAAAATTAACTATACCAAGTTCTAAATTTTGACTAAGGAGGGATAAAGGCAGCTGAAGACATATTTAGGCCGCAAATTCAACCTTTTTAATAGAATTAAGTCTTCTAAAAAGAACTAGCATGTTATTTTAATAAAAAAAATATTCCTACACACATCCAAATACCACATCTTGCAATTTTAAAAGAACATGTAGCAAAAATGATGACGATACCACATGATTAAGAAATACATTTTAAAGTATCACAAACCTGAATACTCAATGACCTCCTCAGGTGACTTTCCCTCCACCTCACGGGCAATATTGTCTATATCATCACGACCATATTTCTCATTAGCTTTAATAAACTGGTTAAAATCTCTTTTATTCCAGTTTGTAAAGCCCTGTAAGCAGCAAGAGATCAAGAAAGCATTACTAAGTAGAAGCAAAACATTTTGAAAAATTTTGTCTTATGTATGTATTTGCTCCAACTGGCAATGCCTCTGCAATGTCACATAATTACAGTGGTTAATGGTCTTTCAGGATTTCCATAAGCTTGTATTATCCAGGGTTTATTACTGAATCATTAAAAGTCTAAAGAGTTATTTTTGTGCATGAGTCCCCATGCATTAGCAGGAGCTTTTTACTCTTCTTTCTTTTTAAACATTTATATGAGGTATTTCATCAAAGAAACAAGCTCAATGACAGGTTACTGTAATTTTATTTAAGTCACCCTTCAGTAGATACAAACAACAAATGTCTTAGCAGTATAGGATGCACCAATGTAAGTACCATCACAAGTTCTTAGAGTAGCACAAGTATCAAAAGCAAGAGCTCCTACTTCAGACATTTACAAACCTTGAACCAGACAAACAGTTGGATGAAAGCCTAAGTATGTCAAGAAGCAATCTCTATTCCAAAAAGACGCAGTCAAATGGAAACTCTATCACACTGTCAAATGGAAAATTTGTTATGTACCGTATAAATTAATCCAAAACTGAACAACGGTTAAGTGAGATGCAATGCACAAAAACATCATCCAAGAATGAACAAACAAACAAGTCACATGCCTGAAGAGCAATTTGTAGAGCACTGAGTTTCTTTCATCATAGAAATATATTTACAAGGAACTCTGCCAGTTCTCCAGCTGAATAAGCTCACTCCACAATTAGATAGCATCTTTACATGAAGTCTAACATACACAATACAAATATTTCTTTTTAAACATTAGCAGCAGTACCAGTGTGCATATCAGCACCAACTTAAATATTTCCTCTGCTATAAACAGATGAAATTAATAATCAAATTGTGACCTTGCAAATTTCTTCTCAAGGTACATTATGCCCAATTCTTTTACAGAAAATTTTCCAAATCAGAAAATCCTGTTATTTTTTGAGACACACTTCTCTCCTTAACAATTAGCTTTTAACTAGTCTACTCAGCAGGATAACAGTCCAAGAAGTGAAGAAACAAGCCAGTGACAGGGATGCAGTCCCAGTAGAAAAGCCACATGCCTAACAACATAACTGGGACAAAATTAGTTGAAGTGACATGATGTCTTATACATCTGTGTAAATACAGTGTTTGTTGATAGAGGCTTGTCCTCTGATTCAAACCTTCACTGATAAAAAAAAAACCATGCAAGGTAGATGCATATACAAGAAACCCACGGATTGGAGTTTTGCATGTACTGCTGGGTAGTGCATCTGCTGTACAAGTCCTTCCCTCAGAAACATTGTAGACCTTCAAGGAAATAGTAAGTGACTAAAAGTAAACTTGTTCAAGGACAGGAAAGGTCCCTCAGAGCAAAACCAAGTAGTATCATTACATGTTGTGTGCTTTTTTCTTTCTGTAACATCACTGTAGCTTTCCTTTGCATATTTGTCATTATTAGTATTCATATTCCATACTAGGAAAGAAAAAAAAAATATATATATGATTAAATACTTCAGCTTTTTTTTTTTATTTTACCTGTGTTAGAAGCTTTTCTTTCTCTTCAGTTTCCTCAGTATTCAGAGGCATAGACTCATCTATCTTCTTTTGTTCCTCTTTTTGTACCTGAGCTGCATTTGGGAGGTCAGGATTCCTAGGGACCTGAAAATCAGGAGTATCAATAAACAGTGCAGCAACGTTATTAAAGAGACTGTATACTTTTTTATCAACCTTGGTTTAGAATTTACAAGCACAGTGAGATCTCACAGGACTGATCTAGTCCACACCCGCTAAGCATTTGTTGTCACAGAACAAAAAAAACCCCACCATCCAAACAACAAAACAAACCACTACTCCCCAGCTTGGCTACCCTGAAGAAAACCAAACCAAAATAAATACTTTTTTTAAAAAAGTACCATAATATTTTTATCAGTATCTACAGAACCGTTGCAAAATTGAAAATACTATCCTCCAAGACAAGGTGATGTATCAAATACTGTCATTTATCTATGTCTGTTCTTTTTTGCCTCACAAGCTCTAAATGTAAAGTTTATCTTTTAAGTAACAAAATGGTCCTACTCACTTTAAGAAACTTCATTGAAAAACACTGTAGAATACATGTAAGGGGTAAAATACATTTTTTCCAACTATTTAATAATATTAAAGCACTGATCTGTACAACAGTTACCAAATGTCTTTTACCTGGATTTGAATCTTATTGTTTAAACTCTTCCTCCCCAAACCTGTATTTTGCCAGATGTATGTTGGAATTGGCAATCTGCAATATGTCCTGTAGCCACCACTTCTCCTTACAATGACTTCGGGATAATGTGAGTGGCAGAGCCTCACCTACTGTAAGCTGTCATAGTTCCCTGATTTCAGTGGCACTTTTCATTAGTTACAGATCTGCTCTCTTACATCCAACGATTCATAATGGTTTAGAACTACAGCGAAATACTACCTGGTTTACTATAAAGCTATACACACTGCCAAAGTAAGGACCACATAGACAACATTATGTAAACAACACCTAGCAACATTCATATTAATCACTTTCACCACCAGCAGACAGTCACACTAAGTTTTTAAGATAACAAGTATTCATGTCCAACCTATCCAATGTGATAGATTTCATTAGCAGGACTGAAACACTTCTCTTTTTACATACTTATTGTCAACATTGGCAATTCTCTCATTCTTATTTGCCGGAGCATTAATTGTATAATTTCTTTCCCTAAGCTAATTATACCTCCTTTAATTCCTATCTTAATTCTATTCTGCCATCCACATAAAATTCTTTTTGCTTCAAACTAGATCCTAAGATACCTTCTGCTTCTTCTTCAAAGTATATTCTGTTAATATTAATTCTACTCTCTTGAAACACCAACTTCCTACCCGTTGCTTTGTATGACAAGTTTATGTTCCTCAACACATTTTTCACATGATTTCTTCTTGCTGCAACCTGCTGTGAAACATAGGGCTTTTTAAAGTTACATGTCTGGAAGTAAGGGATCCATTTGATTTACTCAGCCAGTACCGGCACAAGTGATGAAAAGCAACATCAAAACAGAAACAGTGTTTGCTGCTTCCCCAGTAACATCAGCAGGGAAGAGGGAGAAATTCAGCTAAGGCATAGTAGGGGAAAAAAAGTTAAGTCTGTTAACTGGTTTTCTTCTTGTAGTAGTAATACATTCAGCGTTATCCACAGCTTTAAACATTTTATATCCTAGCAAAATGCAAGGAAAATTGATGTCACTTTGCTTACCGCCATATCAACACAAAGTCAACTTCAATATTACCTTAAGTTACTTTCTGCACAAAATACACAAAAGCTATAATGAAAAAGAAATCATGCCCTGGAAGGTGATCTTATATTAGCCAAAAATAACTCTCACCTTAGACCATATATCACACTTTTGTCTTTGAGAAGTACATGAAGCATCAGAACTTTTTTTTTTTCTACCCTATTTTATTGCTAGAAACCCCCTACAAAACACAAAGCTACACAGATACTGTATTTTTAATGAAGGAAGGTATTATAGATTACTTTTTCTGTTCCACACTGGAACAGAAACAGGAATAGAGGTTTTAAGCCATCTTCCTTCACAACAAGAAGCACTTTGCAAAAAAATAAGACCAGAAGGCCTTTTTTTTAAATTGCCAGTCTCATTTACTTAATTTAGCTATTGTCTTCCTCTTTGCAGATTTACTGCAACCTTGACAAATACATTTCACAAATTTGAAGAGGGGAAAAAAAAGCATTACCTTATATCCTATAGTCTTACGATAATACAGAATTTCTTTTTCCAGAAGTTCAAATAACCGTGGTGGGAAAAACTGGAAATCCTGAATATTTGGTTGTTTTGGAGGTCGTGGAGCCTTCAAAAATACATAATACATAACTTTATTATAACTTGATTTCTGTGCAATTAAACTGCCATAATTCAGCAGTGGTGGCAACCTATCACTTTGTAAATACATTCATTTTATTACCAGTATAGAGTGAGAGCAGGGGATGCCACATGGGAGAGGAGAAGAGCAAACAAATAACATAAAACAAACCCTCCATACTTCCCAACTTCTTACCTTTGGGACTTTTGGTTCACTAACACGTAGGGCTTCTCTAAAATAAGCATCAACTGCATAATTAGCTTTGCGTTCTCGTTTTGGAGGCTCTATCCATTCCATCATGCTCAGCTACACGCAGAATAGAATAAAAAGGTATTAGAGTACTTGTACGCTTTCCTAAAGTCACAAAAATAACTAATGTGGCACTGCAAAACAGGAACATATTTTTGCACAGCAAATCTAATGGTTCTGCTCAACAATGAATACTACAACAGAGCTCAAAAATAAGCTAGAAATTCTGGCTGATGATATCATGTATTTAAACATATAAAAGATAATACACAAGTAAGTGAGTGCAGTGGTATGGACAGATCAATTTACAGTGTTCTAATTACTTCAGATACTTGAGTAAGGTTATGATTCTATCTACCAAAACTCAGTGGAAGGACTGGGGACTTGGGCTCTAAATTCTGCAATACCTTGTGATATGAATTAGTTGCTTCTCCCCTAAATATCACAATCAATAACCTCTACACAGGCTACAACATTGGCAAAAAAACATCCATTAGCAGAAAATTAATCTTAACTGAATTACTTGAATTAAACATACTAAAGCATGTTTTGAGACTATGCTGTATTCAGTTGACTTCTTTTAATGAAATTATCAACATGCAAAAAGAATCTTATGTATATACACACACACTCCTCTCTATTTTCATTAAATAATTTATTTTTCTAAATGTGTCTTCAAAATTGATAAGAAACTGGAGTTAGAAGAACATTTTGTAAACAAATAAAGAGATTCCAGATAAGACCTTAAAGGTATCTTGGCTACAGATCCCATAGAAAACACAGACATGCAGAGGTAACGTTGTGGGATCCCAAGTAATATCTCTTTGTTTGGATGATCCTTCTACACTTACATAAATTGTTGTATAAACAGTTCACATTAATGCTTTTGACTAAAACCTTCAGGGCAAAAGAGATCTAAGTTCCACATATAAAACCATTACCAGGCCTGGTTTTTCCTCTGGGTTTTGTGGCAGTAAAATAATACTGACTGCAGTGGTATAATAGGATGCAACATGGTATTTTAGCTTCAGAAAGCATAAAATCTGAGCAGCATTCAGATTTTACTGTGAAGAAAAACAGTGGAACTGAAAGCTTATTCAACAAAAATTTAGAATATGTGGATTTTTCAGTGGCTTCTTACTTCTCTAAAATAACCTTTATAACCGTAACATTTCTAGTATGGCCTTTATGCTTGCACTTCTAACCTAAAGTCTTAAAGACTTCAACAAAAATTACCTTTTGCTTTTCTCTATAATCTTCACCTTCAAAGTTGTATAAGCTCATCTCTGTGTCCATAGTGAAATTTCGTAATGAGCTCTCGCCCATTTTCTGCAATCTTTCATTCATTTCAGCTGTCTAAAATACAGAAAGATACTTTTAGACTCACTCAAGCTGTTTTGTTTTTTCTGGAAAAAAACAAACCCACCCACCGTTCATCATTATTAAAACATTCTCAACGTCTTTCTGCTTTAAACTTCTACTTATATTTTTCTTGTAAGGAGAGACAGCAATAGTGCTTTTCAGTTTTGAACAATCTGACTCCTAGATTTTCCATTAAACTAAATTTATTATGCTGGGATTTAACCCTACAAATGTATGATTTAACTTTTAATTTAAATGAAATTTATGCCCAGCTCTTTGGAGCTGAAATAGTAGTTAATTTTTCCACAGAGCTACTCATTCCCTAATAAAGTTCCATAAAGTTTTTGTGTCTATTAAGATACAGTACATACAGTCTGGGCTTTGAAAATAATTGTAACTCACTAATTCTACTCCTTCAAAATTTTCATAAGTTTTAAAATATTTAGAAGTAGTAAAGTAATACTTGGGCATAATCAGATTTAATTTCTATTTCGTGCATATATATTTAATGTTTGACACATTTCAAACTCTAAACAAAATTGTTCTCTGACCTTTTTTTCACCTCTTTCTAAAATAGTCGTTATATCTTCTTCTGTCAGCTCACTATCTTTGGAAGCAAAAACATGTGTGGCTCCATGCCTGATCATCTGCAGCATTTCATCTTTCGCCAGTTTGTTAGACTGTTGGTCTATAAGCCTTCCTAAAATTAGAAGAAACATGTTGAGAGTTATAATACGAGAGTTCTAGTAGGACCATACAAGCAGTGGATTTTTTTTTGTTGTTCACTGGCAGAACAAGAAAGGAAAAACAGAAGAACAATGCAGAAAAAAAATTACATTTCACTTGAGCTGAAAATAAACAGAAATCGGGAACTTTAGGGAAAATTAAAAAAACCCACAACTTTGGATCAAGCCAAACAAAGAATGTTTCCCATTTTGATAATCCAAATTTTATGGTTTAGATTTTATTCTTACGAAGTTAGCTGAACTTTTAAGACCAAAATCTTATCTCAAGATAAAAAATGACAAAGTATTCTGTAATAACCATTAAGCAGTACTTAAGATTTTTCAACATTCACTTCACTGAGTCCAACCCAAGTCTCTGAAGATTTTTCCCCAAAATTGTAATTTCTGTCCCAAAGTTTGACTTTTCTTATCTCATTTTTTCACAGACCATCAAAATTTTGATCAGCATCTTTTCAGTAGCCCACCCTTTTGGAAATACAACCAATCTTAAAAAATTAGAGAACCATAGTTTTTGGCAAACTATTCTTACAAGAGCTTCTAAACAAAGACACACAAAGCAGTCTTAATGTTCCATAAATTCATGTGCGGCAAGAAGCATGTCTATATAGTTACTTTTATCTGTCATGGAACATTCCTTTTTTTCTTTTTTCTTTTTTTTTTTTTTGTTTGTTTGTTTGTTTTTAACAGATCACAACAGCCAAGTAACATCTATTCAGCTGTAGCTTGCTTTCCTCATTTAGAGTCTTAGTATAAGCTTACACCCACGTTATTTAGGAAAACAGTTTTTTTCAAAAATTTCAGCTGAATAAATGAGTAACTTACACATTATAGTTTCTTAGGTTGATTTAGTGTACTGCTATTATACACAAGGCCTGCTTTCTCTCATACTGTACATTTGTACAGTTATTTAACCCATATTTTAAGGGACTGAACAATTCTGTTGCAGACAAACATATATAGCACTTGATACCTTGTTGTATAACTATAGAGTCCAGTCTCAGTTTTATTTCAGCTCTTTCTACAATCCTCTCTTCAACAGTATTATCAGTGATTAGTCGAAACACCCGTACTGGTTTCTTTTGACCAATACGATGCGCACGATCCTAACAAACATAAATCAATGAGTGTTCAGCAACAAAAACTCACAAGCAATAGACAGTTAGCTTGCAGAAACAGCAGTTGGAAACCAGAGTTATTTCTTGGTTCCTTACTTATTCAGGAGCACACAAAAATGTAAAACCAGCAAAGTAGTATTTACTTGTATCTGACTATTACACCTTTCAAGTTTGGGTCATTCTATAGCAATAAGTGCATCTACCTCATTGTAAATGGAGATAACTGAACATCTGTCTAGATTGCGGTTGGGAAGTGGAGATACAAGAGTACATACATACACACATCTGCCCTGCTTTCAAACTCATTCTCTCACTTGACATAGGTATTGAAACTTTGTCATCCCTGGCTTGAGCATATTCATTCCATGGACAAAGTCCACGCAGCCACAGCTTCAATACTGTAGTTGTCCCAACCTACATTAAGGCATCAATACGCAGCTTGCATAGTACAGGTACAATACACAGCAAATGAGGTTATATAGCTAACACACTATACTTATTTGTAACAAAACGTGTTTATTCTTGTTAGAAAACATGAATAAAAATATTATTTTGTCCTCTTAAATAAAAGTTAAACAACTGGTTTTCAAGCTGTTGGTACCAGGATTTTCTGACTGTCCTTTAAACATGAGTCATTAAAACAGTTACTGTCCTGCACAATATTCATTTCTTCTTGTAAATCCTACTAAAGCTCATACATCACACTCATCAGTTTCCAGGAAGTCAGTCTACTATTGGCAGTCAGCATGCACATGGAAAGGATGAGTTATTCACAGTAAATATTTGATGTGTTTCAGTGCATTAAAAAAACACAAACCAAAGAATAAATACCCCACAGCCCAATCATGCAAGAAGGATGTGAGTTCCATTCCACATGAAACAAATTATAGGCTTGATCTTTTGATATTCAGCACTCAGAAAGAGAAGATTTTAGTATGATTAACATAAGATAAGGGTTAGGTTTTTTCCATAGCATCACCACTGAATGATTTTAGACTTATGCAGAAACAAGGTAGGTTGCAAAAGTATAAGCTTCCCAAAAGGAAGGAATATAGAGCTGCATGCTTTTAATTAGTTGCTATTGTTTTGGAAACAGCCCACTGTTTTTCATTTACTGTCATCTTCTGAAAAGACAGAATTAAAAATAATTCTATGCATTAACAGTATTTTGACAGAAGTAATTATTTCATAATTGAATAAGATTAAGACAGATGTTTACAGAGAAAAATCTACAGCTTCTTCCACAACTCTGTTCATGCCCTTTTTATGGAATTCCTTAGTTTCTCGGTATTAATACAAAAAGCAAAGAAAAATAACAAAGCCTCAAGTTCTCAAAATACAATGGCAACTTTAACAAATGAATGTGTATTAGAGAGTTAACTCACCATGGCTTGCAGATCTACTTGAGGATTCCAGTCTGAATCATAGAGAATAACCACATCAGCAGTTGCCAAATTAATTCCAAGACCTCCAGCTCTGGTACTCAGCATGAAAATGAATTTACTGCTGTTGGGAGCATTAAATGTGTCTATTGCTTCCTAAAAGGAAAAAAAAAAAAAAAAGTGTCATTAAAGTACCAGTTTTCAAATAAGCTTCCAATAAAGTTTCTTGGGAATTTACGGAATTTTTATACCAAACCAATTTGTTATATAAGTAAGAAACTGTAGGTTTGCATAGGTGGAAAATTCCATTCTGAGACCACAAAATACTACATTTTTCATTTCATTGAGCAACAAATGAAACCTAATTTATTGTGGACTTTGGCTGGAAAAACATATAGCTTTAGCAGCTTTTAAATACTGTACCATTTTTGCTTTACTTTAAGCAATAATCTAGCTACTTTTATAGATAAGAATTATAATTTCTTTATAATGTAATATGGAAAACAAAGAAATTTCTTGTTTATATACAACTTTCTCACCTCTCTTTCTTCATGTGGTGTCTGTCCATCAAGTCGGCAGTACTCATATCCACGCCACATGCAATAGTCTTCCAAAATATCCAGTAGGCGAGTCATCTGACTAAAAAGTAGAACTCTGGAACCTGACAGAACACAGAAGGTTTTGTCACTGGCTTTAACAGAGCATACTATAGAGCATGAAATATTCTGTCCTACACCTAACTTATTTGAGTAAGTCTTCTGAAGCTACTTTTCTGGTATCGATTTAAGTTCTCCTCAAGACAGGTTATTTAAAAGTTTATACAGAAGAAATACACAGATAAAGAGACAGAACACAGAAAACCATAGTAAGGGAAGTGGCTGACAACGTATGTGCCCAGACAAACTAATCCTATCATCACAAATTTTCTTAAAGACAGCAGAAGGGAAGCTCTGCTCTTCCTTTCCTTCCACTTCTCCATATCACTAGTTTTCCTCATTGTTCCTGCAAGTTTACAGAAGAATTATTCTCAACAAAAACCTCACTGAAAGTAATGAATGCATTCACTGGAGGAAAGACAGGAATGAATCTACGCATTTTCAAAGGGTAATTTTACTTACGAGCATTCAGATCACTCCTGTTCATAAACAGTACTCACCTTGCTCTCTGAGTTTCGCTAGCAGTTTATCCAGAACTAACATTTTACCACTGTTAGTGATGAGATGTGTGTCAGTGGTGTAAGGAGGGCCTGGCTCAGCACCATCAAATAAGTAAGGATGGTTACAGCATTTCCGCAGCTGCATCAGAATATTCAGCAGACGCATCTTATCCATTTTCCCAGCTGAATTCAGGATATCAATATCTTTCATCAGGATCCTTGTATACCTGAAGTTTTACAGGCAATTCTGAACAACTCTCCATTTTCATTTGATATATAAAACATGAATGAAACCCTGCAATAACCCAATTACTTAATTCTAAATGAAGGAGTTTGCTTTGTTTATCTAATAATGAGCTATGTTATTGGGATGAAACTTGGCAAAAATGTCTGACTGATAATAAGGATTTATAAATCCATACCTAAATATGAAAGGCAATTTGTCTGTCAGTGGCAATGATCTGTCATTTAATGGATTACCTCACACTTCCATTTTATGACTACAAAGTGGATTAAAGATATAATTTCTTTGACTGAAGCTGCTACCTGGGCTCCTTTTCTCACTTCTCTTCTGGGTATGTGGCTCCTCAAGGTTTTATTTTAATTTCAGCTCAGACTTTTATTGGCGTATAGATACTTGGATGAAAGGAAGAACTTAGTATGTTCTTTCAAATAAAATTAAGGAAGGAAAAGAAGTTTCTGCTTTCTTCGTCCCAACCCTTTCCAATACCCTTCCTTAGCTGTTTTTAACTCGTGCATCTTTAAGAAAACAAAAAAAAAGCCCCAAAGACATCTATAAATAGATTTCTCCATCTGACTGTCTTACCTGCAACTCAAGAAAAAAAACAGTGTGAAGAGCTGTAGTGTTCTTCATCAGAAAAGAATCTTACTTTGATGTAAATAACTCACCATTCCCTCTGCATTTTGCTGAGCCCGAGATAAATTTTTACTTCCTTCTTTGGAGGCAAACTCTTTTCTACTTCAGCTTTTATGCGACGTAACAAAAATGGCTTCAAAACCTATGCAATTTAAGAGTTTTTCCACAGATAAGTTTGTAACATTGATTGTCTCAAACACAAAACTAATAGATTCAAATACGTGGTATTATTCAGAACTAATCAGTACCTATTTCTGTCATGGTGACTCCTTCAGAAAGATTCAGCTAAACCTCCAAAAGGAAGCTGTCCCACTAATAGGCTAAAGTTTGCACATAAATACGGAACACTACATGAAGATTACCATTATTCAGCCCATTTGTTACCCTAAGCAAGGGCCAAACCCATAAGCTTATAAAAATGTATTTATTACCTTGAAACATAAGCTCTGTTTCATTTCCACTAGCAGCATACACAAAATAGACCAATATTTCAAAGATAAGCAATGCATGTTGTATTTCCTTCTGATTTCTTTTGTTACTGTATAATGAAAAACGTCTTTTATCTCATGCACAGTAAAACAAAGGTAAAGGCATGCCTTTATTCAGACCAGCATGACATGCATTATCAGTATACTATTCACAATAATAAATTGCTTCAAAAAGACCTCAAAATTCTTCATTTGCATATTTTATGTGCAGATTTTGTCTGCTTCAAACAGTAATATTACAAAAAGCAGTATCTGTAACAGTAAGTTCCAATATTTAATTTATGAAAATTCTGCTGGGAATTCCTGTAGCTAAATACCTTTACATTCATCTTCTCGACTTCAAGATGAAGGGGGAAATAACATGTTTTTCTTTTTAACCCTGTGTATACTAAAAATGACACATGATTACAGCTTTAATTACTTACAGCATGAAGTCTTTCTACAAGTTTCTGATCACCGAGACAATTTTTAGTGTCAAACCACGAGTCAAAATCCTGTGGTGAGAAAAAGCACAATTGGTATGAACAGTTTATCATCTGTAGCTTTAACAGACACATACTGACTCTTTCATTCCAGCTAAGAGTGGCATAAATCTTGAGACAAATTACTTCTATGAGTGGAAGAAAAATCAGTATGCAATTCTGTTTCAGCTTCCCAGCACACTATAATATTCAAGTCAACTCAGTAACTCCACAGGAAAAAAAAAAATACTATTACTCTGCTTCATTTACAATGGTTTTCCATGCTCATCAATGCAGCGTCAAAGTTTTTCCCCTTAGTGCTTGTATCATGATGGGGCAATAAGGTGAAAAAAGAAAGAGAAACCAGAATCCTTAAGTAAATTACATGAACAGAGCAAAACCAGTGAAAGCAAGCAATACAAGTACAAGAAAACATTAACAGCAAAGGACAAGAAAGACGTCTCAAGTTCAAAGTGAAAAAAGCTTACACCTATTTGGATGCTTCATATTCTTCATTCTGTGTTGCTTTTCCAAATTTTCTTCCATTTTGCATACTTCCTGAACGATTTAGAGTGTTACCTTTGCTATTACTGGCCTGAGGCCTCATCTGCACTAACAGAATCCGCTGTTTTAACTAGGTAGAGCAACAAAACTAGTCTACAGTTAGGGAAACCACAGAGCTTCTACTGAATCCAGGTCTTCCACGTCATGTCTCTTACTAGGCTGGTCTTCTGCAGAAAGCAGCCTGGGAATCAAAATAATAAGAACAAGACTGTACTTCCAAATCTCAACTTACATCTGCAGAATTGAAGACATCAGGTAAAAGAAAATTGAGTAATGCCCACAGCTCGTGGAGGTTATTCTGTAAAGGAGTTCCCGTAAGCAGCAATCGATTTGTTGTCTTGAACTCACGTACGATCTCTGACAGCTAGAAATACAACAAATAGTCATCATTATCATGCACATTTAAGCATAATGAATTTTCATCAGTTTCTGAAACCTGGAACAACGTCAACTAAACTTACAGACAGTGAGCTACCTATCAAATTTATGTTTACCACACAAGAGCTTATGGCTTATTTAAAAAAAAAAAATACCACATGCAACACTTAAAAATCTGCTACAATCAGATGGAATTTTTGGTGTCAAACTAGCTTCAAAGTATCACATAATTTTGAGTTTACCTTAGACTTCTCATTCTTTATTCTGTGGGCTTCATCAATTACCAGGTACCTCCAGTTAAATTTTTTGAAGACTGATTTCTCTTTAATTACCATTTCGTACGATGTAACACAAACATCCCATTCACCAGGCATCATAACATCACGGATAAAAGCAGCCTAAAGCAGAATAATTGAATTAATAAACATTTATAAACATGAAGAATTTGTATGAAATTCAGTGAAACCAACCTCTGCCAGACTGATGCCCTAAGCTAGCACACAGAAACCGACTCTAAAGCACCTTTTCAGTAACAAAGTTACTGTAACAAAAGCTTTCAATCCTTTGTACTTCAGGCACAGGCAGACCATCAGCTGGGGTTAAGCAAAACACAGATTTTCTCTTATTCAAAATTAAAAATTTAGTCTTCAGCATAATTTTTCAGTAATTTAGATATAGTATATACTACCAATAGGGAGAAAACCCACCAAACTAACTAGTCCAAAGACACAATCCACAACACAACTCATGGAGCCCACTCCCATCTTCTCTCTTCCCTAAAGATCTCCCTCCTCTGCCCTATCTGTAGTTTGTAAGGGATGCATATCTAGGCATGTAAATCCTTTCACATGAAAGAATATAACCCTATGGAAAAGCCACAAATTCAGGTCTCCAAGAACTTACTTAGTAGGGTACACAGACCACCCCAGCTAGTAGGGCCAACAGAACTGTTCAAATCCACAGCCTTGAAGAGCAACCTAATAAAGGAGTGCTCTGTACAATACTATGCACTGATTTATAAATGTAAATGTAAGCTCACAAGTGCTTTAGACACCATGGAACTGAGACATTAAATAGAAAATGAGGTAATGAAAAGTTATGACAATACAAACGTAAGATTCTGAAAGCACAGAAAGTACAAAGTGAAGGTGCATGCTTCCCTGCAACACAATCTTAATTTCATTCCACAGAACTAGCAATAAACACATGGTGGGATAAATATGATCAGGCTTCAAATGAAAACAATCTGCAAAGAGCAATACAGTCAAATTCAGGACTACAGCACCAGAGGGAACTGTCTAACTCACTGGCAGAACCAGCAGAGATTCCTCTCACAGAATCATAGAATCATTTAAGTTGGAAAAGACCCTTCAGATCATTGAGTCCAACACTACTACACCCACCACTAAAGCATGTCCCTAAACACTATGTCTACACATCTTTTAACTACTTCCAGGGATGGCAACTCAACCACTTCCCTGGGCAGCCTGTTCAAATGCTTGACAACACTTTCTGTGAAGAAATTTTTCTTAGTATCCCATCTAAACCTCGCCTGGTACAACTTGAAGCCATTTCCTCGTCCTATCACTTGTTGTAACAACTCTGGTTTCCTCAGCCACTCCTCGTAAGACTTGTGCTCAAGACCTTCTTTGCTCTTCTTTGGACATGCTCCAGCACCTCAATGTCTTTCTTGTAGTGAGGGGCTCAAAACCGAACATAATATTCGAGGTGTGGCCTCACCAGTACCATGTACAGGGGGACAACCACTTCCCTAGTCCTGCTGAGCACACTACTTCTGATAAAAGCCAGGATGCTATTGGCCTTCTTGGCCACCTGGGCACCAAGTAAAGGACCCAACACTTAGCCTTACTGAATCTCATACAATTGGTCTCGGCTCATCAACCCATCCTGTCCAGATCCCTCTGTAGAACTTTTCTACCCTCAAGCAGTAACAAGCAGCCATGTAATCCATATGAAGAGCCATAGAACTCACAGAACATCCAGCTCATTGATCTCCTTCAAATTAGAAAAAACACCCTATATCTATTTTAAGGCCTCCGCTATGGAAGATGAAAAGCTCTACAACAAAATCCTAGTTACAAGGCAAGGTACATAGGTTACAGGGACATAAGACACAAGTAAAGAGTAGGAGAAGTCACATAAAAAAAGTCAAGGAAGAGGTGACAAAGTAAGGGCAATAAAGTGAATAAACACTGTCACAATGCAAACACAGAAGAGATCTATAAAACAAAAACACCACAGATGCAAAAATCAGAGAGGAAAACAACAGAAAAAGAGGTCAGAGACCTGTACATTGATTCCAGTCTATTATTTCACCTACTGATTTGCATTTTTCCCTCATAGTTACAATCATGACATTTTGCATTTTCAACACTAATATAGTTAAAGATTACTAAAAAACACTGTAATTAAGGAAGTAGCTTCGAGAGAATTCCACATACCCAATGCTAATTTTTGATAAATAATGTGTACATCTTTGAAATGTAGAGCACTTACTCTGGCATCTTTATCTCCAATAAGGCAAACAGCACGTAATGATGGAACCCAGCGTTTGAATTCATTCATCCAGTTGTGCAAAGTTGACTTTGGAACCAGGACCATATGTGGCCCAGGAATGTTACGGTAATGCTTCAGGTAGCCTAATAATGCGATTGTTTGCAGAGTCTTGCCAAGACCCTGTATTGACAAAGAGGAGGGGGGAAAGAAACCTGCTGAAATGGAAGACCATACAGGAAGCTTCAAACAATTTTTCTAATATATAATTCTGCCACTTAAGTTGTTTAAAGCAAACTACACAACAAATGTTTACAGTACAGTTTCTTTCATTGCGTTACAATTCCAGTTGTGAAAAATCTGTTGCAGAATGATGCACGCTACTCCATATACATTAAATACTATATGCACTTTAATGTTGAATTTTGCTCAATAATTGCCACAAAAATTCCAAAAGATTACTGCTTACCATTTCATCTGCCAGAATGCCATTAACACCATTTTCATACAATGAGATCATCCAGTTCAAACCTCTAACCTGATAATCTCTTAGTGTTCCTCCTTTCACATCTGTAAATGTAAGATTCCTCTAATTAGAAAAATACTAAGTAGAAAAATTTAATTTTAATTGTGATCTGCTCAGATTTTAATTACATCAAAGCTATCAGAAAACTGTCAATACAGTACTTACATGAAGGAGACTCCTCAAATCGAATACACACATTAGATGTTTTTCGACTCTCTGACAACAGCTCTTCATCTTCTTCTTGCTCTGTGCGCCTGTGACGATAACTAAAGAAAGAACCCAAGATTAGTGTTTATATGAAACAGTTTCAAAACAGTGACTATAAATATCAAAAGTGACAAATTATCACAAATTTTTGTCACAAAAGTGACAAAAGTGACAGAAACAATCATTGATCTACAACATGTGTGTTCTAGTACCCTGACCAAAATCATATCCTATTAATAAGTTATTCTTTATGGTTCATTACAGCTTTAATTAGAAAGTCTGATATGTAACCCTCTCCTCCAGAGTGATAACTACACTCTGACAACAAGTATCAACTGGAGAATTTACTTTAAAACAGCATTCCAGATCCAAGGTCATAATAATGTTGATGGATCAGCATGTATATACCAACCAACTTTTAAAGAAATTATGGTAACACCATTAACAGGAAAAGTTCTGAACTTACTTAAAGCACAATCACTATGCTACTAACTACGTTAAAAGGCATAATTTGTTTGAAAGTGTAAGAAGTTGGAAATAAAAATAATACATACTCCCCAGCTGAAATCAAACTCTGTTTTTCATCTTTCTTCATCCGTGGCCGTCCCAGCTTGACTTTCAATGGAGAAGTTGGTGATTTTTGTGCTGCAGGCTGAATAAAATGTGCAAAAAGTTCCGTCTGCTTCAAGAGGAATTCAAACCTTTTTGCTCGATCTGCTTTCTAGTTTCCAAAGCGGGGAGAGAATTAAAAAAAAAAAACCACACAATAACTTTTCCTCATTAAAAAATGTATTTTTATCAAGAAACAGAATTCAGACACTTGTGAGAACAATTTATATGAGGAAAGACTGACAAAACCATCTGCCTACTATTAGTCAACTCGGAGGGCTACAAAATAGCTCTTGACCTGCTTCAGCTTACAGCTAAGCATGAATTGCACCCAATTGTACTGTGATTCAAATGATCCTTCACGAATACCATAGCAATCTGGAAGATGCAGCAGGACTTGATAACCGTATCCCAGCAACTCAACCCCACTCAAAATTCAAAGATTAGTAAAACAACCCAAAACCAGTTTACTTGTATGGATTGCTAAAGTCTGCATGGCACACCAGCAAATTTGAAGGGATGCTTTGAAGGACTGTCTACAAAAGATAAAGAAAAAACAAAGGTTCTGACTTATAGCAAGGGATGAAATCTTAACCTTGCTCCAGTCAGTGGCAAAATTTCTATCAGCTGCAAGGCTACCAGGATTTGATCCAAGAAAACAACGTGATAGCTCTGCTTTCAGAAGTATGATTAAAGTAAAGGATGCACCAGCTCAATACCGCTTTCACTGAAGTTTGTAAATTTTGCTGTCCTATTTCAAACTTATTGCTATACCAATGAGGCATACATACTTCACTATATAAAACCAGCAAAACATGTCCTTCTCTATATTTAAAAGACAGTACATTGCATAATTTTTAAGCAAAATATGATAAAAGACAAACACTAACTAGCAATGCAATTGTTATCAGTTTCTCTATGCCATTTTTAAGCATCATATAACACTGAACCAGTGAGAGCAATTCTCACATGACCTGATTTATACATCTTGAAATAAACTAGAGAAACGAAACTGTAGTTCTGTACCATAACCTTTATAAGAAATATACAAGCAACAGAAAGCTTTTCTGCAGGTAACTTACATGCAAGTTAAAGTGCTACAACAGCAGTTAATACAAACCAAAGAGCAATAGAAACCAACCTGACGTGCAATGCATGATCTTGCCACAAGAGGGCAATGCATTTCTTTTAACAGCACATCACTTACCAGCAAATAACTTTACAAAGATCTGGAAAAAAATACTAGTATTCTTCCCTTACATTCATTATTGGACTATTTGTGTAAAATAACCTGAAAACCGACTAAACTGTAAATATCAAGTAAAACCTTTAGGAAAAAAAAAATCTAAACGAAGAAGTAAATACATGGGTGTTTATGCTCATACAGGATAAAACCAAATCCATGTTTTGTTGTGAAAGCACTTACCATCTTCTCTTCATATTCTGGGTCAACCTCTTTTTCAGGTCTAGCTGCCTTTGGAGGAAGTTTGAGTTGAAACGGGGGATCATTTTTCTGGAATTCAAATTTTAAACACTTTATAAATATCAGCTTCCTCACTTACTAAAGCGAAAAGATATCAAACTGAACCAACATACACACTGCAAGATAACCATGCTACTTTGAAAAAAAATAAATTATCTCAAAATCAAGTGACTGCATTTATCATATTATTCCACCCAAAGCAGAACCTGATTATCCATGATGAAACTGAAGAGAAGATATGACCAGGTAAAATTTAAGTTGAAGATTCGTCTCATCCTTATGTTTATGTCTACAAATAGGATGCAAGTTGAAAACAGTGACAGAAAGCACTGAAAGCTGATTAAGTTTAATTTTTCACAGGGACCTTGCTTTAAATGCAAAATTAAATTTAATATCTTGAAAAGAGATTTAAAAAAATTAAATGTGATTTCTAACTGTAAAATTCCTAACTGTAAATTCTGACACTTGCATCTTGGTTGGGTTTGGTTTGTTTTCACTTCTAGATGAATACTCAGAGTTTATTTGGAAATAGAGGCTTAACTACACTTAGCCATATACCTAGGAAGTGACACAAATTAAACAACCAAATCAACCCCTGCAGCAACCACTGCATGGTATGCTCCTAAACAGTTAATACAGAACTACCTCATTTACTATAAATGAAAGAAATTTATGAAATTGTAACAGAAATGGCTGGCTTCAGTAGCTTATGAGATTCATTTCTGTCTTCAATTCCTAAACTCAAAGCTGGTTTCCACAACTTCAAATGCTACATTGTTTTACATATTAAAAAAAAAAAAAAGCACTGGCACTGGATAATCTGAAAGGATCTGCCGAAGTGCATATCTGTATAAAATGTAACACAACAGTCTTAATCTGACAAGTGCTTTAAGTATCAGCCTACTAAAAATGCATTAAAATGAAATAGTGTATCTAAACTATTCAAAGTCAAGTAGTAAAACCAGACTAAAATGGGACTTAATGTGTAAAAGTCTGTCAAGCAATATTACACTTGTTTCAGAACTGTTACTGATAAATGTATATGCCAACTTACTCTGTAACTTTAAACACAATCATGAAAATGGAAGGAATATTTTCTCAAGTCAGAGATCACCTTTTCAAGTTTTGGCCCAAAGGCATAATTCTCTGCAAAGATGAACAGTCCTAGGTGGTATAATGAAGTTGTTTGACAATTTAATGACTTTATAAATACAAGAATTCAGCTTTGCAAGGCCAAATGATTATGCTGGAAATAGTTAGCATTAGAAATCTTCTATTCACTTACAGCTTCTTCAATCATATAGGTAATCAGCTCATCTCGGAAAATAAGGTTAGGAAGGGACTGTTAAACCAACACGCAAAAGAGCAAGTCATGTAAATGTGTATATTCAAACCTCCATTATATTACTATATAACATACTCTCCAGCAAGAGAGGCTGCCAGTGCTAATATCAAGGCCAATCCTTCTTATTTAAGTGACAAAATACCCTCCCTAGAAGAAAACAAAATTGACAGTAGGCCATTTCAGATGTCTCCCTCACTTCTCCTACAAATAAATCACATAGATATATGCTACTGAAGAGAGCTGTCTGTCTGCCTCAGGTAAGTATGAAATTTTTTCTGGACAAAGCAGAACAACTCAGTATTATGATAATCCCTTTTAACTGCAAGGTTTCCAAGTAAAATGTAATGCAGTATTATCTTTCTAAACCCCAAGGCAGTTGGCTTTAATGACAGTTCTGTTGTTACCTAGATTTCCCCAGAAGAAGAAAACTTATAGTGGCACACAAATCAAATGTATTCAGAAATAGGTGTGAATCACACACTCCGACTTAAATAAATGAACTGACATATAAAGCAGCCACAGCACTATAAAAATCACATCCTACACCTTACCTTTTAAGACAAAACACAACCCCTCCTCACTGTGGAACACTGATGGCCCCAAAATATTAGAAATAACAAACAGGAGACTGCCAAAAGCTGATGAAAGAGACAAGCAACTTAACACACATGCATGCCAATACCCCTTCTCGTTCTCACAACTTCCAAGGGAAAAGAACATGCTGTAGTTTAACTAAAATACTATTCTGTACTAGTAAAACTACATGGGTAGTAGGGACAAATACCATATCCAAACCTCTTCCTGCATAACATTCCAAGTTATAAAAATCTAGACTTTGCCAATTATTAAATTTTGGTATGAGTAATAATTGTCTCTTACTACCAACTAGACCATGTACCTAATACAACACAGAACCACAAAATATTTCATCAAGTCTGTCAGAATTCTACCCTACAAACTTTACACAATGCATCTTCATCACTTAGCAGGCTGATACCAGGAAACAAGAGGATCAGTAAAAGCCTCAGTGCCAACAACCAGCAAAAAAAGTACTTTCATTTTTATCTCAGGGAGCTACTTGAGAGGCCCCTGAAAACTGTTGTCATTTAAACACCTTACAAGAAACGTGACCTTGCAGCAGTTTCAAAAATAACAGACCCCAAGTACAACAAAGATCCTAAACACTTCCCCTTGAAATCTCTACTAACAGTCTCAGCAGAGCTAGTAACTTCAGGCTGCAAGAGATTTCAATCTAGTAAGTGCAATAGTTAGTCCTAAATTGGGTAGGTCACATGAACATCTAAATAAATGACTGGGAATAAGAACTGCTGCTGCTTTAGTTGACTTTATTCTTGTAACTTATGCTTTTGAGAACTTTAAACAAATGCATTAAGAATAATTAGAAGGACCCCTTTTGTGTTTAACTCACATAAACAAAATGGAAATACATTCCAAATAGCCATTTAGTTAAACACTGTTTTGGTACTACTACAACAAGACTACTTACAGCAAAGTAAAACAGTGAGAGAGGAACAGAGCACAACAGGTTGCATTATATGCCATTGTTATGCAGTTTGTATAAGTAACTGTGTAGCTACATAACAGACCTGTAGCCCAATATGAAGTGAAATTCCACATCTGAATAAAAACTCAAACAGCAGAACTTCTCTTTTTTTCCTTAAGAAACATATTGACCAGTATTGCACAGTTACACAACGTTAATAATACCTGAAACCATTCACTGCTTTCAAATTATTACTCCAGGCAAGTATTCTCTAAACATCCAGTACCAACTATTTATTAGTTGACATGTGTAAAATTTTGCAGAGTAAGTTACATCCAATACAGAAACTTTTTCCCCTGAACAATGAGGTAACAGTGAGAATTACACTGTACTGTATCTCATAGCTGTTTGCATGTATAAGTAATCAAGTACAGAATCAAGCGTTCTTTTCAGGCAAAAATGGACTTTCATCAATTGGAATTAAAAATCTGATTGCACTAATATCAATATTTCTGCAGCTTTCTCCAATATTGTAAGTACACAACACACTGTCATCATTCTTCCTAAGTTTTTAAGAGTCATTCCTCTGGTTAAGTCTTGTCCGGTTTCCAAGGATACCCGAACACGTCACTTTCTACATTCCTTGTGTCTTAGCCTGTAAGTCTTTTTTTTTTTTTTTTTTTTTTTTTTAAAAGCTTAATATTTAACTTTCAGCTTTTATGGTTTAGGTTTTTACAATTAAGAAAATTACATTTTCAGAGATGCACACATAGTCAATATTTTTTTTTTTTTTCCAAAAAATTGAAGGGAGGCGGCTGGCAGCCATACATGTTCTCTTGAGGGGTTTATTCTGCATTACGGCTGCCTCAGCCGGGCAAAGGGAAGGCTGAAGCCCCGAGGGCTGGGACAGCCCGGTTCAGCCGACAGCTCTCCGAGGCAACACCCCCCCTCAGGGCCCTCGCCCCTCCCGGCTCCCGCCGCCCTCATCCCGCTCCGGGACAGCTTCACCTGGGGGCAGGGGAAGGAAAACAACAGGGCAGGGGGACACTACGGAGGGAGCCACGCAGGACTGCCCAGGCCGGCCCTCGGCTGCAGCCCGGCCGGGCCCTCACAGACCGCCGCCGCCTCAGGGCTGGGACAGCGCGGCCTGAGGCGGCGGGGACGGGTCCGCTCCCCCCGCCCACCCCTCGCCGCCCCCGGAGCGGTACCTCCTCAGCGCCGGGCTCCTGCGCAGAGGCCGCCGCGGCGGAGGTGGAAGGCAACTCGCCATCCGAGCGGGCGGCGACATCGCCGGGGTCGGTCCCGGTGTCCATTTTGTGCGCGGCGGGTACCGGAGCCACCGGGATGGGAAAGGGGGGGGG
>NW_015090995.1:11255070-11269182 GCF_001431845.1 Calidris pugnax
GGGGCGGCCCCACCGCCCCAAACAGCGCGCGACCCCGCCCCTCCCGGGCGGATCTCGCGATATTTCTGTGAGAGGGGAGGGGGCTGGGGGCGCGTGCCGTTGCTGAGGTACTTTTCGTGTCCTGGTCTGCTGCTTTGTAGTCTTCAGAGGGCAGCCAGCTTCTGCCTCCTGTGCGACGGGCAGCGTGCTCTCTCCTTCCCTTGTCTTCCCAGACAGGAATCCCTGTGGCCCTGGCATAGATGGGTAGTGGATCCGTAGATAGCCTCCAGGCCTGCTGTGGTGAAAGGAAGCATGGAGGGCTGACAAAAGGATAAAGTGCTGCAGGAGCCAGGCTGTAGAGTGCAATGGCATGGGGGTAGAATAGAAAACTTTCTGGTTACAGTTTTTTGGGACTGATGAGGCCCCACCTCAAATAGCGTGTCCAGTTTTGGGCATCCTCACTACAGAAAAGCCATTGAGGTTCTGGAGCAAGGCCAGAGAAGGGCAATGAAGCTGGTCGAGGGGTCTAGAGCACAAGTCTGATGAGGAGCGGCTGAGGGAACTGGCATTCTGTAGTCTGGAGAAAAGGGAGTCTGAGGGGAGACCTTACAGCTCACCTACTCACTCCCTTTCAGGGAGCTGTAGCGAGGTGGGGGTTGGTTGGGTTGGTCTCTTCTCCCAAATAACAAGCAACAGGACAAGAGGAAGGTGCCTCAAGTTGCACCAGGGGAGGTTTAGATTGGAGATTAAGAAAAATTTATTCACTGAGAGGGTCTGTCAAACATTGGAACTGGCTTCCCAGGGAAGTGGTTGAGTCACCATCTCTGGAGGTATTTAAAAGACAGGTAGATGTAGTGCTTAGGGACTTGGTTTAGTGGTAACTTGGCAGTGTTAGTTTAACAGTTGGACTCGATCGTCTTAAAGATCCCTTCCAACCTAGATGATTCAATGAAATGCCCCAGGCTGTATTTGAGAAAGAAAATCACCTCTTTAACATCTGCAGGTCCAAGAGGTACACATGGAGCTCCCAAAGCAAGAGTAGTTTATTGGAATAAGTTTATTGGAAAACTAATTTTTTTCTTAAGCCACTTGAAATTCAGCAGTCTTTGTGTATTTCATATTGAAAATTACACAAATGAAACCACTCAATTTAGTTACTGTCGATGGGCACATTGCTGACTGCCATTGCAAGACATTCAGATTTTCAGCTGCTGAGCTGTAACTTTGATAATACTGCTAGAGGATTCCAGAACAAGCCTTGAGATGGTAGACTTAAAAAATTGAGAGCTCCAAATCAACCATTTTACCTAGTGATTACCTACAAAGGCATTTTGCCCAGAGGAATAGACGAAACTCTAGCCTTGTAGGCAGAATGAGCAATAAAAGCTTTTACATTCCAGTAAAAAGCTCAATAGCTGCTATCACGATCTTTTTGCATAACTCAACAGCTAAGCTCAGCAAATGGGTTTTTGCAGCTCACGTACACTGCATTTAGAAAGACCTCTGAGACCTCTTTTCTGTCCATACATTGACTCCAATAATATGCCATTTTGTGAAGAGTAACTGTATGTCTGAACTGTTTCCATGACTGCCTGATTACTCTGAAATTCAGAATCTAAGTTATAGCCCAACATAGAAGATTTAAGCTCTAAACTCCCCTTTTCCATGTTGTGAAACAGCTGCAAAACAGTAACAGTGCTGTTCCAAATTATTTGGCACCTTTCTGTGTCTGTTGCATAGTTTGCAACAAAGCAAGGCCCACAATGTCTGCAGTAGCCCTTCCACACAATTTATTTTTAAAAGCTTTGGGAATTACATTTTTCATAGCACAGTTGAGAAGAGTGACATGACTGGTTTTGAAAGAGTACTCCAAATAGCTTTTCCAAGCAGGGCTATCTAGAAAATGAAGCTTACCGTTAGCTATGCAAAAAGTCTCTAAGGTGGGAAAATTCCAGTCTATGATGTCTTTGTTCTTAGCCTTTACAGAAAATAGCTCACTAACCATTTTTAATATTTGGCTTTCCTATTCCAGTTTCAAATGCTTGTAGCTTCTGTTTATGCAAAACCCTCTCAAGTGTTTGTCACAGCTTGCTTTTTACTTGAAATTCACAGGAACATTACATGCTGTACAAAACAATCAAGCTGCTGCTTTCATAAAAGGTTCCCTTTCAAGCTGCTGCTTTCATAAAAGGTCCCCTTTGGATATTTTTTGCTTGTATGCTTAACATTTGCATTTGGCACTTTGCACAGATGTTCTTAGTTGCTTCTCTTAGACTATGTTGTGTACTCCTGTGGATCCACAGGCCATGACTTAATCATACAACAGTATTATCATGTGATAATGTAATTAATTATTAAAAAAAAAAAAGTAATGAAGTGGGTTTTTGTACTTCATATACTATTTTTTATATTTATATATTTTCTAATGTATTTGCAAAATTCTACAAAATTCCTCCAATTTTTTTTTCCTGTGGTTGGGAGGCAGGGGGCTACTTGTCATGTTAAAGTTGTAGATTTAGGTACTAGCTCTGCCAGACACAATCACCAGCAATTAAGAAGGCCCCCTCTGTCCAACTCAGACACTATGGTGAGAATTAGGCTTTCTTGTCAGACACAGAATAAATTGCTTATGCTTAGGCTCACTGTTAATTGCTTTTATATTTCAGAAACTGCTGAAAAGAGTGTATGTAAAGAGTTGATGAGATATGGGTCCAGAGGCATTTTTACTACTATCCAGATAAGACTTTAAGATTTTTGAAATCTTGAACTATGGCTACTCAACCTTTTCCAAACAGGAGACTAAATGTAGCGGTCTTAATTTCTCTAGCACAAATATATTTGGTTTGAGTAACTTTTAAAAATAAATCTTAGTGTTCTGTGGAATGACTTTATAGGCCAAGTTATTACAAAAGCCTCTTCTGTGTGACTTTATGTGAATGAGTTGTATTGGTACCTTCCTACGGGTGTGGATGGAGAAATGTTACGAAATGTTGCCAGTGTGAAAATCCCCCAGGAACTGTAAGCTTTGGAGACCAGTAGACCTGTTGAATTCACAAGAAAATATAAACTCAGATAAACTCTTATTCTTATCAGACTAACAGTCTGCCAAATCCATACAAGGCCACCAGTCAACAGTTTGTGTCTCTCAGACCACAACCAGAAAGTGGTGGCAATGGCTGCTAAATACAAATGAAGCGGACAGGGCTGTGTATACACCTGCTGAAAAAAGAGCAGCCCTTCAAAGACTTTCTGAGCACCTTAGTAAGCAGGTGAGGTTGGCCTCCCAACTGCCGCACAAACCACGTAGCTTAGTGTGTGTATGCACAATAGAACCATGTGAATGCTCTGTGTGGATAGTTATCTGCTCTTAGCAGTAAAAAATTATTCTATGGATAAGAACAGCTTAAATAATAAAAAGTGTCTTAAATATTGGCTGTGGACCTGAAAATCCAATTTACAAGTGACAGTACTGCTGTCGGATGCCACCAGGTGGCAACACCGACCTGTGCTCGCCAGAGGCCGGCTGCGGGAGTCATGACTTCAAGGTGATCCAGGAGCCTACGTACTATTTAATATGAATGCTGCTCAGTCTTGAAACTGATTTGATCAAGTATAGGGAAAAAAAAAAAAAAGATTTGTAAACCATCTTTTACTTGCTGTTGTTTCATTTCTTCTAGAACTGTATCATTTCCTTTCAGTACTTTCCCCCAGATCAGCAAAAGTGTCTTGTTAAGAAGCGCCTTGGCTAGGTAGTAACCTCTGACTTTGGGATCTGTTTACTCCCTTATGAGCATTCAGGAGGCTCTCCATTAAATGCCGTACTCCAAAATCCACATGTACTATGCTACTTATTTCTAGCTTAAATGTACTAGTGATGAACTTAAACCAGAACTGTGTAAAAGATGTTAGCTGTAAGCAATAAACAGTTTTGTAGCTCGGAAACAAACAAGTTCTAGGAGTAAAAAAAGTGCTGTCTCTGTGGTGGTTTTGAGTTGACTTGCATAGTTGCCACCTTTATCTTTGTACCTACATTAGCCTAGCCCAAGTGTGAGCAACCACAATATACTAACCACACACTATCCTGACTGCAGCGTTATGATCTTGCTTAAAATGCTTATATCAAGTGTTGCTATTTAAATATTGCTTATATTAAATACTTCTCTTTTTATCTCAATTGTTAACTGGTTCAGAGTTTCACAGTTGCCTTGGTTAAAAGGTTAAATTGATGACAGGGCTGAGGAACAAAGTGCTCAAGGCCCAGGGACACTCATAGACCCTGGCCACTCTCCCTGCCTGTGGGGGCCAGGAGCCCCCTTAAGGCTCCACCAGCAGTCCAGATCACCAGGTGAGTTTGTGGTAACGAACAGATCCAAGGTCTGGCCAATCCACAGGTCAGAGTCACATCTGATGAGGGCAGCCAGGATCAGGCACAGTCTGGTGATCAGCAGGCAGGTCCAACATTAAACTGAACTGAAGACTGGTCCTTCTACAGCACAACTCAGGCACGGACTGAAGGTCCAGGGCTGAGCCCAAACAGGACTCCTGGGCCTGTGGGCAGGGAGTGTGAGTAAAGGCCCCAGGTGAGGCTGGCCAGGATTATTAAAGCCTGTTAGAGCACTCAGGCTGCTTCCAAAATAATACATCTCTTAACATAGTAGAAATTAGGCAATATTTTCCTTGTCTGTATTTCAAGCATCTTCCAGCCAGTACTGCTCTCAAACAGCCCTCCCTCGGCTCTTTCTGCTGTTCATGTAGGCTCCTATGAACGTGTCAGGGGTTTCCTTGTGTCTCCTTTGTCTTGTTTCATGCTGTTTCTGCTTCTTTCATCTCTTCTAAAATGTAGTTTACAACACAGCCTATCTAACAGCAGTCTGAAAATGGTGGTCTCACTACCTTTTTCCAGGTGGGGTCTCACTCTGTACTGTCCCTTGCAAGCAGTGCCCTTCACCCTAATGTAAGGTAAGCAACATCTGCAAGGCTCACCCAGCAGAAAACTATTTCCCGTCTTTTATAATTTTCCTACTGGTTTAATGCTCTAAACAGACTTGCAGACAGGTCATAAAAATGCCAGAAGTGATACAAGGAAAGCTTGTGGGAGGAGTTGATAGCTAGGGGCAGGAAGGAGAGCGAGGCCTCCCTTCCAGCAACAGCTGGCTGCTGGGATTTGAGTAAACCTGGACTAAGTTCAGATCCTGGCATATAATCAAATTTCATCTACCACCACTATCTTTGTCTCTTGGTTTTCAAGTCAACTCACAGGGTGAAAACCTGCTGCCACACATCTCCTGTGCAGTTTTACCTGTGGCCTGTGGTTTAACATATGTCTCCCACCATTTAAGTTGTCTTAACTATTTAGCTGCTTCCTCATTTGGCCTAAGCTAAAGGAGAACATTGTAGGGAGAAGCTGTTTCCCAAATGTTGTTCCTGTGAATTCTGCTGCCTGGCTGGAGTGGCTTGTTTGGCAGAGAAACTGTCTCTGCCAGTTTCTGTTATTATGTGTTCTGTTGCTGGGAATTCAGAAATGCTGCCTCTGTTCCTATGTCACTGGTTATGTCCCTACAGGTAACTTTGGTTTGGTTATGTCCAGTGGCACAATTACATGCATTCTTGCACTTACCTGTGCAGCCCTGTTTCTTTCCAATCCTTATTTCATAGGTTCCCTTCCAAAGTTTATCTACTCCAGGATTCCAGATTTTTTCCTTCCTTGTAGGATAAGGAAGAAACTGAGGCCTCCCCCTCTAGAGCTTACAGTATAGAAACTACTTCTCTCTTATATGTCGTTCCTTTGTAACCCAGGTTTTGCTGAAGATGTCATTTCAGAGCACGTCCACTGCTGCAGAGCTTTGTGGCAGTTGAGCAGATGAGAGCAGTCCAGCCCCTGTATGATGTAGTTCATGGCTACAAAGAAGTGATTACCTGATTCTGCCTTGGTTACAGGCACAAGCACAAACAAGCAATGCACTCTAATAGGCTTGACATTAAGTATTCTTATAGAAAGAAGGGGCTTTTGGAGGCTTGGGGGTTTTTATTGATGAGTTGGGGTTGGGTTTTTTGGTGCAGGCTTCATATTCATGCATCAGTTTTCTGTACCAAGTTTTCATTTTACCCAACAGTCTCTGGAGTTGCCACTGGGGTTTGGAAATACAAAACCTCGTTCAGCATTGAAAACTATAATAAAATAGCTAATATCTCCTTTGTATGTGGTTCAAAGAGCCGATAGCTGTCCAAATAGTCATTGGTGGTTTTCCCATGTTCTATGCAATATTGCATTTTTAGTTCCAGGTTTTAGCAACCAAAGCTTTCCTGTGATACAGCAAAGGCTTCTAATATGGCTGCATTTCCCAGCCATACAGGCTTTTTGCTAAACATTTTTTCACTTGGTATCCACTTATTTTTTTGGCTGTGTATTGATTTTCTCAGTGGGAGAGCCAGGAACAGTTTGGTAAATTATGAAAGTGAGGAGACTGTCATCTCTTCATGGATGTGCTGAGCCAGGTTTACGTGATCACATTAGAATGCGTTCATTTACTGACCCTCATCAGGAACTTACTACAACGATACCTTAATTGCCTATATGTATACCTGTAGTCCTTAGCAACTTTGAAATTGAACATAGTGGCTCCTTCCCCCCACACCATGTTTCTGTGTTTCTGACCCCTTGCGCTGTTACTGGTGTTTCTGCACATGAACAGTGGGTTAGTTCAAGGTTCTAAAAAGCAAAAATTGAGCCCAACAAAGAGAGTTACTAGTTTTCTCTGAGGTCAGCACAGCAAAACAAGGCAACTGCCCACACACACAAGGGCCGGTGCCAATACAGCAAGGAAACAGACACATGGCAAGATGGAGGGTGGGATTGCTGCCACGCTAATTTGTATCAGTTTAAGCTACCATAAAGCAGACTTTAATCAACAATGTTACAATTGTGTATTCTGTGGTGAACTCCAGATTTTGCCCACCTACAAACAATCATGTCATGCATATCTAGCAATGATCAGGGATTCCGCTGGACGTCACACAATAATTCCTGAGGTAATAAGCTATAACTTTGCCAAAACCAGGAGTGTTGAGTCAAGAGACCCCCTGACTACAAGAGCCTAGTTTTGTTGAATGTGAATGGCATTTTAAAAGTGATTTTAGATCAAAGAAAAAGCTGTCAAAAGAGGTTTTTCCAGCTGAACTAAATCTGAAGCATACTTTGCTGCTCACTGCAATGGCATCCTTTTCTCCTCTAGCCTATGCAGTGGTAATGCAATATTGAAAACCTGTAAATAACTTGCCCATAAAAGAGACAGAATCTTACAAAATTTTGAATATTTATAAGTATCCAGGAAGCAGGCAACTGCAGTATAGCCTTTAGCTCTCTTTTGATGATGGTTGAAATTCTTTCTTCACAAATTCTCTGCCTGAAATAAATTATCTCTTTCTTAAGCAAAAGCCTGTTTCTGTGGGTTTGATTTCACACTATTATCCCTAAACTCATCACAGGCTATTTGTAAATGTAACAGTTCTTGTTCAAAGGTTTTAGCATGCACCAGGATTTCCTTTAAACACAGGAAAAGTGCAGGACACTGTAAAGTAATGCCTCCGTTAGCCTTGCAAAAATGGCAGATGCATTGCATAAGCCAAAAGCCATCATTACAGTTGCCACAGGCTTTATCCTGCTGTGCAAATACTTTAAATCCTGCCATTTTTGTCCATTTTTACTTGCCAGCATCCACTCACTGTGGAAAACTAGACTGAACCTGTTATATTTTCCAGAGTACTATCCATTTCTGCTGAAGGACCTGTTAAACTAGAGTAGCTGGTTTTAGTTTACCTTAGTCTATGTAGAACCTCTTTCTGCCTTTCCTCTCACTCCCCATTTTTTTCTGCTATTTTGCTTCCCTGACTGCCCAGGCCTTCTTTCTTCCTCATCCTGTAATGATTCTTCCTTTTTTATAACAGTCTCAAACACACAGCTGCCATCAAAACAATTCTTCCTTTCCTGCATTTACATTCTTCACACGGGGCAACCTTTTACACACAGTCAGAAATCTAGTCTGTTTGCTGTAATAACCTCTACTCAATCATAATTAAATAAAGTAGTACTTCATTTTTCCTTCAATTACCTAGAAGGGGAGGATGTCTGTTTCACCCACTCTTTTGCCATTTGCATGAAAATTTCTCACAAATCTCAATGTAAGAGGTAGGGTTCCTATAACTCTCAGTAACGTGGTTTGGGGCAACACAGAGAACAGAGGCAGACAGTGTCCCCCATTAATTTTGCTGTGTTCTTTTTCTCATCACTCCAGAGTGTTCTCTGGTTTCAGTAAGAATTTTTTAGGGAAGCCAAGACCCATCCTGTACTTCATGACAAGCCTTCCACATTTGTGAGTCTGAAAATAACTAGGTAGATTTTTTTCACTTAAACATAAAACTACAGACTTCTTTTTCCATCTGTTTCTGCAGGCCTTCCTGAGACCTTTCTTTAAGCTTCACATCCAAACTTCAGGCTGCTCCGGATAGTTTGGTGTGAACTGATTTCGGCAAATCTTCACTTTCAGGAGATTAAAATTAAAATTTAAAAATAATTTGCTATTTCTGATTTGGAAGAGACATGTTATAATATTGATGTCAAATAGATTATTTTGGATTTCTGGGTGTTACAGATTTGACTGTCATATCACCAGAATCCATCAGCTGTGCACAGGTAAATTCCTCTAAATTGCCATATAAAGTTAATCAGTAGACCCTCTCACGTGTGGGCTGAGCAGTATTCATCATTGGTATATGTGAAAAAGGAAGTAGATTTTCCTTACCATTTAAAAGTAATTAAGACAATTAGAAAAGAAATTTTGGCTCTTTAAAAAAAAGCCATCTTCTCTACTTCTGTACCTCCTCCCTCAGCCTCAAAGATTATTTGCTGACCTTGAGGGGCCATTGATAAAATTGCCTCAAGGAAATTTTATCCAAGGAAATCCTCAGAAAAGGGTTAACACTGATATGTATGTGGAGAGTAACAGGCACTACTTGCTTGACCAGCTGTGTAGACATCACAAGATTGTTTACTAGTCCACAAAGAGAAACTGAAAAGTAGCAAAAGCGCAATTTTTAATGTGTGCTTCCCTGATGACAGAGAGGAGAGAAACCTGCCTTCTGGCAAGAGTGCCAGGCCAGAGGTTTGTATCAAAGTGGGGCTCTGCTTATCACCACCCCCACATTAGAAAAAGGCGGTACATTTGCAAGTAGATAGGCTATTCAGCAAAATGCCAGCTCTTTCACCAGTTACTTCCCTGAACGGGAGACGTTCCTATGAGATGCTGGATGTCTGCTGCCGTTTCCCAGAGGAGATCAGTGCCAGAGGGCGTTGGTCTGTTTTCTGAAATGGAGTGACAGAGTTCTCCCTATGTGTCATGAGTGCTTTTGGTAAAATTAGATTACGGCCTGTCCATAACAATAAAGGCCATACCCACATGCAGCTTACATAGTTCATACGCTTCCTGGAGCAAAACCACAGCAACGTTCAACTGTCTGTTTTCTTTTTTTATTTCCACAGTGGCTCCTGCTCCGAAAGCAGGTATCGGACCGTTGGGTCCCGCTGCCACTGACAGCCTCTGGGTGACCGAGGACGCAGCCTGGTCCAGGCAGGATATATTCATCAGCTAAGCAGTGTAGTGCAGACAGGGTTGGCATCGTTCTGTGCCAGTGGTGAGGCTCCAATTTTTGTAGTTAATTGTTTAAGCAACAGCAAATGATGTTGCTCTGATGATCTGTGTGCTTTTCTCTATTAGACCTGATTTGTATGGTGAGGACAGGCTACTGGAAGGAAGAGAAGGGGTTGAATTATCCCCTGTGACTTTGCTGAATTTGTCCTTGTGAATGGGAAGAGAGTGAAATATTTGTCTGCAGGGGGGAGCAGGGTGGTAACTGTCAGGAACAGCTGGAACATATATACTGTGTCATGTCTTTTTGTGATACTGGGCTTTTCTGCTTGCTGTGGGAATGCTGCAGAGGCATGTTAGCATTTTGCTGAGTAAGTGTGGTGCGAGCTCCATATGTAAACAGGGCTCAGTCACTAGATGAGAGAAAAGGGCTGTTCTCCCAGGGCTAGGGCATGCACCTCAATCTTCACAGCCCCTGCGAGGTTTTGTAAATTCAATGTGGGGCTAGATTCTGAGAAAAACACATGCTTGTGGGAATGCCAGTCTAGATAACCCCAGTGTCTCTTCCAGCTTCAACACCTATAAATTTGTGAACAAAATAAATCCTCCTGATGCTTCCCATCCTCAATTAGCACATTTGTTCTTTTCTGTTTTATTAATAGTCAAGTGTTGTTTTTCTCTGAAACATCAGTAGCCTAAGTTAGGAAGGGAGAGGAGTAGACCAGTACTTTCACGCTGAGCAGAGAATTCTTCTTAGGTATTTGGCTGATGTGGGTTGCCATTCAGGGTTAAACTGATCGTGCTTACTCTGATCTTTGCTAGTGGCACGTATGAGGTCAGTCTGGTGAGGACAAACACTCTGACATGATCCAAATAAAGAGAGATTCTTGACATTTGATTAAGACATATCAGAACGTGAGAGACCTGTACAATTTGTATAGAACAGAGAATGATTTTACCTTCTAGGGTTTCAATTTTCTGTTTTACATTTTATTTATCTTTACTTTCTCTGTAATTATGTCTACAGTTCATAACTATGAAGGCTTCTCAGCTTATGACTTTATTCTAGGAAGTATCACATCAAGAAACAAATTCTCTCTTGCCAGTCTTTGAAGGTTTGCTAAGACTGTCTCTGATCTCATATGGAAAGAAAGAGAATTTTATCCTAACTGCAAGTCATTTCCCTTTGGGTTTTTTCAGTGGTCAGTCATTTTTAAGAATATTCCCATAGCTCTCCCTACAGCAGATTTGGAGAGGCAGGCACCACTGGCTGATGTTACTGTTACCAAGCAAACCCCAATCCCTTTCAACTATGCAATATGTATAAAATAAAAGCTTAAAAAGTGAGACAAATAAACCTAAGCAAATGTATGCAATTCTACACTTTCAAGCCTTTCAGCATTGCAGTAATATTAAGAAAATAATTTTTATTTTTCCACTATTTTAATTGGGTTTTGCCAGTGATTTCAGCGTATATATTCAAAACATACTTGAAGTCCGAAACTAAATGCTAATGGATAAATTCAAAAGCGGGTACTAAAATAGAACACCCAAAGGGTTTTGCAGAAATGTTCAGCCGAAATCAATTTTTCTTTGCTCTTCTTTCCCTTCACTTTCCATTCTGTTTCCAGCCTCAGCTCACTCTCTACATATGTCTTCAGCTGTAAGATTTTTGAAACAAAGACCCTGTCATTCACCATTATGATGACAGATTTAAGTAAAGAACTTTATAATTTAAAAGGGGTTGAAAAATATGTGCATGGAGCAGGACAAAAGTGAAATCCCACTTCTTCCATCAGGGCTACATACCATTAATTTTTAAGCCTGCTATTGTCGAACACATAGGTGAGTGACACATTCTAAGCACAATGAAAACCATTAGGGCAAGAAAATAACTTTATTTGCTCTTTTAGTGTTTGGAGCACAAATACCAAGAAGGCACAGCAGCTTTCATAACAAATACGTTAACCCCCACATGCTCTGCTTAATTATGATTTCTGGCTTCCTGTATTTCCCCTGAGGCTACTGGCACCATAAGTAAACTGGCACAGATTTTATTTGTTCTGAATATGCTGAGCTGCAACGTGCAAGTAGTTGGGCAGGTGCTTCACAAACAAGTGAGCCGTTCCAGCAGTGAGGACAGGAGCCGTCTGACAGTGGAGCGACACATATAGCAGGGAACAGAATCGACATACCCCTCCCTATCACCATGGCTACCACTCAGCAGGCTTTTTTTTTTTTGGCAGAAGTGCCAATTTAAGCAAATGCTGATTTCTTATTACTGCCCCTGCATCACCCCCTCCGTCGGTCAGGTATGAGTGTATAGTAGGCCACAGCATTTATCAAATCAGAAAACTAGTCCTGGTCCAGATGGAAAATAATCTCTTTTTTTTTTTTTGACTCATTCTTTTCCAGACAGTCAGTTTTCTGATTCAATTCACCCTGTAGCCACACAACGTTCTGTGCCTGTGTAATGGAGGAGATGGCAGAAGGTCAGGGACGAGTGGCTTAGGAGATAGGGGCTACTGGTGATTTAAGCAGCATTATCACTGACTGCAAGCAAAAATGGAGCCGGAGCTCTCTTTAAGGCTGTGGTTTGGTGTTCAGTGTTTAGATCTGTTTGGCCATCCAGGTTCCTTACCACCCTGACCTGCCCCCTCCCCATCTCCTCTGCTCCCTGGTTATGCACAAGGAACCTGTGGGGGAACCCACCTGCCTGAAGAGTGATCCAGTAAAACGTGGGTATTGTTATCACACTGTAGGGATGACACATGAAATATATCACAATTGATTTTGTTTTGGCAGACTAATGTTTTAAAGCCTTCAGGTTTAAGGCTATCAAATCTGTCAGAATGACACAGTCAAGTCACATGCGGAAGGAAAGTGTGACTTTCCTTCCCTGAATAAGTTCCATGGCTGGATGCATCTCTCCAAGGAGAAGTGTTACAAAGCCTTGTTCACAGACCTGTTATTTAACACGTGAAGTTGTTAAAACATCACTGTGGATAAAGGATATGTGGACCTGAGTGAAGGTGGTAGTAGCATGTCAGCTTGGGAATTAAATAATATTGGAAGGCTGCATGAAAGTCACCCTCAAACAAAAACCTATCTAGAGAACTCAGAGCACATTTGAAATAAAGTGCTTATAGTTTATCCATGACAGTTTTCATTTATGGTGAGATGCTTTTTAGACCAGTGATAATGTAAAACACTAGCAACAGAGATGCAAGGAGTTTATACAGAATTATTTATATCGTTATGTAAATGTACATAGGGTATATATTTATATATTATACATGATTTATAGTACATATACTATCAAATACATGTTGCCACAACATTTTGACTTAAATCTTGAAAGAAACCCAAGCCTGGTTTCCGGTTTGTCAGATCCCAGCAGTGACACTGCAAGCCATTGTGCCAAAGAGCTCCAGCACAGCTATGAAAAATTCTGTGATAATGTGAAACTCTCCCCCAGGCCTCACACTGCCCACCCCACCTTGCAGCCTCAGGCTCCACCGCGTGTGCTGTGCCTCGGCAGAGCCGTATGAGACGCCTCAGAAATTACAGACTCATAAAACCCAGTGAAGAATTACTGCGTCCACTTTAAATCTAAGTCAAAGTTATGAGCAACTTCTTAAAAATGAACACAAGCTGCCCTGTCCTTGACAAGCCAGGAGTTTCCCACCCTGGAGAGAGACACTAACTCCAAGGATATCAGCGACGTTACGCACTCTGAGCTCGTGTTTTTCAGCTGTGACAGTGGAATGGCAGCCTGTCTCCCCAAAGTCATAGAATCATAGAATCGTCTAGGTTGGAAGAGACCCTTGGGATCATCGAGTCCAACCATCTACCCTACTCTACAAAGTCCTCCCCTACACCATATCCCTCAGCACTGCATCTAAACGGCCCTTAAACACATCCAGGGATGGTGCCTCCACCACCTCCCTGGGCAGCCTGTTCCAATGCCCGACCCCTCTTTCGGTGAAAAATTCTTTCCTAATGTTCAATCTAAACCTACCCTGTTGGAGCTTGAAGCCATTCCCTCTCGTTCTGTCACTAATTACCTGTGAGAAGAGACCAGCACCAACCTCTCTACAGTGTCCTTTCACATAGTTGTAGAGAGTGATGAAGTCGCTTCTGAAAAAGTCTGTTTCTAAAAAATCTGCAATGATGCCACCAGAAAAGTCAAGTTTATTCACAGTATATTCATACAGGGGACCGAAAAACCTTTAAATCCACAAAATGGAGCAGTTTGGCAGTCGCGGACCGGGCAGAGGGTGGAAGCTGTGGTGGCCGTTTCAGCGGGGACAGAGGCCGGCAGATGTGCGGGCTGACACCGCCCGTCGCCAGGCCAAAAGCCCTTCTCCCGCCCCCGGGGCCAACCCCCCCCCGCTGATCCCCGACTTCCCCGGGGCCGGGGCAGCCCTCCGGAGGGGTGCTCGCTCCCCCCCGCTCTCCGGGGCCGCCGCATCCCCGCGGCGCCGGGCGG
>NW_015090995.1:11269192-11357425 GCF_001431845.1 Calidris pugnax
CCCGGCCGCCCATCACGTGCTCGGTGTGTTGCATTGTGTTTGCGGCGGAGGGAGGGCTGGCCGTGTCAGTGATCAATGTCATGACTTCCTCCTCGGGCTGGAGCAGTATCAGAGCACAGCTGAAGGAAGCTGATTACTGGCTGGGTTCAAATTGGCTGGGAACAATACACACAAACACACACACACACACACACGGACGGGCGGACACACGCAGCCCGCACCCTGGCTCCCGCGTCGCCGCTCCGCGCCGGGGGGGAAGATGAGCTCAGGGGACGTTGTTTGCACTGGATGGCTCATTAAATCACCCCCCGAGAAGAAACTCAAGAGATACGTAAGTGCAGAGTCTCTGCTAATATAATATTTTTTTTTTTCCCCTCTAAGCTGATTTCGGCATGTGCTCCGTGTCTCGCTCTGCCTTTCAAATGTCTCGCCGGTTTCGGCTTCGCCTTGGACCAAAACAAAAAGATTTGCAAGTCCGTGCGCTGGTGGAGCATTTTAGTTTTCACCGATATTCTTGTGCCCTTTGGAATTAACCTTTCCCGGCTCGTAAGATTATAATGTTTCAGTTGTTATGCAACATATCTTAGGTTAAAAACCACATTACGGTTTCAGTTAATGTTGCCGTAATTGTTCTAACAGAATTGTTGTAACAGGATTTCAGATGTCACTTTTCCAGGGAAGGGCAAGAACCTCCTGAAGAAAGCTAATACTTTAAATTCTGAAGGTCTGCTTTGTTAAGATGCTGTGTAATTTCTATGACACTTGCTAAAGGCAACATCTGCAGTAGTTTTATATACCAGTTTAATATGCCAGATGCAGTTGCTAGCAGGAGGCTTTACTTTTTGTCTGTGATAAAGAGGTACTGGAAGATGCCATGCTGTAAAGTTCCTGCTAGCTGGAAGGTGCCGGGGGCTGGGGAGAAGCAGTGAGCCCTGCGTGCATGGAGAACTGCGGCTGCATTATGTGCAAAGGGGGCCCCTTGTTTCGTTCTGTATCTGCCTGCCTGTTTTTCGGGGAGGGGGGGGGGGGGGGGAGAAGAAAAAAAATAAAAGGGGGTGTGTAGCAAACATAGGAAACTGTATCATTGCAGGGCTGCGAGGAAGGCATTCCGGGTAGAAATAAATGACCCTTTAAAAATTGCTTGGGACGGCATTAAAAATGTAAGCCCGTCGTGGGCCATTTTGCATACTCATTTGTGATGGTTCTTCATCAGGCATGTTGTTACTGTTGTTACACTTTTGGAATCGGTAATACTCATTAGAGTCATGCACTTCTAACCTAACTTACCCCCGAGCACTGCACTGTACTAGAAGGATGCCACCATATGTATGTCACGCTCCCGAGCCATATACGTTGCTTACATCATTTGTCGTATTCACTTCTGTTTATCAGCATTTTTTCTGGATTGCTGATGTGAGCTTTTTCTAGTAATATAAGGAATAACTGTTTCGTGAAGAATGCGGTAGCTATAACTTGGTTGTGTATTTTTTCTTTCCACTAAAAACTAGGAGAAAGGATAATTTACTGATGTTAGAATTTACTTTTAACTTATTCTAAGCCAGAGTTTCTTCCCTTAGATCACATTGAAATTGATCAATTGCATCGACTGCATTTCAATTGCATTGAAATGTCTGAATATTTGCTTTGTTCAGTTAGCATTTTCCAATTCTAAAATAACCACTATGATGTGTCTCAAGGGAGCTGCAAATAAAATATAGATATCTAATTTTTGTTATATTTGTAATAAGAGTACTAATAGCACTGTATAGCAGGCACTAGACAATGTAAGAGCCACTGATTCACCCAGCTGGTATCATTAGTAACTCTGTCAGTGAAGCTATTTTTGATGACTCAATATTCATAAAAGGGCAAAGTAGAGAAAACAGAATGTGATAAAGCTGGGATTTGAAAGCCCCCATTATACAGTCAAGATAATAGTCACAACAGGGGCTCTGATCAGCTAACAAGACTAGTTGCAGTCTGCTCTGTTCAGATTTTGCACTACAAACCTAGGGAAATTGGGACTATGTTATTCTTCAAACATCAACCACTAGATTAGCCAGATCTCTGCAGATTAGGCTTTGTTTTCTGGTTAGGAGGATAAACTGCTCCTTTGTCCAAAATAAAGCAGAAAGAAATCTGCTGCAAGTACAGCAAAGATTAATGTCCTTTCTCATATGGCTGGTTACACAGTGGATGCTGCAAAACAAATGGAAATTGTCCCTTAACCACTGTAAACTATTTTTTCCCACTTTTTATATAGTTTCAGCAGCATGGTAGCTTGTGCATCTTGCACCGGGGTGGTAGATAGTTCGGGCTGAACCACAGTGACTGCTTAAAAACAACACAAGCTTTAAAACAATGACTGTTTAAACTGACTTCAATAGGTGTCAAGTGTCAACCGCTTACAGGAGAATGGTGTTGGCTCTAGTTCTGAACTGACAACATACATAAATCCCCAAGCTTTACACCACCCTTTGTGTTCAGCTGGCAAAACCCATGCTCTGAGCTGAAGCTTTCAGGGAGCTTCAAATGCAGGCTGGCTCTGCTGCTCAGTGGGATCTCTCCTACACTGGAGTGACTCAGTTGCTCTCACGGGCTTGTCTCCCAGTTTGCATTTTCCTGAGTTCAGCATCTGGCCTCTGTAAGGTCTGGCTTCAGGGTCCCTTGTTTTACACACAGATAAATTCTTAATCCTCAATCTATTATAATCACTAAGAAAATCCAATTAATTTCAGTGGAATCTGTAGTTAAAAGACCAGAAAAAGGGATGAATTCAGGTTGTGAGATGGGGGCTGCAGAGGGTCCCACTGATGCCACTGGGAATATTTACAGTGTTTATAAAATTAAACAAATACATATTTGTGAGATTGGAGCCTAAAGACCAAAGTATACCTTCATTTACGCTTGTTCTCTGATGAAAGCAATTAGGTTTTCTGTGCATAAACAAGTCAGAAATTGACTCAAGGTAAACAGAACATTATTTTCAAAACTTTGAAAAGTGAAAAGCAGGTGTTAAGAGTCTGTATTTTTCCTGTAATGTCTTACAAAGCTGATGCTCTTAGTAGCACTATTCTTAGAAGTGTCTTATCATTCCCTAACAAAGGCTGCTCGCTTACATGTGCAGGAAACGAACATGAGATTAATTACCCAAGTGTAACTTTCTGTAAAAACAGAGAGCTTAATGCTAAATGCAGAGAATTCATTAGAAAGGACAGGGAGCTTTCCTTCAGCAGGCAAATACTCTAATAGTGGTCTAACATCATGTACAGTGCTTTTCCCTCTATCTGATACTTGACCCACCACGTCAGCCTACGTAAAGAGGCAGTTGTGCAAGGAGTCTCCCAAGAGAGCATTCTCTGTGTGTTGCAGTTCTTTGTCCCCCAAGTGTGACCTGAAAGCTGTGCCACTCTCATTTCCCTCCTTGGTTCCAGCTATTCTCACTGGTGGGGGCTTGTGGGCCTGAGGGGTGTCGGGGAACCCCCAGAGCTCCCAGGGAGCTGGGTATGGGGCAGGGGCGAGAGAGGAAGAAGTTGCTACCAAAAACTAGGAAGTGGCGGTGGTGGAGGTGAAGTCCATCGTGCTCTAGACTGAAAACGCTAAATTTCAGGCACAGCTTGACACACAGCCCCATGGGAGGAAAACCTGGCCTCACTGGAGAGTTTTTATATTGGTATTAGTGGATCATGAGTACCACCAGCCTCAGTAGGAAACTAGACATCATGGGAGAATCTGCTTCAGGTTTGATGGGTTTTGCTGTGCCTTGTATTAGTGCTGAATATATCCAACTAGGGATTTGGATTAGGCATTCTGAGCCACAAGGGAAAAAAGTGGTTATGTCTGTTAAAATGTTTTTTTTAAAAATCATAAGGCTCAGGATGGTGTTGTTCACATACCTTAATTCTGTAATGTCAGCCTTGAACAGACAGCTTCTGCTACTTTTCATATGGAAATATATCTGCTCCCTGACTACTAATATTTGTTTTCTGTTTATTGGAGAGGAGGGAGAATGGTTTCATGCCCTAGAAATCAAAGGAATTACTATAGCTAGTGCAAAAGTCAGTATGAGGGGAAAAAAGACAAGAAAGAAGGCACAGAGGACGTCTCATGAACTAAGAGACTAGTGCCTTTGAGAAGACACATTGTTCATGTGCTGAGAAGGAGAAAGGATTTTAAACAGGCAACTAATTTCAACCTGTCCTCGAACTGCTGCCCTGTAGTTTGTCACACCTGTGGGGAGCAGCGGTGGGTAGCCAGCTTGCCCTCCAGCTCCTGTGAGTGCCATGCCAGTATTTACTTACCATTAGTGTTAAATTTTGTGGTTTGCAGTAGTAAAGGGCTATGTACAGATGCTTGCTTGTTGTGAGTCAGTGCAGCTCCATTTAAGTCAATGCTGCACAGCTGTACCCCAGCTGAAGAGCTATTTTTAATTTTCAGTACTATACAAATTGATGAGGGAAGACCACTTGCTCAAAAAAAGGCAAGTTTCCCACTTTGCTTGAGTGACTGGATTCTTCAAACATTATTGAAAATCAAAATTCCTTGTCAGCATCTCTAGAACAAGAGTCCAAAATGGACCCCGTGTTAGAAAAATTAGCCATGCGTTTGTTACTGCACATCTTCTTGGAGTGTCTGGCCTGGGAAGACAAATCCTTACTGCACATCTTGGAGTGTCTGGCCTGGGAAGACAAATCGAGGTGTAAATTAATGCACCAGATGCAAAAAGCTACTAAAGCAATGTCCATTCCTGCTGTCTCTGCCCAAGGGGCAGGCAGGCACAGCAGCAAGAAGCTGCAGACGGACAGCTCTGACTGCTGGGGGGATCTGCCAAAACTCTACCACAGCACCCCACTGACAGGGTTTTACAAAGTAAGAGAAGCTAGACGACTTCTCCATTTTTAGCTGAAGTTCTGGTATTTATCAGGAGAACAAATGAGAAGTTACTGGCCACTAAGAAGAAAAAGTCAAGTAGAATTATGGAAGAGTTTACTCAAGTAATAGGAACAAGAGTCCCCCAGCACTGCTACGGGTAGGTGGGATGCAGAGCAGCTGGTGTCAGAGGCAGAGGACACTGCCACCCTCGCCTAAAAGAAATCTCTAAGTGCTGTGTGAGGTCAAGCACTTCTGCTGCTGGTTTGGGATTTGGGGGAAGTTTCCAAAAAAACAACTATCAAAGAGAAAGCTGAACTTAATTTTTGTCCATAAGCCTTTTCATTCCAAAATGCTTCCTACAAAGCCTGACCTCTTGAGCTCTGTCCCCTCTGAACAGAGAGTTATGGCCACCTTTCATACCCTGCTAGAATCAGCATCCCAAACTCATTGAAATAACTGAGTTTATTTAACCAATCTGCGCAGGTTTGTAACTCTGGTTTATAGGCTAAGTGGGAATAGGAGTCCCATGTGATGGAGCAAGTTGTCAGAGCCTTTTAGATGGTTCTAGTTCTAAGTTTTGTACTTAACTTTTTTCCTGATGTTACTTCATTTTAAAATCCAGTGGATATTCTGTCTGGTTTGTATATTAAGGAATAACTCAATTTTGAGAAAATTAAGCCTTTTATATAGAAGCTCCTGTGCTGCAGACTCTTTGTTCCCTTCTCTGCAAAATCCTGAATAAATTGATCTCACTGGTAAAATAACAGCAGAAAATTTATTTTAGGGAGGAGTTTCCATCATTGGCATTAAACATTTGTAATTAGCTAAGTGCAAATCAGACCATTTCCACCACTTAACTCTGTTTTGGTAGGATAAATGAAATGTTTCTTCTAGACCATTTTCTTCCATTTTAACCATGTTTTGGTAGGTTAAATGCAATGTTTAATGAGATAGGCTGACTTCTAAGAAAAAAATAATTTCTAAAAAACACTGCTGTTCTTGGCAACCCGTGTATCAGAATGTTAAGCAGAATAATTTCCCTTGGACTATTTATTTGGGTGGAACCATAATAGCCTTGAATCCCCAGTTTAATCTTTGACTACATGTTTTCAGTGCACAGGAATGTTCAGCTATTGGTTTCTATTCAAAACAGAAACCCACAAGTTATCAGGTCTTTGCATTCAAAAATAGAGACTTAAAAACATGCTAGTTTGAAATGGAGAAGAAAATGTTAGATTGAGTAGTAATTAAACTAGTGATGCAATCAAATATATCTTAGAGGAAAAATCATTACAATTTGTACTTTGGTGAACCCTTTATTGTAGCATGAAAACTGTAATATGGCTAAACATATCACTTCTACCAATAATGCATTAAAAAGCTAGGAACACGTATTATATCAATTTGATAGGTTTGTAGGGAAAAGGACAAGTTTACACCTATAATGTTACTCAGTAGAGAAACAGTTGTTTTATTTGCTTTCTTGTCCTTTTCATTTGAGTTGGAAATGAATTAGTAATGTGATAAGACAAGGAAAAAATGCCATCTTTGAAATGAAATTTGCATGTTAAAACATTACATTCAGCCAGATAAAATAGATTGTCCCTGTGTCATTTAATTGTTGAATAAAATGCAATACTTCAACTTTTTATTTGTTCTGCTTTGCAATATCCTTGACTTGTTTCAGTTTGTGTTGCATCAGAAAAAAAAGTCCACAACAACAAACATACAGCTATGCAAAACTCAGCTTTAAAATCTGCTACAACTTGGTATTTGCTAAAAATAAACAAAAACTGATGTATAGTCTTCGTGGTAGAAAAAGACTCCCTTTCTGAGGCTAACTCATTAGTAACTTTGTAATTGTTAGAATGAGACAACATTAGAATGTTGTCTAACAATTGTTAGAATGAGATTTTGTTATCCCCTTCCCTTCTGATGGCAGAAACTCCACCTGACCCCTGCAGCCAAAACTGCTTTATAGCTTTCCACAAAAGCCTTGAACAGCGCGTTTCAGTTATTCAATATCCTTTCCCATACAGCATTTTATAGAAAGGCAGTAAATTGTCATTAGCTGTGTGAATTTAAAATTACATAAATGAAGGTGTTAATTTCAATGGAACTTAGACTGTCATCTGAAAGTTTTTAACTCATTTTTGATAATGCTTTTTAAAAGACAGTAGTTTCTCTGAGCCCTGTCAGTGAAAAATATTATTCATCCTATGACTCCCACGTTTCAGGGACTGTGGGTTATGTATGTATATTGCTCTTGGACAGAATAATGGCCATAACGGACCCTTTCTAGATTTGCAACGGTTGTAATCTCTCAGCAGAGTCCTTAGTTTGTGAACAATCTGTTTTCACATACCAGACTTACAAACTGTTTGTAGAAGTTCAAGGATTTTACAGTTGTGAAGCCATTATTTCAAGCCAACATGAACTGGTCGTGCCAAGGAGAAGCCAATAGTTCGGAACAAGCGTGAACTATGTTTTATTTGCAGACTTTACAAACTGTGCAGTACAGCCACTAAGTTTACAGAAGTATTGAGTTTATAAATGCTGAGAAAGCTGAACATGTATGCCTGCTTTAAAACTGTGCTTCCAAGATGTGTTGCTGATTCCGTAGAAAAGCCACCGGCATCTAGAGGTGACCGTGTGCTGATAAAATCGCTATGAGATGAGAAAAAAAACATCTGAAGACATGCCAGCTGGGTTTACAGTAGCAACGAAGAAACAGTTTCACAAGAAATCATATGCTGCTTTGCGAAGTGCTCACTGCTATTCCAGCTACTACATCTGTATTGTTTACTAATATTTATAGTGGAAGCCTTGCAAGCTTAAGAAGTTGTATTTTTAATAAGTTCAACATTTTGAACCCATCTTAAGAAAATGATTGAGTTCTCACTGAGGCCTTAGGTTTAAAAATAAGAAGCAACTGAGGGAATTGCTTTTTTGAGCTACTTAGGCACATTGCTCCCACTGACATAGATTTGCAAAATATTTTCCCTGGGTACTCCTCCGACTCCAGGGCTGTTTTTACAGGTCTTCATTGGCTAACTTTCCCTGTAAAACAGTGGGATTTGAACTGTCAGCTGAAAATGGGACTGGTACTCCAACTTCACCATGTGCTTTCCGAACTGTTCCTTTTTGGCAGATAACTCTGAGCATCATATCACCCTTGAGCTATGGATTATAAAATAATGGTGAACTAGTTTTGAAAAGTGAGGGAAAAACACCAGATAAATCCCATCATTATTTCAGTGTCCTCCCTAAACTCCCACTTTTGTCTGTGCTGAGCCTGAGAAATATTCAAGCTGAAACATCATTAAGACAAACAAACAGAAAGGTTAGGGGACAGTCTGGTTGGCACAGGGAGAATAGGCTTTGTGACGGTGACACTGCTTTGGTTCCCCTGTGCATCCTGTCGCATTGGGTTTGCAGACTGGAGACTTAATAATACTGGCTTGTAAAGGGAAAAATAGAAGCATTTATTGAAGTGTTACTAGACTGCAATGCTTTAACAGTTTTCTTATGAAAAATGCGTTCTTTTTTTTCTTTTTGTTTTTTCAAATTCACAACTGAAAGTACTGTTGCTATGTTACTGTAATGGTGTGTAGGCTGCTAAATAAATAGAGGGAGTTTAGTCCATGCCAGAAATAGAAAGCCAGGTCAGAGGTGACATTTGGGACATGTTGAGAAAAAAGAGAATATATAATTATTTCTTTCCTTCCTATCATTCTCTTCAGTCCCATTAACCCCAGACTACTTAGAAGGAAATTACAACAGAATTTCTGGACATGTGAGAGTACTAAACATTGACACCTCTGGAGTTCTGCTAAGTCTTTTGGCTTTGTTTTTTGCAAGATCAAATTTGCAAGGGAAACTGGTAGAACCGTGGCACCTCACACACTTGTGAATTGAATAAATACTTCGAGGTACCACAGGGCATTGGGAACTATTGACAACTGACTCTGAAAGGTGTGCTCAGAAGGGAAAATCTGACAAAGGGAACGAGCTTTGAGAAAATGTGCTCTTGTGAAGCCAGAAACAGGAAATTTGAGTCTATTGTCCTTTTTGGGATAGTTTGGCAGGTTACCAAGGACCAGATATACAAAAACGTGCTTAGGCTCTTGTGCAAGTAGCCCTAGGTACCTGCTTGCACCTTTAGCTGCCTCAACATCTTTGTAAACCTGGCTCATGACTGTGTGTGAGTGCCTTGTTTGTACAGGAGGGCCATTTTTATCCCTCCTCTGCTGCCTGCATATGCTCTTTATGTACAGACCTTAGCACAACCAGCACTCATCTAAGCTCCAGTGGCTGATTCAGTAAATGGTGGGAACTGCAAGCCGCTAACATAAGAACTAGAGCCCAGTCCTCCCTCCATCTCTGTCAGCTGGAGCAGAAGCAGCCCTTATCCTAGGAACGAGCATGGCAGCCTCGTTACTTGCAGACAGCCGCCTCTGACTTAATTTCCAAAATGTTATTGCAGAAGTTGGATGCTCTGGGCTGCGTTCCCCTAGGCACAAAGCTCCTCAGCCCCCCCACAGCCCCTTGCAGGTGTCACTGTGGGTGTGCACAGCACCCTGATCTTCTGGTCCTGCCTTTCCCTTGGCCACGCTGCTCTCTGCCAGCATAGGGAGCAGAGCAGCTGTGAGCTGTCAGACCTTCCCCTAGCAGGAGATGGAATACAGAAACATGGATCAAGCTCACTCATGTGCGAGTTAATTTAGCAGATTTGTAGTTAATCATATCATTAATCATATAATTTTTGGGTTGGAAGGGACCTTAAAGATCATCGAGTTCCAACTCCCCTGCCATGGGCAGGGACATCTTCCCCTAGACTAAGTTGCTCAAAGCCCCATCCAGCCTGGCCTTGAACACCTCCAGGGTATGGGGCATCCACAGCTTCTCTGGGCAACCTGGGCCAGTGTCTCACACCCTCACAGTAAAGAATTTCTTCCTAATAGCTAATCTAAATCTACCCTCTTTCAGTTTAAAACTGTTACCCCTCATCCTTTTGCTACACTGCCTGATAAAGAGTCCCTCCCCATCTTTCCTGTAGGCCCTTTAGGTACTGGAAGGGACTGTAGGGTCTCACTGGAGCCTTCCCTTCTCCATCCTAAACAACCCGAACTTTCTCAGCCTGTCTTCATAGGAGAGATGCTCCAGCTCTCTGATCATCTTCATGGCTCTCCTCTGGACCCGCTACAACAGGTCCATGTCCTTCTAATGTTGGGGGGCCCAGAGCTGGACACAGCACTCCAGGTGGGGTCTCACCAGAGCTGAGCAGAGGGGCAGAATCACCTCCCTCTACCTGCTGGCCACACATTTGATGGTGCAGACCAGGATGTCGTTGGCTTTCTGGGCTGCAAGCACACATTGCTGGGTCATGCTGAGCTTCTCATCAACCAACACCCACAAGCCCTTCTCCTCAGGGCTGCCCTCAATCCATTCTCGGCTTAACCTGTATTTGTGTTTGGGATTGCCCTGATCCATGTGCAGGACCTTGCACTTGGCCTAATCGGAAGATATTCTCTTTAAATATATATGTTTACTTCTAAACAAATTATTAATGTCACATAATTTGAGGCATCTAATTTCTTTGTGAATTAGACAAGAAGCCCCCAGCCATAACCTAAACCAGTTCAGTGCATGCAATCCCATTGGAGATTTCTTTATGGTATTTTTGTAGTTGAACAAATCTGTTGCTTTCTTACAAATGTAAATATGCCCCCTACCCAAGAGACCTTTGGATCTAAAGTTGGAATCTGAGGCATTCCAGAAAATCCCACATTTACTGTAAAACTTACAGAGAAGAATTAAATTAGAGGATACAACAGGAGACAAGTACAGTTATTCTCATTCCTAAATTGCAGGTTTTTTAAATTTTCTTTTTATTTGCTAACACTCCTTGAATGGAGGACTGGAAATTGAATGGCTAGGACTATTTCCTAGCACAAGGGATGTGAATAGCTAGTTTAATAAGAAACTTTGCTAATTTTCAGCAACAAGGCAATTCCTAGTTCCTTAGACCTTGAGACATGTCTGCTGAATGTCTGAGGTTCTGTGTCAGAAGATGAACAAGTAGTTTAGGATCTATCAAGGTTGTTTATTTTCTTCCATTAGGAGTTTGCTCGTGCTGAGATTGGAGACATTTCTTGTTTTCTAGCACAACCAGCATTCAGCCTCAGACTGAAGGAGAGAGAATTAGAGGCTTTCTTGTCCCCTGTGGAGTTCAAACCTTCATTTGGGCTCTGTCAAATCTTTTACCCTTGCCAGAGACTGCATTTATCTCAGACTCTAAAGAGCAATTATTATGATTTATCTGTCTTCGGAGTGAATAAGATTTTACCAGGCATTTTCTACACAGAAATCTCCAGCCGGGAGAAGTACAACCTACAGACTGTCCTTTCCAGGGTTTTGTTGCCCACGCTCAGCAAATAGCCCAGTTTTACCCAGCAGCAGCAGCAGCATTGCTAAATGGAAAGGAGGATGAATTATACCCTCTGCAGTTCTCTTACGTTATCCTCCTAAAGGACCTATTTGTCTTTCATTATATTTCCAGGTCCTTTGTGCCTGAAATGATCTTCTAAACTTTATAAGTAAACTTGGTTTGCTGGCTGGTAAATTAAAGCTGTTTACCCATCGGAGTATTCCAAGTGGGCTGCAATGACGTTTGCCTTTGCTCTTTGTCAGAACGAAGAGCTTCATTGTTAAAACTGAATTAAATGATGTCGAGGCAGAAGATGGCAGACATGGCCAGGTTTCAGATAAACTATAGTTAGCTAGGTGAAGATTAGGTATCTTTACTCTGCTTTAAATCCCTAAGGACTTCCCCCACCATGGCACTTACCTTGTTGTAGGTTTAGAGGTGCTTCAGTGAAACGTGAAGTTTTGGAGGTGAAGAGCCAGAGCCAGCTTGGCCAAAGCAGGAGCCATGCAGCCCTTTCCAGAACACAGTGATGGAGAGGGATCGTCGAAGAGAGGCACCCCAGTGATACATCTCAGGAACATTTCCAAGCAAATGATGTGCATGTAGTTAAGCAACCTGAGCTGTGTGAAGATTTCAGCTGTGGCGGCCCTAATTCTCATGCTGAGAACTTACTTTGCACCCACAGGCAGGTTTCAGTTTGACTCGTTCCTCGGGTTTACTGGATTTGCAAATGGAACTGGGATCTCTATATGAGCATATCGTTGTAGATTTTAGTTCAGAGATAGGGGTTTTTTTTAAGAAAGAACTGTTCTATGTGCTGTCTATGCATAGGAATGAAAGATAAGGAGCAGAGGAAAGTCCTCAGATGAAAGCAACCTATTTTGCTGCAGGGCAGCTGGTCACTTCTGACTTGCACCTAGGGTTGCTGCAGTCAAGGTACCTGCTCTGAGTGGAAACATGGTCATGCAGAATCACTCTGGATCTAGTTCATGGTGCCAGATTAGGTCAGGATCTTCATGGTTCCTTGCTGGGACTGACAAGAGAAAGCATATGACCCTACACAGCAAGAGCAGCAAGTAAGTATGGTGATGTAGCACAATTGAGTCTATACTATGAAGCAGGAAACTTCTCCCTTCCAAAATAAAATGCACCTATAATGGACAGAAAGACCCAAGTAAACATTGGGTTTTACAAACTGCTGGACTTGGGCAGGTGTGCTGTCAAACCGGAAAGTTAGATCTGAAGCATTCATTTGCATTTATCACTTTGCACAAAGCTGCTTGGATTGCCTGTCTGAAAAGATTTCAGATATAAAGTACTTAGCTTCATCAGAGAAAATATCTGAAATAGAAAAGACACCTCATGTTCTTTAGCAATATAGGAGCTTAAGGAGAAACTAGAAGCAAAAAAAATGCAGTCTCAAATTTTATCCCGTTATTTAAATGTTCTCCATAAATATGGTCATAATCTGAGCTGTTTGCCCTACATTTTCCTTACTACTAACAACAGTACCTTATAACTGGTGGTATCTCGTCTTCATTAAACAGTGAACTTGAGTACCAGAGCTGAGCCTCAGGCTTTTCTCTTTAGCTTTTGTAACAATTCGCTGGATGTAGGTTAAGCAATGAGCCATGGACCTCAGCAACAAGGGAATAGGGAGAGAAAAGCAGAGAGGAGGATTTTGATTCTGGGTAGAAACCCCCAGATCTGCCATTATCAGAGCTCCTGGTAGCTCCAGCATAACTGGCAGAGGTGGTGTGTGGTATGGGAACTGCAGCATTTACCAGCTTGTAATTAGAAACCGAAGACAATAAACGGGTAAGAATATGTTAGTGTGGCATCTTTTGTACAAAACTTTCCACTCGAAGAGATTACAGCCAGTTAGAATTACGGTGAAAAATAAAAGCAGAGTTGCAGAGAAATTGATGACTTCTTAAAAAGAGTAAACTGTCACTGAAAAATCTCACTTTCTATTTGAATGATAAAGTCTATGCACGGTGTAGCCATTTTTGCTTTGCCTGACATAAGATTTGCATGACTCACAGCCAGCACCATGCTGAGAACCTAGAAATACATAGTACAGAAGCAGACGCTGGCTGCTGCCCACTGGCTGGGGAATTCCCGTGGCATCTTTGAAATGATGGTCCTGTTTGATGGGGCAGCACGCAGAGTGCGAGGAAAGTGCACAGGATGCTTCTCCCCCAGGTGAGGTTAGTAATCTGAAGGGTGAGAGACCGTGTGAAGGCTGCTAAACACCTACTACTGTAGCAGTCAGTCCCAGCTGGTGAGGATGGGTGATGTAATGGATCAAGCAGGAGGAGAAAGTTTTCAAATGGGAGGGTGTAAAATCTGAAAGGCTGCTTGTAGGAATGAAGAGTCGCAGTCCTAATTTGAGTACGTCGGCAGCTCAGCAGATGGCCCAGCAGATGAGTTGCTATGCACCACCGTACGTGTGAGAACATGAGAGTAATGGAGAGGCTCCACACAGAAGTGTCGCCCTGCCCTGTGCATGGTATGGGGTAACATCAGATGCAACGATCCTCAGCCCAGCTGGGCCCTCCATCCCCCATCAGGGCACTTTGTTGGCTTCCACACTGAGCTTTCCACATTATTTCGTATTGCTCTTCTGCATTACAGTAATTTCCTCCACCATGCTTTGCCTTCCCTCTGCAAACACAGCAAGAGCCACATTATTTTGTATTGCTCTTCTGCATTACAGTAATTTCCTCCACCATGCTTTGCCTTCCCTCTGCAAACACAGCAAGAGCCATCTCCAGCAAGGCAGGTTGTTGCTGGTCCCCCTAATACTGACGTTTACATTGCTGGCTTCTCCTTCTGCCCTAGGCTGCAGCTCTCAGGCTGAGCTGGCACATCGGTTGGAGTGGGAAACCTCCCACTTCGGACTGTAGAACCCTGGGGTCTTTTCGATTTCCTACAATTCCAGTTCTTCCAGCAGTGAAGCCCTGTGGCCAGAGAGATTTCGTGTGCGACTTTCATCTTCCCTAATAACTGCAGCCCTTTAGGAATTCAAGGGAAAGACTTCAGAAAATCTCTAAAAATCCATTCTTTGTTTAAGAAGTGATCAGTTTGCATTTGACTTTCTCCAGGGGATCTGTCTTGCTGCTGTTTGTGAGACTTTTGGGCTCCATTTGCAAATCAGCTATGCACTTTTCGCTAGATTCTGGAAAAAGCATCTTTACCACTAAAAGCATCGAGTAGCCCTTGCCACCTCACAGTCACGTTACTCTGCTGCTCAGCATAATGCTCTCAGGAGCTTTGTTTTTTCCAGTGGTTTTCCAGCAAAACTCTGTTAATCCAGAGCAATATATTTATATGGAAAATGGCAATAATCCATGTTTTGTGGTACAGCAAAAATCTGTCTCACTAACCAGTTTATGTGTAATGTTGATGAAATGACTACCACTAAATTGTTTCAAGAAGCTCTATTTCTAATACAATCTACAGGAAAATTACATAGGTGTATAATGATGCATGAATTCAGATCACTGCAATTATGCTGATAAACATCTCAGATGTTCTTGGGATGAGTGACATCTTTTGCCTTTATCTTAAACCGCTTCTGAAGCAATATGAACTAAACTGGGAACAATGTTCTTTTTTCCAGTATCAGAGTGTTCCCATGGCATACTTAACACCAGCAGATACATGGCAGCTCAGCTACGCTAGTAAAACTGCAGACAAGCCCTTAGATTCAAGCAGCAACAACACAAGCAGTGATAATCCCAGCTTTCCCTCACGCTATCCTGCCAGATTCCTTTTACCATCTTGCAGCATACTTCAGGTTTTGTGTCTTCTTTGACCTTGGTATATTTACTTGACTTGTAAACAAAGAGATTCTTTAACCCCTCCTATTTTCGTTATGGTCCTCTGAAGCCGGCACAGACTACCAACTGCCCTGAACTCATCCAAGGGCAGCCCATCATTTCCATCATGGGTTGGCCCACTGGGACACCAGTAATTCTGTGAGCCCCCAAAGAAGGTTGTGTGGACTAGGTGGTGAGCAGGGTACATGGTTGAGGATATTTCACTATTACACCTTTAAAGCGTGTTTAGCCAGGACAACGTTCTGATCTTCCATAATTAAATTTGGTAGGTACAGCAGCCGAACAACAACAAAAAAATCCAGGTCTATATTCACTCTGTAAAATAAAACTCTCTGAAGAGTCTCTCAGCATAAGGACTGCGTCAAAGTGGAAGGTTTTATGTTAGTAAGGGAAAAATCAAACATCATAATCTGTCTTATTGTAAAGAAGCAGAAGGATGTTAAAAACTATGTTATGCTGGCTCACATTTTTTCTACATAAATGAATTTTTTGGGTGTCATGCCTGTTTACACTAAGACAGTTAAATAGGAAATAGTGAAATCCACTATGATTTTTACATAACTTTTTCTTTTGTAACTTACTTGTGCAATAGAGGAGTCAGAATACAATAATCAAACTATGTTTTTTTCCATGCTCGAACATCAGTGGCCATATGGAAAATTGCATGCTACCTATATTCAGTGAATTGGCCGAGCAAGGAAATCACCTCTAAGGAAACTCAAGTTAGTTTTATATGCTTGGTTAAGTTGACTTTTGCCAGGAAGAAACATAATGAGGACAAAAAACCTCTTGTTTGCCACCATCCCTCTTTGGAGATGGTGCCAGCTGGCACCAGGTGCTAATGCCTCTCTTGGACCCAGTCCACAGCCGCCTGATGTCCAGGGACTGTCCTCACGTAGGAACGGTGGCAACAGGCTTGACATGTTTTTGGTAAAGACGCTGGAGGAGCCTCTAGAGCAGCAAAGAGAAATGCCTAAGTGCTGGAAAAAGCCCTTAACCTTTGTTAAGAAGGTATTGTGGAAAGCACTGAGCACTTCTGACAAGGGCTCTGCCATCGCAGGTACCCTTTCTGCCTATAGGACTTCTAACTGTAGTGTAGCAACTTATTTGAAAACCTTTGGCTGAAACGGCTAATTATCACTTTGCTAGAGTAGGGTGTTGCCTCTTCTCTTCCCAGTAAAATCGCTGAGCGCGGCTGGGGTCTGTTCTGGGAACAGGCTACAGATGCTCTCATTAGTCAGCAAATATCAGAGCCTCAGGTCAGGGAGTCAGCAACAGGGAACAGGCAGGGGGGAAAACATCCAACCCCTGTTGATAATCCAGTAATTAAAAATAAATGTTGATTTCTAACTAAAAACCTTTTATATAGAAGGGAACTCTTCTAACGCTCAGCGGTAGAACTGTGATAAGGCTAGGGACATCTCAGCTGGGTGGAAAGAAGAGCTGAGCTATCCAGATAGTTATTTAACTACATGAGGCCGTGGCAACTTTGACCCATTGTTTTGAAACCCATGTCTGGCTATGTTATATATTTGGCTTATTATTCCTGGATTTGATCAGGTCTTTTGGTGATAATGTCATTAGTTACTAATTTAGTCCAGTGGAATAAGAAAGAGCCCTGTGTACGCACAGTGCATTTAGTGGTTTCAATCCTTCACTTATAATTGCTCTTTTCTGAATACGATGCTGTCGGGAAGATTCTTCGTTTCGCGGTGTCAAGCCATTAATTAATCAAGGACCAAACCAGAAGCAAAGCACTGTGGAGAAGTCTCTTAAGTATTGAAAGTAACTGCTAGTAAACCTCTGTGGAAGCAGTGCCTGGCTGCGGTGGGGACCTGCCTTCCAGTTACACATTCCCCAGGCTGCAAACACGGCGCTGCTGCCTTCTCCCTGCGCATGAAGGAGGCACAGGGATGCAACACACACACCTCTTATGTTCAGTGCAGCCTAAGAGCTCAAGGTGTCTTCAGAGGCCTTTGGCTTTGCTGGGGGTTTTCATCCTCAGCATCCATACAAGTGCTTCCTTGGCTTGCTTGGGTGGCTGTGACCCGTGCTAGCCCACAGAAATGCAAAGTAGCTTAGGAAACGCAAAGAAACTGTCCTGGTCTGAGGTAAAGCAGAACGAATTTTATTTTCAGTAATTTTATGTTTCAGCTAGGCCTCTTCTAAATATCCGAACTCTGAAGCATTTTGTGAGGTGAAATTAATCATAGGAATATGTCATTGTTATTGATTTAAATGTGGATTAGAAAGTATAGCAACAGTCAATTTCTAAAGACAATGGTTCTTCACTGCAAAAGAATGAAAGTGAAAATACCCTGAAAAACAGTAAAACAAAGAGCACTGTAGCTCTAGCTCTGCAGAATACAAAAATGTCTCACTGGATGCAAGAAGGGGTAAGGGGAAGGAGCATGGGATTATTTTAGTGCTCCATTCATCTTCAACTTCAGTTGTACATTATGGGTCTGATTTTGCATCTGATTTTGAAAATCTTGAGTTCCCCTTTTAGCTGTCAAATAGGAATTAACACAGAATCAGCCGTGGAGAAGGAGTCTTGGATTAAACAAATGCAAAATCCTAATCTAGCTCTCTTTCAAGGCAATTGGATTATTCGGCTTGATTTGAGTAAGAATTGAAATAAACTATAATGGAGCGGGGACTCAGATTAGAGGAGCAAAATCAGTATTCAAGGAGATGGCCACAGGTGTCTTAGGGCATATTTAAAATATCAGCAGGATAGTCTTCTACTGGATGTATTGAAAGATGACTACCCAAATATCTCTAAATTTCTAGATAGGCTTAAAACTCTGTCTTCATTTTTTTTCAATAAATCGTTGTGTAAATTATATATATTGTAAATTCATGACAGTAGCAGTGCAATAATATTAGTAAGGACTGTAATTCTCAACTTTTGTTAAGTAATAAGAAAGTCACAGAATAAAATATAAAAATACATGATGGGTTTAAAAACATGAATTCAAACAATCAGCAAGACCAGAAGCTCTGTAAGTGCCAAATTATTGTTGCAGAAGTATTCTTTTTATCTATGGGTCATGATTTCCAAGAAACGAGTGAAAAATGTAAACACTTCCAAGCATTTGTCCCTTTGGGCACAGGGTGTATTAAACAACAACAACAAAAAATACTTCATGGACAGAAAAGAATTGTTGGCCAGGGCATTTTAGACAGAAGCCAATAATGCCTAAATTGTCGAACAAGCAAGAAGAAAAAATTTGCAAATTCAATTTTATCACCTGATTCATGGAAGTTCTGCATTCACCTGAGTTTTCAAATGAAGTCTCCTTCAAGTTTAAAGAAACAAACTGGAAACCTTTTTCTGTAGTAGAATTCAAAGCAGGAGATGGTTGTGGTAATTACTGGCAAGCAAATAGTAAATACTTTCAGAGGTGAAAACCGCAGAGCTGGAAATCATGCTTCTGTTAAGCTGGGTCAGATTCTGTGCTTGATTACACAGCATGAATAAATTATTGGAAGACACACTTCAAGGTCTTTTTTTCAGAAGTGAAAAAATAATCCAAATTTTCACTTTTGCAAAGCAGTGCAGAAATATGCAGAAGAGCATAGCATCAACAGTTTGCTGCATTATTGGTTTAGAGGTGCCTTTTTGAGCAATACAGGTACAAATATCCAATTGCTCCCAGGCTATATTGTGAAATTTGTAAGATAGTATAAGTTATTTAAGCATCTAAATGCTTCTTTTTTTCTTGCAGGTGGTTGATGTTGGTTTGATTCCACAATAAAAAGTTAATTGTTATATCAAAGATAGACTGGGAATCCATGCTGATAGAGTGAATGAAAATTGGCAGCACCCAGTCTTTTGTTGGTATGAACATTAAATAATAGCACTAGAACTGTTTCATCTGAAACAAGAAACACATTGGAATGCCATAAAAATCTGTAAGGTTGCTTTTTCTTTAAAATCTCCTAGAACCCAGCTGAGCAAATGTTGTAACTTTTGGAGCTGCTGGCTGGTGATAGTAATGCTTTGTGTTTCAGCTCAAGCCTTCATCTGTCTACCTTGTGCTTTCATTGCACACAAAAATAGTTATGACAGTGGCACAGGAAGGATCAAAGTCAGAGCAAAATTCTTTGAGCTGTACCTGTTGCAGACCAAGACCACCAGAAAACACAAGTTTCAGGTGTTGAGTGCAAAACCAGAAAGTGGCTGAGGCTTTTCTGTCTGTTGCCATCTTGAAATTTCCCCAACAAAATACAGTTTGCTGGGCAAGGAAGGATGTTGTAAAAATCTCCCTTGCCTTCTTTGGAAGATTTTTCAGTTTTCCTCCACATCTTACAGTCAATCCATCAGCTCTCTGGCAAGACTAGTTTTCAGCATACTTCCATAGTTTGAAACATTATATTGTATTGCTTATCTTTATTATGGACAGTATGCATGGTTTTTCTATGTGTCTGATTATTCTTGTAACCTGCTGAAATCAGAAAAGTAATTTTTTCCCCTTTTCACCAAGGCCAGGATGCCATTTGTCATCTTCCAGTGTGATACGGTTTTCCTCCTCTATGGTCTTCCCTCTAAATCAGAGTCTTCAGGAACAGAAAAGGCACTTCCCATGGCACACCCCTGGGAAACAGCCCCCTGGTATTTTGCAAGGATTTATAACACAAACATCAAGACAGCATCACTGTAGGACTCTTCCTGGGCTTTGTAAACTATTACAAATATATTTTCTATTTAGGAAAGGCTTTTACCTGCAGAATGATTAGATCAATCATTAAACTTCCTTGCAAGTTCACTTGCTTGTCTTTTACCATCTTTCTCAGCCTGTCTTTTAAAAGCTTCCTAAACACATCAGCACCACGTCAGTGTCCTCTGAACAGCCCGCACCTATGCTACAGCCACACTTACTCTTTGGCTGAAAAACATCCATAAAATTATATTTTAGAATCCGCTTACTTCTGCCTGATTTAGCAACGTGTGCTTCTGTAACACAACTCTTTGTCCCGACCAGGGGGTATTTTACCTCCCAGTTGGCTTCGTTTGAACCTAGCCATTACATTTAACATTTTAGTAACCGCATCAGCAGCACACAGCCTGCTTGGGTTACTGACTACAGCATACATGTTACTTTTTACACTGCATCTTGACGAATCACATTTACAAACTGCTTCTCTGAAAAACATGGTAAGAAAGAGTCATAAGTGAAGGAGAAGAGTAGGAGTAATTCCGCATTCAGATCTAAATTTGTGTCAAGTGTGGGATGAAGTTTAAAATAAGAAAAGATAATAGTTGGGGTTCTGTTGTTTCTTTCCACCTCTTTGAAAAGTCATTTTTTTATCATGCTCTTTACCTCTTTAAAAATGTAAATTCAAGTGATGGACCTTTGCTAAAGTGTTTCATGAGTTAAAATTAGCCTTGAAAGTTAGCAGGAGGTGCTACTTGCTCTGCATTTATTTCTACTTTGTTTTTTCACATCTGACCAGAAATGGGTAGCATGCAAATATCTCCTTGTGGTTTAAACAAATAAGCCATGAAGTCTAAAAAAGGAAAGCAGTCACTGCTTTCTGTGTACAACCACTGCTTTCAGATGTCTCTTTTGTCTCTGCTAATGCCTGTGACTATGGCTCCGTTTTCACTCAAAATACTCTGTGTTGTTGGGGTAGGAGGGATCAGAGGAAGGGATTTTACTAATTTGGTTTTCTCCTTGAAGAGAACTCCTGCGGTACCCTCCCCTGGAAATCAGCAAGGACCAGGGGAATGGCACAAGGATGAACTTTGTCTTTCCCTGTAGAAGGCGAGAGATTTGTTATTCAAAATGTCAGTTAATCCACAGTTGAAAGCGGTAAAGGTTTCAAACACAGTGCCCATCCCTGAATTCCCCCGACAACGTCCGTGGTTTTACAGATGTCATTCCTACGCGCTGTTCTGTGCCCTGTTGCTGTGTGCAACACCCAGACAGCAAGAGCAACACCTTCAAAGAAAATCTCAATTCTCATTCTTAGCCACCCTTTTGTGGTATTGTGTGCAAGAATTATCTCAGCCTTTGCAGGACAGAATTTCTCTCCTCTGTCCAACTCTGGCTTCAAGTCTGTAGACAGCACTTTGCATTGCTATGTTTTAATGAAAGCCAAAAGAAAACAATAATTTAATTATATTTTTCCTTTTTCTCTTTAGTGTATTTGTTTATTGTCGTCAACTTTGAGCTTTTGGATTTAATTTATCTCAGATCATTTTCAGTTAAGATGAAGCACATGGCTTAAGCGAACTGTGAGCTCTCCACCAAGTTAGCTTTGCTGCTCCTGCTAGACATTTTCTTGGTCCTTGTACTGCAGGAAGGTTTGATGCTTCCAGACTGGTGTTTTTCTCTCATGGTTTATCATAAAGGCCTTGCTCCACTGTATTCTGATCTATTTTATTTACTGATAATACATACTACATGGCCCTCTAGTTAAGCAAAATTGTTTTTATGGAGAATAAATGAGAAACACAACTGAAGGATCAATGACCATTCTCTTTGTTTAAAATATATATTATCCTCTATATTCAGAGTTAGGCATTCTTTGCACTTTTACAGATCTCCAGAGATTGTGTCAGATATTTATATAACTAAGAGTTAAGCATTCTAAAGTTCAAACACTTTGTTCTTCATTTGTGATGAATCTTGTTGCTCACATTGCATTTCAGCATTTGATTTACGTACTTAGAAAGTATTCGGTTACTGAGCTCCCTTTATAATGCCATAAAAAAAATCAAAATATATGGTAAATTCTGACTTTTTTTAAAAAACGGTTAAGTTTTTGAGACACAAGGTAATTAATTTGACTGCATTCTGGCTTTTTCTAGAAGAGCCTACCCCTTCCAACTTAAAGTTTCTAATTAATGACAGCTGACAGTGAGCTGACCACTGCTGCAAGCACAGGGAGACTTAAAGCGTACAGGTCTAGAGCTTGAATAAAAATCTTTCCCGTAACTTAAGAAAATAATAGTGAGAAACCCTGTAAAGAGCTCTCTGAAACATATGGATTATGAATACATAGAAGAAGAAAGATTCACAACATTGGTACAATGCATTAGCCTCCAGTGGATTTATAAAGCCTGTCTGATGATATTCTGGCTGGGGCTGCCTGTTATTCAAGGGAGCTGTGCAGTACCCCCCTCAGCTAGAGCTCTTGTGGAGGGGGTGAGCGTCTCACAGCATCTGCCCTGAGCTCGTCTGGCTGAGCATCTTCTAGGTAGCAGGGAAAAGTACAGCCTTGTTGTCCAGACTTAAATTCGTTTTCATAACTATAGGTAAAAAATAAGTGTGTGATTCAGAGTTTGGCTTCAGCTGACCCATGGGTCAAGCTGCTGTTGTTTGTTGTGGTAATTTCTATAGTTACACTGGAAGCACTCTGGGCATTTAGGTATTTTGACTGCCGAAAGCCAGAAATAACTAGTTGGAATAAAAGTGTTAATAGTCTGATGGCTGTGTGTGAGTCATAGCCACAGTGGCCTTTGAGACAAAAGAGAGATTGCTCTGAATACAGCAGTGGAGAAAGCCCTTCCTCTGTGCAGGCTTACACGCTCATTGCAGGTCAAACTTAAACTTCCTTACTCAGAGCACAAACAGCTCTTCTATTTATACAGTCCGAGCCCCCAAGTTCCAAGATCCCTGTATCATAGAATCATTTATGTTGGAAAAAACCTTTAAGATCATCAAGTCCAACCGTTAACCTAACACTGCCAAGTTACCATTAAACCTATCTCTCAGCACCACTCTACACTGTTTTTTAAATACCTTCAGGGATGGTGACTCAAACGCTTCCAAAGAAATACTTAAGGGACTATTGCAAGTCTTGCAGAAGCAAACCCTGCCTCTCTTTCGCTGCTGAACCTTGGGGAGACTTCTTCTCGGGCAGCTCCCAGATAGGCTGAGGTTAATCATGCCTGCTGGTTTTGCATGGCCCAGTTACTAATCAAGATTAGTGGGCATCCAACATCCAACACCCAAGAAGACTTCCATGTACCTCTCACGCACACGTTCACATATTGTGCTTACTTGCCTCTCCATGGGGCACGGCTTTTGCATTAGAAGAGGAAGCATCCTCTCAGTTTCATACTATACACAATGTGTATGTTTCAGATACATACTGAAAAATAGCATTTTTCAGAAATAAAACCTTCACTATCTTTGAAGCAAGAAGATGGTCAAATAGGATCATATTGCTTAGTTGGAGTCAAGATTCTCACTTCATCTTGCCAGGCATTGCTCAGACTTCGGGCAGTGAAAATGGCAGGGAAAACTTGGACTATAGCCCCAAAAGATGCGGGCTCAATTCCTTGAAGTATTTTATTTTAAATGAGGTGAAAGAGCTTGCTGTGAAGTGAGTGCTTGCGTGCCTTCTGGAACTGGATCTAAACTTGGAGGGCAAATGATTGGCTTTTTTTTTATACCCTCAGGAAACAGAAGAGTTTCTGTCAGGTTGAATTTGGGAGGTTAAATACTGCACTTACCATTTTGCACATGTGACATAGGGTCTTTGCTACTTGTGCTAACCATGCTGAACTCTCAGGATCAAAGGGCTCTAGGGTGTTTGCTTGTTTGCCCTGTGCTCAAACAGCCCTTATCTCACATCACTTTTTGTGGGATTCAGTTAGCAAAACCAGGGACTGTGAAATTCGCGCTTCTGCTTACAGCTCCTGACACCATCGTTGTCCTGTAGACAGAGCAGATTGTGTTGAGTTTTGTTATCAGTGTGAAGATACAGTACCAGGGACTATGGCGTTACAGCGGCACAGCTTCCTGTGCTGTGGGCAATCATGAAACCAGGTCAAACAACAAAAGCAAATAATTGTTGAAGTATGAGAAGATGTGTATCTTCAGGAACAGGGCAGGGGGCTCTTAGCTCTGTAGCCAACCTGCAGACCATTTTTTGCAAAGACTTCCAGGAACTTCATGAGTATGCAAATAGAAATAAAGGATAATATCTAACATTTTTGCCGACATGAAATTTGTCTGTTACCACAAGAGAGCATCTCGATGTGGAAGGACCACACAGTGCCATGGTGTGGGTTGCTTAGCTGGGTTTGGGTCAGAGGGCCAAGAGCTCTGGATGGAAAAATAAACAAATTTTGGGATGCTTTGTGATGAGGAGCAAAACCATGCAGAAAAAAAGTTGAAGTCTGAAGCAAGTCTGAGTAACAGGCTCTCTCTTCTGGGGCTTTGTTTTTCTGGTATAGTAGGAAGCAGCCTAAGTCCACAGGGAGCTGAGCTGCAATGTTTTGCATCTTTTTTTGTGTGTTTTTTATTTTGGGGATTTGTTGTTGGTTTTGATATGGTAAAACTGCTCTCACACCTACACACTGAATTACGTTATGCCTAGATACACACCCTACCTAAGTCCACAGGGAGCTGAGCTGCATCTTTTTTTGTGTGTTTTTTATTTTGGGGATTTGTTGTTGATTTTGATATGGTAAAACTGCTCTCACACCTACACACTGAATTACGTTATGCCTAGATACACACCCTTATTGCCGGCCTACTTTACACTTGCTCACCAAAGTGTGAACTATTACATATATACCACAACCTGGTCTTTGTAGTGATAAAGTGGTATCAGGCATATTTACATATTTGTTCTTAAATAAATTTCTAGATATGTCTGAATTGTGACTGTAGTCAGCAGCTCAGAGTCTGCCAACAGCAAGAGCAGGGGGTAAAACCCACGTGAATGCGAAGCTCAAAATAATCTGTTCACATGCGTTATTCTCCTGGTCCTTGAGAAAATGTACAGTGGCTTCTTACTGTACAGCAAGCAAAATTATTGGGTCGAATTGTTGGAATTCAGGTGTGGTGAGAAAGACTAACTACTCAGCCCTCAGATACCTTTTAAACTGAGGGTGAATAGGTGGCTCATGCTGTGACAGTCTGTCATTGCATTTTTCATGACTGAGGGTAGAAAAAGAGCATCACATGCAACACCGTTGATCACAAGCTACATGTTTTTTTCAGTCTGGGACTACTAGTAGTTTTATTTTTCTTTTCAACAGCTCCCCTCATGATACTTCCCCAAACTAGTCCGATCACCTTGAGGAAGTTTTCCTATATAGAACATGAATTAGTGTAGGACAGGACAGCAATATCACTAATTTTTGGAATAATTTTAATGAGAAGGTAGAAATCTTTGCATTAAATTATAACCTCTTAATCTCATCTTTTCCTCAAGTACTTTTAAATTTATTTCCTTGAAATACACTTTCATTAGTTGCCGTCTAATGACTCTACTAAATGGAGTTTTTAGAATAAATGTGACACTTATTTTTGCAAATAAGGATACTCTATATCCATCCATAAATATAGGCATTTGTGTAGCTTAATATACAACTAGTCATGTTCTTTATGTTACAGTTTTAATATTAAAGAGGTACCATTGTGGAAAGCTTTCTTTACTCCAGCAGGGATTATTTTATGTGATTTGAAACAAGCTGCATTTGAATGGAATTGTAAAAATGCACAAAAGCATTTAAAAACTTTTAAAAATATTTAAAATTATTTAATTATGTAGGGTTTTTTCCATGTTAAATTTTTCATCCTGTTTTGATTGCAGTTCTTTTATTTTTTTTTAAAAAGTATCTTCAAATACAAAATTCCAGTTTCTTTGACACTACCTATTTAGAAGACAGTAAGCAAAATACATGTCGGAGTTAGAACTTTAATGCAAAGTTCCACTTCCTTCTGCTATTTAAGAGAACTGCTGCGCACTGAAGCTCACAGGCGTGATGTTACCCATCTTGCCATATTATACAATTATATTATGAAGCACATATGCTGATACATATCAATAACACACTTAATTCCCTTTAAGCTGAAAACTTGTGAATGGTGTCTCTGCATAGAAGTGCTAAGTATGGCGAGCTTGTGTGGTAGTGCGTACTTGCAACAGAAACAGGACTTGGCTTTAGGGCAGCTCGGCTTTTGCTGGGCAAGAAGAGCTGAGTCTTGTATCCCTTACCCACTATGAAACACACTCATAATCAGAAACAGCACAGATACAACCGCCAACGGCAGAGTGGGGAGAGCCCTTGTCTTGGTCCCAGCTTAGCAGTGCCAAGCAGGGAGGGCTGATGCCAGCAGCAAATACCTGCAGAAAACCGACCAGGGCTGAGAGCTGGGCTGGCCTGGGCATGGCCTGAGTATTCCCCAGGGCCAGGAGATACTTGGCGGCCAGAAGAGTACAAAATTACCTTTTTCAGCCAAGGATCCTGCCCACCAGGTGACAATATATGTTCCCTTGTTCAAAGAAATATCAGTAAAAGGCCAAGATCATTCCTACTCCAAATTCTAAGAAAGGAGAGTCAGAACCAGCCAGTCTGCATGTGAGTCACACAGGAAAACACTAGCACACATGGCTTGTACGTAGTGGTTCTGCTTACTGATGAGTAAAATGCAAGGAACAACTAAAAGCTTGCTTTGAAAAGCCGTTGTTTGAAGTATGTGTTTCCTTAATTCTTTGGGAGCTCCCAACAGCTCTGCTGCAAAAGAGACTGTCTAGGTTAAGTCCTACCCTGCCTTTACCTGCAGTGGCACCACATGCCTGAGCTGGTGTGTAGAAGAACCATATGACAGCTCGAGTGCCGAACAGTTTCAGCAAAGCTTTATCTGGGGCTTGAGATAGAGCATGGCCTGGTTGCACAAGCTGGCACTTGTGTACCTGGGAGCAACTAGAGCTCTTCCAAGTGCCGTTACAAGTTCCAGTGCGCTAGTGGTGACTGTAAACTCCTTGGATCAAACCCTGTCTATTTGGGTTTTATGTTTTTGTCTAGTGCAACAGCGCCATGGGTGAAAGCCATCGAGAAGTATTACAATAGTACGTCTGCATCTAGCCCTTGTTTGGATTCCCAGGCTGCATGGCTTTGTCAGATGGTAGGCATTAGCTTCTTTCACGGTCCCGCGCCTTTGTCCAGGTGTCCTCCCACTCCAGCCAGTGCCAGAGCCACCAGCTCAGCAAAGGCAGTGAGGGTCCTCCTCCTCTTCAGCCAAACAGGTGTGCTGAAAACATCTGACCTGTCACTTTTAAAGACTGCTAAAAATCAGTTAAAGATGTAACAAAAAAGATGCAGGAGACTGTTTCAGATGCAGTGGAAGCAGAGCAGTCCTCCCTCACCTCGGCCTCGGTGCCTGCCCAGCATCACTGACTGCGCCAGCTGTGTTCGGAGGCAGAGGAAGGCTGAAGGAGGAGGGGAAAGCTTGCACAACTATTACTTGCTCTCATCATCCTTTGGGATGATGGGATCCTTTGGGATCAATTTTCAGACCATTACCTACTTTCCCACACATGCAGACACACATACTTCACTGATCTGGAGAGGATTTATAAGTTAGCATCTGAGGAATAACTATCAATATACAGAGACCATTTGCTTTAGGGGTTGTTAGTGGTTCTTCAGTAATGGCTAATGCCGAAACCTAGAAGCAGCCCAGGCCAAGTTGTCCTCCTGGAGACAATGTACGGTGCTATCAGCTTATTTTTCTCTAAGGCACATGTGGTGTCTTTGGCATCTTTTAAATCTGTCTTCAGCTTACTCACACAGCAGAGGCTTTCTCCATTCCTAAGCCAGCCCGACAGACACAGCTATCTAACAAGCCAGACTAGCCCTCTCCAGCACAATCGCAGGAAGTTATTCCAAGCCTCAGACAAATCCCATTTCTATCTCTGGAAGAGTAAAAGGTCAAAAAACACCAGGCTGTAGCTCTGCCAGCAACAGCAGCCCGAGCCGTTACAGGGCCACGGCGGGGCTGAGTGGAGGGGAGCTGCGTCCCACAAGGACTCTGCCCTCCTGGCAGGGCTAGTAGCTCCTGCCCACAGGTCTCCAGGAGAAGGTGGAGATGTGTGGAGGTCCCAAAGGGCTTCACAGACTGCGTCAGCCCCCGGAGAGGAAAGAAGGAAAGCATAACTACCAGCTTACTAAAGCAGACTTTCTCCAGGAGCCAGCGGAGCCCTCTGACCCCGCCCACCACATTAGTGTTGGCGTCCAGCCACATCCCGATCCTCTCCCAGCAATAGGCAACTTAATTAGCACAAGTCCTGATTAGCTCTTGCCCTCTGCTTGCAGCAAACTAGCAAAACAGGAGGTTTCTAAGGCTCTCTGCAATCCTTAGGCAGCAGCCGGGTGCTCCAGAGCCAGCTCTCCGAGCTGCCTGGCCTAGCCATCCCCACCATGCAGTGCTTTGGACACTTTGCCATGGCAAGTGGCTGTTCCTGCAATCAAAGCAGGGACATGAGGCATGGTCTTTCATCATTCCTCACTGTTCTCATAGGATTTCAGTAACGGCCTCTTCCCTCCTGTTGCTTCACTGGCAAGCCACTGCTTGGCTTTAGCAAAGAAGATACCTCATAACAATGCATACAATGGCCAGCCCATGGCCTGATGATTCAGAGCGCAATGGGGCTACTCCACCCATAGTAAAAACCTGGGTGTGATGTTGAAAAACCCTTGCTTGAGGAGCTGGGAGGATGGTGGTGCTGGCCATGCCTCCCTTGTCCCTGGGCAGGGTTAGCTACCAGCAAGCTGGGGTGATGTGAACCGCTGGGGACAGAGCTGCTCCTCACTCAGGCTCTTACTGCTGAGCTGAAGAGGCCAGTCCTTTCTCTGCATGATCCCCACAGTTTGATTTTTATTTGTCCTCCTTCCTTCAGCTTTCCTGCTCCTCCCACTGCTGTCCTTCCAATTTTCTTGGCCATTTGGGGCTCCCCTACTCTTCCTTTGTAGCTCTCACTTTAACTCTCCCTTTGAAAACACTTCGTATTGCTCTACTTTTGGTTTGCTCCCAGGACATATAAAATTCTTGCAATGACCCCTATTAAACCCAGCCCTCATCCCTTTTCTCGTCAATACCTACAAGCACCAACAGCCCTGTGATACCCACATGCTCCTAAATTAACCAGACAGGAGTCTAAATGGCAGAACCAGGGGCAAAACATTGCTTGACAAAGCAGAAGTGGATTTGAGACCTGCTGAAAAAAGAGACCTGCAGTGACCTGTAGCTCCTGTGTGCATGTGCAGAGCTATAGAGAATAGCATTTGAAAACAATGGTGGCTAAGGCCTGCCTTGGTGCCAACACAGGTGTGAGCTGTGTGGTCCTCACTGCTGTGGCACACTGTCACACTATCACCTGCTGGCACCTAAGTATCTGGAAACGTGTTTTAGTGACTTGCTGAAAAACCCCGCAGATCTACTCCCCGCCAGTGCCGGCCAGCTCACTCTCCTCCAGGATACTTTATAAAAAGGGCTGAACTGATCCACACAGCTCCCGAACACCACATTTAAAGTGACAGCAGCAACAGGGAAAGTCTTCTTTGTTTTTCCCTAATAGACTGAACACTGTGGGTCCAGCCTGGAGCTGAGGACATTTCACATGGTGTCTTTGTGGTAAATCTGTCTCCACACCCTCCCTAAAACAAATGCTCTGAGCAGTGGTTTCTTTGCCAGTGTGAAGGCACTGACTGTCAAGAATCTGCACTCTTTCAAGCAAGCTGAAAGCAAACTGTTGGGCACAAACCTTCAGTTATTTAACTGTTCTGCAGCAGGGGCATCACTGGTGGGAGGCGGAGGAGAGTTTGTCCTTGGCTGGAAAGAGAGCACAATGCCCTTCACGCAGGCAGGAGAGCCATGTGGATTAACTCTGCTTGCACGTTTAGCTGATCAGGAAATGGCTGCATCTGTGGAGAATTTGGAGTTTTTATCTTTCACCTTTGTGGTTTGAGCAGATCTCAGTGTATAAGGCTGTCTTGGCATTTCTGCTGTTAGTTCTTCTGTCCTCATGGATGCCTCCCATGGGATTAGAAGCAATAAAACCCACTTAAAAACTGAAGATGAGGTTATATGATTTCAAAACTCAGCAGAGGAACTCCAAGCCGGCCTGAATTTCACTTCAGCTCCTGTTTTGCAGTTCAAGTTGACAGTGTCATGTTAGCATTAGCATCAGCTACGCTTACATTTGTTTCCTTCTGAAGCAAATGCACACACTGCAGACTGTGCAGAGGACTGTACACTTTCAGTTTTGAATATTTATGAAATTTGGGCCAGGTGAGGTTTGGTTTTAAGACCAATTAACAAACTCTTCCCATCAAAAGAAAGCAGAAACCAGATTTTGTGATCATTACTAAGGTTAAGACGGGGTCCTTTGCCCCAGTGCAGCAGGCAGCCTCACCTGCCTGGTCATCCCTGGGACCCCTGCAGCCTCACCAGGGCTTGAACCAGATGTGCTTCAGGTGCCACAGATGTGCTTCAGGTGCTCTCCCCATTTCAGTGCACAGGGGCAGCAAACGTACAGATATTTACAGAAGGGCAGAAGGCATTTAGGTGGCTGTTGCACAGAGCCGGTGGCACAGGCCTGCCGTCACCAGCTATGAGGGGCTGCTGAAGGTGTCATCACTCATAGGTGCTCGGGTGAGGCAGGGTAACAGGGAGTAAAGGAGATGGCCAAGGAGCTAGTGGAGCTCTTTGTATTCCCCGCTTTCTTGCAGCCTTGACACAGGAGAAGGCGGCTGGGTGAAGGTGTGACAGGCCCTGCCAGCCTCATGCTTGTGGGACACAGCAGCCTGGGTCTGAAGGACCCCTCCGTTCTTTAGCTGCAGACACCAGGAGGGTGCCAGGAGGCACCTCTCCCTGCAGCAGCATCCCATTTATGTCTGGGAAGCACCGATGCCATGTATTTCTTCACTGCCAGTTCACTCAGCGCCAGCAGCAGAAGCGGTGGGACATACCCACACTGCGGCCTCGATGCCTTCTCCTCCTTCCTGGTCTTTTCTCTCACCGGTCCTGCGAGCCCTGGTGCTCCCGCCGCAAGGGCCGGCAGCACACACGCCGAAAACGATGCAGTCACAGATTGCGTCCACGGCCTGACTGCTCTTTGGTGACCTCATTTTCTGGGTGTAGCTCGGAGTGCAAAAACCACGAAAAAAGGGGATAGGGAAGGGAGGAGGACAGATAGAGAAGAAGTTGCAGAAAAGCAGAAATAAATGCTGTAGTTTTGAAAAGGACTGTGGAAAAACCCAGCTGGCTCATTATCCTCACTTTTGTAACAGTAACATTGGTCCTATTTCACCATCCCACAAGCACATACTCTTCTGATAGTTTGACAGTTTAAAAAAGATTAAGATCCGGATAAGCTGCACAACACCACTGCCTTCAGCCGCATTTACTAGTTTACATTTACTAAGAATCTGGCTTTTGGTGTTTCATAGATTAGTGTGCTGACAGGTTGAAAAATGATAGAAAGGGAGCTATTACCCTTCTCCCACATTGCTCATATTTAAGATATTGCTGAGCACATTAATTGCACGTTGTTCCCAATAGATCAAGCTGAACTTTCATTTCTGAAATCTGTTTTTACTCCCAAACTGTTCCACTATTTGTGGAGTTTGGCAGAGAGTTTTACTCCTGCTGTACTCAAAAAAAAATCTGCATTACAAAACACTGACAACTGCCCGAATGTAACCCCAAAGAGAAGGCACCTGCTCAGGAAAGCCGGCCCAGCCTTTTGCAAGCTGCAGCTTCACAGAGGAACCGGCACATTTTTGGCCATGCCAGGGGAGATGGGCAGCGTGCAAGGGCCAGCTCACCAGCTCCCTCCAGCCTGGGTTGCTGCAGGGCAAGCCACACCACTCAGGTCTGTCGTGACACTGATACCACAGAAGCGTCATTGTGCCACCAGTCACCTAACAGCAATGAACCACTCTGGATGTGAAACCCATGGGGTTCTGCAGAAATTAGTGCTTTTTTTCTCTTCATCCCATTTGGGGAACCCCCATTGCCTTCCCTGGCACCCAGCAGCCCTCCCAGGATTCCACAGAATCAGAGAATCATTGAATGGTTTGGGTTGGAAGGGACCTTAAAGAACATCTAGTTCCTACCCCCCTGCCATGGTCAGGGACACCTCCCACGAGACCAGGTTGATCAAAGCCCCTTGAACACCTCCAGGGATGGGGCATCCACAACTTCTCTGGGCAACCTGTGCCCGTGACTCACCACCCTGACCGTAAAAACTTTCTTCCTCATATCTAATCTAAATCTCCCCTCTTTCAGTTTAAGACCATTACCCCTTATTTTATCACCACACTCCCTGATAAACAGTCCCTCCCCATCTTTCCTGTAGGCCCTTTAGGTACTGGAAGGGGCTGCAGGGTCTCACTGGAGCCTTCCCTTCTCCATCCTAAACAACCCCAACTCTCTCAGCCTGTCTTCATAGGAGCATGGGACCTGGCCTTTCACAGCACAGGGAGGACTGTGGCCATCTGGTGAGGAGCAGCCCCACTCCCATCCTCCCCTTTCCCCATGGCCAGAGTGGGGAAGTTCAGACACTCACAGTAGCTCAGGGTTGGGATGGAGAGTGGGGAGGCATAGGCAGATGCACAGCCAATGCAGTACATTGAGGTTTTAGTGTCACATTGAATTGGGGCTTTCTACACCCTGGAGACAGCAGGACACTACCCAGTACGAGGTCAGGCACATTCTTAAGTGACACCAACCTGCTGTCAGTAGGTAGGAGGCTGGTTTGGGGCATCCTGAACTTGCTGCCTGGGTTGTACACTGTTGTGCCTGCATGAAACCCAGGCTGTCTGGGCAAAGCTGGTGTTTGGCAAGCCCAGGGGATTTTGTTGGAAATAAATCATGGCACATAGTTGTTTTTAATGCTGCTGTGATCAGAGTGCAAGCCTGTAAATATGAAGGGATAGCAGAATTTGGAGTGTTAAGGATAAAGTGCACAATGTGCCAAAAGTAATTGTTTTCCTTTTGCAGCCCGTTATATTCAGATGTTGAGGAAATGATTTAATATTTCTGAACATGTTGTGATTTCATCGTTTGGTTCAGCAAGGGAAGTTTGAGAAGTCATGCAAATTAAGATAAACATGAAATACGCTGTTAGTACTTTCTTTGTCACACTGAGTTTTTTCTGTAGCAGTGCTATACAGGGTATGGCAGGCCAGGGCACGTAGACACCTTCACATCAAGACAAAAAGCTACAGCAGTAACAGGGGACTGAAAAAACTTAACCTATATGTGACTCACAATTGGGAAGATCAGTCCCAGCAGGGGAAAAGAGAAAGGCCTGAGGATGAGCGATGCAGCTGGGGACCTGAGCACCCAGTCCTGAACCTGTGCCAGAGGCTGCAGGGTTTGCACGCTGGTGCTCATTCCCAGCTCCATCAGAGCATTGAGCTCCGGTGTGAAATAGGCAGAGCGTGAAACAATCCACTGAGAAAAAAAGCACAGGTCTGCAGAATTTCACAGGCAGCATCGCCTTCCCACAGCGGAGCGGAGAAACGGGCAGTTATCTCCTAAGCATGGGAAGTTTACATGATGAATGTTTGGATACTTGAGCTGACTTTAACCAGCTGACTTTGTGAAATGCACCCAAAACGTGGAGGAAAGTGGAGCTCACAGGGTGTTATGTCTTCAAACCCTTAGTCCTGAAAACCGTGTTTTCTCGGACAAGATGCAGAGTGCAACCGCAACAAAAATTTTTTTTACGAGTCAGAGAGAATTCTTAAACAAACAAAGGAAAACCTGGCACAGGGACACTTGTTTATATTTTTCCTAACATTTATGTATTTTAAAATAAAAAATGACAAACAATGGATGCTGTGTATTACGACCCACATGAGTGATGACCACTTTTCCACAAACTAAGGAGAATGAAAAAATAATTCTGAAAATATTTACAAACTAGCTCAGCCTCCTGTGGAGTGTAAAGCAGAGAATAAGTTAAGACAGCTTTTCAAGAAGAAGAAAACCCAGCTTGGGAAATGTAACACTCCCTAGCAGAATACTTAAGGGTAAAACAACACAATTTAGTTGATGAGAAGACAGCTGAACTACAATCAAATACATTTTTAAATTCCTTAGCATAGCTGGTTTTCTAATATTGTACTTTGAAATGAGCACATGGTTGTAAAACCAGCTATTGAGCATTTCCAGCCTCTTCAGTGCTGTTGAGGTTCAGCTCAACCCCCTCTAGTGCTGGCATGGGCCACCTAATACACTCACCAGTAATATGCATTCATCCTTACATATATGCAATATAGGAACAGACTTCATCCAACGCTTTTCACCATGTGTTTTGGTTTGTGTCTTACCCCCACTATTAGTGTACTCTTTAATGCAATTGTGATATTTACTAAATAGGTCTGACAAATAACTCTTAGTTTATAATCTGGTTTGTTTTCTGTAAATATTCAGTGAGGGAATCTGGCCGGTGATGATTGGCTTCGGCTGAGCATCTGAATCACACTGTGCCATTTCCAGTTTGAGACCAGAGACCCAATTTCTTGAATCACATTTCTGTGACAAATACACCTTTCCAAATTCCAGCTTATTTAATTGCAATTCATTTGTTTGCTGTTTGTATTCTGACAGTGCTCACACTGTGCCAGACACTCTCTGCTCCTGCAGGAGACCCGTCAGCCTACCCATGGCACCCAGACTTGCAGGGCTGTGAGGAGACGATTTCCCCCAGGCCTGTGCCCCACGTTGCTCTAAGAGCAGGTCAGTGTTCGTGCTGGACAGGCACAGCCAGGCTAACAGCTGTGGGGGGAACCTGCCTTCCCCCATAACAGGGCCTTTTACTATGCCTGAAGCCACCAGTCAATGTTTGCTCTCTGGCTGGAGAAAATTCAGGGTCGAGGGCAGCCTATGTGTAACACACAAAAGTCAGGCTAGACCCATGAAGGGAGACTTCATCTTCTGATGTGGTTGAGAGAAAGGCTCCTCGTCAGTCCAGGGACAGATTTTCTATATTCAGATAATTTCTTCATATCATGTTTCCATTTTGGGGAATCTCTGCATTTCTTAGAGCTTCCTGTCAAGAGAAGGACCTGGCCCCCTCAGAGCAAATGGGAGCTTTGCCATTTGCATCAGTGGAGTTTAAATGTCACTGCAAAGGCCGGGTGGTTCCCGTGGGACTGATTTCAAGCCAATATGTAGATCCCAGCAGAGATCTTCAGAGTCTGTATAGTTAGGAGCATGCAATGAAATCAGTGCCCTCCACCACATGCCTAAATCCAGAGCTCATCTGGGTACTAGATAGTTGCTATTATGATATTGGACTTATTTCTTATTTTTCTTTCTATCTTTGTACGTATGTCCAGCAAGGTTGGTTCTTATTTTCAACAAATCTGACCTGCTGTCTAAGACAAGTCCTCCCACACACGTGTGCCTCCTCCCTGTTTTTCTGCTTGCCTCCTGCACACTTCCTTTCTCCAGGCAATTTTAGGAGTGAAATGAAGTGCAAAGGTCAAAGCCTTTGCAGCGCGTAGCCGTGAATTCAATAAGGATGTTAAAAAAGATGTCCAGATTTGGCCCGAAGGGAATGTGGAGGATACATCTTTTACTCCTGCACACACCAGACTGGGAGATCAGCTGAGCTGCTGAACGAAACCCTGAATGAGGGTTCATTTCCCTACACTGAACCACGTTGCTATGATCAGGCAAAAGTGTAACAGCATAAACATTTGGGGCTTTTACTCTCCTCCTGCTGGCTACTCTGGTTTTCTTCATTAGGCCTGACAGTGTGTTGTTGAAGGGTTTAGTTTAAAATAATAATAATATATTAAAAAAGCAGTGTTGTGGTCCCCTACTAAAAGAGTCACTTTGCCCAATTTCCTGTTTATGTTCCTTCTCTCCGGAGCCCTCGCATCATGTGAGCACAGACAGTTATAGATAGGCTGCGTGACTGTTGCTGACCTCACACCACATGTTCAGTTAACAAGGTGAAACAGCAAAATTTGGTCTGTTTGTGTAAAGAATACTGAGAAAACTGCCAGTTCCAAGTAAAATAGAGGGCGAGGGACTCCCGATAGCCCAAGGCAGGGTGCAATCTCCAGGCAGTCCTTTCTGGTCTTTAACTGCTTTGCACATCTGTATTTACATCGTGCTTGTGAGTTATAAGAAAGGGGATTAGCCCCAACTCTATTTCTTTCCTTAGCAAAGCAGGTTTGGAGTCCTTCCATGAAAGCTATTAGTTTAGCAAACTTGCTCAAAATTTGTCCAAACTTCAGTCCCTTTGGTGTATACATTTTCCTATACTTGCTTCCAAAAATGATTGAAAAGTCCTGTGACTTAGCAAGCTTCAGTCATCCAGCAGATGGTTATACCCAGAATTTGTATTTCTAAACTGTTGCTCCTTAAGCAACCTGGGAGCAAACTGATCTTTTAACACCACGAGGATCCGTGCAGAGCCTTCTAAAAATCATTTGAGATTATGCAAGACTTTTAGATTAAAGCCATTCTAAGAAATCAAAATTTACCTCTCTTCAAGATTATATCTTATTACTGTGTTGGTATTAAAGAATTATTGTGAATGAGCCAGAGACGTCTTAGGGGTTTCCAGGCCATTTTACACAAGTAGTTTTCATGTAACAGTAGGAATCTGTGTGTTGCGGCATGAGGTTGCGGTGGCACTTTTCCCACTAACAGAAAACAAAGTTGTGTTGTTAAACCCAGGAAGACCTGTATCAGTGTATTAGTTTCTCCTTTCTCTCTGTTTTCAACTCGTTTCTGTAAAAAGCCCAGTCCTGCATCCTGAGAAATCAGAATTTTATTTTCTAACTGAGCAGAGCAGTGGCACTAAGCCAGACCAGCAGTTTTCTGACCATCAACCTCTGCCACCTTAAACAGGTAAAAAAGAATTTCAGATGGAAAAGTTGCACCATAGACTGGTTGAAGCCAAACACACAGATGTGAGCGCGTACCTCTGGGTGTATGGATAAGCATCCCGAGTATCGGGGACACAGCATAACTTCAGAGGCAGGTGTATCCCTGCAACAGGTGAATGAATCAGAGCATATGCAGCATGCAATGCTCATGTACCAGTTGTCAAGTGCTTTAGGATTTAAAGGTGAAAAAAAATGTGCTCCAGAAATTTAAGCTGCTTTCAGGATGATAATAATAATGTCGGTTTAGATACTACACATAAACATGCTGTGAGGGAATATGGAACTAAAACTCTTGGCTAGCTGGTGAGGCTGTAAACATCCTCATGTAAAGAGTCCTGCCTGTAAGTCTTCACTGTCAGGGAGCTTAAATGCCTGCAAAAATGTAGCAGCAGTCAGAAGGTGTATTTGGGGGGCAGCTTAAAGGAATGAATGTTTCACTGTGCCTGCCCTCAGGGAGAGAAAAATGTGGTGGAGGAGAGGAGGGCTCTGAGTGGGAGGAGATCCTTGAATGGCTTTAATAGATTCAGTGCTGTCTTCTGCTGTGGGGACCTCTGCTCTGAGTTGCGACCTACTTTACATCCCCATTGAAAGTGAAAAAGGCAGACAAAATGAAACAGAAAGGAGCATATGAGGATGCTCATGATGTGAGTCAATGTCTACCCCTGGCTGCCCCAGCAGTTTGAGCCCCCCTACCCGGCATCATGGCTGCTGGGGCTACAGCATGCAGGGATGTAGGTGGGACGGGGTCCACTTCCCTGCCCAGGGTGGGGACAAGGCCAGCCGGCCAAAACCAGCTTCCCTCCACCCAGGACTTTTGCTCACCCACCTCAGGTTCCTTTCCATGAGAGCTGGTGGCTCACTGGAAGGGTTGACAGCCCAGGGCCACGGCTGTGCCAACTAAAAGTATTGCGGCTGCCTGGGCTCTGCCCCACCTGGAGGCTTCCCGAGCTTGTGTGGGTTTCACACCACAGCTGGCTTGCTTTTCCTCAGTTCTCCAGATCCCTTTGGGCGCTGCTTCATAATGATGCCAAGTCACAAAAAATTCAGTTGCTTCTTGAAAGTGTGTGATACTGTCTTTACTGTCTTGTTAGTCCCAATGAAACACAGCCAAGCGCAGTGTGTGGGGTGTGTATTTATTTATTTATTAATACCAACTGTGTCTTTTTACTGGCACCCTGCAGAAGCTGTCGAGATTGCTGGCCAGCCCTGGTCGCTTGGTGCTCCTGACAAACTCCACTCGGCCACAAGCCTCTCCTTGGGAGGTGCAGCCCTCCAGGGCACAGCTGGGTTTCTGCCCTGTGGTGGCAGTTAGCTGTAATTTCATAATGACTGATCTTTATGCTTTCTATAAATGAGCTCAAAGGGGCCTGCACATATTTGCAGGGCAGCTGTTAACAAGAAAAGCTCCAAGCTTTCAGCACCATTGCTGTCAAAATAAGAGGAAGAATAGAGAAGTCATGCCCTGGGCTGACAATGGGGAGGGTGGCTTATTTACTTCATGCCTGTGTTAGGATTTTAATGTTAAGTGAATCCCCTGAAATAGTATTGCCATCCTGCCATCCCTTCTTTGGTGTTTGATTGCTATGGATTTCACAGGTAAGGTGTTATCGGCCCAGAGGCATTTCCATAGCTGTGGGACACTGAGGAGCACTGAGCTCTGTGGAGCCTTGTCAGGGATGGTCTGATCCTCCCTGACCACATGCCCCAGGGCAGGGCAAGAAGCACTGCCAAGCTATTTGACACATTTCAGCTCCCACCACCCCCCCAGGTGACATGGAGCCACAGTGTTTTACAGGTGTGGTAGGGTTTGTTGTAACTGGGATCAAAGCCGATGAGGCTTTGAGGGTGGTGAGGCACTGGTGCAAGTTGCCCAGAGAAGTTGTGGATGCTTGGTCCCTGCAACTGTTCAAGGCCAGGTTGGATGGGGCTTTGAGTAACCTGGTCTAGTGGAAGGTGTCCCTGCCCTTGGCAGGGGGGTTGGAACTAGATGATCTTTAAGGTCCCTTCCAACCAAAACCAGTCTATGATTCTCTTAATTCTTCCCCGTAGCAAGATCTTGTGGGATGAGATGCCTTGTCAGCATCTTCTCCTGCAAAGCTGAGGGACCCATCCACATGGCATAATGCCATGGGGAAAGCAAGGAGAGGATAGCCCTGATGCTCCCCTTCAGCCAGCAGCATCTTGTCCAGCAATTCCTGCTTGCATGGGGTGCAAGGGGATGCTCTGTCACCTTGCCAGTGTCCTCTAATCAAAATGTTTGTGAGAAGCACAGTTCTCATTTATTTACTGCTTTTACTAAAGGACGAGGGACATGAGTGAAATGACATTTCTTCATGTAAGCATCTGCCTCCTCCCTCCCCAAAATGCAGTGGTGTTATGAATTTTACTTTCAGAACTTGTTTTCTTATTTTCCACAAGGTTTTTAAGAACTTAGAACTCCCAAGTTTTTGGGTCTCTATGACTTTGACCCTTCATACCAAAACAAACCCATTAGCTTTACAAAGAATCTGCATGTTTATTAAATAGCAGTGACTCATTCTGTTGCAGATGTTTGTATATGTAAAACACCATAAATATTATGGATTAGGATGTAGGCCAGGCATTGGGAATGTGTGTGAGTTAGTAGGTAACATAAGACTTTGGGACTTTTTCTCCTTTCTTTTATTGTATGTCTTTTTTTCTTCACAAGCCACAGGTTTCTTTTTGTGAGAAATAGAAACAAAGGAAACCTCTCTGCTTCTACAGGACGTCATCTTAGATGCTTTATTACAAAGCTTTCATTGCACTTACAGTGCAGGAAATTTTTTGGTTAATGTTTTTAGTCAATCAATGTATGTGTATCATCTTGAAAGGAAGGTATTTCCCCTTCCACTATGAACCCATTGCATCTCCCTGGAGAAAGACTCATGCTGACTTTCTTGAAACAAGATTCATTTAGTCATACTGAAACTACCACAATCAGATAGACAGGTGACTCAATAAATGACTCACAACCTAGCAGATGGAATAGTGTTAGACTATTCTGCCCTGAACTCCTTGTATGATGGACCTTTGCACAAGGTGAGCCAGACTATTTGTGCTAGTCTGTGTTGAACATTGTTTTGTATGGGAACACTAGTTAGCTCAGAGCTTTTTCCCCCTATAGCTGGGCCCTGATCTTGAGAAAACAGTGCTGTAGTGGGCATGAACAGGCAGAGGAAGGGAGAGCTGATGCTTTTCCAGCACCTACAGGAATGCACCTCAGCTTCCAGGCACCTAAGTAAAGGGAGAAAAACTACTGCAAAAAAAATTCTCCTTCTGTTCTCTACGTTAAAAGAGAATTGCATGCCTGTGGAGACAGAGGAAGGCCTTATAGGAGGAGGAGTAGTCTTCTCTGAAATTGAGTATTTTTTGATTTTTCTTTCCCAGCCATAAACCATGAGTATTAGCGTCTCACTGCTGAAGAAGTTTGTGAGATCTGAATAGAAGATAAGGGATACAGCAAGGGAGACAAAATCCGAGAGAAGTGTTAAACCAGTGGGTGATGGGCAATGAGCTCAAGCTGTTCCCCAAGCACTGCACAGGGACATACTGGAAGGGACAAGCAGGTAGCCTCATTAGGGAGAGATTTACTATGCAAAGGTGATGGGAGCTTCAGACCAATAGCCACAACTGAAATAGCAAAACCATAACTCCATCTCGGGGACAGGCTGGGTGGTTTAAGAGGTCTTTTTCATCTGAGATTTCTGCAAGTGAGTTGATCGAGCGCTACTACCAACCACTGCAGGCTACTGAGCAGAGGGCAGGAGCCCTTCTGCAAGGGTCTTGCAGTCTGAGGAGCTCAAGACCCATTGGGCTGGCCCTTTTCTCTTTAAAGAGTGTCATGAGGAGCTCCCAACAATGTTCTTGGCTCTTTTAACATGAGGATGCTTGCTGGGAGCTGGGTCTGACTCCTTCCTCCTTCCTTGCAGGGACCGTACTCTGCAGTTCAAACACCTCTCGCTCTGTGCAGGCAGGGGAAGCTCTCTTGACTTGTATGGTCTTAATAGGCTTAGACATCAGCTGGCTACAAAGCTGTCAACATATGAATTTTAACTTCCTCTTTTAAGTAATTTATAGGAAATGCTATGAAGTTCCGCCTATTTTTTTCCCAAAAAAATATGTTTTTAAATTTTTCTTTTTAAAAAAGACAAGCTTTGAAAACTTGTGTCCCAAGTACTGGCAGTCCTGTGGGACTATTATCCTGCACCTCTGCTAGTTTTCTAGCCCCAAGGACGTCTCAGGGCTGAAGGCAGCAGTGAATATCAGAAGCCCAGTGTGTGCAGTGCCAGCCCTTAGCCAGCCATGGGAGGGAAGCCATGCCAGACCCTTCTCTGGTGGGATCTGCTGCTTTTCCAAGGGATTTTGCAGGAGGAGAGCAATCCCAAATGTTCAAACCTTTCACAGTCTTCCCCATCACTGAGTGTCAGACTCTTATTTCAGTGTCAGACCTCTCCACGGCAAGTGTGGGGACAAACACATGTCCCTTGCCCAGCTACAAGGCCACCTTGGTGGGTGAGGAATCAGTACACATCCACGGGTCATTCAGCTCCCCCTTGCCATTCCCTTTGCTGCATTTTGTAAAATGAAGATTATCCTCATGGGGGAGTCATGAGCATCAATTTAGCTGATAAAGAATTTCAAGTGTGTTGGCTATTCTGTGTTTTGTTATTAAAACCAGAAAAAAAATCAAGGACAAGTTATATTTCAGTTCAATTTACCTCATTTAGCTTGTATGTGTTCTGATTAATTATTTATATCTTGGATACTGGAGATTTTGTACATACAAATGAAAACATGGTCCTCAGACAGGAGGTAAGCGATGAAGGTCCTTGGCTAAACCTTTCCCATGCAGGCGCTCAGCTCCCACTCTGCACTTGCTTACCAGCTAGCTGTTTTTTCATCATGTAATAGGCTTGCTTGTGGCCTCTTTTATCTGATATTACTGTGATGGAGCAAACCTTCACATGTAATAGTAGCTCTTTTTAAACCTCACACCACTTATTCAGCAGAAGCAGAGACGTCAGATTGTGGAAGTAGCGATTGCTTTCTCAGAAACCCTGCTGAAATGGAAACAGAGCTATGCCTCTTCCCTTCACAAGTGGCTCTGGAATTCCCAAAGTGAAAAATTCAGGAGCAAGAAGAAAACACTGATAGCTTGTGTTGCACAGAGCAACGTGCTGGCATCTGACCAACACTGCTGCAAATTCTTTCTTCCTTTTGGCACCAAACTATTCCACTTACGAAGGGCAGATGAAAATTGTTCCAGATTTATGTTGTCTCGTCTGATTGTAGTTGTGCTTTTCTGGTAAAGCCTTCTCTTTAATGCCAACAAAGCTTTGGAGGACATGTAAACACATCAGCATCATATCATTCCTTCATCAAGAAAAAGCTAATTTCAAGACGCCCCCAAATAAATGTAATATTTCTTCTGGATGCATAGATCCTTTCCATAGTGTAAGTGAGGAGCCTAGGCTGAATCCCAAAAGTCAGTTCGTATTTAAGTGTATAGGTTACTTCATCTCAACCATGGGAGCACAATCTTTCGCCCTTAAATAGATCCAAATTCTCTTGTAAATTTGGCAGTGTGTGCAGCTCCAGACTAAATATTGTCAGATATAATTGGCTCTGATCAGCTGAAACAAATCCATTCTGGGCACAGGCTCATGGTAATAGCGACTGTGCCTTACAAACCCTGCCGAGGAAATAGTTGCAGTAGTTGGGTGCAGGTTGACTGTACACACCATGTCCCCCGGGGCTGGAGGGAGCCGGGAGCAGAGCTCTTGGCTGTACCATTGGCTTCTGGCACAGCACAGCCATCATGGTGCCAGCACAGGGAAATGGCCTCAAGTTGCGCCAGGGTAGGTTCAGGCTGGATATTAGGAAAAATTTTTTCACTGAAAGGGTTATCAGACATTGGAATGGGCTGCCCAGGGAGGTGGTTGAGGCACCATCCCTGGAGGTGTTCAAAAGACGGGTTGATGTAGTGCTGGGAGGTATGGTTTAGTGATGATGCTCCTTGTTTGTTGTGTGGGTGTCTATTTTTGTCAGTTAGGTTGACGGTTGGACAAGATGATCTTTAAGGTCCCTTCCAACCTAGAAGATTCTGTGATTCTGTGATACTGGTATCCAGAGTACCAGCGTGCAAGTTAAAGGACTCCATACACCACTACCCCCTACCCCATGCATCCCATATTAATGACCTTATTGTTGATTACTGCTGCTCCCAAGTAATGACTGGGGTAGTGTGGTGGGAAGGGGCTGTGATGGTGAGACAATGGACAGAGTCTGCAGCCACAGACAAGCCCTTAGGAAGGCAAGTACTGAAAGAACAAGGAGCAAAATACACCCAAACCCTGGCCAACACCTCCACCAGAACAGAGAGGAAAGAAGAATCCTCCCAGCAAAAGTGCTGTTTTGAATTGAAATTATTAGAATGATCACACCAAATCTCAGTCACTGTGATTCACCAAACAGAGCAGACATATATACAGAGGAGAAGGGAATGCTGCAGTACAGCAAACATTTGCTTTCCACCCTCAGATAATACCCATGTGTCACTGAATTCAGCGCACCAGAGAATTCTCTATTTCCCATTAGAGCTAATATCCTAGAAGATTCTGTGATTCTGTGATTCTGGTTCAGGTGAGCAATGGGGAAGGGGAGGAAGGCACACACCACACCACTCCACATCCTGGTCTGTGGGCAAAGGTCACACTGCAAAGACAAAAAAACAGGGATGGCGGAAAGAACCGTAACAGCGGGCAGAGACGGCAGCCTTGTCAGTTTTTAAGAAACTTGTCAGTTTTCTTTAAAAAGAAAACTACAACTAGGTAAAACCCCACCATGCTCTGCCACAGGGCTGGGCTGGGCACTGGAGGGGAGTTGCCATGGGGTGTGAATGTCTACCTTGTAGGTGCCAGGCACCTCCTGTGCCTCCAGCCCAGGGCAGAGGAACCCCAGCCCCTGCTCCGGCAGAGCGGACTGCGTGGTACAGGAGCTGCCCGCATCCCTGTGAGATAAAAGCTGCCGCCGCCATCTTGTCTGGCCAAGGCCTGCCACAGCTGGGCTCCCAGTGACTCCGGTGTGCTGCATCCCCTTCCCCTGGGGAAAGAAGACGTGCAGCTCATTGCAGGCAAATGCCAGGAAAATGAGGAGATGATATTTGACTCTTGGAGATCAAAGCCTCGTGTTGAAAGGTGTGCCAAAACCCCTGCTTTGCGTATGCCACAGAGCAGGGCGAGCCCTGTGTATCGGTAACGCAAACCTGCTCGTGTCCATTCGCAGGCAAGCTGCGAGCGTCTCAAAAACACTCAGTACTTAGTGTCATTGTACACTCAGCGTTGGGGGATAAGCGAAAGTGGTTTGGTGTACATTTTGCGAATAAAGGTACATATCGGTGAAAGTTTCAGAATGGAAATGAGTGTGTAGACAGTGGTGGGACTGGATGTGTTAAATGGGAGAAGAGGTGCAAAAGATGGTCCTTCAGCCCCTCCCACGCAGGTAGCTGTGTTGGTAGCCGTGCCACTTTCCTCCTAAAGACTGCAGGGAAATAAAAGGAGCCCAGAAAGGCATGGTGCAAGTGCATGCTGTGCATGTGGGTGCAGTTTGATGGTATGACAAAGCTGATGTTAACAGCAAGCACCCAGGGAAGACCTGGTCTCATCCTCTCCCCCTCTCCTGGTACTGGCCTGCCTGCACCCGGGGAGGCTGGGTGCAGGGCACCAGGCTGGCAGCACTCTCCCTTTCCCAGTGTGGAACTAGATGGTCTCCACTGGTTTTGGTCCTTACACAGCTCCCTTTGGTGGCAGGCAAGGAGCAGCACTGGTGCGGGGCAGCAGGCAAGCTGGCCAGGCAGTGGTGGCAAACTCCCCATCGGCCAGGCTGTGCCACCACCCTGCACTGCTGCCACCCTGCCCAGGCACCCCACTGATTCCAAGGGAGGCTGAGTGCTTAGATATCTGTGAAGATATGAGCCTGTGAGCGCTGACTGACCCACACTGTTGCTGTCTCAGGCTGTGCCTGTTGAAAGGCTCCCTCCCCTCGGCTCCAAGTCCAGCAGGGAGTTGGCAGCATGGGCAGGTTTTGCTCTGGTCCCCGCAACTCACAGGAGATACCACCACGAACCTGAGGAAGGCAGAGAGGGCAGCCATGCAGGAGATGGAGAGAGGAGGCCCACCCTTCCAAAGGGCAGTGCAGATTTGGGCAGCTACCTGGCATTATTTCCCCTCAGCCCTGTTTTCATGGCTGCCCAGCTATAAATGCTACACATTTTTTCTCACACAGCCTCAGCCCTGCTCTCCTCTCCCATAAGCCACACTGACTCTCCATTTCCCGTCTCACAGCGCCAGCCAGATGATGAGCTTGATCAGATTGCGTATCTGCAAGGAAACAGGTTATCAGGCAGCTTCTCAGCTACTACAAAACCAAGCCAGCAGAGCCATGGCTGCTCGCACCACACCAAAGCCAGCCTGCACCTCACAACAGAGGGACCGTGAGCTTTTCCACAAAGCACAGCTGCAGCTCTCTCTCTCCTCTCACTGTGCTGAAACTACAGACTCTTTCCGACCCATGAAAATTAAAATGCTAAAGAAATGGGGACTGGGCTGCTGTGGCTAAGGATGTTGTACTGGCGATCAGGCAGGTAGCCCTGAGCTGACCTGAGCCTCAGAGCTAGGCTCCAACTTCCCCACAGCTGCATGGATGCCAGCAAGGCTACTCCCCCATTCCGTTCCTCCCCCTCCCCAGCTTGCCCCTGTGCAGGTGATTCCACTCAATTTCCATCAGAAGGAGCCAGGTGTATTTAAGGGGCAGGGCCAGCAACCTTAGGAAGAGGAATGAGAAGTGGTCTTGCAGTCTTGGGGGAAGATGTGATGATGCCCTCCCCTCTCTGCCTTTAGAATCTGCTCCTCTGGGAGGCAAAGAAGCAGGTCTCCTTTGGCTTATTCCTCCTGAAGCTTTTCTCTTTTGATGTTTAGGGGTGGGAATGTGTGAAAGGATGTCACCTTTCCATCCTGGTGCATCTGTGGGGTGTGCATTAGGCCTGTGTGGCACTCAGGCTGCTGGTGGCAGAGACATGGGTCTTTCTGGGACTATACATGTGAGATACCTGCTGCGCTGTATTCCACTGTTGAAGCTTGCTCATCAGGAAAGTGTTTCTCTGTTAAATATTTTTCCTTTGTTTCTATTTCCTTTGAGGGGAGTGTGTGTTCTTTTTTTCCTGGCTCTCACAACAGTAGACTCAGACATCTGTTATCTCTAGCTACTTTCAACAGAGACCAAATCACTTTCAAACCTCAACAGGTCATGAGGGCAAGACTGAATTTTCTTTGTGCAATACACTTTGCACCTCGCTTCTGCTTCCTGTTTATTCCTGATGTGATACCCCCCTCCCTGTCTGAAAATCCCACCTTTACACAGGTCAACATGTGTTTGCTCAGTTTTGCGAGAGTTCCCTCTATGATATTTCATTCTCTGGTCCCTGTATATTGTTTTTGAAGAATCTTTTGCTTTCAAAATAGATTATGGTCCTGTCAGGCTGAACAAACTTACTTCTAGATAAATTTTTGGATGAATATGGACTGTGAAAAGCTTGCTGCACTGCAAGAAAGTCTCTTTTGAGTAGGAAAAAAAAAAAAAGCAAGCTTCTTCTCGACAAATGATTGTTGCTATTTTTTGTTGATTATTTTAACTATCACCATGCCCATGGGAACTCTGAGTCAGCAAAATCTGCACTGCCTGTATTGATCTTAAACTGTGCCAGTAAGGACTTAGATCTTAGAGGAAGCATCCTGAGTTCAGTTATTTTGCCTTAAGGCCAAATGGTTGGCTGTCTTTAAACTGACAGACAGATCCCCTCTCTGCAAAATGAGCATGACTTTTAATTCAAGCACAAGGTATCACCCAGATTTCCATTCTTGTGGCAAGTCATTTTGCAAAGAGCACTTGAATAAGATTTGGGTAGGGAGGTTGTGGTGGTTGTTGTTCAGATGATTCTTTAATGAACTTTTAACTCTCCTGAAGGCAGCTAAAGCAGCCAGTGGCCGTACAGTTGTCACAGGCTCCTGGGCAGTGGGCGAGTCCTTGCACCTCTCCCAGGCTGCCATCAGAGCTGGGGCAGCTGCTCCCTGGCAGCCACTCAGGCCTCGCTGGTTTGGGCATGGCTTTATCCTACACAGTTTTATGGAGTTTGGTAAGGAGGAGGCTCTTAATGTCTTATTTCAGTTTTTCTCTGTGGAGCAGAGCTCGGAGTGGATTTCTTCTGGCCCTCAGAGTGTGGTGACAGCTGTAATCAACACAGAGGCGCTTATACTGTTGATGAACGAAAACAGCTGCTGAAAAAGGGGAAAATGTTTTATTTTGTTCCTAGAAACTTGCATGTAGTTCTATTAAGTGATGATGCATCCTAGTCCTGCCAGGACTTCATTTAAGCCTATATGGAACCCATACCTTCAGTCACAAAGGTCTAAATGGCATCATTGCTAACCAGGTTTGGTTTGGGTTGATGGTCACTTGAAGAAGTGTCTGTGTAAATAGGCATTCTTCTGTTAAGTTTGGAAGTTTTCTGTTTAACTTTTTTAGCACTACAACTCCTTTAAGGTTTGCTCTGGGCTTTCAGAAGTAACTGGCAGTTCATTAACAGCTTTTTATTAGCACTGAAAACCATCGAAGAGAGCTGCACAGGTCATCTGGAGCCCTGGGTTTGCTGGGCAAAAGGCATTTGTTGCTAGATATTATCTCATGTGCTGCAACACAGGATGCAGTCCTAGGTGTTTTTATTTCACAAAATAAAATGGGTTATAATCTCTTCTGTAGATGAGATGGTGAAGTACCAGATCATTTTGATTACCCCATGCTGGCAGGCTGAGGGTGAGAGGGGAGAAGTCTTGCTCCTCTTCACCTCCAAAGGGACAACTCTCTGCCTTTTTTCCTGTCACAAATGCAAGCTGATAGCAAGCACATCAAATCAAAGTCACAATTTGGCCAGCTTATTAAAACAACTATAAAACATAAAAGAAAATAAGCATGTGTGGGCTGATATATTATGTGGTTGGCAGTAAAAGGGTTGTGTTTGTGCCATTTGCAGGCATGGAGGAAGCGCTGGTTTGTGCTACGCAGAGGCCGCATGAGTGGGAACCCAGATGTGCTGGAGTACTACAGGAACAACCACTCCAAAAAGCCCATTCGGATCATCGACCTCAATGAGTGCGAAGTGCTGAAGCACTCAGGGCCCAACTTCATCAAGAAGGAATTTCAGAACAACTTTGTCTTTATTGTGAGAACCACCTACCGCACCTTCTACCTGGTAGCCAAAACTGAGGAAGAGATGCAGATCTGGGTGCACAACATCAGCCAGATCTGTAACTTTGGACATCTAGAAGATGGCACAGGTAGGATCACGAACATGCTCATTGGAGGTTGGGAGGATGACCAGTGCCTGGGCTCCTCCACAGCAGCACCAGTGGTGAGAAGAAGCATGGACCTTGCTGGCTGATTGGGCTATTGGGGATCTCAACACTGCTGGGTAGAAATAACAGCTGGCTGCTAGGTCTCACTTTGATGAACCAATTCCTGCTAAAATAAACAGCAGGTCCTTAATAAGAAAAGGTATTGTTTATGTGAAAAGCTGATTGAGTGTTATCTTCTGGGGCTGTTTATTTCATTACATGTCCCATATTTATTTAGTTTGGCTTAATATAAGACACCTGTTCCAGGAAAGTGTCCTGCAAAAGTCATGTTTTCTCAGGCTTTGCTGGATGTGGAATGTGCACTGACTTGGGTGTATATGCACATACATAAATCAATGATAAAAATACTGAGCTGTCTTAGTCTACCAGTGAGAAGAAAAATAAAGAAAAAGCAGAAGATGGGAGAGTGTTAGAAGTGTGTGTCTAGACTTAAGAGATGGTCCTTCCAGTGAAGCGTAAAGTCAACCTGTTTTGCCAGGACCTACACCTGTATATACTCAGTAGGGTGAATTCTTGGAAAGCTTCCAAGAATTAACCACTCCAAGATGAATGTAGTCAGTAATTAAAGTCGGGACCTGTATCATCATTAACTTACCTTTCAAATGAGACAATCAGGCTCAGATAACAGCAATCTGTCTTTCCCTTGACATTTCCAAGGGGCAGATACAGCAGCAATTTGAGAGCTTCATAGGAAGTGAGTCAGAACAAAGTCCTTTCTCTGTGATAAATGGCAGTGCAAGAGCAGAGAAGGGTGGTAATGGGGGCACTCAATCCCAAGGGCAGTAGTATGTTTGAGGGTGTCATGGTGTGGCCAGACATATTCTCCTGCTGTGGTCTCTGTACTGCTGTGGTCTGACTGCTACTGGTGTCTGCAAGTGCCACGTAGCCATACCTTTACCTTGTAACTTGAAAGGAAACAAAACGCTGTGGTGAGATATTTTATTTTAATCTATGCTGGTTTTTGGTCTTCTTTAATTTTCTCTTCAGTAGTTTATTCTGAGGGGAGAGGGGAATGGCAGGGGCACTGCAGTGGTCCTGTTATAGATGTAATGTCTGCTCTTTCCCCATTTGCCTTAGAGACCACCAAGAAAATGTGCTGACGTATTTTTATGTGCCAGTACAAACTGCCCATGAATGCAACTTGCAAATTAGAGCTGATAGCTTTGAGGGATTTGAGTTAATAGCCCCTTAGAGTTTGGATGTAATTAGGAATATTCAGTGACCCCCTTCCTGCTGATCTGCCCTTGTTGACACTGAGATGCTGCTCTTGCGTTGCTACTTCTAGTGCAGTATATTTTTAGATATAATTTTACCAATTACTCTGAAATGAAGGTAAGTCTTTCCATGCAAAACAGAAAAAAAGAAAAATAATTTCTGTCTCTCGAATGTGTACTGGCACTGTGTTGAGGATGTGCACAGGGAGATGTGATGTGTGGCAGAGAGGAGCTAAGGCAGCGGCTGTCCCCAGGACAGATGCATTTATAAGGCTTATGTATGGGCAATACTCAGAGTAGTACACAGTGGTATTTCTCTCCCAGCACAGATTGCCAGTGTAGGCACTGCTGGACAAGAAGTGACAACTCTTGATTGGGAAAGCTGACATCCCAGCTTTCCACTCCCTTCAAGGTGGATATTATCCCCCAAGAAGTTCAGCAGTGCAGAGTATTTGCCTTGTTTCAGTATAAAGTCTGGCACCTGAACTTACAGACCTCATCACAGACTGCATAAGCTAAGCTTCCAGACACGCACTTATCCTATCTATCTCTAACGGCAAATGGCTCATAAGATCTTCTATTTATCCTGCAGTTCATGCCAGTGAGGTCAGGTCTCGGGTGTATTCAGGTCAGGCTGCAGGGCACATTCAGATCCTCAGATTTAAATCTGCACAGTTCCACAGGTTGCCCATCACATTTCAAAGAGTTGTTAATTGCTTCAGCTTTTTGGAAGCACCTAAATCCCCCAAGAGCCTGTAGGTTTAAACAAATTACCCTTAAAAATTAACATAAGAAGAGAAAAGCTCTATTAAATGCCATATGCTTTTTTAACTTGAATGCTACTGTGTTAAAAAAAATAATAGTCTCTGAAATGAATCATCAAAAGAAAGACACATCAATTGCAGGAAACTTTAATAAGCTATTCTCTGTGTTAAAATGAATCTCAAAGCCAATATTATTTTGTGAAATCAATCACTCTTAATCCTTGCATCCCTGAAAATTTGCTGTGACTTTGAGACCAAAACCGAATCTGCTGCTTTCTCCACTTAATGCACGGAAAGGGCAGCCACCAGTTTGCACGGTGGAAACACCGTCGCATTGTTCCCCGTTGGTCCCTTCCAGTAGCAAAGCCGTGGGACAAACAGCCAGGTCTTAGCAATCAGCAGCCTCTGGTCTGGCATGTAGGCACCAGACAGGGACTACAGTTAGCAAAGGGCAGCTGGCCCTGTGAGGACAGCTTTTAGTCAACAAGAGGGGGATGGCTGAGAGACAGAGGCGCAGGGCAAGCGCCAGGCAGATGTCAGGAAGCACCTGGGAGGGCGGCTGTCAGGAAGGACTTGCCAGCAGCAACAATTCTGCTGTGGCACTCGACTGCCATAAGAAACTGTGCCACTGGCTGTGCTGAAAGTGAAGGGCCTCCCTCCCTATTTTCCTACCATCTCTAGTGGAGCAGTCATTCCCCAACCCCATGGGACCCGTGGCCACCTCGATCAGGTGATTGAGAGGAGGATTGGGCCAAGTGGCTGGGCTGGGGAGGGGATGAAATGAGGTGGCGATGGGACATCATGGGCACGCTTTATCCCATATGCAAGCTGAAACTATGATTAATTGACACAACGAAATATAGCAGCTTTTCATTGGAGAAACTGCTGTGGAAGTTGTTTGAAGCCTTACTTTTAAAGATTGTAGCTGTGCATTGAATCCTTCCCCAGGCCATGCCCTGGCAGGCAGCTCCTTAGCCCAAGAGGGACTTTTTGCCTTGGGTTCCCTCTTCACTTCTTCCATAGGCTCCAGGTTTTGTTCCACATCCCATGAAAACACCTTGCTCCTTCTGGATGCACCCCTTACCTGAAGGTCCCTGCTGATTTCCAATGCTTCCCTGTTGCTCTAATCTCTCCCACAGCACCTAGGGCCACAGTGGAACCTGATGTCCCCGCAGAGGCCCCCTCACTGGTGCCTTTCCTGCACAGTGCATGGGCCAGGATGTCCCCCAAGAGGGACACAGACCTTTGTGTCCCTCTTGGCTGCTGGCAGCTGGATTAGAGTATTTCTGTTCCTCTACCTCTCCCTCACCTCTGGTTGCTCTGTTGTTCACACCCATTCTTGCCCATTACTGGGACTTTCTCCCTTTCTGCTGCTCCTCTGATGGCTTCTTTCCTTAAATGTCTCTCCCCTTTTTTTTAATTTTGCCAATGTGCACACACCCTGCCATGGCATGGGGATGGTTTGATTCCCCAAGACCTTGCTGCAGCCACACTGGGGAGCATCTCCTCTGGTGAGAACAGCATGCTGGGAGCAAGGGGAGCCAGGATCACCACATAAGGGGGCTACCTGGAGGGACTATGCTCTCCTTGCAGAGACACTTTCTCCTGAGCATCTTCACTTTATTTCCCTCCCTGTTCCCCTACAAAGCGGGCAGGCAGGCTCCCGGCGGGCCTGCTCACAGCAGCGTCTGGCCCTTGCACAGGAGGTCAGGGGAGTTGTGACGGCTCCTCCCAGCCCATGCTGCAGGACAGGCACTGACACTACTCCCTTCACACTCCCCTCTCAGCGGGAGGAAATCCCTTCTCGGCTGCAGAGACTCAAGGCTGCTCTTTAATGTCAGGCTCTGGCCCCTGGCCAGGAAGGGTGGGTGGTGTCTCTACCTCCTTGGTATGGTCATGCAGCCTGGCGGGGGATTGCTGTGAGCAGGACTCCCTTATCTCACTGTGTTCCTGCACTGCTGTTGCACCGTAACAATTTTTGGGGAGTGGCCTGGGGTCTGTAGCAGGAGGGAGAAGCCCTCTGTTTCTCCAAGCAATGGCCCTGCATTGATGGGGAAAGTCACCCACGCTTCACATCTTTCATGGTGACTTTCCCCATCAGTGCAGGCAGAGATTTTTTGGGTTAGTACCCACCGAAGCAGTTATTTTGGCAGCCGAATCTGCCCGCTGTCTCTCTGGCGAAGGGGAGGGCAAGCACCAAACCTATTCTCTGCCTTCTCACTGTCAAAAATGGCCATGCATAATTTATTCTACCCAGCTGCTGCCGCGGCACAACTTTAATGCATGCTGATTCAGTTACCAGCAGAGCTGGCAGAGACAGGGCCGGTCTGTTAGGAGTTGGCTACAGGTCCCTGAGTCCCTGAAGGTTAGAAAAGGGCAGGTCTGTGCTGTCCCCATCCCTCCCTCCTGCTCACAACGGTTGCCATGTGGTCTGTAGCTCCCAACCTTTCCTGATGGGATAATCTGTGGCTAAACCCTGCAAGTACCAGATGGAGTTCAGGCCTGTTCATTCTCTGTGTTAATAATCCAGAATGTCATTAATTTCTCTTTCTTATGTGTTGTGGTAGTTTTCAGTTGTTTTTTTTTTTTTTTAAAAAATGAATGTGGTCAGATGGTGATGTGAACATGCTTTTCTGAGATCCCTGTGGAGTTAGCCCAGTGCATATTTGATCATCCTCAGCTTGCAAGACAGCTCTCAGAGTCCAAGGTTTGAAAGCAGAGTTACTGTCTGAGCCAGCACAATGAACAAGAGAAAAGTTATTTTTCAGATGGGAAGGCTGCAGCACTCAGCTCTGCTTTGCAAATGCGAAACCCTGTAAAAGTCATTCCTTCCTGATTCTCACTGCTGAAATCCTGCTGCTATAAGCACCTGCTCAAAATTAAGAAAATGCTTTGCTTAAGCTCTAATTTAAGAACATGCTTATGCGCTTTGCTGACCTGCGGTCCGTCACTGCACCAAACCTCCAAAGTTAACAGGAGGAAGCATCAGTGGGTCCATACTGGTAGACGGGAGGGAAAGAGGTGGCTCCCTCCCCATTTTAAAGGCATGAGGTATGGACAGGGCAGCTGTTTTGTTCCTTTTCTGACTGAGATCAGAAGGATGACAGGGTGAAGCTGTGGCTGGTGTGGAAGTTTGGGTCACTGCAGGGTTTTTTTTGTGTTTAGCAATCTTGCTGTCTAACCACCCCAAGTCTTGGCAGCTCTCTCCATCCCTCCTGACGTGCTTGCGCATGTACCTAGCACCTCCCAGGGTTGAGAAGTGACTACAACAACCCGGTACAGTGGCAAAGCTTGTTGCTGTGTTGAGCTGAGAACTAGAGAGAACCTGCCAGAGGATCTCAGGACCTCATTGCACAGTGCAGGATCTGGCCTGCAGCATGCACATGGATAGTCAGGGGCTGGTTCCAAGCATTTCTGCAAGATTCTGGATATCAGTGTTAGAGAAATCTGCTTTCTTGCTACACTTTGGAGGCATGTTTATGCTTGGTTTGGTTTTATCAGCAGTAGCTGGTTTCTTGTGTTTGCTTTTGCTGCAAGGCTTTTTATTTTGAAGAAGGGTTTTCCAGCTTTGACTCAGGCGGTGTCTGTGTTTCAGCCAGAGAGATGGGTACCTGCTGCTGAGTCCCACAAGATGTCAGGGACAGCTGGGTGCACAGTGATCACTGCCTGGTCCCCACACAGCCCTGGTGAGAGAACCTCCATGCAGCAACCTGAAACTTCATTAGAAAAATCATATTCCCTCATTGAGGGCTTGTGCTTCTGCTGCCAAGAGCAGATGCCTTTGGGGACCTGCTCTGCAAAGACACCCCAGGCCTTTCCCACTCCACAGCTGCCCATAGTGGGAGGTCTGACTTACACTGAGGACTTGATTTTTGGAGTTGAATTGCCCCAAAAGCCGGGCCAGAGGCTATGCTTAGCCTTAAGCCCATCAATGGCTCAGCCATCACTGCACCATCCCTCCTGCCCAGCATCCCCAGCTCTCTAGCAAGGATGGAGGCTTGGAGAGCAACAGAACCAGGCTTGTCTCTGCTGCCTGGCAATGGTTGGACCAGATGGTTGGGTACAAGTGCCTCAGCCGTATGCTGCCGGTGGAGGGTGTCCTTGGTGGTTGGAGTTGAACCCAGAGCTCAGCAGGTGGCAGTTCTGCAAAGCCTGGGCCAGCCCTGTTGCCTGCAGCTCAAAACAGCTATTCTCCCCATTTCCACCCCTCTCTGTGCTGGGGGGTACTGGAGTGTTGTGCCCAGGGAAGGTGTCACTAAGCACAGGCTTCCCTGTGCTTTGTGGCCTCCAGAAAAGTAGTGTCCCTTTTCTCAGCAGAGCCAACAAGCCTCCAGCTGGGCAGTAACAGGGCACCGCAGTTCTCGTGGCTTTGATGTCCAGCCTAGAGAAGCATAAGGAGTTTGCAGACAAGTTCAGAGGAGAACAAATCTAGCTACTCCATGAGCAGCAAAGCTCATTTTCGTCCACTGAGATCTAGGAAATGGGAAGAAATCAATCCCCTTCCTTGTCGCCTTTAATTTGAAGTGTTGGAGATTAATAATTAATTATTTGTGTTAAGTCCTAAAAAATACTTGATAAAACAGATTGCTCTGCCTCAGCAGTTTCTCCAGCAGAGGCTATATTTGTTAATGGGCAGAAGGGATGCTACAGCCCTGCAGGAGTGGGGCTGACCCCCCCCAGAGTAGGGGGGGTCTGCACCTCCTGCAGCCCCTCGATTTGGCAACTGGCTGGCCCAGCCTGGGGAGGGGGAGCAGCTGCAAAATCAGGCTCCCGTCTCCCCAGGGGGAGTTTTTGCCTTCACCCACTGCCGCTCTGGGATAAAACATCCCTGGTGCAAAGCAAGGAGTAGAGGCAGTGGGCCAGGGTGAGTCAGAGCTGTCTCTCAGCTGGGGCCATCCACTCCCATTGCAGGTTCGGTGGAGAGCCTGTCTCATACGACCTCGTCCCCGCAGCCATCGCCGGCCGCCTCCACCCATGCCTCCCGCATTGCCGATCCCTCCTTCTCGGTCGACCACGCTGCTGCTGATGTGTCTGCTGCAGAGGAGACCCCCAGCGAGTCAGAGTCGGTCTTCCTCCCCGACTACCTCTTCCTCTCCAACTGCGAGTCGGGCAAGCTCAGCCACAACAGGTAGGTCTGGGTTCTGCCATATGTGTCGGGATGGAGCCACCCTCTGCCTGCCCAGTGATGCCCTGGGAAACCGGGGCAAACTGATCCTTGAGCCCTGCCACTGAGGGTTGGCTCCCGAGCACAACAGGGGACCATCAGCCTAATCCAATTTACAGGGGGCTTTTCATAGTGCAGATTAACAGTCAAGCATTGTATGTTGGTGCTGACCCTTTCCAGGACAAGTGGCTGGGGACCTCACATATGGTCTCCCTTCAGACGCCCTTTCTGCCTGCTGTTGGCCAAGGTCCTCCACAAAGTGCCCCAGCCCAGCTCAGCGGGGACCTTCCACAGCCATAGGGAAGGGATGGATTCTGTCCCAAACCGTGGGGTTGCAGTTTTTTCCTGTGCACTTGCTCAGTTGCAACCAGGAGAAAAGGAAAGCACAAGTTTGACCTCTGTCTCTGTGCAGGTGTGACAGCTGGTCAAATTCGGACAGATCTCTGGAGCAAACCTCATCGGATGATGTTTTTGTTGACTCCTTGCAATCCCAGCCCTCCTTGTACCTTGTACAGCCATCCAGCGCTGGCACTGTGCACCAGGATGGGACTCCGTTGGCAAATTCCAGCACTGTGTCCAGGAACATAGACATTAGCGGGCCACCCAGTGACTTTTCCTCCTCTTCTCCGTTGCTGGGGACACCACTGACACCAACCTTTCAGATGGACAAGAGCCAAAACTCACTGCCCTATGGTGTAACCCAGCTGGACATCCTGTCCAACACGCCCCCGCCACGGCCGCCCAAGCCAACCCACTTCGCAGACAGGAAAGGGGATGAGGTGGGCGGCGGGACTCTCCAGAATGGGCACACAGGGATCTGCCGGGCTCAGGTCGCTCTGGTGCCCAGGAGGATCTCCTTGTCCAGCTTAGACAACATGAGGAACTGGAAAGGTGAGTGCATTTCCAAGAGCCAGCGATGCAGGACCAGTGTGAGCAATAGAACTGCCCACAAGTGCAGAGTGGGTCCTCATCTCCAACTTTGCCTCTCTGTCCCCCCCCCCTGCAAAATCATACACTGCCCAAAGCAACGCAAAATTCTTGTTTCAAATTAATTAGCGAGCAGAATTCAGACCTGTCCCTCACATTCAGCTCCTGCCCTGTAAAAGCCCCTCGCTGCATACACATGGGCAGCAATTTGGATGTGATCTCTTCAGGGTGCCTCATGACTTGCTAGTTTTCCGTGCTCCCTCCCTCTTACAAAAAGAAAGCAGTAGAAAAACAAAAAGCCAGCCACTGAATCTCAAAATTAATGCAAGTCAAAATGTAGGCTTGCACATGGGAAAAACCCTCTGTAGCTGTGCTGCTTTGCTACATCCAGTCTTTTCCATAACAGCAGCATGTCTTTTTGCAGCTTAGAGTAAAGAACGGGAAGCCAGGGAGACACTGGGGATGGGATGTAATCCCAGTTGAACCAGGGACTCTGTGTGTCCTTGAGCAAATCCCACTTTGTCCTTGCACTTCAGTCAGGGTAGCCTGAAAACCTGCTGCAAAGCAAGTCCTGCTCTGACTGAGGTGACTTTTCCACTTGTTCTGGAAACACCGTCATTGCAAACAAAAATAACAGTCAACCCTGAATATCAAGGTGCCAAAAAACAGCACACACAGTATGAGAAAGTTTTATTTTGTGGAGCCACAGAACATAGGAAGGTAGCTGGAATACCTGCCTGGAAATCATAAATTATTTTGCAGTGATGTGTCATTTTTGATAAGGAAGAAAATGTAGGTTTTTAAGGACAAACATCCTTTAGATGTTCCTGTAGTTTGAATGACCAACCGGGGTTTGGGGCTGTCAGATCTTGCTCTTAAAACTCAGAAGCTAAAGCAAGGAGACCTCTGCCCAGCCTGTTTATCAGTGTACAAACAATTCTTGGAAGGTTTCTGAAGAAACACCCATCAGTGGAATTGGTATTTTTCATTATCAGTTACATTTGGTTGCTCCCTGAAAGGTGCTGCTCTTGCTTCTGCACTTCTGCGGCTCTAATGCCGCCAGAACGCTTGAGACAGTTAATGTTCCTCCAACCCAATTTATGCCAAAATGTTTTTAAGAGGATTAAGTGGCCAAATGTCATGTTCTGCTACCGTGCTGCAAGGTTATCTCTGCCTGACAGGGGGCAGCAATGAATTAATAAGTGCTGCTATTTTTTCTTACCCTAAGTGCAGCTGAAACTATTTGAAAGGTTAAACTCTGAATTAAAATGCATTTAACAAGAAAAATTGGAAAAAGAAACAGGGAGAAAGCAGCTACTCCTCACTAGCTCCCAGAATGAGCCCACTCGAGTTATTTACTTCATTTTTTGCCCTTGGCAACCTGTAAAAGCTGAACAGATGTGGTTCACCCAGTGCAAAGGCAGCGTATGCTGGTTGCCGTGCCATGAACGGGAACAAGCTGTACATGTATAAGGCACCTGTATCCTGGCATCTGCTGGAGTGTTGTGCCTGAATGTCTTTCTGCCAAAATAATACATAAATGTAGCTGTCCCAGGACAGTGACTGTGTCTATCTGATTATATTTATGCACTAACAGTATTGCTTTGTTCTTGTTTAGCACTTCTGCCCTTTATGCTGGTACCACCACAAAGACCCCCAGTTGCAGTGCAGTGTTGACATCTCCACAAGAGCAGGGATGAGATTAACATAGTTTCAGGGTTTTAAGGCATTCCCACGGAAAACCATTTTCCGCACAGAAAATAATTTCCCAGAAAAGGATAGTAGTTGTAAGCATCTCTCACTGCTGATCTTCTATGCGCTGAATGATGGATTTCAGGGATTTTGCCTTTTGGTTCAAAAATAACAGAGGCCAGCCTGCACAAGGGGATACTGTGACTGGTGACCTTTTCTCTGGCTGTTTGTACTCCATCAGTTTGAGCCACTTGCACCACATCAGCATTTTTGGGTGACAAATAGGATAATTTCTTTCCTACCATTAAATTCCCTCATGTACCCTCTGTACAATAACATGTGTTTCCCTGGCACCTTACATATGAGGCTCCTAAATAAATAACTTTCCAAACAATAATGAATTAATATTCCCTACAGTTTCTTTTCATATAATTTCTCCAGTTTGACAGATGAGAAAATAGAGTGGCACTAGAGCAGGAGCTGGGTTTAAATTTTTGCTTGCTTGTTTGCTCACTACACCAGCCTTTATCCCCAGCTGCTTGTGTTATAGGAAGCATAATAGACCTGGATTATACATGGAATGTGCCTTTATTTCATCATACTTAAAATAGATGTAATCGCTCTTGAAATACTACTGAGTTGGTTCTGGTCTTAAGTGTCATTGGATTTTCTCATTTAGAATAAATACTAGGAGTTACAGAATCTTTATAAAGCTCTAATTATTTTAGAGCCATATGCTTAACTCCAGAATCATCTCCGAAGGTTGCACTGCCTTATCACATTTTTAATCACTTTTTTTCCTTGCAGCAGACATGGAAGGCAGTTCCTTAAGAAGTCGGGATAAGAGGCTTAGCTTGAATTTGGTAAGTACTGTGCTTGCATAAATTTAAAACACTGGCACACAACAAACTTCAGATATCCTGATATTCAATCATTCATCTCGTGTTCAGCAGAAAAATAAAAAAATGGAAGAAGCCCTTGGTTTTGGGCAACTTCTGTGCTGCTTCTTCGCGGCCACAGGAAGCCTTTGACAAAGGAGGGAGAGGGAGGCCACAATACTGAGCACCCCGTTTTTAAGGCAGATGAGGACAGGTTTCTTGTGAAAAAGGATACTAGTAGCCTCTAGAATTAAACTGTTGACCAAGAGCACCTGAGGAAACTGCTTATCTCTTGAAAAAGGGTAAAAAGAAGCCTATCACTTCATGATCCTAAGGGATATCTCCTCTTTAGGACACAGGAAAGTCTCTGCTCTCAAAGCACCTGTGATTCAGGGCTCTGTCAGTCCAAAGCTTCCTGACTGAACCTTTGACAGACATGGTTTTATGGAGCACCATCACACGTCACTTAGCCAGTCTTCTGCCTGGCACTGGATATTGACTTCTGTGTGGGAGATCCTTTGTGGCTTGTATGTAAGCTCTGGTGATGGGCAACTTATATTTTTCTCCACTTTGAAAGCTTGTAAGGTTTGTAATCAGTCTGTCTCACCACTCAGCCAGCACTAACCAGCATAAAATGAATTTCTAGTGTTAATTCTCAGCTAACAGAAGGAACATGTAGGTCTGTGTGTCTGCTGTCTCAGTTTCCACATTTGCAAAAATCTAGTTCATCAGATGTTCTCCTTTCAGCTGTTTTTTTGTATGAAGAAGCCTCCTTCCTTTATAGGTCAGAATTACTGCTGGGAGAGGCAAGTGCAGCCTCGCTGAAGTTGGAGGATTTAACCTACTTAAGTCACCAATAAGTTTGGTCCTAGTTCCCAGCAGTGACTTGTGAAACTTAGAAAAGAGCTTCTCCAGAGCTGGAGCATACATCTGAACTCACGCGTTTGTCTTGTGTCTTTCCAGCTTGTGCCTCTCAGAAAGGTCACGTCGGGACTCTGCTGGCCAGGGGCTTGGCTCAGATCCATTGCCAGCTCACAGTACCTCCTGGCTTACAGGAGGTTAGCTATTCATTTATCAGCCTGTTTCTCTCTCTTTTCCTCCTTTGTTCCTGAAGCCCTGTCGGTTCTCCCCGCTCTACTCGACTGCGTCGGACAGCACGGAGGACAGCTACGTGCCCATGCGCCCCAGCACTTCTCCCTCTGCGCCTGGCGCCGACTGTTCACCCGACGGCTACATCCCCATGAGCCCCAGCTCAGCCACCTTTACCTTCCCTGTCATCAGCACTGAAAAACTCACCAGCCCGTTACCCGAGCTCCCCTCGGACCTGGAGCCCCCTCCGGTGAACCGAGACCTCAAGCCTCGTAGGAAATGTAAGCTCAGACCTAAAGTGCAATTGGCAGCCAGGGGGGTCCTGATAGCGGGGACACGGGTGATCTCCTTTGATAGTGTCCTTGGTCCATTTTACAGTGCATCCTGCTCTAGAAGAGGGATTGAATTGCTGTGTAAGTGGCTAGTAGTACTGTAACACAGGATGTGTCTGCAGAGGAAGAGCATCCATACCTGCTTTTGTGGTTAAAGACCAGGTGACTGCATTAGCATGGTGCATGGCTTCAGCTCCACTCTGACTGCAAATGACCAAAGGGACGTACCCTTGGAGAGAGAGCAGACTAAATCCTGCAGTTCTGAAGGACATGTACTGCTGTGTCACCAGCTCCCTGACCTTCCAGGAACAAGACATCCAAACGTTCAAATACTCATCTCAGTGTGTGGGTTTTTGGTTGAACCTCTGTTGGGTAGGCGCAGCTGTCTTGGTTTAATTAGGAATTTCCTGCAGATACTTTTACTGATGGTAATTGTCCACTCTTGTTTTCCATGGCATCTCCAAAATCTGGGTTGCATTTCCAGAGGATATACTGGGGACAAAATTCAGCTTTGCAGTGGAGAAGTTGCCTAAATCTAGCCTACATTAAAGCTCTTTGGGCTGCAGAGCCAGAGCTTCTCAGACACTGGTTCAGGAAATGCTACTGTGAACTGGGGACAGAAATATAGACCATTGCCAGGAAGCAAAGCAAGCTTAGGACCTTTCATAGACGGTTTTGAGAACAGTGAAAAATGTACGTTAACTGGTGAGAAGAATGATCTTGATCTCCACGTGTAGGACCTTTTTGTTTAGAAGAGAACCCAAAACCTGTTTTGACCTGTAGGCTGAACTGGCCTCACCTCTTGAAGGCAGCACATGCAGAACAGATTTGAGGCAAGCACATGGATCTTTTGGGGCATTTACTCTACTTATCCCCATTGTATTTATTCTGTTATTTTAGGATAAATGAGGGTCTTGCTTTCCAGTGCTGATTGAAGTGGTCATATGATACTTATTTCTTATTATATTGGTTATATCAGTTATGTTTTGTAAAATACTCTGTTAGTTTCTTACTGTCGATATAAGACTGCATTTTTCTAAACAGTTTGTACTTTTCATTAGCTCTGCTATTGGAAATTTAGTACCTTTTGTATCTACTTGCAGCACGGCCACCTCCTCTGGACTTGAGGAACCTTTCCACAATCCGGGAGCATGCTGCCGTGACCAGGATGTGGACTGTGCCTTAGTAAGTCAACAAGAAACCTGCCGTTCCAATCTTTTAAGTATTAACATTGTGGAATGGAGTTAAAAATAACTTATCACATCCCACAAGAAACTGTTTCCTGGCAAAGTCCACGAACAAAAATTCCCCAGGTCTCCTTCCAGCATCCCCCAGGCTTTTGCTGTCTCTAAAAAGCAAGGCTCCCTTTCATGACAGGCAGTTCCAGTGCATTCAGTATCACACAGTGATACTCAGTCTCTTTTAAGGGTTCTTTTTGAAAAGACTGGATCTTGTCTGCATTTTGGTGTGCCTGCTGCAATGGCTAAAAGCTTTGCGTACCTTAATTTATTTATTTTTTCAAAGTGATAGGGCCATTTTTGTTCCTGAAAATTAATATAGCAAAGGATAACCAGATAAGATAAGATCTACCTGACTTGCAGTCTGGGTGTAGACTTCTGCACTGCCACACAGCAATTCAGGCTTGGTCTGCTAGTATGACCTCGCGTCACTGGAAATTAGTTGTGGGGTAAAAACAAAGCCCAGGAACTATGAACAGATGATACTGCTGGGTTCCATGGGCATTGAAAGACTCATCTTCAGGGAACATGTGAGCAAGGACAGACTGCAGCCTGCTGGCTGGGGAGATCTTGGCACTATGGGGAAAGGCTGACAGCAGAGCCAGCTGTGCTGAAGTGTGCATGCAAAAGCCAGGAATTCCCATCAACCCCCTCTGCGTACCCCGGGCACTCCAGAAAATGTGTTTTTTTGCTAGCATGAGTGCCAGACAGGACATTTCCACTCCTCTGCCTCAGATGGTCATTTGGAGGGCAAAAGGGGTGCAAGACAAGCACTTTCTCAGTTGCAGACCCCTCTCCCAGCCATACAATCCAAAGCTGACCAAGCCCATCAGTGCTGCCTGTTGGGGAAACCTAGTAGCCCGCCTTCCAAGCATCCCTGCCAGAGCACAGTGGTTAATTAGTGCTGACACAGTGCAGAGTCCTGAGGATAATGAGTTCAGAGGGAGTTTGTATGTTTTGCATTAACAAAATAAAAAAATAAGTATGCCCGGAACTAATAAAGCAAAAGGAATTGTACTGTTCGTACTGCACAAAGTGGCCATCTGATCTCCTAATAACTAACCCCATTGTGCTAGCCTGCAATAATTTACTCATGATACACCTCTGAAAGTTATCTTAGTGGAAGAGATTTTCTTGTACAAGGGCTGAGTCGCAGCCATCTCCATAGCACATACTCTGTGTTCAAAGTCAGACAAATTCCTCTGCATGCACCTTCAGTAGCTGATTAATTCACATTGATCTCCAAAATGTGGATACCCGCACAACTAAGTAACTGCCCCATCAGCACATATTATCTGGAGGAATGATGTCTCTGTGCCCCTTTCTGGAGAATTGCTCCAATGTTTTATGCTTTCTGTCATGCCAGAGACGGCAAACTTTCATAAATCCCAGAAAAAAAAAAATCAACAAAACCACTCCTAGTAATACAGCACACTTTTTTCTAGAACTGAGGAGTGGTTTTGGACATCCTTTCCATAAAGGCTGCAGCGTTACTGTGAGTTTATTCACCATATGGACTGTGTCAGGCTTTGGCTTCATTTCAGAGCATCTGTAAGATGCTTCCTTAACCTCTCCTGTGTTTTCCTTCATAGCAATCGAATGAGCTTTATCTCACCAGAAAGAGACGGTATTAATTCAGCAAGAATATTTGCCAATTCAGTTTCCGGAGAAGAGGAAGAAAGTTACATTCATATGGTAATCTTCATTTTCACACAGCCATCCTTTGCTTTATTCTGCTCTGTCACATTGATGGAAAATGCAGAAGTTTGTTTTCTAAGAAAAAATGTTGAGGAGGTTTGTCCTTTGCCTTCTGTTTTTTTAAAAAAATGATGAAACGGTTTTAAACCAAAGACACTGGGACCAATTTACGGAGAGATAAGGGAAGCCCTTCTTCTGCTCTGCAGAACTCAGCTGTTCACCCACGAATGTTGCTGAGCAGTTCCAAGAGATCACAGGGATCAGCCATATTTACATGAGAACTCATTAAGGCAAAGGAAAATTAAATCTTTTCACCTTTTAAAAGTGTGCCCTGCAGAATCTCCTAGGAAATGACAGAAAGCCGTTAGTGCACTTCCTAAAGAAACACACCAAATATTGTGCAGAAACAGAACTCCCATTAAAGTCTCTTATTGCTTCTGCTTTGGCTGGTGGCACTAACCCCACTTCCCATCCCATGAAAGAACATCTGGCTTTGTGGCTTCCTTTTCTTCATTCACTCTTTAGCCATATCTTGCAAAAGACCAGAATCTCAGTTTCCTTTGAATTTTAGGTGGAAATGGATCTCAAATCCCTTGATCTAGCCAATGTCTACAGATTTGGCTCCACAGCCAAAGCCCAACAGCAGTAGCTATAAAAATATATGGCAAAACTGACTGTGGTCTCCATGAACCATAGTCTCAAATTTTAACCCACACCTTTACTACATCAAAATCTGCTCAGGAGAGCAGTTCTGGTTGTAACTATGCCCTATTTGATTTTTCCAGTCAAATAAAACCTTCCATACATTTGTGGTCATCTGGGATTTTCCTGAGATTAATGTTCAGTTGCTAGATTTGAACAGAAGTATAACCATTTCTTCAAATTCATAGAACGATGCTGGTTAAGAGGGCACCTCTGCAAATCTGGGCCTCCCAAGGGCTTGGGTTGAGAAGCTGGGCACAAGTCCGTCCTGGTAGCATTAAATGAAAATCACCCTGGTTTTCTTGTTTTGCTGTAATTACCAGGAGAATAAGGCTCTCACAGTTGGGGGTTTTTTTATACCATCTCGCAGTTAATCAGTGTTATCCTGTGGTTAGTCACCAAAAGGCACCCTTGGCGTAGAAAGCTATGTGGGTGCTGACCCTCCTCACTCACATTCTGCCAGACGAGTCTCCCACCTCCCAGTTGTAGTCCTGCTTCTTTTCAGGATCATGTTTAAGAGCATTAAAAGTTTCTCTTCTTTTCCGACAGGAACACAGACAGGCAACATCTCCATACAGTGGTGCTTTTCCATGGACAAGGAAATCTAACCTTGATTACTTAGCATTGGATTTTAATTCTGCTTCCCCATCCCCTGTACAGAAGGTATGAGTCATATGAAAAACCTTATGGCCTCCTGTCTTTTTGTCTGCTGGGAGAAAAACAAGACCAAGAGTCACACTCTGCTAGGTGCCCTAACTATCACGATGAAGCCAGTCGTGTTTCCAGCTGACTGCATTTGTGGCAGGCTCAAGATTAATATAATAAAAGCCCTATTAGGGTGATGACAAGGTGTCCTTAGCGTGACTCATAGGGATGCCGTTAACACGAGCTCGGCAGAGGGCAGAAGTCCATGCTGGGATGTGCAGCTGTGAGGGTTTGTGAGCAAGCTTGTTGGTGCTTGCAGGATCTCTGCATGCTCTTCCATTTTCATCAAGTCTCCAAAAAGCCTTTCCTTCTAGTTTTCCCCCAAATCTCTTTGCAGTAACAAGTTTACAGCCCATGATCAATTCATGGGGTAGAACTGTACCATCTCTTGTAACATGGCAAAATGCACATCTTTATTCTTGCATCACCAAAAGCATTTCAATTTCCTTAGCAATGCTGATAAAATACATTCCTTGTTCCAAAGAGCTTATAACCTGCCAGGTGATGGGTAGGTACCACTGCAAAGCAATGAACTGTTGTTGGTTTGTGCCATTTTGTCCTGTGTATCATTTTCCCCATCAGGTAATACTCCTGGAGACAAAAGACTCAAGACTCCTAAGCTTTCTTATTTAATCCCCCCGCCGCCCCCACCCTGTAGTTAAAATGCAGTTAGGTTATCCCTGCAGCAGGATCACTTGGATGAGAAGAGAATGATTATCTGCATGGAAATAGCCAGAACAGCACGTTTCCCTTGCTCGCTGTGCTGGGCTGAGTGACAGGGTGACAGATGGATAATTATAGCTAAAGCAGGCTGTAAAGCAATGCTTTTGTCAGCTGATGTCACTGTGAGCTTCAAGGTGAAGTGAAGCAATCAAGGAACAAGGGGAAGGGAAAACAGAAAATCAAGCCTAAAATTAATACGTTGATTTTTTCCTTTCTTTCCCACAGAAACCTTTTCTCTCTGAGGAGCAGAGAGTGGACTATGTCCAGGTAGATGAACAGAAGACCCAAGCTTTACAGAACACTAAGCAGGAATGGACAGATGAGAGGCAATCAAAAGTCTAAAGGAAGAAGATTTAGGATCTGGAGGATGGGGTTTTTTTGCACTGGAACCACAATGTTAATGAAGCAGCTATCACAGTAGAGTTCAAAGGCTGAGAGAGTTGCAAGATGCTCACGGTCTGTAGAGGAACAGCATTTTTGATGCAAACCTTTGATATCAGCTGGAAATAGTATGTTGAATGAGTGAGTGGTTCACTGATGATTGAAGTAATGCATTACCCTTTTGACTTCCCTTATCAGTAAGCTACATGGTACCATTTTCTGGCATGATTCTGCAACGAGTCATACACTTAATGTTAACAAAATCCACTACATGTTGCATTAATCTAGTTAGTCCTGCCTTCTCCCTCTGTTGCATAATTCCTAGTTGCTAAAGCTATTTTTTGATATTCCTACAAATACTGCGGGTGCTCAGAGTGCTTTTATGGCAGCGGGCACCTGACAGGTATTGGTGACTAATCAACTAAGGGCTAAAATACTGAACCAATAAAAAGAACTTTGAATATATAGTGCTTAAGCAAAGAGAATTTTGGAAAATATTTTTCCCCCAGGTTTAAAAGGTCTGACTCTGAGCTGATGCTGTCAGAAACTCAAAACAGGACTATATACCTACTGATGGGACATGGTCTTTGACCCTCTAGATGACAGTCATCGTATTAAGCTCCTTCTCTCCGTTGTGGCTTATATTTGTCGCCTTTCTGTCTGATTCCTACTGATGTTTTCTCCCCTATCTTGAGGAGTGTCTTCGGCACAGCACAGCACAGCTGCTCCTCTAGCAGGAGGCTGCAGGCACACAGCTCTTGGCTGGCCAAAAAATAGAAAGGGAAGCTGTGAGCCTGTTTCTGCAAGTCTTGGGAGAACTGGCAAAGGATCAAGAATGCTTTCATCTGAACTGCAGAAGAAATGCCATTGGAATTGCTGGTAGCAGTCGTCAGACTGATTGTTTCACTAGACCCACCCCCCAAAAAAAAGAGAATTAGGAAGTGCAGTGTGCTGGAGAGAGGCTAGCAGGCCTGCCAGAATAAAACAACAATGCGCTTACGCGGCGTGAGGACCTCTGGGTTCAGGAAGCTTATCTACCTTGGGACTTGCTACAGGCACTATCTCAGGATCGCATATGTGTATAGTTTATAACATATTTAACTTTAAAAGCTTGGCTGCAATCTTTATTTTAAGGTGGCACACAGCCACTGGAATCATGGAAGTATGCAGTGCTGCTGGGTGACCCACACTGGATTTGGTCTTCCAGGCTTCACTGGTGCAGGCATGTCCGAGTAGCCATAGGAGGTCTGATCCAGGCAGCCAGGACCCTTACGAAAGATTTCCTCTTTGACAGTGCCAAGTCACTGGCCTCCCTTCACGTGCCTGTTGCTACCGCCTTGTATTACTGTAATCTGACATCCCAAAAGCGCTGATTTACCAAACAGAGGCTGTAGAAATGTCACTGCAGAAGCTTTCCTTGAAGGCTCCTACTTGCTGTCCTCCATGCACCCATTCTGCTTCAGCCTTTTGGGCCCTCCAGGAAACTGGGACACGGCCGAGTCACTCATCCTGCTGGGAGAGGCAGCATAGCTCACAGAAACGCCATTTTTCTCCTACCTCAAGAGAGCTGAAGTGCTTGCAAGCCTCACTGCTTCTTTGGAGCAAATACAAAACCGGGGATCTCTGGTGACTAGGCTCTTGGTAGCTTACCCTGTGAGAACAACGAGGTTCACCCGCTCCTTAATTGACTCCGGGGCAAACTGGGCGCCCAGGCCTGCAGGTATAAAAGTGTCCTGGACTAGAGCTGCTTGGGAAAATGGGGTTTACAGCGCAGATAGCTACCAGCTGTTTCCTCATACTCTGCCCCCCAGCCCCCTCTAAATGAAGGTTAACGTTCATAAAAGTTTGGAAAAGAATTCGGACTTTTCTGTATAAATCTTGTCTGTCTGGTGTGAAATTCAGTTTGCTGAAACCCAGTTCTGTCCTAAAAGGGGTTGAGGAAGGCTGTGAGCAGCCGTGCACTGGGTGTGGTGTTGCTGCAGGGGAAGTGGGTTTGGGGAGAGGCGGAGGAGCCCGGCACCTCCCCGGGGGTGCTGCAGAGAGGGACGCCAGGAAGGGCCACGCTTACAGGGACCTTCGCCTTTCTGCTCAGAATAACTGCCTTGCTTGCAAGGTGTACAAATAATACATGTCACTGAAAGCTTTTGGTGTACGCTGCAGGACTGAAAGAATTAAAAGACCAGTTGAGACCAGTAGGGGACAGAAAGCATCCGCAAAGGGCAGGTAAAATTATGCTCTGCTGCTGCAGACCCCAGACCGCGGGGTGATGGCGTGGCAGCCTCCTATGCGGACTGCAGTGGCATACAGAACAGCTCACATCTGACTGGAGTGTTCCTTTTCATGCTGTCAGAAATTCTTCTGAAGTGGAAAAACACCAAGTTATTGGAGACAACTGGCTCACTTGTTATTCTAGTTTACTGTAAAAATATTTAAACTTTGATAAACCTGGCTAACGGATCGTTCAGAAGTTTAGAGAAGAAGGAGGTCTTTTGGTAGTTTTTTTCCCCTAAAAGGACATAACCATGTATCTTGGCAAGGACCTTAGATCAGAATGGCCCCTTTTCAACTTCCGAACCTGCCCCCACCACTCTGTTATCTTGATCAAACGCTGCTCACTGGTTTCTAACTTTCACTTTTAAACTAAAAGCTAAGTTTAGGGATTTATTCAGATTTTTCATTTAAGGTCTGCTTTTTTCTGCTGCTCCAGGGTCTGTGACATGCATTCTTGTGTTAGTCCAATACACAAAAGAGGCGCAATTAAAAAAGAATTTTAAAAATGTTTTAAAAGCAGAGCAGTCCTCCCCCAGGGCTTTTTTTTTTTTCTTTTTAAGTCAAATTCCATTATATTCCCAAGAGGGTAAAGAGGAGGAGGATGGTGGGAGGCTGGCAAAGGCCAAATCTGCTGTGGCCACCCCATTATTGAGGATTTTGTTGTGAAGGGAGCCACAACAGCCCCTGTTTGGTACAGGACTGCAGGTGTAGATATAGGATAGGTATAGGACATACCTATGGGCTGTTATGCTGCTAACCTGTAGAGACTGCTGGTGGGAGGCTGGCAAAGGCCAAATCTGCTGTGGCCACCCCATTATTGAGGATTTTGTTGTGAAGGGAGCCACAACAGCCCCTGTTTGGTACAGGACTGCAGGTGTAGATATAGGATAGGTATAGGACATACCTATGGGCTGTTATGCTGCTAACCTGTAGAGACTGCTGGTGGGAGGCTGGCAAAGGCCAAATCTGCTGTGGCCACCCCATTATTGAGGATTTTGTTGTGAAGGGAGCCACAACAGCCCCTGTTTGGTACAGGACTGCAGGTGTAGATATAGGATAGGTATAGGACATACCTATAGGCTGTTATGCTGCTAACCTGTAGAGACTGCTGGTGGGAGGCTGGCAAAGGCCAAATCTGCTGTGGCCACCCCATTATTGAGGATTTTGTTGTGAAGGGAGCCACAACAGCCCCTGTTTGGTACAGGACTGCAGGTGTAGATATAGGATAGGTATAGGACATACCTATAGGCTGTTATGCTGCTAACCTGTAGAGCCTGCTGGTGGGAGAGGAGGGGTGGTACAGAGCAAAAAGGAGGCACTCATTAATGAAGTCTGTTTTTAAATACTGGTCCCCTGGCCAAAAGAGGAAAGAAAACCTGTGAAAGCACATGAAAAGTGAGTCAGCTTTTGAGAGTGTCAGGTCCGAAAATGTAGCCCCGTCTCTGGGATCAGCCAGAAACACACCTGGTAGTGTCTTCTTTCTGCTGTGGTCTGGTATGTTGTTATTTGTACGTATTTCTTAAAAAAGAATCATGAGAGCTGATACAGAGAGCAGCTCTGCACCTAAATGAGGCAGAGCCTCCTAAGAGACGGCCAGTGGTCCCTTAGGAAACTCTTGTCTCCTGAGGGAATGGGCATTGCTCAGGACTTGTAGTGCCTTCTCCAGCACCGCTGGGCTTTCTCGTTTCAAATGGAGAGCAGCGCTAAATGAGAAAAATAGTTTTTGTTTGAAAATGTCACTCTGTGGAGTTGCCAGGTGAAGTTCAGTTGCAGGATGGTGTGGAAAACAAACGAGCTAAATGATTTCAATCCTGTGGTTACTGTTTGGATGATCGGCTGGATTCTCCCCACTGCTGGCGCCCGGGCATGGGAAGGAGATCAGAGATGAGATGGATCTCTTCTAGTCAATTTGTCTGTGGCCACTGAACACAAAAATGGCCTGCATCAAGCACCTGCTTGAAATAGAACCTAAAGAATCATAAATAAATCAGTCTGATCTGAACTTCTGTCCTGGAATGAGCAGGATTTCAGTCCTTACCGGAGTTCCACGCATTCCCCAGGTCTTTGCTCAGTTCGGGTTTAATATGACCTTATTCTGCAGTCTTTCAATGATGACACATTTGAGCAAGACATAGCAGGATCCGAGACTTGTTTTCTTTATGGATGAAACTATATTTTCCATTTGTAATTCCTTTTTTACAGGAGGCAGCATTAAATTCCTTACTGGTGGATAGGAACACTTTACCTGAGAAACGTCAACAGCCATTTAACTTGAGGCAGGTGTTTTCAACCAGCTCACTTCTGTCAGTGGTAGTGCCTGCTCTCTTCCATGTTACTAATTACATCATAGATGTAGATTTTGGAGTTGCATTCACTTGAAGTGATTCAGTGGCTTAGTAATTCAAAGACCATCAGATGCTGTGATGAGAATGAAGCACAGGGCAATGCCTTTCCTTTGATCCCCTGTTCCGCAAAACTTGCTCAGGTTTAAAAAAAAATTTAAAAGCCACCAAAATAGCAGACTTTTGCCATGTCAAAGCCAGAATATTTTTTGTTCAAATAAAAATAAACTTTTGTCTTGTGCTAATGAAGCATTATACATTTTTTGTATTTGTAAATCTGTGGGGAAGCATTAAACAGTCATCTCTGTTACGAAGGAGTAAGTCATTGATAGAGGGAAGGGGCTCACCTTCCTGATGTTTCATTGTAATGTTTGTTGTATATATTTGCACATTAAACTGTGTATCTTTTTTCTAATAAATTAATATAAAATGTAGCTGTGATCTTTAATTCTTTTGATAAGTGAAGGTGCTCATGGGGAAAACTCGTGTTTTTCATTTAATGCTTTTTTCATCTTTTACATCTCTTTATTAGGCTGTGTCTTGTTCATCTAAATTATTTGGAGGCGAATTCAGGCAAATTTGCAAACAAATTTCATACACCTGTGTATCAGGAAGATTATTGGCGGATGACCTGAGAAACAAAGAACGGTGAGGCTGTGACCTGGGCTGGTGTCTCTCTCCTCCTGGGGCCTGGGGAAGTTGCAGCCCCCCAGCCCAGGGGCAGGAAGGGGCCGTGCTTACTGAGCAAAGACGTAGACCACGAGCACAAATTTGTTCAGCATATGCTCTGGGCTTGGATACAAAGACTAGTTGTTATTTAACCTGATCCTTTAATTGCTCTGTGCTGGGGAGCGCAGTTGCTGTTAATGTAATTTCCACATGCGGTGAGCTGGGGACGTGGGATCCTTTCACCATGCCCGTCTTGGGATTTTGAAGATGAAACGAGGCAGTTCACGGGAGCAGAGCTGGGCCAGCCTAGCCACTAACGAGCAAGGTAGTTTGGGAAATAGTTTGTTTACTGCTCCAGGCAAGTGTCACTTTTGGATCCGTGTGCTTTGTCATCCTGGCTGGATACCCGCTGCGGTGAGTCGAGGGACTTGTAGCACTTAGAGAGCCATTGATGGAAACTTGGCTGCAGGACTGGAGAAGCACAGACACGTGTAGTTTAGATAAGCCTATGCCTGCAGGCTGGATACAAGGGAACTGCGTGACATTTTGTGTTCAGTCTTACAGGCAGGGCAGGTCGGATAAATAAAAAGGTCAGATAAAGTCTGACTGCCGGTTCACAGGCTGCTCCCGTGTCCTCTCTCCAGCCGAGATGGGAACAGCTCTTCTGGCAGGGCGTTCTCTCCAGAAAAGCGACCTCCCTCCCCTGCACCAGCTCCCAGCCTCTTGGAGGGGGAAGCAAGCCCCGACAAAGCCACCACCACCCCTCCCACAATGGCCGGGCATGTCCCCTCTATGGGGTAACAGAGGTGGCTGTGGTCCCAGGTGGAGGGTCCCACAGCATCCCTGCAGGCAGGGATAGCCCGGCCCATGGGAACCAACACTCTCTGAGCTTGTGATCAAGAAACTGGGTTCTGCAAGTAAACAGTGATGAAATGAAGCAGTATGAGGTTGTGCAAAATTCAGGAAGCTCTCATGCTTCTCACGCCTCTGTGCAAGTGCTTTGGTGATTAGATAGTAAGGGGAAAAAAAACTGACAGCAAAAAGTATGACTGTGTAAGCACTTGGTAGAGGTTAGTCCCTCTAATCACATCCGCAGCTTCCAACCACGTAACATGTTTCCCTGAAGCAAAAAGCTGCAGAGCAGCCAGTTACCAAACCCAGCTCATCGTCACGGGGCGTGAAAGCACAACCCCCTGAAAAAGGCAGTAATTCCCTATTGCCTTGGTGCTTTTTCCCCCTAACTCTTTTGGTTATGAGTGCAATTGCTTCTGTCTTTTTTAGCCTGAGATGCTCAATAGAGCACTACCTTAAAAACGGGCATTCCTATGTAATCGTGTCCACACTGGGGACCGGATAAAAGCAAGGGTGCAGGTCTTGAGATATCACAGGGGTGACATCTCATTTCTCTCCAGTAGATCTCCAAGAGCTTTGGCAAAGGGACCTGCAATTTATTTCTGATTTTTCATGTGTGCTTTGAGGGACAGTGACTTCCCCAGGGCCTGTGGCAGCACTGGAGATGACACCTGGGTCTGCAGAGGCTTCGTCCTGCCCCTTCGCCAGCAATGAATGCAGGCTGCATGCTGTGTTTTGTCAGGTCTTAAGATATGCATTTCCCCATCAAACAGCATCTAAAGCTCCTCTTCCAGTTGTTCAAGGCAGAGAGCACAGAGGGATTGTGCTCTACCGGTTATACATATTTATAGGAGCACGCCGGGTGTCAGCAGCACCACATCCAGCACTTAAACACAAAGGATGGGTCTGGCAGGGCTCAGCCCCTTCCCACCCAGGGAGCTGATCCCAGGCTCTGTTGTAATGCAGGAGGGAGCAGGGAGCGACCCAGCCTTTCATTCATTGTCCTGTTTTGTTCTACTTTGATATTTGATCTTCCTTTCACATCCGATCTTTGCATCAGCTCATTGTTATACAGCTGCCCTGCTCTGGCAGCTCGGGGATCTCAGCCTTGGCAAATTCATCACTGTGGAAGAACCTGAAAAGCCCTTGCTCTGCTGGTGGGCTCTCATCGAGGGCTTTAAAGCCTAACACAAATTGGGGGTGTTTTCCTTGCATGTGTTTGCGCTGGTTGTTGCTGCAGTTTGGTTTGCTTCTTCATCAAGTTCAGTCCTTTGGGAGCTCAGCTACTTGGAAGTGCCTCTGGCTGTGCTGCTATCTAGAGACACTCGGTTTTGCTACTGCTGCTGTTATTTCTTGGCTTCCTTCCCCACATGGACAGCAAGAGCGATGGGGAAGAGACCTGCTCCATATTTTTCCCCACGAGGGAAAAACCACAGATCCTCCCCGTGAAAGCAGTGGTTCTGCCACTCATCCCGGGAGGATGCCGTGGTGCAAACACCTCAGCTTTCTCCAAGAAGGCATGGAGCATTTTGTAGAGTTATGGAATAATGGAAAAGGCAAAACATCAAATGCAGGCAGTGGTGTCTGTCAGCGCCGGAGGAGATGCCAGAAGTCAAACAGAGCTTTTGCCTTTAGGTTTCCAGATCAAAGTTTTGGGCGAGCTTTCAGTGTGACCTTTTGTACAGCCTGAGAGAGACAACTCCTCTACAGAGAGAGGTGGAAGATTGAGCAATAAAAGGATTCATAAAACCTCTGAGGTCTCGGTAACTCTTTGGTCTCTCTGTTTTGTATTAACGTAGCTTTTGGGAAGCAGCCAGGCTTGCCTGGCAAAGGGAGCCAAGGTTTCAAACAGGAGTCCTGTCCTGCTGGGGTTTGGTTGCCTCCACCACTGGGGCATCCAGCTGAGATCCCCTTCCACAGCTGGGATCTCAGAGATGCGGAGCTGTTCCCCTTCAAAACTGAAAACCCAGACTGGCAGAGGCTGATATTTGCCCTTGGCCATGGGGGCAGGCAGCCCTCCATCATCCACATCTCAGGGTATGTTCCTTCAGACTGTGAACTATTTATTTCAAAGCACTGAGCAAGCCCGACGTACTGAAGCTGGCGAATGAAGGTTCACAAAAAGGGTAAGGGCTTCCCAGCAGAAAATGTATCTGGCCTTTGGTGTATATTCTATCCATGAAGATGAGGCAGTCAGCAGAGTAGTAGGCAGGCTGTTTACAGTTCAAAAATAAGATATGTCCTTTTTAAAGTTTTTTTTTTAAATAAAAAATGGAAGATTCATCATTTCTTTCGTTAGACTTCCTCCACAGTTAGTCAGAAATCATCAGGAAATGCCACCGAAGGAAATCCGTCCTGTTCTGCCTGGTCAGCACAAGGGATGAGCACACGCAGAGGAGGACAGCGAGGGGGCTCTGGGTCTTTCCAGGCAGGGCTGAGGGATGCAGCAGAGACAGCTCAAAAGCAAACTTGCATGACATGTACAGTAAAAATGACAGGGAGACAAAATAAAGATGGATTTCCACAATCAGCACATCCAGAATCCGACTTTGGTACAAAATGAAAATTTGGAATAACTCCAGAAATGCCAGTAATTTTTTTTCTATGTTTATATATAACACAAAAGCATCTTTTACCATCCATACACCTCCTCAGACTTTGCTTTTTGCTAAACAGCTCTGACTGTTAAATGATGCACAAGGGTCATCAGATACCTTTATTTCTATTGCAGACTTGCCCATTTCCCAGCGCTCCTCTCACCAGTGACCCCACCGTTACTCTCTCCATAGCCTGCAGCTGGGCTGGCTCAAAAAGCACTTGAACGTTACTATTTACCTCCAGCCTCTCTAGATTGGGTTGGGAGAAGGGGATGGTTCAGTGTTATTCCATCAGGTATGGCAGCCTATACACTTGTGGCTGCAAAAATGGAGATATCTAAGCAAAAACACCATTTTTTTCACTGGCAGGATAATGTTAATCCTCCTAACGAGCTCTGGCTAACTCTGCTGACTGTGGTTGCTCACGGAAAAAGCAGAGGGAGGAGTGTGTATCGTGGCTGGTCTACAGTGGGAGGAGGTGAGAAACGGATGTGCATGAGTTGGAAGCAAAGAGAGGAGCATCTCTACCCATGAGGTTTGTTTCAATCCTATAGGTGAGACACTGCATAGAAAAGGTTAAGTAGGGGAACAACCCCAAAACTCAGACTAGTACAAAGTCAGATACAGGCTAGGAAGAGATGTTCTTATTCAGAACAGCATACCTGGACTGCGTTATTCTACAGCAGTGAGTAAAACATGCTAGGTAAAGCGGCGAAGCATCATTCATTAGCTCTTTGCATCACTCTTTAGCTCTTACTTGTGCTTCTCTGGAGGAGGCAGATGCAGCCAGGCTCACCCTCAGGGCCTCATCAGCATCCCAGAGAGCAGAGCCCAACCTGAGCTGGCAGGTCCCCAAACCACTGCAAGGCAGATAAGGAAAATAACATGCACAGGAAAAAAGAGGAAAAGGCTATGAATCACGTTTTGTGTTTATTGGTGTTACTTGTCCTATGGGTGCCTTTGATCCTGCTTTCCAGGGAAGCAGCAGGTTCAAGGAGCTCCATGGCATAAGGAAACCCCTGAGGTTCTTCTGCTGGGGAAAGGCTTGGCAGGTCTGGCCGTGTGGTGACACGGAGCCTGCCTATGGCCATGGGGATGGCTCTGCGTGCCCTCGGTACGGGGGCATTGGCTTTGTTTGACAAATACACAGGCTGCCACTTGAGCTTGAAAGCTCTGTGCAAGCTCCTTTTGTTGCATGGACCAAGAAGAAAATGCACTCATCTGCTTGCACCTTCTCCCTTCCAAAGCACCCAGGGGAGAGTCTCAGCCTTGGACCTGGGGGAGGGAAACCTGCAGCCTCAGGAGGAGGCAGAAAAAAACCACCCTCAGCTGGAAGTCTTGCCTATAAATACCACATCTCAGCAGCAGTCGGGGCATGCTTTCTCAATATCCCCCATAAAATTCTGAACAGTCAGAAAAGACTTAAAACTCGGATTTCCCTGATAACGCCGACACTTGCACTGCAGCCAAGTGGAGTCCTCTGCCTGGAAAACATTGACGCAAAGGGTTCCCAGTGGTGCAGAGCAGCGGTCAGCCTGAGAGGGGATCAGTAACTCCAACCCAGGGTTGAGCAACCTGTTTGTCAAACTGTGATCTGGCCACTTCCCGGGGCTGTGCTCGCTTCCCCTCCACACCAGCCACCGCAGTACAAAGGGCCAAGGGCAGGGCAGGCGGAGAGAAACCCAGCGAGAAAAGCCACTAGGCACAGGGTGAGACAGTGCTGGGCAAAAGCAAGCCCTACCCTGCCATGCCCAATTCCCACCACCTGCTTCCACAGGGAAATTACAGCCCAGGAGCCTCCAGCACGTCCAAGCACACTTTTATAGGAGATTGGCGACAGCTGTGCACAACCTGTGTGCACCAGGTGTCCAAAGACGTCTGTAGCTGAGTGGGTGGGAGCTCAGGGGACTACAACTTCCACATCCCAAAACATTACCTTTTATTTTGGCTTGGAAAGCATGCAAGTAGCAGCCCTTCAAAAATCTAGAGCTTCTCCTCATCTGCTCTTTGCAGCATGCATGGTCCTGTGGCTGTCAACCCGAATGGGAAGGGGAAAAAAGGGAAGCTACGTTGGTGAAAAAAGTCACTTGGTGCTTGTGAACAGCCCCCATAAAGATTTTCAGTTGTCGTGGGATCTACTTTGTGCCATGATTGCTTTTTTTTTTTTTTAATAACCAGCCTCAGGAAATAGCACAAGGCAAAGCCAGAGGGAAGAGCCAGTGCCCAGGACGGGGGGCCATAGGTAACCTCGAAACAAATCTCTGTTGCTGTCAAGGCAGAGAAGAGGAACCGCCACCACTGCCTCAGTGAAGGCTGATCTTCCATGTCGATTTGTGAAACCCTTCAGAGGGAAGTGGTCAGTCTCTAGCTGTTGTTTGGAGTCGTGTTCATGGAAGTCTCCAAATAGATGTTACGCCTCAGTGCTGAAGAGGGCATTTTAAAGAAAAGTAAACAAAGTGCTGTTGCCACAGCCCACGTTTTGTCGAGGATGGTACTGAAAGTGGATGAAGTTCAGCTGCATTCCTCTCACTCTCTTTCTGCTGAGTTTCCCATGTGCTGAGGGCTGAGGGAAATGAGCCCAGCGGCAGCTCAGGCAGCCAAGCGCAAGGCAGAGGGGAAATCTGGGGCTTAGACACTCAAGTAAAAGCAATTCACCTGGATTTCTTTTCACAAAAGGGCATTTTTCATCGAGTCATTGGTAATGAAATCAATCCAAGTGCTGTTTTGCTTGATGCTAAGATGACTGAGTAAGTTGCTGCCTACAGTTGCCCATTCCCACCACTGCAGTGACCACTGCCAAGAGCCACGAGGTCCATCCCACTTCTGCCAACATGGAATAACTTGACTCCTTCATTTACCAAAGCAATCTGGGATTTTCAACATGGGTTGTTCTTCTGTAGCACCAAGTTAGACACCTAGGAGAGGCTGGCAAATGGGGGTCTCCTCCTCCCTTGGGACACTGCCCTGTGGCTCGGGCTACCAGGCACCTTCCCCATATGATTCTTCTTCACTTCACAACCCAGCTGAAAAAGACCCCCAGCCCCAAAGGGCTGCCAGTGGAATAGTATGGAATTAAAAAACCCCACACATGTATCTGTATAAAAACTATTTCTATAGTGTGTATATATATATGTAGCTTGAGGACATATCCATGTATATATTCTTGAGAAGCACAAGACATCTGTCTCTCGTGCTGGAAATAGCACAAGGCAAAGCCAGAGGGAAGAGCCAGTGCCCAGGACGGGGGGCCATAGGTAACCTCGAAACAAATCTCTGTTGCTGTCAAGGCAGAGAAGAGGAACCGCCACCACTGCCTCAGTGAAGGCTGATCTTCCATGTCGATTTGTGAAACCCTTCAGAGGGAAGTGGTCAGTCTCTAGCTGTTGTTTGGAGTCGTGTTCATGGAAGTCTCCAAATAGATGTTACGCCTCAGTGCTGAAGAGGGCATTTTAAAGAAAAGTAAACAAAGTGCTGTTGCCACAGCCCACATTTTGTCGAGGATGGTACTGAAAGTGGATGAAGTTCAGCTGCATTCCTCTCACTCTCTTTCTGCTGAGTTTCCCATGTGCTGAGGGCTGAGGGAAATGAGCCCAGCGGCAGCTCAGGCAGCCAAGCGCAAGGCAGAGGGGAAATCTGGGGCTTAGACACTCAAGTAAAAGCAATTCACCTGGATTTCTTTTCACAAAAGGGCATTTTTCATCGAGTCATTGGTAATGAAATCAATCCAAGTGCTGTTTTGCTTGATGCTAAGATGACTGAGTAAGTTGCTGCCTACAGTTGCCCATTCCCACCACTGCAGTGACCACTGCCAAGAGCCACGAGGTCCATCCCACTTCTGCCAACATGGAATAACTTGACTCCTTCATTTACCAAAGCAATCTGGGATTTTCAACATGGGTTGTTCTTCTGTAGCACCAAGTTAGACACCTAGGAGAGGCTGGCAAATGGGGGTCTCCTCCTCCCTTGGGACACTGCCCTGTGGCTCGGGCTACCAGGCACCTTCCCCATATGATTCTTCTTCACTTCACAACCCAGCTGAAAAAGACCCCCAGCCCCAAAGGGCTGCCAGTGGAATAGTATGGAATTAAAAAACCCCACACATGTATCTGTATAAAAACTATTTCTATAGTGTGTATATATATATGTAGCTTGAGGACATATCCATGTATATATTCTTGAGAAGCACAAGACATCTGTCTCTCATGCTGGGACTCGGAGGTGTGCGGGGGCCTGGAGCTGCATGTGGGGAGACCAGAGTTTCTATTTTGGTTTCCTCCTCGCTGCCCGGTGCCTGTGCTGCTGTGCCCGTGCCCACCAAAACCCAGAGACCACACGCACCAGCAGCTCTCTGTGCTGACAGAACGGGCGGGCTGAGGAGAGGGAGAGGAAAATGCTGTTTTGCCCCGTCACCGCCTCCCGTGCAGGGCTGTCCTGTGGCAGATGTGACCGTCACTACCACATTGTGGCTCCTGGTGTAGGGTTTAATGGTCCCTTAAGACAAAGCCAGCATTGCAGCCTCCTGCTTCCAGCTGCAGGACTACTGTCCTGCCAAAAACCCCGGCACCACAGGGATGGTCACCATGGGCAGAATTGGCCCCACTCTCTGCATACCCTTTATGTTAGACCTGTATCACTGTCACCTTTGGAAGATTAAGGTGAGCCTTAATGGGTTACAGAAGTCGGCAGTTGTGTCACCCATAATGATTTTGCTTCTGTTCCCTAATCAGGTCATTAGCTGACAGTGACCAGACTTCCCTCATTCCTGCTCACGTTTTGCCTATGGGATTTATTGCAATATTGGTTGTTGGTTTGGGTTTGCCAGAAGTGGGTACCAACCTTCCGGTCGCTGCTGCTATGGGATGGGAGCAGTGGCACTGAGCCTGCCGCTCCTCACCACGAGCAGTGCAAGAGCATTCAGACGTGCAGCAGGATAGAGGTGTGAGAGCCAGATGAGCTGGAAACACAGGTCAGCCTCAAAATATCTCCCCTCCAGTGCCTGAGGCTTCTTGCCCCCAGGAGATAGGGCAGGCAGCGGTATCTGGCTGGGCCCAGGCGTGGGGCTGGTCCACACTTGGGTGGAAGAGCCACATGCTGGGAACCTGCCAACATCCAGTGGTTTTAAGGTGGAGGGGCTCTGAGCTGCATGGCAGCCTTCAGCTCTGGGACTCTGCTTCCCAGAGCATTTCAGTTTTGCATGCAAGAGGAGTTGCAGACTCTGTTCTTGTTATTTTTACCACTTTTTATCTTCTGAAGCAGGCAGACAACCGTCCATGTTAATGCAACTGTTTTAACCTTGTGGAGCATGGACTTTTGTGGTCGTTGGGCTGTTCCCTAGAAACCCCATGGAGGGTGGTGTTCCCAGGCAGTAGATATTCCCATCACTGCAGGAACACAGTGCCCATCTCAGCTCATCTTGGCCTGAGGCTGATCCATTGTCCCCCACTCCCAACTCATGACCTGTTGGGCACCAGCCCTCGACCCACCCTGGGCCAGCAGTGGGTGGCACTGCCATGAAGGACAGCTCGACCGATGGTGCCCGTGATAAGCACCCACCCCAAACTGCCCAGCAGCCCTCCCACAGCCCTGCAGCCTTCTCAGCTGCCATCCCAGAGGAGAAAGTGATGCCATTTCCTTCGCAAGCTTTAGGTAAAGGAATAACAGCACAAACAGCTAATGAAAGCTTTACTCTTAATATATCACAATGAAAGGTAAAATAAAGCCATGCTTGCTGAGAGCGAGATGTGCATGTGGCCTTGTGCTGTTCACACATATGTGTTTCGTACTTTGGAAATGTGCGTATAAATCAGCCACGGGGCTCTCAGCAGCCAGAGAAACCTTGTGCTGGCTCCCTGTAGAGCACGGGGTGCTGCCCAGTGTGCCTCTGCCCTAAAACATGACCACCTGGTAGAAAAGAACAGATGAGATGGAAGAAGCATTGCTCTGTAACCCCTTAAAAACACCATACAGAGGAGTAAACAGCTCCTCTCACATTGAGCCCACCCTGAAGCCTTGACACTGTCAGTTGTCTAATTAATTTGCTGTTGCTCTCCTTGGCTTTTCTCCAGTGCAATCAAAAGCAGACCCCAGTTTCCCAAGCCCAGGCCCACCCGATGCTGTTATTGCCTGGCCGTGATGCTCCCAGCGCTGACCACACTCACTTCCAGTCACCTCACCTCGTCTCCAGCTCATGGACAAGTGCAATACCCCTTTGGTCTGCATTGTCACACACCCCTGGCAGCCTCTGCCCCCCTCCTCCACAACAGAGACCCCTCAAAAAGCCCCAGAGGGTTTTATGCAGTTTGTTTGCCATTTTTTTTCCCTCCCAGGCAATGGAGTGGGTAGCAAAACCAGCTATTTTACTGCTGTTTTGTACACCCGTTCTGACCTCTGGGATGACGGCGTCTTGTGTAAGAAGAAAGCAAGAGCCCAGAAAGGAATGTGGCACTATCTGCTTGGCCGACTTTCTAAAAATACCATGCACAGCTCTTTCATCCACCCAGTAGGCACGGCAGCTTCTCCCGTCCCTGCCGGGCTGATGGGATCTGATTTTCAACTTGTTTTCCTGCAAGGTCACACTCTGTCTGTCCCCTCCCCAGTAATTCTTGAGTCTGCTGCCCACCTTACTCTCAAAGGAGTAACTGTCTTGGAAAACATTAAGATCTTGCAAATTTTGTGAGAACAGGTAATCAGGCTGAGAAAAGAGAGAGGCAACAGAATGAATTAAACCCTGGGAAAAGCCTTAATGGGAGTCTGTGCCTTATTAGACACCAGAAAATCCACTCTTTAGTCAAGGTTTCTCTCTCATGTGGATTCACTGGTGTTTAATGAAGCGTGAACTCCCATTAAAGCTTTTCCTGTGGTTAGGACATTCGCAATGTGTGGCTTCTCTGATGTCTTACGAGCAACAGAGTTGTTCTGCAGCCTTGGAGAGCTCAGTCTCTCAGTCTCCAGGCACAGAACCATAGAAAGTTATTTACTACTTTATTTACTAGTTCTGTGGCACATGGGGCTGCTTGTTAGATCCATCATTTTCCCATAAAAACAGATGAAAGGACAAGAGGGAAAGGCAAGGCTGTATACAGCAGGAGCCATCCCATCCCATCCCATCCTGCAGCACCAGCTCAGGCTCTTTGCCCCACCATGACCAGCCCCTCATCTGTCTCTAGGTGTTCTCAGATACCTTTGTTTTCATTAAATTCTTAGTGTTGTCGGTATCCTGATTGGGTTCATTTTAGCTTGCATAAAAAAATAGTCTTGTATAAAAAAATCCATCTCCTGGGTGATTTTGAATCCGCTGTGTTTCAATGGCATTGACTTAGTGCTTGTTCCCTCAGCAATGACAGGTAATGCAAACAAGCATTTCGGTTTCAAAACTCTTGTAAAACTCTTTACTCTTTGAATCCATTTCCATTTCACCCTTTCAGGATCAGCTATTCAGAGGTTTGTGAGCACCTAGTAACACAGCAAGATGCCTCGAGGGCATTTCACAAGTGCCTTGGCTCATTTGTCCTTGTCTTTTTATTTTTAAAGTCTAGATAAAAGGTATGTGCTGGTTTGCCCTTATCTTCTGTTCCACTCACACACTCAAGGAATTTTATGTTTTGAGATGGAAGATTGTCCTTTACAGATCTCTGCAACTTTGCCTCTATTAATTCATTCTTAGCCAAATGTCTCATATTTACCACCATTTTTTGTTCCCATTCATTTATTTGGTATGAAACTAATGCCCACTGGGATGTAACTTCCAGGACTGCTTTAAGCTGACTTTAATACAAGGTTACTTTCCATTGACAGTGTTACATATTTTTGGAGACTGGGCTGCTGGGTCCTTTTCCCGGTGCCACAGCACAGCCCCACAACCCAGACAGCCTCCCTGCCCCAAAATCCTTCTTCCCAAAACCAGGTATGTTCCTCTTCCTTGGTGGGGACAGAAACATTGCAGATCCTCTCTGGTCCAGCGCAATAATTTGTGTAATTTTATTAGGCTGATGATTTTAGCTTTCTTGTTTCTCCAGAGTTATTGTGTCTGTGGATAAAATGATCAGTGTCAGGTGGGGAATGGCTGTCGTGGTCCTGACCAAGAGTCCTCCAAACTTCGAATTTTATCTGTAAGCCCAACCAGAAAGCAAAGACATGCCCAAAATGCTGATATTGCTGGCCAAAATAAAAATCCTCCTTCTATGGATTGCTATAAAGCACAGGCCACATTTCTGCCCCTTTCTCTCCTGCTCTGAGGGGCAACATGGATTACCCTGCGCTGAAAATCAGACCTTTTCAAAACAGTGGTGCCCAGCTCACCGCAGGTGGACAAGCTCACAGCCCATGATGAACAAGGCTCTGCTCTCCTGCTTGGCAAGGTTTCCAAAAAGCCACTAGTTGTGGCCAGCATGGCCAAATCAGCCGCAGGCGTGCAGCTGCGGCATCAGCACCTGGATGTCATCCCTGTCTAAGTGCCCTGAAAAGCCTTTTGCAAAGGGGCTCCCTGAAACGAGTGTCAAGGTGATGGAAACAGGATGGATTAATACATTGATGAGTGGTCAACCCAAACCCTCCGAAATGTCTGGAGCAGGGCTAGCTGTTTTCTCAGGTGACAGCTACGTGTTGTTAGGTGTCTGCTAATGCTGGAGATGACCGTTTGTATCAAAACTGCTCACGTGTACGTACACACACACACACAGAGGGCTATGGCAACCAAACGAGACTTGTCCTGGGACAAAAGCCAAAACAGAGCTCTGCCCCCTCCCCACTTAAACCAAGACTAATCTTCCAAGTCTAAACTTCAGATCCTAAATTGGCATGAGATTCCTGAGACAGCTCCTGCTTTTCAAATTGTTTGAGCCCTTATTAAATCATAATGTAACAATGTAACAGACCAAACCGGAACAGGTTAAGGTAATTATGTTACAGTGACTACATCATATTTTGCTTTAGCTTTTAGAAAATACTGAATTGTAACGTCAAGGAGAGACGTCAAAGAAAGGGTTCATTAACCTTGGTTAAATGCACAGCAGTAAGAAACAGAACAGCTTCTTCACCAAACAGAAACTCTTTTACTGGGAAGTATTCCAGTAATAATACATAAATCTTCTCATAAATGTCTTTACTGACAGCAATCCACCTGCAGGGAATACCATTGGTCTAAGGCAGGAATGGCAGCAGGAGCTGCAGGGCTCCTGCCCTTCTGCCTCCCAGCACTTTCGCAACTGTGGCATAACTCCAGATTGCTTTTTTCCTTCCCCTTCTTTCTTTTCCTCTTTCTTTTCTCCCTTCTCTATACGAAGTCAGCAATTTAAAAGTTCAGTCTTCACCCACAGTTTGAGAGGCAGAAGCTGGCGATGGCCGAGAGGCAGAGCGAGCCCAGCCCCAGGCCACCGCTCCTCAACAGCAGTGGATGGAAGGAAGGGGCAGAGGAAGCATGACTGACCCTCATGTGACAGGAGATAAGGAAAAAACATGTGACTCTTACCAGTTACACACTGTTGAGCACAAATCTCACATTTGCAGGCCACCTGGAAAAGGGGCTTAAAGGCCCCAGGGAGTGAACTGGATTTTGTGCATTTTGTGGGCTCCAAAACCAGCCCTGAAGCAAACCTGATCACAACTCAGGGTCTCTTCACGGTCCTGGAGGAAAAGTCTTTATCTGGGAGTGACATAGGATTAGTCCAGCAGGGCTCAGGGTGTTGTTAGACCCTGCTCTGCTCAGAGCTGAATTCCCTGGCAGCAGGGATGCTCCCAGCTGTGGGAGCAGGACGGGGTGGCACAGTCACCCTTCTGGAAGAGCTGCAAACACCTCTCACCATCGCTTCTCCAGCCATCTAGTGTCTCCTGCTGCAACTTTTCAATGGAGGCATGTTTTAGCTTTCTGAAGCATTGGCCTGACTTCTGGAAGCAGAAATCCCCCCTCCTTTATTCCAGAAACCATACCAGCTATTAGAGCATATGGAGAAAAAGTAGTAAGGAAGAGCAAATAAAGTTAATGAAATATTTTTACTGCAGCTTTTTTATTTCCTAGTTGTTCCTTATGATTCATAACATCAGTTACAAAACTTCTCAGAAAAAAAAATGGTCCATTTTTTGTGGTAAGCACAATACATGAGCAAGCAGCTGTAGTTACTATTTTTTCTAAGAGTAAATTTCCTCCAACTGATTTTTCTCTTGTCACTTCCAGGCCACATTTGTTTGCCACTTTGTACATTTCAGAAACTTTACTAATGTCAATGAAACATAAAGGTAAGTGGATCTGTTCCAGATTCCCACACAAATAAGCAAGCTCCATTAAAAATAGGATCTTTTATGGTTAATCTCCCAGTAAGATTTCTCTTTCAGGACTCCTCTCTGTATGTCACTTCTGCCTTTCCACACACAAACTGAGATGTTAATTTCACTCTTTGGCACTCATCTTCCTTTACATCTTCACTTTTTTTCCTTGTTTCATTATTTTCACACTACATTTTTCTATTAAATTATTCTTTTAAAGAGCTGCTTATTCAGGTCTGCCTCTCCCTGGAATTCTCCCTGATCCTGCACTAAAAACCCAACTCAGAATAACACCAAGTCTGAGTTTCAGCCAAGCAATTTCCGATGACAGACTGATCTGATCTTTTCATATTCTGCAGTTATGCAAGGCTTGGATGAATTTAGCTGTAGAGAGTTTCAGTTCTGGAGTTTTACTTCTTATCCACATTTTACAGTTCAGACAGAAGGAAACGAAGATCTTTAAAAGAGACTGGCAGAATATGGTACCCATAAATCCAAGTTGGACAACAGTGTGAGGATTTTTTCTTGCTCTCCTGTCTCTGCTGAGGTAAGAATTAGCATTGAAACTCATTCTGGTTTTAGGCTTTTTAGATGATGCTCATGTCTCATTTCTCTCCCAGAAATCTTCACGTCCAGTAACCAATTTCAACCACACCTGATGGCAGTAAAGATCCCTGAGACACTCTTGTTTGGCAAACCTCCTGGAAAACAGGGAGCCAGGCAGAAAGGGCTCTCGCTGCCCTGCAGGGAGAAAGGCTGGGGCAGGGGTCCACCTCTTGTTGGGGCAGGGAATCAGCCTCGAGCCCCCCAGCAAACGCGGCTCTACCGCCATCACTGCTGCTGGCAGGGCTGTTTCCTTCCCATGTGAGCAGCTGTGGAAGTGAGCTATTTCTTAGCCACTTCAGTGTCCTAAATCGTGTGAGAGGCAGCTTTGTACAGCCCACCCTTCTGTGGAGACACCTTGCTGTCCACCAGGAAGAAAAGCTAACTGCAACAATTTAATTATCCCAAGTTTAAACTGGGATTGAACAAGTTTGGTTAAATTTACAATTCTGTAATTTTTAGATCACAATCACAGTATTTACAAAATAAAATTAAAAAAAAATATTGGTAGTGATTTCTATCTCACCTCTATCTAGTGACACAACAGTCACGGGTAAGGTAGGTTCTGCAACATTTTGCATTCAGTGCTGTTGAGCAGATGGTATTTATTGACAAACCTGCTGCTAAACTGTTTGCATTCCTGGGGCTGTAGGTGCAGCCAGCCTGAAGCACGTTCACTGCTCATTACTAAAATACTCATTTCCCTGGAAAGCCATCTGTGTCATTCAGTCATGGCAGGAGCCCAGAAACTTCCCATTCCCTCTGCCACCACCTCCTCAGCACTATTTATATACGTCCATGTCTGGACTATGTTTCCCATCTCCTTTCTGAAGCCCTCATCACCCACAGTACAGTAAACACAGGGCAGCAAGATGAATGAGATGTAAATTCACAGAATCATACAATGGTTAGAGTTGGAAGGGACCTTAAAGATCATCTTGTTCCAACCCCCGGCTGTGGGCAGGGACATCTCCCACCAGACCAGGTTGCTCAAAGCCCCATCCAGCCTGGCCTTGAACACCTCCAGGGATGGGGCAGCCACAGCTTCTCTGGGCAACCTGGGCCAGTGTCTCACCACCCTCACAGTAGAGAATTTCTTCCTAATATCTCACCTAAATCTACCTTCTTTCTGCCCTAAACCCGTTACCCTCCATCCTATCCCTACACTCCCTGATAAAGAATCCCTCCCCATCTTTGCTGTAACCCCTTTAGGTCCTGGAAGGGACTGTAAGGAGCCTTCTCTTCTCCAGGCTGAACAACCCCAGCTTTCTCAGCCTGTCTTCATAGGAGAGGTGCTCCAGCCCTCTGGTCATCCTCGTGGCCTCCTTCAGAATCATTCCAACAGGTCCAATTGTACGTATTACCACACCACCTCCAGCAGTCCTTCCCAAAATACATTTTCCTATGCCTCTATGACCATGGCAAATGCACCTATGGTATGCTTTATGATTTGGAATAATTCTATTGAGTATCCCCTCCCAGCATCATTTGTTGTCTGGAGTAGGAAGTACGCAGACACTCTAATTAAAGAAGGCACATCTGTAGAGGACCCCACTGAGATGGCCTCAACACCAATAAAAAACTGACTTGCATTCCCTTCAGGCTCAGAATGTTGTGTTGGCCTGGACAGACGTGGGTGCTGACCTGCTGCCACCCGTGCCGCGCACAGGACGGCTTGAACCTGGAGCAAGTCAATGCACTGACTGAAAAGGGACATCTGAACTCATATTTGGGCCTGATGAGCACATCGAGTGAAGCCGTGCTTCAGCTCACACCCTCACTTATTGCGAAATAGCATCCCTGTTTAGACAAGCCCTAAGAGATGTAGACACTTATAATGCGTATTTAATCTTTCCATCGCTTCTTTTCTTACTGTTTTCATGTTTCCTCAGGCTTTGAAGACTCAAGATCATTTTCCCCCAGAAACTACAAGTCTTAAGGCAAAAAAAAAAAGGCAGCTAGAGATTGCCTGCTTCCAGTCGCACTAAAGATTTATAACATTTTCCAGCACAGGAAATGTTGAATATTTTAATAGCAGTGACCGTGTTCTAATGCATTTATGCCCTTAGGGTTATAAAAATCCTTCATTCACAACATTACCCAGGTTGTAATTAAGGGTCATCCCTTACATTACAAGGGAAGGGAGAATAATATCTACCTGTTAAAGGACAGGGGACAGTCGTTAATGAGACTCTATAAATCTAGATGCTGGGTATAAAGACAGTATAAAGATGGTTTAAGTAGGTAGTATAACTTGTCAGGGTTGGTAAGAAGATGTATCAGCCGTCCTCATTCCCTGTGGTCACCTCGTTGCCTGTGAGGGATGTGCTGAAGCACTTCATAAATGCCCTCTGTGTTGTACAAATGTTATGAAAAGACAGGAGTTTTCTATGCATTAGTGACGTGCACGGCGCTGTGGATGCAAACATTTCCTGCTTTATTGCTTTAAATATGTGTAAGGCAATAACAGACGGTTTGGTCTTTGGCAGTCTAGCACACACATTTATGGAATATTTCCCTTTAGGGATAATGTAAGCAATAAAGCTTTAATCGGCACCCTGGAATAGGAGCTGACTGTCAGAAGCTGCTAGGTTTTTGTTTATAACACCCGTGTTCAACTGCTTCCTTATTGCTCTCCTTGCGTTTTTACTTCAGAGTTGTAAACTAAAATAATCCTTGCTGCATTTGCACACCTTCTATTTGCACAAGTGTTCACACTACCAATGCAGAAGCAAAGTGCTCTTCCACGGCACGGCGTGGGGACACGGGGTGCTCTGGGGGGGCAGAGGGGGTGCTCTGGGGGGCAATGGGGGTCCTCTGGGGAGGCAG